>NC_086351.1:24080838-25280838 GCF_036324505.1 Eleginops maclovinus
GGACACTGGAGGTGTTCTTCGGAGGAATCAACGTCACCTAAGACGGGACCAGGGCACAGCACCCGGTGTGGCGAACCACAAAGTGACTGAAGAAACTCACACAACACCAGAGACTGTTGCAACCCCTGACAGAGTCGTGGGTGACACACAACAGACTGTAACTACCAAATCTGGTCGAGCAGTTGTTAGGCCAGGGTACCTGAAGGACTATGCAGGCTGAACTGTGGTATAAGGACACTGAAAATAATAAAAGAAAAAAAAAAAAAGGAGAAAATGTTGGAAAGCATTGTTAAATGTTATTTGTACAATATTGTTTTGAGATGTCACAGGGAGAAGATTTATTTTCAACATTAATAAGGAACACATTTTTATTTGGTAATGTGTTTATTGTTAGCAGAAGATACAAATAAAGTGACATGGTTTAGGTTTACAGTTAGGTGGTGTTAGTGAGGTAAGACTGTTGAATAATATATCACACTACAAAAGGAAAAGAAAAAGGATGTAACAATAGTAGTGTTGTCACGATACCAAAATTATTGTTTCGATACCGATACCAAGTCAAGAATTGCGATTCCGATACTTTTTCGATACTTTTCCTGAAAAGGGAGAAACACTCTCAAATATCATTGATGTGCTTTATTTTAAAACTGGGGCAACATTCTTATCATAACACACTAATAAATGAACATATGAACAGCAGATATATTAAACATTTGAACAAAATATGAAATATCAAAATATAAAAAATAAATTAGAGCAATGACACTCAAGGTAAAAAAATAAATAAATTTAGCAGCATTATCTCAGTCATAAGAAACACAAGCGTTACCAGTAATAAACATAAATAACAAATTAAAGCAATGGCATTCAATTTAAAAAAACAAATAAAATGTAGCTGCATTATCTCTTATACTCACAACTGAGTTTAAAAAAACAAATAAAATTTAGCTGCATCATCTCTTATACTCACAACTGAGTTTAAAAAAACAAATAAAATTTAGCTGCATCATCTCTTATACTCAAAACTGAGTTTAAAAAAACAAATACAATTTAGCTGCAGCATCTCTTATACTCAAAACTGAGTCTCTTAAGAGCATTAGCCCTAGAATGGCCAGCAGATATTCATTTCTTACACTTATTTAAGTTCTTGGCCAAGAACACTAGCATGTCTAAATGTTCTTCAGTCAGCCTGGAACGTCTTGGGCTACAGATATTTCCAGATGTGCTGAAGACTCGCTCTGAAGCACAACTTGATGCTGCAATGCAAAGATAGTTCTTTGCAAAGTGTGCCAGGATGGGCAGTTGTGCCTCATGTTGACTCCACCAGGCCAGGGGATCCTCTGCAGGGCTGATTTCTCTCAATTGTTTGTATTCAAGAAACTCAACATTTAGTCGTCTATCTGTGGGTGTTGCAGGTGTGGGAGAATGGTGCCTCGTTTCAGAATTATCTGCCCCTTTCTTCTCTGTGGTTATGGTGCAGAGCAAACTTTTTAAGTCTCTCTTATTCCTCTTTGGTGCAGCACCTGTTCCTCTAGGGTCCACTGGACTGTGGGGTGGAAGCTGAACGGCCTCAGATTTAAGGAGCAGCTCCCTCTTGATATCCTCCTCCATTGTTACAAAAGTATCTTTAAATCTCGGATCAAGGAACGTAGAGGTGTTTAGGGTCATCTGCAGGTTGTGGTCATCGTACCTTTTCTCAAAATCTCCTCTAATTTTGTTCTTCATTTCTATGGCCAAGGGGCGGTCGCCTTCCTCTTCTATTAGGCAGGCTTTGATTTTCCACATCAGTGGCAGGACTGATGATATGGTGGTTTCTTTCTCTCCACTCAGGGCATCAGTGAAGTCACTGAGTGGAGCCAAGACATCCCTCACTATTTCTATAGTGGTCATGTCTGTGTCTCTGGGCATCAGGTGCCACTTCTTCCGGTCCTCAGCCAGAACCGCAGAGACAGCTTGCTGCTGCTCACAAAATCGTTCCACCATGTCATAGGTGGAACCCCATCGGGTGGGCTCATCATGGATTAATGTATGTTGTGGCAGTTTTAAAGACTTTTGTTTGTCTTTGAACAGTCTAGACATCTTGTTTGATCTGGAGAAGCCTGACACAGTCTTACGGAGCCTGGACAGACAGCTTGCCACACGATCAATATCTATGGCTTTGTTCACTGCCAAATGCAGATTGTGCCCGAAACAGGGTATCCAGGTGTATTCACTGAAAGCTTTGCGGTTGTTTGACGCATTATCTGTTGTCATTCCAGCCATATTGGCCATGTCTAGCCCCCAGGAATCTGTGATAATTTCCTCCAGGGTTTCCTTTAGAGTGTCGGCTGTGTGATCAGAATACAATGCAGAGCACCCTAAACACCAGGACTGCATCTCCCAGGACTGTGTAATGAACTGGAGTGTTACTGCCATGTAAGTGTCCACAGTTCTGCTGGTCCAGAGATCAGTGGTGCAGGAGAAAAATGTATTCGGTGTGTGACTAAGTTGGGCACTGATTATCGCTCTTGTTTCATTGTACATCTTGGGAATTTCATTGTACATGAAAAAATTCCTGGATGGGACGTCATACCTTTTGTCGAGATTTTGCATAAGGTTTCTAAACCCAGCTTTTTCCACTATATAAACTGGCACTTGATCCAGACAGATGAATTCTGCTACTGCCCTGTTAAGCCGTTTTACCTCCTTGGACTCCCTGGGGTACTTGTTGTGCTGCTCAAACATAGCTTGGAGGGTTGGCTGCTGGGTTGGCTGCTGCCTTTGAGGAGTTGCTCTTCCAGAGCCCATAGCTGCAGACCGCTGTAGCAGAAGAAAATGGAAATATTTAAAATATGATGGTGATAAATGTGTCATAACGGAGGACCTAAATAGTTTATGTGTGATAGTAACAATAACTTGTGACTAACTTAACATCTCTATGCAGTGGTAGTGATAATTGCTAACATTCACTTAACCATAACATTACCATTATTCATAGGATATAATGAGTTAACCTAATGTTGTTTAAACTGTGACATGGATTAATATAGGCGTTTCCTGTACTTCAATGTCTGATTTCTTTGATGGTTAACTTTATATTTGAGTCCATAATTTCTTACAAGGCAAAGGTTTCATATAGGCCTACACCTCCTTTGCGTACAGCAGGTTCATGCTCTTTAAATGCTGTAACCCAATACAGGCTAAATAAATCACTGACAAACATGCACATGCTGTGATTTTTATCATATAGGCTAATAAAGGCTATAGATCATTTTAGCTGATGTTTTGTATGCTTTATTTTAGCAGCTTGCGAATTATTTACGTCATCTATGAAAGTTGCGTTTTCAAAGAAAGATGCTGAACTAGCGTTAGGCAGGCTATTGTGGTTAGCCATGAGGATAATGCCCATAGTTAGCCTGCTATTTCTGTAGATAGCCTGGTCAAACTACGGTGGTGCAAAACAGTGACTTGTCACAAAATAAACTATAGCCTTCTCATTTGACTTGTTTTAAGGGCATGAAGTTCATGAACGTGATGATACATGTTATATTTCACATACTAACCTGTCGGTCTTTAAACTCCTTGTGCAACTCGGCGTGCTTGTCGGCCAAGTGTTTCGCCAGGTTCGAGGTGTTGGCTCCCTTAGTTTGCAATTGTTTGTAGCACTTACGACAAACAGGTCTCGACATATCGGTAGCTTTGCCCTCACTGTCAGCAAGGTAGGCAAAGTACCTCCATATCTCACTCCTCGCGTCATCTTTATCAACCAGCCGTGGACCGGCGGCCACAGTATCACTCGCACATGCAGCCATCTCTCTGTAGTGTTTGTTAAATGACAGCAGCAGTGCAGCCTCTTGCTGCGTGCGTGAGGAGAAAAAACACGGACGTCCATAGGGAGGCACTCGAGCGTGCGTTGCACACACCAACATGAAATATGTCTCTTACAAATATGGAACACGGACATTCTAGAAGTATCGATACTAATAAATTTAGGAATCGTGACATTTTTAATTTCCAAGAATCGCGGTGCTTTTGAAGTATCGGTACATCGTGCAACACTAAACAATAGTATTGTTATGTATTGATTGTTTCAACACGGACTTGTTAGAGTGTGACACCTAGGAACGGTAGCTGTTCAGAGTTGCAAGTACTATGTTGTGAGCCAGTGATGGATTGAAATAAACAGTGTAAGCAAACTGGAATATGCTTTAATCGTCCATTCTGTGTCGGGTAGAGACAGGGCAGAATGAAACACTTACCGGCATAGATGACAAAGCAGACCTTATTCCAGAGGCGACAGCCGTCTGAATGGCTGTGACCAAGTCTCGGTCAACCATTTCGCCTATGATTTTGGCGCCAATGTTAGGAAAATTCTGTGGGATGAGGTTAAAAAAAGGTTATTCAGTATTCAGTAAGCATTCAGTAGTGCAATAATCCGATAACCAAATAGTCTGATAGTCACTGAGCCTGTATGCCCGAATAATACCTTACATATGAATGATATCACACACAATTTGCCCATAGTTCTAGGCTGATGCTACGTTTAGCTGCTAATACGTTAGCACGCTAGCAAGCTCTTTCAATATGAAATTTACACTAAACTATTCTCTATACATCACGCAAAAACAAAATTCTAGTAATTGAAATGCCATTCACATAGTAGCCTACTGAAGAGGAAATATTTGAAAACCTACCTATAAGTCACGAAGGAGATGTCTGCTTGCTTTCACCCATCCATCTGCTCCATCAAGGGCTTTGCTCTAACTGGCGCTTACACGAGGTCTACCTGCATTGCTTAGCTGACAGTGCCATCTACTGGTTAGGCCTACACATAAATGCTATGAATCTAAATCCTTAAATCTAAATCCTTAATAAGGATTTAGCTAAATCCTTATTAAGGATTTAGATTTAAGGATTTAGATATAAGGATTTAGATATACATGTAACATGTCTACCTGCATTGCTTAGCTGACAGTGCCCTACTGGTTAGGCCTACACATAAATGCTATGAATCTAAATCCTTAAATCTAAATCCTTATTAAGGATTTAAATCTAAATCCTTATTAAGGATTTAGATTTAAGGATTTAGATTTAAGGATTTAGATCTAAATCCTTATTAAGGATTTAGATCTAAATCCTTATTAAGGATTTAGATATACATTAAACATTTAGATTTATATTAAGGATTTAGATATATATTTAAGATTTATATTTATATTAAGGATTTAGATATATATTTAAGATTTAGATTGATATTAAGGATTTAGATATATATTTAAGATTTAGATTTATATTAAGGATTTAGATATATATTTAAGATTTAGATTTAGTATTTAAAGTCCTTTCTTGCCCTCAATAAAAACGTACCCTACAAAAACCTATTCCACTATTTCTACACCAATTTGCTCATATTTGTATGTAAATGTGTGAAAAAGAGAGCGTTAAAAATTGCAGTGGTGTTTTTAGCACTTTTTGTCAATAAATCTGCAAAAACGGTGGGGGATAAAACATGACATGTCCTTTTACAAACGGCACCAAAAACGGTGGGGATAAAACATGACATGTCCTTTTACAAACGGCACCCAAAAACGGTGGGGGATAAAACATGACATGTCCTTTTACAAACGGCACCCCATACGTGTGTGTGTGTGTGTGTGTGTGTGTGTGTGTGTGTGTGTGTGTGTGTGTGTGTGTGTGTGTGTGTGTGTGTGTGTGTGTGTGTGTGTGTGTGTGTGTGTGTGTGTGTGTGGATTCGTGTTAGAGGGTTCAGTTAATAATCCTTTTTTAGTCAAAGACAGAATTTTGTTTTGTTTCTCCTACTTTGAGAATTCACTCTGTATCTGTCTTTTTAAAAATGTGTGTTCTACACAGGTCAATTTTTGTTGCTTTATTTTGTAGGCTATGGAATAGTTTTTTATAAGGATTTATGAGCCCGTAGTCTTGATCTGTATATAATGTTTTATTATAATTTCCTGTTTTTTAGCATAGTAACAGACAGGATGTCAATGTTATCCCTGTGTGCAGTTTAGAGATGATCTTTATCGTCAAGATTCCAGCTTTTATTTGAGCTATAATAGTGATGTTTTACCAGCCTTCTTTTGTGCAGCAGAAAAGTAATTTTCCTCACAATTTCTCCCTTAAGAAGAGGGAAAACAAACAGGACAGCTTCAAAACAACACCTTGAAATGTTTCATTTATTTTCACGCTTAAGTTTGATGACGTTCAATCAGAAGTCAGCTTTTTTTAATCCTAAATGTCTCCAATGGCCCCCACTATACATTACTGTAGATCTGTCAGGGTGGGGGGGCTGCTGGGGAATGTGGTGCTACTTGTGTGGTCTTCCTCCAACCGTGTGAACTCTGACCTTCACTCTGACTCCTAATAGTGTCTCTCCTTATGTGGGAGCTGCACAAATACTTTCATTTTACTGTAGCTCATACACCGTGCAGCAAAAGGCCTACCGGTACTAGAAAGGTATCGCGATACCCTGCCGTTAAAAACTAAACGATTCCCCCATTTCATTAGTAGGCCTACCGGTAGTTTAAGAATGACATTGTTTTAAAAAGAGCCGTATTTTCTGTGTGTGTTCAGCGCTCTGCTTCCACTCCATGCAGCCGTGCCCGCAGTTTTTTTTTCCTCTCATGCACGCTCTAGCTGTCATATCGTGTGACAACCAGAAGCATGGCTGCAAGTGCTATTACGCCTCGGCTATTGTGCATCAGACAGTGACGGCAAGCCTGCGGACACCACGAGGCCTGTCTGTAAAAAATGTCTCCGATACCTGCTAGCCAAGGGAGCCAATACATCAAACTTGGCCAAGCACCTCGCCGATCAGCATCCAGAGCTATATAAAGAATTTAAAGACAGACAGGTAATGGTAACTGTCTAATGTGGCTATCTTTTTAGCTAACTAACCAATGTGGCTAACATCTGCGAGAGCAACATTCACACTGCTAACGTTAACTTAACCAAAACTTGCAAGCTGCTAAAAATCAGTATGCAGATCAACAACACCAGTTATAAATCAATTTATACTCAATCAGTGCTGGTAATGGTAATCATGGCATGTACATTTTTGTCAAACAATTATTTCTATTAGGCAACTAGTAGAATGCACTCAGTGGGGTATAGTGCAGACCTACGCCATTGAAGTGTATCGAGTCTTATTAAACGCTGTTTAATAAGTGATATGATATCTGGTTGCAAATATAAAGGTTTCAAGGTTTCAAGGTTTTATTTGTCATATGCACAGTAGTGTTGCACGATGTACCGATACTTCAAAAGCACCGCGATTCTTGGAAATTAAAAATGTCACGATTCCTAAATTTATTAGTATCGATACTTCTAGAATGTCCGTGTTCCATATTTGTAAGAGACATATTTCATGTTGGTGTGTGCAACGCACGCTCGAGTGCCTCCCTATGGACGTCCGTGTTTTTTCTCCTCACGCACGCAGCAAGAGGCTGCACTGCTGCTGTCATTTAACAAACACTACAGAGAGATGGCTGCATGTGCGAGTGATACTGTGGCCGCCGGTCCACGGCTGGTTGATAAAGATGACGCGAGGAGTGAGATATGGAGGTACTTTGCCTACCTTGCTGACAGTGAGGGCAAAGCTACCGATATGTCGAGACCTGTTTGTCGTAAGTGCTACAAACAATTGCAAACTAAGGGAGCCAACACCTCGAACCTGGCGAAACACTTGGCCGACAAGCACGCCGAGTTGCACAAGGAGTTTAAAGACCGACAGGTTAGTATGTGAAATATAACATGTATCATCACGTTCATGAACTTCATGCCCTTAAAACAAGTCAAATGAGAAGGCTATAGTTTATTTTGTGACAAGTCACTGTTTTGCACCACCGTAGTTTGACCAGGCTATCTACAGAAATAGCAGGCTAACTATGGGCATTATCCTCATGGCTAACCACAATAGCCTGCCTAACGCTAGTTCAGCATCTTTCTTTGAAAACGCAACTTTCATAGATGACGTAAATAATTCGCAAGCTGCTAAAATAAAGCATACAAAACATCAGCTAAAATGATCTATAGCCTTTATTAGCCTATATGATAAAAATCACAGCATGTGCATGTTTGTCAGTGATTTATTTAGCCTGTATTGGGTTACAGCATTTAAAGAGCATGAACCTGCTGTACGCAAAGGAGGTGTAGGCCTATATGAAACCTTTGCCTTGTAAGAAATTATGGACTCAAATATAAAGTTAACCATCAAAGAAATCAGACATTGAAGTACAGGAAACGCCTATATTAATCCATGTCACAGTTTAAACAACATTAGGTTAACTCATTATATCCTATGAATAATGGTAATGTTATGGTTAAGTGAATGTTAGCAATTATCACTACCACTGCATAGAGATGTTAAGTTAGTCACAAGTTATTGTTACTATCACACATAAACTATTTAGGTCCTCCGTTATGACACATTTATCACCATCATATTTTAAATATTTCCATTTTCTTCTGCTACAGCGGTCTGCAGCTATGGGCTCTGGAAGAGCAACTCCTCAAAGGCAGCAGCCAACCCAGCAGCCAACCCTCCAAGCTATGTTTGAGCAGCACAACAAGTACCCCAGGGAGTCCAAGGAGGTAAAACGGCTTAACAGGGCAGTAGCAGAATTCATCTGTCTGGATCAAGTGCCAGTTTATATAGTGGAAAAAGCTGGGTTTAGAAACCTTATGCAAAATCTCGACAAAAGGTATGACGTCCCATCCAGGAATTTTTTCATGTACAATGAAATTCCCAAGATGTACAATGAAACAAGAGCGATAATCAGTGCCCAACTTAGTCACACACCGAATACATTTTTCTCCTGCACCACTGATCTCTGGACCAGCAGAACTGTGGACACTTACATGGCAGTAACACTCCAGTTCATTACACAGTCCTGGGAGATGCAGTCCTGGTGTTTAGGGTGCTCTGCATTGTATTCTGATCACACAGCCGACACTCTAAAGGAAACCCTGGAGGAAATTATCACAGATTCCTGGGGGCTAGACATGGCCAATATGGCTGGAATGACAACAGATAATGCGTCAAACAACCGCAAAGCTTTCAGTGAATACACCTGGATACCCTGTTTCGGGCACAATCTGCATTTGGCAGTGAACAAAGCCATAGATATTGATCGTGTGGCAAGCTGTCTGTCCAGGCTCCGTAAGACTGTGTCAGGCTTCTCCAGATCAAACAAGATGTCTAGACTGTTCAAAGACAAACAAAAGTCTTTAAAACTGCCACAACATACATTAATCCATGATGAGCCCACCCGATGGGGTTCCACCTATGACATGGTGGAACGATTTTGTGAGCAGCAGCAAGCTGTCTCTGCGGTTCTGGCTGAGGACCGGAAGAAGTGGCACCTGATGCCCAGAGACACAGACATGACCACTATAGAAATAGTGAGGGATGTCTTGGCTCCACTCAGTGACTTCACTGATGCCCTGAGTGGAGAGAAAGAAACCACCATATCATCAGTCCTGCCACTGATGTGGAAAATCAAAGCCTGCCTAATAGAAGAGGAAGGCGACCGCCCCTTGGCCATAGAAATGAAGAACAAAATTAGAGGAGATTTTGAGAAAAGGTACGATGACCACAACCTGCAGATGACCCTAAACACCTCTACGTTCCTTGATCCGAGATTTAAAGATACTTTTGTAACAATGGAGGAGGATATCAAGAGGGAGCTGCTCCTTAAATCTGAGGCCGTTCAGCTTCCACCCCACAGTCCAGTGGACCCTAGAGGAACAGGTGCTGCACCAAAGAGGAATAAGAGAGACTTAAAAAGTTTGCTCTGCACCATAACCACAGAGAAGAAAGGGGCAGATAATTCTGAAACGAGGCACCATTCTCCCACACCTGCAACACCCACAGATAGACGACTAAATGTTGAGTTTCTTGAATACAAACAATTGAGAGAAATCAGCCCTGCAGAGGATCCCCTGGCCTGGTGGAGTCAACATGAGGCACAACTGCCCATCCTGGCACACTTTGCAAAGAACTATCTTTGCATTGCAGCATCAAGTTGTGCTTCAGAGCGAGTCTTCAGCACATCTGGAAATATCTGTAGCCCAAGACGTTCCAGGCTGACTGAAGAACATTTAGACATGCTAGTGTTCTTGGCCAAGAACTTAAATAAGTGTAAGAAATGAATATCTGCTGGCCATTCTAGGGCTAATGCTCTTAAGAGACTCAGTTTTGAGTATAAGAGATGCTGCAGCTAAATTGTATTTGTTTTTTTAAACTCAGTTGTGAGTATAAGAGATGATGCAGCTAAATTTTATTTGTTTTTTTAAACTCAGTTGTGAGTATAAGAGATGATGCAGCTAAATTTTATTTGTTTTTTTAAACTCAGTTGTGAGTATAAGAGATAATGCAGCTACATTTTATTTGTTTTTTTAAATTGAATGCCATTGCTTTAATTTGTTATTTATGTTTATTACTGGTAACGCTTGTGTTTCTTATGACTGAGATAATGCTGCTAAATTTATTTATTTTTTTACCTTGAGTGTCATTGCTCTAATTTATTTTTTATATTTTGATATTTCATATTTTGTTCAAATGTTTAATATATCTGCTGTTCATATGTTCATTTATTAGTGTGTTATGATAAGAATGTTGCCCCAGTTTTAAAATAAAGCACATCAATGATATTTGAGAGTGTTTCTCCCTTTTCAGGAAAAGTATCGAAAAAGTATCGGAATCGCAATTCTTGACTTGGTATCGGTATCGAAACAATAATTTTGGTATCGTGACAACACTAATGCACAGCAGATACAGCGTATATGTTGGCAATGAAAATCTTATGTCGCGTGCTCCTCCAACAACTCAACATACATGGTGCAAATAACATAAATAAAATAGTGCAAAAGAGAGAAGAATATTTACAATAACAACAATAAAGATTTGAGGATGTGAAATATATACATATGTGGAATACATTGAGAGTATTTAAATTGAGAGTATTTAAATACTTGTGGAATGAGGAGGTATGGGCAGATGCATATATTATGTATAGCAGATGTATATGGCAGATATGTATAATATATAGATATGTGTACTATAAACAGATATGTATGGCAGATGTGTATAATATATGTATGTGTGTAAAGTTAACTATTGTAGGAAATGTTCTTTTATCCGAAGTCCAGGAGTAGATTTAAAAGAAAACGAAGTGAAGCTCCTCATATAAGTTTAAAAAGGAGTATTTAATAAAAGGATGCAGCGGTAGGTTTAACAAAAGTTTCACAGCTGTGGCTCAATAGCCCGGTACACGTGTCCACAGGCCGCTGACTGAGTGTAGCTCATCAGTAGTTACTGTCTGGCGGTCCTGAAGAAAAGAGATCGATTTCACAATACAAACATGTTTTATACAACCATCCCTTTCCGGCCATAAAATAAACAACTTAAAAATAAGACGTGCTCCGGTCTCGTGCTCTCATTGGTTGGTAGCGGGGGCTGGATCCTGTTGGCCGTTTGTCACATGGGGTTCTCCGGACTCTTCAATTGGCCGACGTCGTCGGGGGTGGGTCCTCATATGACGTCGCCATCGCCATGTTGTTAGTGATGTCCTGAAGCTCTCATCTACGATATTCTATTTTGCAATCCTTCTGAGGTTTATCAGTTATTAAACACGCAATAGTATTATTGCAGCATCAATGAGTGAGAGGTAGAGGCGGTGTGTTTAGTATGTAACTCCACGCGTCCTTCTCCCTCTACTCATATATACATTACAATATTAGCTACATGCTATCCGAGGCTAAAAACAACATCCGGTTACAAAATAAACAGTTTCAAAGTAAAACAGTTTTCAGAATAACACAGTATTGTAGTTACACATATTATTGATTATTATTTCTTACACTATCACATAGATCACATAAACTCAAGTACAAAGAACACACTTAACAGATAAACTACAATTTTATTGAGCATGAAAATAATAAACATAAATGACATTAACCTGTGAGTCTGGTACTTCAGGATGATGAACCTCAAACCCAGGATTAGCCTGCCCTGAACACTACTGGTCTCTCACAAACTAATTAACTAATTTATCACCATCATTTTTCTAACCAATTTTTTTCAACTACAGAAGTCTGGTGCGACTGGCTCAGAGATAGTGACCCCGCCCACTCAGAAGCAACCTACCCTCCAAGCTGTTTTTGAGCAGCATATTAAGTACCCAAAGGAGTCCAAAGATGCACAAAGGCTCAACAAGGCAGTGGCAGAGTTAATTTGTATAGACCAAGTGCCAATATATGTAGTTGAAAAGGCTGGGTTCAGAAACCTTGTACAGAATCTGGACAAAAGCTATAACCTCCCCTCAAGGAATTTCTTTATGTATAATGAAATTCCCAAGATGTATAATGAGGCGAGGTCTATAATCATTGCACAGCTGACACCAAAGACATTGTTCTCCTGCACTATGGACCTCTGGACCAGCAGAACTGTAAACACTTACATGGCTGTAACAGTGCAGTTCATAACAGAGGCCTGGGAAATGAAATCCTGGTGCTTAGGATGCTCTGCATTGCACTCTGACCACACAGCTGACACTCTGAAGGAAGCCCTGGAGGAAATTGTCATAGATTCCTGGGGGCTAGATATGGCCAAAATGTGTGGTATCACAACAGATAATGCTTCTAACAACCCCAAGGCTTTTGCTGACTACACCTGGATACCCTGTTTTGGTCACAATCTACATTTGTCAGTCAACAAAGCCATAGACATTGAGCGTGTGGCAAGCTGTCAGTCCCGACTCCGCAAGACTGTCTCTGGCTTGTCAAGATGTAAAGACTGCTGAAAGACAAACAGAAATGTTTACAGCTGCCACCACACAAACTAATTCATGATGAGGATCCACCTATGATATGGTGGACCGATTATTTGAGCAGCAGCAAGCCGTCTCTGCTGTTCTGGCTGAGGACAGAAAGAAGTGGCACCTGATGCCCAGAGACACAGACATGACAACTATGGAAATGCTGAGGGATGTCCTGGCTCCACTTAGTGATTTGACAGATGCCCTAAGTGGAGAGAAAGAAACCACACTCTCATCGGTCCTGCCACTCATGTGGAAGATAAGAGCCTGCACAGAAGATGAGGAAGGTGACCGTCCACTGGCACTGGAAATGAAGCAGAGAATTAGAGAAGACTTTGAAAAGAGATACGATGAGCACGATCTGAAGATGACGCTAAACATCTCCACTTTCCTAGATCCAAGAGTTAAGAGTACTTTTGTCACTGTGGAGGAGGAAGTCAAGAGGGAACTGCTCCTAAAAGCTGAGACCGTTATGCTTCCTAGGGACGAGCAACCAGAACACTCAGAGGACAATAGAGGAGCAGCTGCAGCAGGGAAGAGAAAAAGAAGTGACGTAAAAAGTTTGCTGTGCAGTATCACCTCAGAAAAGAAGGGGGCAGATCATTTTGGAACAAGACAAGATTCTTCCACACCCACAACACACACAGATAAAGTAAATGGTGAGATCACTGACTACAAGCTATTAAGCGACATCAGCCCTGCAGAGGACCCCCTGACCTGGTGGAGTCAACATGAGGTACACCTGCCCATCCTGGCTCACTTTGCAAAACATTATCTGTGTATTGTATGATGTATGCATAAAGCTGTGCATCTGAACGCATCTTCAGCACATCTGGAAACATCTGCAGTCCTAGGCGTTATAGACTGCGTGAGGACAATTTAGAAACCCTTGTTTTCAAAGGCAAAGGAACTGAATAAAAAATGAAAACCAGCCGGCCACCCTAGGAGGACTAAGCCTGTTCTGCTGCTTAACTACTTGGGCTATTAATGTTCTATTTTTTGTCAGAGACCTCATTGTGTTGAATGTCATTTCTTATTGTTTAATATAAAAATGTCTTTCATTGTTCAAAAGTCCGTGTTATGGTTTGAAATAAAGCACAATAATGACATTTAAAAAGTGTTTCCCCTTTTTTAAGAAAAGTATCGAAAAGGTATCGAAATCGCAATTCTTGACTTGGTATCGGTATCGAAACAAAAAAGTTGGTATCGTGACAACCAGAGGCGGCTGGCCCATAGGGGGCGCTGGGGCTCTGCCCCACCAGCTGTTGAGGGGAAAAAATATTTTTTGCATATTTTTTTTTAAATCAATGTCAGTTTTACTTAATAGTGTGTGTGCCTACATGCAATTTAAATCATTTAAACAACATTTCCACCAACTAACACTCATTAAACAGTGAATTTCCACTGACAGACAGTGTATCATTCTCTCATGGGGCGATCGGCAAAGTGCCCCTGACCGGCAGCTAAACAGCCAATCCGGTTATGGTTGCTAGGGGGAAATTATGAATAATTGGCCTATCAACGTCGCCAAATTTAATGCCGGTGGGGCGCTGGAAATTTAGCCCCAACTGCTACGTAAAATGCGTGAAGGTTTAGGATTGCTGTAGCTACATAAGGAGCCAGCGATAGTTTTTTTTCGTAGTGCGACTCCCAGACTCTGTCCTACGCTACGTGGGGAAAAAATACGCGCGACGACGAAGAGAGATGATGGCGATGGCGGTGACAACTGGAGTTCAAGAGCAGCTTCCACCAAATTCGGTGAAATCGTTAATAATATACCCTTTTGCGAGACGGACGACGGGGGAAAAACTTCTCGTTAAGGAGCTGGGACCCGACAAGCCTGAAATCAGCATTTCCCAGCAAATCAAGTTGAAAGATAAATCTTACAAACGGAGTTTTTGTCGGAGCTGGTTCAACCGTAAGACGTGGCTGGCAGGTTGTGGAGCAGCCAATGCACTTTTCTGTTTCCCCTGTATCCTCTTCAGAAGTGACAAATGTGATTCGACTTGGACAAAGACTGGACTAACTGACTTAAAACACCTCTCTGAACGGATCAAGAAGCACGATCGATCCAAAGTTCACATGGAAAACTGCGTAAAGCTAGCTGTGTTCGGAAAGATTAGCATAGCAACGCAGCTCGATGATGGGCACCGCATCGCTGTAAGAAGGCACAATGAAGAGGTAGATAAAAACCGCAATATTTTATCTAAGATCATCGATTGTGTAAATTTTTGTGGTGCTTTTGAATTAGCAATGCGGGGACATGATGAAAGGGATTCCTCAGACAACGCCGGAATATTCAGAGGTTTAGTCAACCTAATGGCATCCATTGATCGGGACTTGAGGGAGCACCTTGAAAATGCGACCGTATTTAAAGGCACCTCGAAGACCGTTCAGAACGAGCTCCTGGACTGTATGCTGGCAGTTCTAAGAGAAAAGATTGTGGATGAAGTGAAGACAGCTGAGTTTTTAGCTATCCAAGCGGATGAAACTACCGACATTTCCACACACTGTCAGCTAGTTCTGGTCCTAAGATACATCGATGGACGCAACAACATACAGGAGCGCTTCTATGAATTCATCAAGCTACCCAACAGCTGTGCGGATTCAATAGCCGGTGCCTTATTGGAGAGCCTGCACAGCATCCTTCCTGAGGGACAAAAAATAAGTTGATCGCCCAGGCATATGATGGGGCAGCGGTAATGAGGGGTGCCACTGGAGGAGTGCAGCGAAAGGTACAGGACATCTATGCAAACGCTCACTACATTCACTGTTATGCCCATCAGTTAAACCTGGTAATGCAGCAGGCGACCTCCCACATCCCTCAGATCAGTCACTTTTTCACCGACATGGGGGGATTTGCTTCTTTTTTCTCAAAATCGAGCAAGAGAACGGCAGTGCTAGATGAGCTGGTGGCGCACCGACTTCCAAGTGCATCCTCAACACGTTGGAACTTCAACAGTCGTGCAGTCAACACAGTCTATGAGCATAAGAATGATCTGGTGATGTGTTTTCAGACCATCCGGAACAGTGAAGCATTTGATGGCCAAACGAAGAGAGAGGCTGGAGGCTATGTGAGAATGCTGGAAGATGAAGCTTTCTGTTTTTTCCTAGCCTTGTTCCACAAGATCATGCCACATGTAGACATGCTGTATAATTAGCTCCAGAAGAGAAACATCGATGCTGTCTACATCGCAGGAATCACCCAGGCATTCATGAACCGCATGCAGGCTATCAGGTATGTTAAATGCATTATTATGTAGCATAGCCTAATTGTTAATTCTCGGCATATATTATGTGTAGCCTTAAATGCTTATATGTCATCTTATTCAAATAATTAATTTATTTGTGAAGTTTAGATGAAATATAATTGCCAGTAATTATAACAAGCTTGGGTTTGGTTAATATATCCCTAACCAGTTTTCTTATGCATTGGATCAGGGAGGCTGTTCCTAATCTGGCTGAGGATGAGGAGTACAGGGGACCTGTTCAGGATCCACCCACAAAGAAACGGAGAACATTGGGAGAAGACACACAGCACCATTTGGCACTAGACGTAAGCACTTGCTTACACACACCCACACACACAGAGGAACAGACACAGAGAGGAACAGACACACAGACACACAGAGAGGAACAGACACACAGACACACAGAGAGGAACAGACACACAGACACACAGAGAGGAACAGACACACAGACACACAGAGAGGAACAGACACACAGACACACAGAGAGGAACAGAGACACACAGAGAGACACACAGAGAGGAACAGACACACAGAGAGACACAGAGAGGAACAGAGACACAGAGAGACACACAGACACACAGACACACAGAGAGGAACAGACACACAGACACACAGAGAGGAACAGAGACATTATCAAATCTAATGAATGCTCGCCACTTGATATAGTAGTCCAGACTCAAATGTATCTTGTCATTTGACGATATCTATGAATAATTACAGTTAACCATTTTGGTTTATTACACAATATAGGCTAGCTATTCAGAACATTGATTGTAGTGAGACATGTGAAGACCTAATTCTTTCCCTTTTTTAAAATTGTATATTATCGCATAGATATGTGACACCATCATGAGCCATTCCAAGGAGAGGTTTTCTTTCACCAAGCACCTCATCAGCGCCACACTCTTGCAAGGAGACTTGTTCCAACAACACAGCAGAAAGTTCCCAGATTCAGCACTGGAAACCACGGTGGAAGCCTATCCCTCATTGGACAAGGCCAGACTTAAAACAGAACTGTCCCTGATCTACGAGAATGAGGAGTTCCAGAGTTGCAAAGGTGCACTGGCTCTCTATCAGGTTTTGATGGAAAACAACCTTGGAGAAACATTCACTGAAACTGTAAGACTTCTCAGCATCATCATCACAACACCAATGACAACATCAGAGTCTGAGAGGTGCTTCTCTACCTTAAAGAGGATAAAAACTTTCCTAAGGAACACTATGTCACAAGATCGGCTCAACGCTCTGGCTATGCTCTCCATCGAAAAGAAAATGACAAAACACATTCCTGATTTCAACACCAGGGTCATTGAAAAATGTGCCTCCCAAAAACAAAGACGAGCGAAATTCTTGTACAAATAAAACCTAGAAAGAGAGAGAGACAAACACGCACACAAAGAGAGGAACAGACACACAGAGGAACAGAGACACAGATGAACAGAGAGGAACAGACACACAGAGGAACAGAGACACACAGGAACAGAGAGGAACAGACACACAGAGGAACAGAGAGGAACAGAGACACAGAGGAACAGACACACAGAGGAACAGACACACAGAGGAACAGACACACAGAGGAACAGAGACACAGAGAGGAACAGACACACTCAGAGGAACAGAGACACACAGGAACAGAGAGGAACAGACACACAGAGGAACAGAGACACACAGGAACAGAGAGGAACAGACACACAGAGGAACAGAGACACAGATGAACAGAGAGGAACAGACACACAGAGGAACAGAGACACACAGGAACAGAGAGGAACAGACACACAGAGGAACAGAGAGGAACAGAGACACAGAGGAACAGACACACAGAGGAACAGACACAGAGGAACAGAGACACAGAGAGGAACAGACACACTCAGAGGAACAGAGACACACAGGAACAGAGAGGAACAGACACACAGAGGAACAGAGACACACAGGAACAGAGAGGAACAGACACACAGAGGAACAGAGAGGAACAGAGACACAGAGGAACAGACACACAGAGGAACAGAGACACAGAGAGGAACAGACACACAGAGGAACAGAGACACACAGGAACAGAGAGGAACAGACACACAGAGGAACAGAGACACACAGGAACAGAGAGGAACAGACACACAGAGGAACAGAGACACACAGGAACAGAGACACACAGGAACAGAGACACACAGGAACAGAGAGGAACAGACACACAGAGGAACAGAGACACACAGGAACAGAGAGGAACAGACACACAGAGGAACAGAGACACACAGGAACAGAGAGGAACAGACACACAGAGGAACAGAGAGGAACAGAGACACAGAAGAACAGAGACACAGAGGAACAGACACACAGAGGAACAGACACACACAGAGGAACAGAGACACACAGAGGAACAGAGACACACAGAGGAACAGACACACAGAGGAACAGACACACACAGAGGAACAGACACACTCAGAGGAACAGAGAGGAACAGACACACACAGGAACAGAGACACAGAGAGGAACAGACACACAGAGGAACAGAGAGGAACAGAGACACAGAGGAACAGACACACAGAGGAACAGAGACACAGAGAGGAACAGAGAGGAACAGAGACACAGAGGAACAGACACACAGAGGAACAGAGACACAGAGAGGAACAGACACACAGAGGAACAGACACACAGAGGAACAGACACACAGAGGAACAGAGACACAGAGGAACAGAGACACAGAGAGGAACAGACACACACACACAGAGGAACAGAGAGGAACAGACACACTCAGAGGAACAGACAGGAACTGACACACTCAGAGGAACAGACAGGAACAAACACACAGAGGAACAGACAGAGAGGAACAGACACACTCAGAGGAACAGAGAGGAACAGACACACTCAGAGGAACAGAGAGGAACAGACACACTCAGAGGAACAGACAGGAACAAACACACAGAGGAACAGACAGAGAGGAACAGACACACAGAGGAACAGAGAGGAACAGACACACACAGGAACAGACACACAGAGAGGAACAGACACACTCAGAGGAACAGAGACACAGACGAACAGACACACTCAGAGGAACAGAGAGGAACAGACACACTCAGAGGAACAGAGAGGAACAGACACACTCAGAGGAACAGACAGGAACAAACACACAGAGGAACAGACAGAGAGGAACAGACACACAGAGGAACAGAGAGGAACAGACACACACAGGAACAGACACACAGAGAGGAACAGGCACAGAGAGTGTCTTTTATGTTTATTTTACATTCAATGGGCAATATGTAATAATATTATAGTATGTAATTGTAATATAGTTGTGGAGAATGCTTTGTTGTTTCTCTCAGGCTGTGTCATGCAATGACAACTGTATGGCACTGATGCTGTTTTCTCCAAGTAAATGCATTTTTCCTTGAGAGAGGGTATTAAAATAATCTGTTTATGTAAAAAAAATTGAAAATAACTTGGTTCTAAATTATTTGTATATGTTACATTTTAATAGGAAAGTTCTGTTTCATTCTCTCTTCTCAACCCACACTCACTCATTGACTCACTCACTGTTGATTTGTATAGATTCAGCTGAAATCATACCCTTGTTGTTAATTTATCCCTTGATTGTATTGTATAGTATTTGATAGCATAAAGTCTAATATAGCTGTAAATTGTTACTTTTTCTGTGAAGCTGGAAACTGTGAAATTAAATTATTATTGTGGAACTGTAGTCATTTTCCGACTGTTCTTTTGAATGCTTATGCTAGATTAGGCAGGGAAATCTGTTGGCACACTAGCCCCACCAAGATTTTTTTTCACCAGCCGCCACTGGTGACAACACTATTACACTACCGATGTGTTCGTCTGCCGTTAGCAATATGCAGTTTTTCTACCGCAGCCTGTGCCATGTGACGACGATCTTTGAGATGAATTTAAGACCCTGGAGCTTTTCAGAGTATTTAGAATATTATTGACCATCCATTCCTGTGTGAGCATTGATGTCTCCCCAGTGCCGGCGCTAAGAGTTTTTAATGTCACAAAAGCAAGCAAGCCCCCCCCCCCCCCGCCAATGACCCAATGCCCCTCCAGTAGATCTGCTCTGGCGCCGACTCTGTGTCTCCCAGAGGAGCCCTGATTAGAGGAATTGTTTGTTACAACAGTGTTGTAGTAACGAAAGAGTGTATGGTCCGGACAGTATTGATTGTTAACCATCAGTAAAGCTGTGTCTGAGGTTTTGTTTCTGTAATAATCCCAAGACAAACATTGGAGTCAGAGGTGTACTCTCCTGCAGAGTGAGACTGTTTGTAATCTCCAAGAGATTTTATTTCTGTCAATGACTGCCAAATGTTCCACACAATAAACCAAGGATTTTTAAACAAGGCACCCTGCTGTGAGATGCTTTTTCCTCTGCTTTTGTTTCGGTTAAACTGAAATCCTCCATTGTGTGAGGCACGGAGTACCCAGATCCCCGGATGTGATGTAGCCTACTTTCTTTTTTTTGGGAGGTGCACGCAACGAAGCAAGGAGGGCCCGCAACGACACAACGGGTCCGTAAGGTACCTTGTATTGCGTCGACGTTGAACCATATATCGGCCTTTAGATTTGTGCTAGACGCAATGTTGAAGTTGACCTGTCAGCTCCGGACAGCGCAAAATGCGTATATGAAGCGCTACATCACGAACGCAAAAAATCATACCCCTCGTGGGGGCGCGCTCATCTGATTGGCTTAGAATGGAGGAGACATCCTATTGGCTATAGATGGAAAAATTACAAGTACGAATGAAGTGAGCGTCAGGGGAGTCTCAAAAAACCCACACACGAATGCACAGAGCTCCATGCACAGAAAGCGGTTCGTGTTGCAGGTTCAGCGGTTTGACACAGAAAAAAAATATGTGTGGATCAAAAATACATATGCAAAACTTTTTTCTGTATTTGGATTTTATTCACATGTATGTGAAATGGAACACATTTGTGTGTGCATTGAAAATACAAGTGTGAATCCTTCTGTGTGCATCCGGGTATTATGAGACTGATCTGACCCCATACTTATGAGACAGTGACAGCCGCCTGGAAAAGTGTGAGTGTGACGTCACAAGTGTGAGTATGAATGCAGCCTGATGTGTGAAAGGTGTGGCTGAGTGAAAGAGAGAAATCCTATTAACTGTGTGAATGTCTGAGTCCAAAGTCAGCTATAGATTTATAATCATCACTAATTGCTAAAAGTACCAAGCTCAAGTAGATCTGATAATTGAATAGTTGAATTACTGTGCAACTTTATTTAAACTAAAAAACTATTCAGAAACCAAATTCTAAATGGTTATGAGCAGGACCAATGATTTCTGGAATATTCTTGTCTTTGATGATTTTGGTTTACGTTTTTTATTTGAACAAAAACGAGTCAAATATCAGGAGTTCTGACGACTTTGAGCTGAACTTTGATTTTAATAAGCAATGTTTGTTAGAGGGGGTAGGGCTAGAAACGTTTTTATGCTTCTTCTTGCCTCTTTTCAACATGAAGGACAACTATTTGATTATTTATGGGTTATATTGTTAAAATAAATTACACTAATAAAAATCGCATAAATATAAAATGCAAGGGAATTATGATATAATAAAATAATTGATTAAATAAAACAGAGAACACACATAGACCTAAGGCCTTGATTGGAGGAGAACACCCTGTATACATGCAGATAAGAGAATTGTCAACAAACACTGGTGATATGAAATATGAAATCACTACTAACCAATTTTTGTGTGTGCGTAGAAGTTAACACTTACACATCTAGCCAATCCGATCTTTTCCCACACACACACACACACACACACACACACACACACACACACACACACACACACACACACACACACACAAACACACACACACACACACACACACACACACACACACACACACACACACACACACACACACACACACACACACACACACACACACACACAGAGTTAGGTCTATATATATTTGGACACTGACACAAGTTTTGTTTTTTTACTTGTTTACTGAAACATATTCCAATTATAGTTATATAATAGAAATGGACATAAAGTGCAGACTCTCAGCTTTCATTTGAGGGTATTTAGTTCAAATTGGATGAAGGGTTTAGTAGTTTCAGGTCCCGAACATGTGCCACCCTCTTTTAAAAGGGACCAAAAGTAATTGGACGATTGACTCAAAAGCTGTTTCATAGGCAGGTGTGGGCAATTGCTTCATTATGTTGTGTATATGTTATGTTATATCAATTAAGCAGATAAAAGCCCTGGAGTTGATTTGAGGTGTGGTGCTTGCATTTGGGAGATTTTGCTGTGAAGACAACATGCGGTCAGAGGAGCTCTCCATGCAGGTGAAACAAGCCATCCGTAAGCTGCGAAAACAGGACAAACCCATCCGAGAAATTGCTACAATGTTAGGAGTGGCAAAATGTACAGTTTGGTACATCTTTAGAAAGTAAGAAACCACTGGTGAACTCAGCAACGCAAAAAGACCTGGACGTCCACGGAAGACAACAGTGGTGGATGATCGCAGAATCGTTTCCATGGTGAAGAGAAACCCCTTCACAACCAAGTGAACAACACTCTCCAGGAGGTAGACGTATCAATGTCCAAGTCTACCATAAAGAGAAGGCTGCATCAAAGTAAATACAGAGGCTTCACTGTACGGTGCAAGCCACTCATAAGCCTCAAGAATAGAAAGGTTAGATTGGGCTTTGCTAAAAAACATCTCAAAAAGCCAGCACAGTTCTGGAAGAACATTGTTTGGACAGATGAAACCAAGATCAACCTCTACCAGAATGATGGCAAGGAAAAAGTATGGAGCAGGCGTGGTACAGCTCATGATCCAAAGCATACCATTTCATCTGTGAAACACCGCGGAGGCAGTGTGATGGCTTGGGCATGCATGGCTGCCAGTGGCACCGGGTCACTAGTGTTTATTGATGTGACACAGGACAGAAGCAGTTGGATGAGTTCTGAGGTGTTCAGAGACATAATGTCTGCTCAAATCCAGCCAAATCCAGCCCAATTGATTGGGCAGCGTTTCATAATACAGATGGACAATGACCCAAAACATACAGCCAAAGCAACCCAGGAGTTTATTAAAGCAAAGAAGTGGAATATTGTTGAACGGTCAAGTCAGTCACCTGATCTCAACCCAATTGAGCATGCATTTCACTTGTTAAGGACTAAACTTCAGACAGAAAGGCCCACAAACAAACAGCAACTGAAACCCGCTGCAGTAAAGGCCTGGCAGAGCATTAAAAAGGAAGAAACCCAGCGTCTGGTGGTGTCCATGAGTTCAAGACCTCAGGCAGTTATTGCCAGCAAAGGCTTGTCAACCAAGTATTAGAAATGAACATTTTATTTTCAGTTATTTAATTTGTCCAATTACTTTTGAGCCCCTCAAAATTAAGGGATAAAAAATGCTTTAGTTCCTCACAGCTTTATGCAATCTTTTTGTTCCACCCACTGAATTAAAGCTGAAAGTCTGCACTTCAACTCCATCTGAATTGTTTCATCTAAAATTCATTGTGGTGGCCCCAGCTGTGGCGCAACTGGCTGGGGCACCTGCACCGTATGCCGGCGACCCGGGTTCGATTCCCGACCCGTGGTTCTTTCCGAATCCCACCCCGACTCTTTCTCCTACTTTACTGTCACTCTCCACTGTCCTCTCCGATTAAAGGCAAAAAGCCCCCAAAAAATATATTAAAAAAAAAAAAAATCATTGTGGTAATGTACAGAACCAAAATTAGAAAAACTTTTTCTCTGTCCAAATATTTATGGACCTAACTGTATACACATACACATACACATGCACACACACAAACACATACACACCCACACTAATAGTGTAGTTCCTAGATGTGTTACGAGGGAGACAGGCAAAGTGAGCAGACATAATCAAAAGCCAGGATCTGAGGAAGATTCAGAATGTCTTGAGTGGGATTCAGATACTGATTCACGCATAAAATAGAAAAACAGGTGTAACTGCAGGGAAAGTTTTGATCTTGATAAGGAGGTGGGAGTCCGACGATTTGCCAGAAATGCAGAGAGGGCCCAGTGTAAGACAGGAACTCTTAAGCATAATGAAGAGCAGTGTAAAAAAGACAGGGGAGAGGAAGGGGGTTGCTACTCCTCCACAGCTAAAGATTAACAGGCACCCTGACAACAAGAAACAAATATTAGACTGCATGAAAGCATGGCATAAAAGAACTGTTGGAGCCCAACGTAGACCCCTCGAGGGCACCTTTGACATTACCTGTTGTGAAGAAGTAGAGATTAACATAAAACATTACAAAGCAACAGATAACAGTGACAAAAGGACAGGTAAAAGATATAAGGTAAGATAAGTGTTAAAGTGGTTCAAGGAAGAGGACAACCAGTTTTTGCAATCAATTCAAACAATGAGAGCAATATTGGACTAAGACAGTGACACCCAAGGGATAGAAAGTGTGAAGCAAGAAATAGTAAGTGATGAACAGACAAGCCCACACCTGCACATCTGGCCAACCGCTCCACCCCCATACCCTGGACTAAAAAATCCATTCACGAACCCAATTGGAGGACAACACAAACATCACCTACGAAATCATGAACTGATACTCGACCTTCCACTTCAGCCCAGCCATCCACAACCACCCTCCATCTTAAGACAAGAGCAAAACGAGACCAAACTGATGGAGACTATGCAGAATGATGGGAAGACATGAGCGGCGGAAAAAGCTTCCATCTCACAGCAGAGGACTTGTACGTGGGGCCAAAAGGAGCAGCAGCAATCTCATTACCCCTCACCACAAACAACAGCTGGCATAAAACCCACAATTGATGGATTATTCCAAGTTGGATTTCTGATAAAAACAGAAAGCCCACAAAATTCACCCATTTTTCCTATCTAAAAGTTGCATTCTTTAGACTACAGACTAGTGCATGATTTGTGCATAGTTAACAATGTTGTGCAGGCCGTATCACCTATTGCTCCCAATCCACACACACTGCTCTCTAATATCCTGCCAGAAACTCGCTGGTACACTGTAATTAATCTCTGCTCAGCATTTTTTTAGTGTGCCACTACATCCTGACTCATAATAACTTTTTGCATTCACCTATCAGGGCCAGCAACACACACGCACTCACACATACAGGTAATCATGCCGGTACTGGCATAGCACAATTAAATCCAGATGGGAGGACATTTTCCAGCCTACAAGTGCAACACATTGATCAACCTTCTTCTGCACAGTTGGCAGAAATAAAAGCACTGACAGCAGCCTGTCAGCTGGCAGCTGGTTAAAAGGTCAATATATTTACTGACTCTGCATATGCTCATGGTGTTTGTCATTTTTAAGGAAATATTTGGCAAGAAAGAGGTTACAGACATATCCTCACTCATCCAAACTCAAGCAGACGCTGGCGTTTATGAGTTTAGTGTTTGGATGAAACGTGGTGCCCTTAAAACAGAAGACGGCCCTCATAAAGGGTTGTGGCGAGGACCAGCCGGCCACTTTGTGGCCCCTGTAAGCTTACTACATTTTGATCAATGTTGCACATGCTCAAGACCATTGCGCAAGGGGGGAGGTGATCAAAAGGATTCAATCAACATGGTGGTCTATGACTATGTTGACATGGTACAAAGGGTGTGGGGAAAGGGTACATACTGTACTAGTTGTAATAGATTCAGTAGATCGGTGGATATAATACTTTATTCTGTTTATCATGCCTAACATTATTTTTAAAGATGATTGGATTTAATCCAGTAACATTTTCTTCGTACATCACGGGAAGGAAAAGAATGCACTAACAAACCCAACCACAATTTTCCAGGCCAGTTACGAGTTAGAAAGCAAGGAGTGGAATGACTCACAGTGTTTCACACCCACAGCAGACTTACAGGAAATACAGCAGCAACCACACGGGCAGGGGGAGATGCTGCCATGTTCCTGATGGGGTGTGGTATGGTCCTGCTGACTTGTTTTGCTAAATTACAAGTTTATACAATATAAAAATTAACTCATGGATAAGACCATTCATCAACAAGGGGGGTATTAGGGTTGAAAACCGATAATTTAGGCCAAGCGAAATAATTTGATCACCTGAAAATGGATTTCATTGAACTAATGCCTAACAAAGGAAAGAAATTCTTAGTCGTTAATAGGTTTTCTAATTGGATCAAATATTACCCACATGTAATGCACTGAGCAAAGACATTTTTCTTAACAATAAATACTAACTTATTGCCCATTTAAGGACAAAATTACACATTGAAAAATACATTTTAGAATATAATAAGTCATTAATTAATCTTAGTCCATTGGAAATCCTTTTTGGCAAACCACTGGCATTGTTCCAGCCAAAAGATGAATACGTTGTTGTTGTTGTTGTTGTTGTTGTTGTGTTGTTCTCTTCTGCTCTCTTTGATGTCAACAAGCCGTAATAAGGCCCTACCAAACCAGCTGAGAGGTACATGTCCTCAGACCTCGGGAGTGGTGAAGGACCTAGGGAGAAAGAGCTGGAGATCCAAACAGTTCCAAGATTGAAGGACCAAAGAGCCAACAGCAGCCCGCCATGCTCCAACAGAACGCATCAGTGTTTGAATCATAACCTAATCCTAAACACCCAGGGAATAGGGGCAGAGGGAATGCCCTCCAAGCCTTGGAACCTAACAACTGAAAGGGTGTGAAGGAGGTGGTTTTGGTGGAGAACACTGCTTTAGTCCGGCACAATGTCACCAACGTTGGCCCAAAACCTACTATCCTTTCAAACAGCCAGATTAATGTTATCTCACGGACACTAAGTGTGTCATAACTCTAGCAACATTCATTATGTAGAAAGTAAAAAAAGATTATATATAGTTGAGTGGAAGAACTCACCAACAGATAAAATTACCACCTCAAAGCAACAAATTTACAATATTTTAAAGCAATCCGTGTAATAGTTGTAGGAGATATTCAAGTCTTGATGAAGTAGTAGCCAGACAAAGGGAGAGACAGACAGACAGACAGACAGACAGACAGACAGACAGACAGACAGACAGACAGACAGACAGACAGACAGACAGACAGACAGACAGACAGACAGACAGACAGACAGACAGACATCATGCTAGAATTAGCAAACTAGAGTGTGCCACCATGATCTCTCTAAGATATTTGTCACAATACATTGAGACTTAAATAACTAATATTATGCTCATTTTCAGTTTCAAATGTACATAAAGTGTCTCTACTGGGACATGTCTCCGTGCTTTAATGTTCAGAAAGCTCTTTATTGTTCTCATACTGTCTGTGCTGCAGCACCTCTTTTCACCCTCTGTCTGAAACCAGAGCCCAGTCTGCTATGATTGGCTGGGTCTGTTGGTATTGGTCAACCGCTTAGAGATGTCCCACCCCTTAGCCTATCACGTACGATGTGTTGGATTGCTATCCAATAGAAGCGCGAGTGTTGCATAGTGATGTCACTGTGTTTTGGAAGAAAACAAAGGAGTCAAATGGAGGCGTTTCAGGTAGGGGTGGAGTGTGTGGGAGAGAAACTCCCTCTGGGGGAAACACAGGGATTTAAGCCTTTGCAGACCATTTACATGCACACAAACCAATAAAACACACTACAGGAGAGGGAAACCCCAAAAAGCATATATGCGTAAAACAATCAGCATTAGTCTTTCAAATACACAGAGACACAAACAACGATAAAATTGTGTTTTTCTTTATAGGAGGAAAACAAGGTAGAGGTCAGTACGTGCTCATTGCCACTGCTAGGACCTGGAATGCTGCTCGAGGGAGGGATGAAGGGATGTTGGGATGAGGGAATGGAGGGATGAAGGGATGTTGGGATGAGGGAAGGGAGGGATGAAGGGATGTTGGGATAAGGGAAGGGAGGGATGAAGAGATGTTGGGATAAGGGAAGGGATGAAGAGATGTTGGGATAAGGAAAGGGAAGGATGAAGAGATGTTGGGATGAGGGAAGGCAGGGATGAAGAGATGTTGGGATGAAAGGATGATGGGATGAGGGAAGGGAGGGGTGAAGGGATGTTGGGATGAGGGAAGGAAAGGATGAAGAGATGTTGGGATAAAAATAGACTTACCTGTTTGTATTAAACTAAAATGGAGCGTTTCTGTCCTATTTTGCTCATGTTTTTCATTTTTGGTGTAAAGGCTACTGCCTGACTATGCTTAATGAAAGGAAACATTTTTTTATCTTAAATATCTTGGTTTCTTCTTCTCTAAGGTCACATTGTTCTGTTGCCTTTCATAGTACACTTAAGTCAAAATAAAACTCTTTATAAACTACTCTGTCTTTTACAGTCATGGTGGAAATAATGAGTCCTTTTGTGTTTGTCTGTCATTATATTAGGTCCCCCAATGATGCATTTCAAACTGACGATCAGCTCACAGGACACTGTGCTGGAACAAAACCTTCCTGCATTGAAGAATGACCTCTTGGGGCAAGTGAGTCCAAGGTCCCGTTTTAAGTGTTGCAAAAAAATCCAGATCAAATTTAAGATTTAAGCCAAATATTTTCATCTTCCTTGTGAAGATCAAAAATCCAATGACTGTCAGGTTTTTTTAATTGATGCAAATCATTATTTGCAAAAGCACCATTACTGGTCAAAAGGCTTGTAGTAATGCTTTTTTTTAATGGCCAAAAATTGAAATGTTCGTAAAAATAAAAAGTATGAGGCCTACTTTTGCAACCATATTATCTTATCTGATTGTATTATGTTTTCCATTAAGAAAGATCTTCCAATTCCCTTATTTTTAAACTTTAATAGAGATTGAAGTACAAGATTTGCACGACATACATTGGTGCATAATATTTCATCTATGTATATGCAACTAACATACTAAGACAATTCAACAATGGGCATGTCAAATTAAATACAGAGTTATTTTTTATGATTTTTCCTGAATTTGTTGCACATTTTCCTGAAAAGAAAAATCTTATTGTGGGCTTTGCGTTTAATTTCTTTATTTTCTATTATCCTTCTCAGATAGATAGAATCGGTGGATGAAACCCTATTTATTAGTCACATACATGCACACAGCAGAGCACATACAGTGAAATTTGACCTCTGCATTTAACCCATCCTAGTACCGGGGAGCAATGGGGAGGGGGGATTGGAGGTGTCCGGTGCAGCAGGGCCTAGGAGGTGAACTGGGACCTCTCCAAGTAGCAGTCCACTTTCCATATTTACAAGTCTGTTCGGGGACTTTTTTTTCAAATCTTTTTATTGAAAAATCAAGAGTAGTGACAATGACGTATCAGCAAGGTTACATAAGATTTTTCACTCTTTTTTGTCTTTTTTAAACACACAAAACAAAACACCTCCCTCCCACCCACCCACTCTGACTGGACCCAAACAACAATAATAATGAGAAGGAAAAAAAAGGTTTTAGTAACAGGTAGATAACTACTCCTAAATAAAATTAACATACAAACAAATGAATAGGATCACCATGAGAGAAAGCATGACTTCGGAGCTCTGCATGTCAGGCCAAGTATGTTATAGTGTGGGCCCAAGCCACTAGATTCCATTACTGACTACTTATAACTTGGTCAGTCAGTGTGCCGGGGAGTTCTTGAAGATTACTAAAGTATGACAAAAGAGGTTCCCAGACTGACCGAAATTTGTCTGAGCCTCTAATTGCAAATTTAATCTTCTCCAAATGTAAAAATAGCATTACATTTTTCAGCCATTGTGCTGCAGTGGGTGGGATATTTGATTTCCAATGAAATAATATTTGTCTCCGCGCAAGCAAAGAAACAAATGCCGTGATGTTGAGTTGCTTCTTAGTCATGCTTGTGTCTTCATTTGGTACACCAAATAATGCAATCATTGCACAAGGTTGTAACGTAACTCCAAGGACATTAGACAGTACATCAAATATGGCAGACCAATACCCTGTTAGCCTATGGCAAGACCACAACTTTTGTGTCAGGTCTGCCACACAGACATGACATCTGGCACAACTGCTATCAACATTTGGATAAAAGGAGGAAATTCTCGCTCTACTCTGTGCAGGCGATGTACCGCCATAAACTGAACTAGACCCAATCTTGCACAGGAAGTGCTATTATTCACCCTATTCAAAGCTTCAGACCAAATATCTTCTGAGATTTCAGTTTCAAGTTCCTTCTCCCAGTTAATTTTGATCCTGTCCAGCTTGGCATTGTCCATTGACATGATCATTGTGTAAGAGCGTGCTGTGAAACACTTCAACCAAAAAGGAATATCCAAAATGAAATCTACAAGTGATTTATTAGGAAGGTTGGGAAACTGTGGGCTATGGGTCTTAGCAAATTGACGTATTTGAAAGTAGCGAAATAGATCCTTTTGTTGGAGGTCATATTTAAGATTCAAGATTCAAGATTCAAAATTCAAGATTCAAGAAGCTTTATTTATCCCGAGGGAAATTGAGGTGCAACAGTTCAATACAAAGAAGGAAGGAGAAATATACACTCAATATAACTAAACTACTAAATATACACTAAATATACATCAATATTACTAAATATAAACTAAAATAACTAAGTATAAAACTAAGTATAACTAAATATAAACTAAATGTATCAACAATAAGAGCAGCTTTGCAAATATGAAATAGTGAAATAGTTACAGTAACTACGTAGGTATATACAATATACAACAATACGTATAGTGCAAATGGCAGTACAGTAATAAGATAACTAATAAAACTAAGCTGAATACTAAATACTAAATAAAGTGACATGACAGCATTGCGATGAAATAAAGTGTCACTGAGTCTCCAATGTTCCTCTAACGACCTGAGGTGGATGAGTTAAAGAGTCTGATGGCCACAGGAAGAAAGGACTTCCTGTGGCGTTCTGTGGTACACCGGGGTGGAATGAGTCTATTGCTGAAGGTGCTTCTGTATGAGGTCAGCACCTGGTGTAGAGGGTGAGCGTTGTTGTCCATGATACTACGCAGCTTGCGCAGCATCCCCCTCTCAGACACCACCAGCAAAGAGTCCAGCTGGACCCCCAGGACGGAGCCAGCCTTCCTGACGATCCTGCTGATCTTGTTGGCGTCTGCTGACCTCAACCTGCTTCCCCAGCACGCAACACCAAAGAAGATGGCACTGGCTACCACCGACTGGTAGAACATCTTCAGCATGGTGTTACAGACGTTGAAGGACCGGAGCCTCCGCAGGAAGTAGAGTCGGCTCTGGCCCTTCTTATACACAGCCTCAGTGTTCTTGGCCCAGTCCAGTTTATTGTCCAGGTGAACACCCAGGTATTTGTAGTCCTGAACAATGTCGGCAGTCACCCCCTTGATGGAAATGGGTGTGGGGGTAGATTTCCTCCTGCGGAAATCCACCACCAATTCCTTTGTCTTGGCGGTGTTGAGCTGCAGGTGGTTGAGCTCACACCACTCAACGAAGGAGTCCACGACGCCCCTGTACTCCTCATCATTTCCCTCGCTGACACAACCAACAACTGCAGAATCGTCTGAAAACTTCTGCAGATGGCAGGACTCCGAGTGGAACTGAAAGTCTGAGGTGTACAGGGTGAACAGGAAGGGAGACAGGTTCCCTGTGGAGCCCCTGTGCTGCTGACCACAGTGTCAGACACACAGTCCTGCAGTCTGACAAACTGTGGTCGACCCGTCAAATAGTCCGTGATCCAGGAAACCAGGGAGGAGTCCACCTGCATCGCCGTCAGCTTACTCCCCAGCAGGTCAGGCCGAATGGTGTTGAACGCACTGGAGAAGTCGTAGAACATGATTCTCACAGTGCTACCGGGTCTGTCCAAGTGGGCGTAGGCACGGTGAAGCAGGAAGATGATGGCGTCTTCCACTCCTAGCTTCGGCTGGTAGGCAAACTGCAGAGGGTCCAGCGATGAACTAACCAGGGGCCGAAGAAGTGACAGGACCAGCCTTTCCAGGGACTTCATCAGGTGGGACGTCAGCGCCACCGGTCTGTAGTCGCTGGAGGTGCTGGGACGCGCCTTCTTCGGTACCGGGAACCAGGCAGGAAGTTTTCCACAGCACAGGGACCCTCTCCAAACTCAGACTCAGGTTAAAGATGTAGTGCAGGACTCCACTTAGCTGGGCAGCACATGTTTTGAGGACCCTCGGGCTGACGCCGTCGGGACCTGCAGCCTTGCCTGGGCGGAGCCTGCACAGCACATTCCTCACCTGCTCTGCTGTGAAGGTCGGTGTGTCATGTGTGGGGGCAGAAAGAGTCTGTGTTGTGTTGATGTTGATGGGGGAGGGGTGAGGTAATCGTAATGGTGGGGGAGAAAGAGCAGGTACGGTGTAGCTGTGGAGGGACGGTGTGGGAGGGAGGACAGCAGGGCTGGAGGTTCTAGGGGGGATGGTTATAGAGGAGCTGGATAGAGGAGGGGTAGACCGGAGCCCTCTCATCGAATCTATTGAAGAACAGATTCAGCTCGTTGGCCCGGTCAGGCCCACCCTCTATTGTCTGGCTACCAGGTTGTTTGTAGCCAGTGATGCTCCTCATGCCACTCCACACGTCCTTCAGGTTGTTCTGCTGGAGTTTGTGCTCCAGCTTCCTCCTGTAGCTGTCTTTACCCTGCTGTATCTTCTCCTTCAGCTCCCTCTGAACTCGCCTCATCTGCTCCCTGTCCCCGTCTCTGAAGGCCCTCTTCTTCTCGTTAAGCAGGACCTTGATGTCTCTGGTGACCCACGGCTTGTTGTTGGGGAAACAGCGTACAGTCTGTATGGGAACAACACTGTCCACACAGAAGTTGATGTACCCTGTTATGCAGTCCGTGAGATCATCAATGTCCTCCCCATGAGAATCACAGAGCAAATCCCAGTCTGTTGACTCAAAGCAGCCCTGCAAAGTCTCCTCAGCCTCCTGTGACCATCTCCTCACAGTCCTGATGGTAACAGGCAGCTGCTGGACTAGAGGCTTATACAGGGGCTTAAGGTGGATGAGGTTGTGGTCTGACCTTCCAAGTGGAAGCCTCCTTAACATTGGCATACAGCAGGTCCAGTGTCTTGTTTTCCCTGGTGGGACAGTCCACAAACTGCTTGAAGGTGGGCAGTGTTGCAGCCAGAGTGACGTGGTTGAAGTCCCCAGATATCGCGATGAATGCGTCTGGGTGCTGTGTCTGAAGTCTCGCGACGACGGAGTGGGCGACATCAGTCGCGAGCGCTGCGTTTGCCGACGGTGGAATGTAAACAACCAGGAGAATCACGTGTGAGAACTCACGCGGCAGATAGTATGGCCGCAGACTCACGGCAAGCACTTCAATGTCCGGGCTACACACACGTTCCTTTACAGTAACATGTCCAGGAAAACACCACTTGTTGTTAACGAGAATAGCAAGCCCCCCACCTTTCCTCTTGCCACTCTCTTGGTGAGTCCTGTCCGCCCGAACAGTGAGGAAGCCGTCCACAGTTGCGAGGGAGTCCGGGGTGTCCTCGTGGAGCCATGTCTCCGTGAAACAAAGCACACTGCTCTCCTGATACACCCGCTGAGTCCTGAACCAAGCCCGCTAGCTCGTCCATCTTGTTCGCTAGCGACCTCACGTTCCCCATGGTGATGGAAGGGAGATATGGTTTAAATTTCCGCTTCTTCTCAGTGGCGTTTTCTCCCGGAGGCCAAGGGAGGCGTGGCCTCCTCATTTATATTCGATAAAAAAATATCCATGAGTTGGGATTCATGACGCACATTTTAGGTTCCAAATATGCCGTGTTTAATTCCCTGATGTCATGTTTTTCTTTGAGCGAGCAAAACAGCGCCCCTATAGGTGAAATACTGCCATCTAAGGAGGCCCGTTTAACTTGGCCTCCACTACTACTAAGGGTTTTAGCCAATCAGATTGAAGCTCGGCTTGTCATCAAGGTCAATCAAACTGTAAAAATTAAAAAAATGAGGAGGCTAGCTTGTACGTGCTTCCTACACTAATAGGTAAGTACGTAACCACACACAACCATGCTGTTGCTAACCGTGAAGGAAGGTTAGAAAGTAAGAATGGATGGCCACGGAGACCCAGAGTTTTTTCTGAGAAACGATTTCACTAAACTACCGTTTGAAATTCAGTTAAAAATAAAACAGAAGGGTAGGTCCACTCCGAATCTCGACCTTACTCAGGGAAGAGCTAAAGGAAATACCCGGACGTTTTGTGAAGGGAACTATACGAGAACGGACTGGCTAACAGGGAGTGTAATCAGTGGCGGCTCCTGACAAATTTCTCAGGGGGGGCAAAAGTTGTGATGATGGCTAAGATGACCCATTCAATGGGTAAAATAATAATAAATAAAAGTCAGATAGCCAGCTTTACAGTGTCACATCTCATTGTTTAATTTGGTTTTCAACCACTAGATGCAACCCCAGACATAAAATATACAATACATTTGGTTCCACAATAAAACACACATTAACAGATAGTTTGTCATCTAATAGTTTGCCCTTGAAATCACTTTTAGCACAGTCTACAATTTATAGCCATCATGGATGCCATAGCAATAATCAAATCAAATTATACTATAATCAAAACTGTAATTAATCAAAATTTTCCAGAACATATTCCATTTACCACTATACAGTTTACAGGTTTAGTAAAGGTATAGAAAACCAACAGACCCAACAGGCATGACGTGCATGCTGCTGATTCTGTGAAACTGAATCATTTACTGAAAGGGGCGTGTTCAAAAAAATAGCAGTGCCAGGTTCAACTATTGAGGTCATTGATTATGTGAAAAAAAATAGGTGTTAAACAGATGGCCCCTATTCAAGGATCAAGGCAACTGATGCTGCATATGCTGGCTGTGCATTTGTCCTTGAAAAACAGAGTAAAACGGGTTGTTTAAGACACTGTTAAGAAGAAGAGCATTCTTTGATTAAGAAATTAATAAAAGAGGGGAAAACCTATAAAGAAGTGCAGAAAATGATAGGCTGTTCAGCTAAAATGATATCAAACGCTTTAAAATGGATGCTTCGTGTTTCTTCACCTTTTCTGAGAGGTGGTGCATATCAGTGACACCCGTCTTTGTCCAGGCGGTGTCAGTGTTGGCATCCGGGTGGATTAGCACACAGGGGTAGCAAAACAGAGCGTTAGCCACTTCACAACCTGCTAGCCATGTTTTCCGCTCGTACCAGCTCCGGGAAAATCCGCGGCTGTATGTTTTCCCCGCTTTTGTTGACACCTGCTTGATGTTTAAATTTGGTCTGGGTGGTCCCAATTCTTTAACAGCCAATTTATCCGCATTGCTTCGACGACTGAACGGTAATTCCCTCAGGGAAACGATGGAATTGCAGTTGCCAGCCATGATGATTCGGCGCCGCCGAATCATCCGCCGATCGACCGCGGTCTCCGCCAGACGCGCGCGCTGTACGTCCGAGCACGCATCAGTGCGTAACTGCGTATGACGAAATCACGTTAGGGCAAGCCCCCCCGGAGCCCATAGAAATGCATTGTATCGTTCGATTTTTGAAAAAACGAGTCTCAACATGTAAGTCTATGAGAGCGCCTGGGGCGATTTTCAATCTGACTGATATCGCCCCAAGGGGGCGGGGCTACTGGTTGGACAGTGACATCCAGGCTGCTGATTGTCGCAGCGATATTCAGGCTGCTGTTTGGACTATACTATTAAGACTTAGACCGGCAAAATAAACTCTTTTCTCTCTTTTTTTTTTTTTTTTTTTTTTTTCGTTTGGCTTAAGGAGGGCGGTGCACTATCGCCCCCTATGGGCCAGCCGCCCCTGAGTGTAATGCTAAATTGTCTTTTCTGCTGGCCATGCCTCTTGTTTGACCGCTCCAACAGATCATTTCGCCACCATTAAGGATAGGAGAATGGCATTTCTCTACAAATAGTGAGTAAGCTTACTTTATTTCTTTACGCAGTGTGACAGCCGAGGCTTTCACTTTAGCATCCTGCGGACAGCGGTGTGAACCCGTCAGAGACTTTTAGAATGTGAGGCCACCTGTAGGCTACAGTTCAGTGTATTATTGAGATTACAAATATGGGTGTAAGGTTTTGTGTTGTGTTGTGTTGTGTTTGTTTAAGCTTGTTGCGATATGGTGTCAATAAATAGCAGCAGCTGCAATCATTTGTCCTGATTTATTTATGCTACTTTTAGTCACATTGTTGACATGGGTATGACGTCATTCAGTAGCTTACGATCTCTCTGGCCTCCTCTGTAAAATTGGCCACGCACCGCTACTGCTTCTTCTCCCGTTGTCTACGTCCAGCCTTGCATCCCCTGTACCTCCTCTTCAGCTCCCTGGGGATTTCAGGCCTCTCCCGTAGCAACGAGGTTGTATGTTGTAGCGCCAACAGCTGACTCCGGGTGTAAACAAAGGCTCCGCCGTAATGTTGTTGAGCCACGGCGGAACGCGATTCAGTAAAAGTGTCCCCAGAATGAGAAACACGGCGGAAAAGTTCAAAAAACATAGTTGGCTAAGGGTGGCACAACTACTTACTGAAAATAAATGCTAATAAACAAACAATACTAAGAATAAATAACTAAAAAGTAGGAAAAGAGAGAGAGAGCGACTGTTGCTGGCTGCCGCTCGTAGCAGCGCCGGAACCGCTACATCGCTACAAGATATACATCAGCTGCAACTTTTCCAGCGAGAATGTAAAGGAGTGAGCTGTCGGATGTTGCAGTTTGGCACTGTTAGTGTCCTGAAAATGAGAAATAAAGGCAAAGCTGCAACTTTTCCAGGTAGGCCTACTGCTGGGAGTCTTAGCATGTTGTCTTCTTTCTTTTCTTTTTTTGCGGTATATCAGAGCCTGATACACTGTTGGAAAAACTCAGAGCACCTGGAGAAAACCCATTCATGAAGACAACATAAACTTGTTAAATTAAAGGTAGAGAGGATAAGGTGGAAGTATAGCGGGAATTAAGAGGAGTTAGTTGGGCAGTAGGGTAGAAGAATGCAGCATGATGTTCTCCTGATGCTGTAATTGTCCTGAAAATTTGAAATATAGGAAGAGCTGCAACTTTTCCAGCGGGAATGTCAAGGAGTGAGCTTTGGGATGTTGCAGTTTTGCGCTGTTACTGTCCTGAAAATGAGAAATGAAGTAAAACCAAAATAAAGACAGAGGGGTGAGAGGGAACTAGAGAGGGAGTGTAGAACAGGTGTTTTTTATTTGCAGTGTATCATAACCTGACAAAAACCACAACACCTGGAAAAAACCCATTCATGAAGACAATATGAGAATTGGGAATTTAGAGGCAATTATAACAAAGTGATGGTCTGCTGCATTCTCCTAATCTGTTTTGTTTGCGCAGTGGCTAATCTGGGCAATCGTTCGCCTGCCACTGAGGTATGGTCCCCCAACACCATCCGAGAGGAGGGGAATTTTACTGCAGGTGCGTTTTTTGTTGTGATTGGCGGGAGGGTTGGAGTTGGGGGCGAGCGTCGTCCTGCAGGTCCTACTCCCGATGTTTTGATTGTTGGGAAGTGGGTTGGCTGCAGATCAACAGTAGGCCTACTGCTCTCTTTGTTGGTGAGCTTGAACTTGTCCTTTTCTCGGTATTGTTTGATTTTCTCCTCCACGGCAGGGTTGCACCGCGCTCCAGCATTTACCTTCGTGGCCAACGGTTCACCTGCGTCTTTTGAACTATAGTTGGGATACTGAACGGCAAAACCAGTTCTGGGAAGTGGTGGTAGACAGAACGTCTTCACATCTACCATGGCTTGCTGCAGGCTGTCGCATTCCCGATACCGTTTCGTAAATCGGGTCGGTTCATTTGTAAGTTTGGGCAATGATTCATCAGTTTCTTGACAGAAGTAATCTGGCACCCCCTCCCCATTTAAAAGGATGCGATGCCGTGCTTTTTGAGCTGCTGAAAGATGCTTGCCCTTCCACTGCATGTATTGCTGGAATTGTTCCTCTTCCTCAGCAATTTCTTCCTCCATTTTTCTAGCAGCATATATTTCCTCTCTTTCCTGCTGTTTAGAAAGGGCTTGCTCTTCAGCAATTCTGGATAATAAACCCTCTGTATATTTGATGTTTTTCTGTCTTATTCTATTGACCTCTTGTTTCTTTTCCTCTAGAGACAACCTGTCAGACTGTTTCAACTTTTGTAACCAGTCCAGGCTTTCCTCTTTCTCCACTCTGTCCTTCTGTTTATTTTCATGTTTTTTTTCTGCTCTCTGAGTAGCAATGCTCTTCTCAGCAGCAGCCCTCTTCTCCTGGTTATCCTTCTGCCGTTTTGCCACTTTAGCATCTTCCTCAGCGACTTCCCTGGACAATTTTTCCTTCTCTCGCTGGACTTCCTTGGCAGCCTGCTGTTTTTTAACAGATGCCAGTTTTCCGTTAAGTATTTCCTTAGGGACCTGCTTCTTCATGAATTTCTCTGACTTCTCCTTTTCTCTCTGCTGCAGCACTCTCTCTCTGTCAATCTGAACACGTTTGGTTTCTGTTTCCTCTTTGTTCAGTTTTTCGATTTCCTTTTCTTTTAGGGAGTTTTTTTCAAGGATTTCCACTTTGCGAAATTTGAGTTGTTTGGCCTTTGCCTTAAGTTCTTTTTCTTTCTCATGTTTTAGCTCCTGTTGGTGCTGTACATCGAGGGCCCTTAGTTTGTCTCTTTCTTCCTTCTCCTGCTGTTTTTTTGTTTCTCCAAACAGTTTCCTCTCCCTGGTCTCCTTAACATGCTCGTTTCTCAGAGCCAACCTTTCGCGGCGGCGTTCCTGAATAGCCTCCTCCTCATCCCATCTCATTTCATCCTTTAATTTCTGACGCGTCTCCTTTTCCCTCTGTCTTCTCTGTTGGTCAGCCTTCCTTTCTTTCTCTCTCTTATCCGCAGCCAGGGCTTCATTATCTTTTCTTATTTTTTCTTTTAAGAGGTGACAATTGAAATTTCTGACACCTCCATTCTGGAGGAACCTCTTCTCCTTGGCTATTTCAAGCGCTTGCTCTCTCTTGAAATCGGACTGTGTTGCCTTCTCAGACCTATATTCCTGCTCTACCTGTTTCCGAATTTTGTTTAGTTCCCGATTCTTCATTATATCAGGCATTTCTGTTTGTTCTGTGTTGTTGTGTTGGAAAAATACTGTGTACTGCCACTTGTTTTGTGTTTTCAACAAAGTGCTGAATTCACAGTAAGACTCCGAACTAAGCAACTTTATCTCCGATTAGCCGAGATGTATTTTTCTACATCCAGTCACACAAGGATATGATCTGTATTGATTAATCTTTCTATATTTCTCAAAGCAAGTGATTTGGCTTTGAAGACTCACATCAAAGCCACTTCATCATTGATCATCATTGATGTCACAGAATGTGACATCAGAATGTGACATCAGAATGTGACATCAGAATGTGACATGTGAAGTCATGTTCAAATGCTCACTTGTTTGCATTCCAAGTGGCCTGGTTACTGTTGCTACCAAGTAAAGGCAACCAAGTTTAGTAAAGTATTTCAGTATTATGACATGTAATTATAATACTTTGAATTTGTGTTACCCTTTATTTTTTGTGAGGGGTAAATGAGGCAAACCTGCTGCTTTGAGGGGGCAGCCAACGAGAAAGCAATGCATTCAAATGAGATATTATTGAATACAGGCAGTTGTTTTACATAGATGTCTGCTCTATGGATGATTGCTCTGATATAATAATTCATATCGGTTTCATGGTTTATTTATTAGGGATCCACTTTTTGAATTTGATCTAAACTGGATTGTATGAATTTTCAGGTTTTTCCTGTGTCAATGTGGGTTTTTCTACCACTAATTGCACTAGTTGAGAATAAAAGGCAGCGTTAGTAGCAGGTCAAATACATGAAAACCACAAGAGAGTGACATATTACTTTATAAAACATTTTCAAATTACATGTATTTTGTATGCATCTTTGCATTTTTTACCCGTAATGTGCAGTTAATCAAATATAACAAACACATTTTCACACAATAAACATGAGGCCAATTTGCCGCGTTGGTAATTTAGCCTTTTTGTGTCAGTCTTTCCGACACAAAAGGAAATTGTAAATGGCTTTAATCTAAAAATCATGAAATTAATTTAGGTAGGGTAAAAACGTGCAGGAAGTCGGCCGTTTTGAATTTTCCCTCGTACTTTAGCAAACTCCTTCTAAGGATTTTATCTGATCGACTCCAAATTTGGAAAGTGATATCTCGAGACCTGGGAGATGAAAAGTTATATAATGTTGGAGTGCGGCATGCAGGAGCAGGACAGACGGGCTCTGCAGAGAAACACTGCTGTCCACTGCAAACAGCTGGTGGTGGACAAGCTGCTCATTCAGCTCTTACAGACAGACAGCATCCTGACTGAGAGCATGACAGAGGGCATCATGGTATGTCGACTCTGATATATGGTTATTATTCATGTAGGCAATAAGCAGTCTAACTGTCAACAGGTGTATTTATCTACCAAAATTTAATTTTTAGCCAAATTCATATGACTTCGAGCCTGATTTATTTACCCTTTGATAGCCCTGGGTATTTAAAATGTAATCTCGTATTTATTTATCTACAGATTGTGTTATTTTCAATTTTCTAACTGTGCTCACTTACATACAGTAAGAGGGCATTTTTGATAGCTTTAGTCTTTAGACAATACATGGTAGGTTAACAGTCATTTAAAAAAAGGAACGTTGCACTAATTACAGCAAATTTCACATCTCTGCTTGATTTTTGGTAAGGCCTTCCCCTGGGGTAAGATGCATCAGTCACCTTTGGTTTATATGTAACTTGATTTTAAGATACATGTAAAGGCCTGAGGTTCGTAACCTCATCTAAAAAAGAGAAATGCGTGTAGATTTGCAGAAAACTTTATTCTTAATTTAAGTTTTATAATAGGTTGTTGTCACATGGGTAAATGTACAAAAAGGTAAAAATAAAAGATTTCTGAACATGAAGCCTTCAGATTTGAAACAATTTAATGTAAATACATTGGTTTATACCTGGCTTGTTATAGTGGTTACCACCTTGATCCACCTACAACAATATGCTGAAGTTAAATGGTCTTCTGCAGAAGTCCTAAGGAGACAGAGAAGAGGAGAAAGAGGTGAGCAGCAGCTCATCAAGCCCAGTGCGAGCCTCAGATAGCTGCCTGCCCTAAAGAGTCCCCAGTCAGAGGATTGGTTCCAGTCAGGGAGGAAGACAGGAGCACAGAGAGACAGAGGACAAGGAAGAAAAGAGGAAGAGAGGAGCAGACAGATGTGAGACTCTATCAAACATAACAATATTCTTAAATACATCAATATAGCGAAGATATTGTACGTTTGACAATCAGTGCTTTCATAAAATGTTTACACAATGATATTTTACATAAATAATCATCATTAATGTGGATATAATGACTCAGTGGTGAAACAAATAACAGTTAGGAATCTTTTTTTTTAAATTCCTCTTTATTAGGAAATAATGGAGTATAATCTATGTATTCGGTGATAATAAATGTAATGTTAAGATGTGTACAGTGTCAGCCCAGGTGCTGCAGCAGATGTGTGTGTAAGAACTAGTTCACAGTGGGTTGAACAAGAAAGTGTGTGTGTGTGTGTGTGTGTGTGTGTGTGTGTGTGTGTGTGTGTGTGTGTGTGTGTGTGTGTGTGTGTGTGTGTGTGTGTGTGTGTGTGTGTGTAGGGACAGCAGTGTTTGCAGTGTTCATATTCCAGCCCAAACATGGATTTAAACCAGGAAAAGACACACATTAATCCCTATTATGATTCTAGAATATCCCAAATCTAAAATGATATCAAGTCTTATCTTATGAAAGGGATATAATAATAAAATATTGGACAGCCCTGCTTCATTGTCTTCTTGTGTTGGTGTTTATCACCTCATGTACTGTCCTGATTTGTTTAGTTTCAGAGGTCTTTGGCCTCCTCCCTTCCACTTCCCACCCAGGAAGAAATTAATGCCAGGAGAGCAAGGACACAGGGTGAGTGCGGCCTGCATTCAGGTTAAAATACTTCTCACTGTGTTCAATGTTGCTGTTAATATTTTTCTGTTGTCTTGGAGACCAGGGGTGGAGTCGGAAGAAACTGCTTTATCTGTTATGTTTTTAAGACAATATTATTTCCAATATGAGTAGGTGTGTTATTAATATTCAGCTGCTGTCTACACCTACAAGTGACACACCCTAAGAGTGACTCATTCACAGGAGAGTAGCACAGAGTTACTTCTTGTAATAACTGCTGGCGGGAGCACACAGTGATGTGAGAACCTGGCATCATTAGTTATCTTGTTACACACAGAGTTTCACTTTCTGACATATTTTATATCCTATCGTCCTGCTACATATTGGTATTGAGTATACGTGTGTGTGTGTGTGTGTGTGTGTGTGTGTGTGTGTGTGTGTGTGTGTGTGTGTGTGTGTGTGTGTGTGTGTGTGTGTGTGTGTGTGTGTGTGTGTGTGTGCGTGCGTGCGTGCGTGCGTGCGTGCGTGCGTGCGTGCGTGTGTGTGTTTGTGTTTGCAGAGTCCATGGAGTTCAGTCTGGATGCAAACTTACCCATCAACACTCCTGTGCTCCCGTGCACTCACACTTTTATTTCTCTCACTGCCAGCAGGTAAAACACTTCTCTGCACCTGGTCGGCAGAAACTTGCTCTGCTATTGTTCTGTTTATTACATTATATAAGAGAAGATACAATAAATTATATTGATCGCAAATTAGAAATGTGTTTTGTTACAGTAACCCTTAAACATAGCATTGCACATGATTTCAGTAAATGTGTATACGTACAGTGGGGCAAAAAAGTATTTAGTCAGCCACCAATTGTGCAAGTTCTCCCATTTAAAAAGATGAGAGAGGCCTGTAATTTTCATCATAGGTACACTTCAACTATGAGAGACAGAATGGGGGAAACAATCCAGGAAATCACATTGTAGGATTTTTAATGAATTAATTGGTAAATTCCTCTGTAAAATAAGTATTTGGTCACCTACAAACAAGCAAGATTTCTGGCTCTCACAGACCTGTAACTTCTTCTTTAAGAGACTCCTCTGTCCTCCACTCGTTACCTGTATTAATGGTACCTGGTATTAATGGACACCTGTCCACAACCTCAAACAGTCATACTCCAAACTCCACTATGGCCAAGCCCAAAGAGCTGTCAAAGGAGACCAGAGACTAAATTGTAGACCTGCACCAGGCTGGGAAAACTGAATCTGCAATAGGTAAGCAGCTTGGTGTGAAGAAATCAACTGTGGGAGCAATTATTAGAAAATGGAAGACATACAAGACCACTGCTAATCTCCCTCGATCTGGGGCTCCACGCAAGATCTCACCCCGTGGGGTCAAAATGATCACAAGAACGGTGAGCAAAAATCCCAGAACCACACGGGGGGACCTAGTGAATGACCTGCAGAGAGCTGGGACCAAAGTAACAGAGGCTACCATCAGTAACACACTACGCCGCCAGGGACTTAAATCCTGCAGTTCCAGACGTGTCCCCCTGCTTAAGCCAGTACATGTCCAGGCCCGTCTGAAGTTTGCTAGAGGGCATTTGGATGATCCAGAAGAGGATTGGGAGAATGTCATATGGTCAGATGAAACCAAAATAGAACTTTTTGGTAAAAACTCAACTCGTCGTGTTTGGAGGAGAAAGAATGCAGAGTTGCATCCAAAGAACACCATACCTACTGTGAAGCATGGGGGTGGAAACATCATGCTTTGGGGCTGTTTTTCTGCAAAGGGACCAGGACGACTGATCCGTGTAAAGGAAAGAATGAATGGGGCCATGTATCGTTAGATTTTGAGTGAAAACCTCCTTCCATCAGCAAGGGCACTGAAGATGAAGCGTGGCTGGGTCTTTCAGCATGACAATGATCCCAAACACACCGCCAGGGCAACGAAGGAGTGGCTTCGTAAGAAGCATTTCAAGGTCCTGGAGTGGCCTAGCCAGTCTCCAGATCTCAACCCCATAGAAAATCTTTGGAGGGAGTTGAAAGTCTGTGTTGCCCAGCGACAGCCCCAAAACATCACTGCTTTAGAGGAGATCTGCATGGAGGAATGGGCAAAAATACCAGCAACAGTGTGTGAAAACCTTGTGAAGACTTACAGAAAACGTTTGACCTCTGTCATTGCCAACAAAGGGTATATAACAAAGTATTGAGATGAACTTTTGTTATTGACCAAATACTTATTTTCCACAATCATTTGAAAATAAATTCTTTAAAAATCCTACAATGTGATTTTCTGGATTTTCTTTTCTCATTCTGTCTCTCATAGTTGAGGTATACCTATGATAAAAATCACAGGCCTCTCTCATCTTTTTAAATGGGAGAACTTGCACAATTGGTGGCTGACTAAATACTTTTTTGCCCCACTGTATATATATATCATTTCATCAAACTTTATTTATTGGCACAGTTCATTGAGCAAAGTGCTTGCACTAACAATAATAAAAACAATCCAACCCCCCTCCCAGTTTGTAGACAGAGTAACACGTAGCCTAACTTTGTTTAACAATTATCTTTACAATATCAAGTCAATAAACACCGGACTGAATAAAACGAGAAAAAATACGTCTCATTGACCATAATTTATTCCAATTTAAGGCTCGTTGGACACAGCTGTTTGTTTGAGTGAAATGGGGGCTGTGAATCCACACGAAAGCCCAAACAATCAAAGCCAGCCCCGCTAGTCCTCAAAACATAAAGTGAGAGCTTCGAAAAACAACAAAAACAACACCCCAAAAAAGATAATTTGTTGAAAATTCCTGTCGTTTTTTTATTTTAAATGTTTCATCCAATATCGTGCAGCCTTACATGACGCACAAATATATAAAAAGAATCAGGGTTTTGTCTTAACCGGCAACTCTCCGTGCGCCCTCAAACCAAAATGCAGATTTTCCCCGTCAAATGTTAAAGTGCTGCCAGAAAACAATATCTCTGTTGGTCAGAAAGGGTATAATGAATCCAGAAATATGAAGATTGTGTCAAATGTCTGGTCAGACAGCAGAGACAGCTTTGTTTTTACGGAGAATAAATAGGGGATGGATGTCTGGTGGGTCTGCCGGTGGGTCTGCCGGTGGACTAGTGGCAGGCAGCAGGCTTACACTGAAACTAAGATTTCTTAATTACATCCTTTCTTTAACTCTCCTTCTTTCTGGAGAGGAAGTAAAGAAACCAGAACTCTGGATTTATTTGTTGTTTGAGATACAATATATGACTCAGCAGCTTTAAGACATGAAGGACCTATTATTTTCAGTTCCCATTCTTTACAAAGGTTATGCGCGCTCTCGCAAAGCTCGTGCATATCTAGAAAGGCCGGAAGTGGGAAGTGACGTAACATACATTTAAAATAAATCCATTAGATTAATTTGTATTTGTTTTAGAAACAATTATATATTGATAACAGTATGTTTGATTACCGTTGAGTGATAGATATATAAAAAAAATATCGAAAAAAAAGTGTTTGTTGTCATTTTTACGCGGGAGTTCAAAGGTTACTAACAAAATGGCTGCATACGCTGCAGCCGCGAACCCAATTCTATCAGTGGCAGGATAATGAGGATTTATCTGGATGTTTTGATCTACGGCTACCGCAGGAAACATTTTATGGATTTATTCAATACTGACTGGTGGACATACCCGGCTTTTATTTATGAATACGTCCACTGAGGTTGCAATAAAAACACTACAGCAGTCTCAGGGCGACACAACACGAATATAAAGCATTCATTAAAGAGTCAGTGACATTACAGTGCTGCGTTCATCTGATTCAGAGCCTCGGTATATCGTTACATATAGCAAACGTTTTGTAAGTTTTCTTTTTACATCCAAAGGGGCATATTTTTCTTCTACTCTCTGCAGTCTGCATGCATGTGGAAGTAGCCCCTCACGGCTGGTGAAACGAAGCACCTAGGAGCAGAGTGCGGGCATGTGGAAACTTTAGTCAACACAACAGAGACAAGAGGATGAACAAGAAGAAGGACAAGGGCTTTGAGAGCCCGCGCCCCTTTAAATTATAAGTATTTTCCTTTATTACTATACATGCATGACATTATTTGCACTAATGTTCCATAAAGAATCAAATGTAACGGTAGCTTAACTTTTTCATAGGGTAACTCACAGGCAGTAGTGCTGCTTAAAGTACAAATACCGTTATCTGCTGACTGAATAAGTACCTAGTTTAGTTCACATTGAATACTGACATTGTTTTTTGTCATTGCCTTTACGACCCACCAGGTGGTGTGCATCAACAACATCAACTTCCAGAGAAAGTCTGTCATTGTGAGTACACAAGTTACAGTCCAACGTTCGTTCTTAAGCCATTCTGCTGTTGTTAGACTGAAAGCCTGTGGTGTAAAGTAACTCAACCCTTTATTACTGTCCCTCAGTACAATTTGGAGATGTTTGTACTTTACTTTAGTATTTCCATTTTATGCTACTTTGTATTTCTACTCCACTACCATTCAGCGGTAAATGGTGTACTTTTACTCCACTACATGTATCTAATCCCTTTAGTTACTTTACAGATTTGGATTAATGATGGTAAATATAATCAGCCCTTAAATCAGACTTTAGTTCACCTGGAGTAAATTCAGCAGCTACCCTGCAGTATACAAAGCCATTCAAACTAGCTGCACCTTTACCAGCTCTGAGAACACTTTAATGATCAATAATTATAAAACATATCAGAGATATTATTCTGAAATGGACCAATCAAACAATGACTACTTCATTGTGATGCTAATACTTTTCTAATTTTACTTTAGGAACATTTGGAATGCAGGACTTTTAATTGTAACAGAGTATTCCTACACTCTGGTGTCTTATCACAATACACTCAAAGACTTTGCTGCTGTGATAAACCCGCATAGATGATTGTGTTTGGAACATTTCTAGATGAACAAATGGTCCCATGCAGGTTGTCTGATACAGACAGTGAACAATACCTCAGTAAATGTGGACAATTGTTGTCCGTCATTACTGTAACTAACTACACCACTACTCTGTTTGCATTCCTCAGGGCTTTGTTGAGTTGACCATTTTCCCTACGGTGGTCAACCTGAACCGGATCAAGCTAAACAGCAAACAGTGCCGCATCTACAGGGTCCGAGTCAATGAACTGGAAGCACCATTCATTTACAATGACCCTACACTGGAGGTGTGCCACCATGAGTCCAAGCAGTGAGTATGGCTTTCCACATTTCATTGGAATACAGATTCTATAGTGAATAGTGAAATCAGAGCTTGTAATTTGTACCATTGGGTTCAAATTCCTACAAATAAAAAAAGATGTTTCACAACATTTTTTTTCCTAATTTATCAAATAAACATTGTGGACTTAGTTAATAAATAGACAATGTTAAAAACATCCATAATCCTTGATAAAAAGGTAGTTTAATTTGTCAGGAGCATTAACTTGAAAACACAAAAAAGGGTCCGGGAGCAGTAACGCCGTCCAGAAAATCCCCCAGTGCAGAGAGTGCGAAGCATTAGCAGTTTCACCTTTCTTACTGACAGACAGTCACACCAAACATCAGGCTGTTTCAGCAGAGATAAAACACACATGAGAGACCAACCTGGACCTAAGGAGGGGCGAAAAGCACCATCTATTTCAGAAACAGGTTTTCTTTGTTCATCTTTGACCTGAACTTCTGTAAGCCACTACTCCACCTTATTTCTGACAGAGCTGAGGCTGCTTGCTCTTAATCCAGTCTTCCATACTCAAACCGTTTCCTCACTACCCAATTAATGAGTGGCTTCTTCACAGAGAGATATGCTGGTCCATTTAAATGTTGCATCAATTCCAAATGTAGTCTCTCCACCTTACTTTCCAGTAAACACACTATGTGGCATATTTAAGAAATGTATAACCAAAACCTGTTTACTGTTTGATAGAGCAGCAATTGATGTATTAAAAAACCTGTACCACAGCCATGACAACATGCATCTGAATTTCTCTTTTAATAATGACTAATGTCTTTTACTGAATAACTTTGTACCACAGACCATTTGATGGTGTTGCAAAATCTTTTTGCTAACTCCATTATAAGAGACACATCTAGGGTTTCTAGAACTATAAATGAATATTTAATTTACAAAAGAATTGGGATAGCTATTTGGTTATTCTATCTGTAAACAATGTATTAATGGGATTGAGTATTTAAGATTTTGACTCCTGTAACTGTCATGTTACTGTCCGCCTACTTTAAAAGAACCTGTTTGGTGGTGATTTGATCATTTTCTGGAAATGTTTTGTGTGTCTGTTAGGAGGAACCTCAACTATTTCTCCAGTGCCTACACTGCTGCAGTGAGTGCTGTGGATCCTGATGCAGGACATGGGGAGCTCGTCATCAAAGTCCCCTCTGAGCTCTGGAAACAAGGCGACGGTAAGACCATAGCATAAAGGCCACTGAAAATCACAAATAGGTATATATAGGTGTATATGTATCATAATCGTCGGTTCTTTTTAAAATCCATCATCTTCATCTGATTGATTTCTTGCCTGACTTGAGGTGTATTACGAATTTCCCTGCAATACAAAAGATGTTGTTACTGGCCTTCCACACCAGATAATGGACAGAAATGTTACTATGAATTAGTGACTCATACAGCATCAAACAGAAACAGGTTTATTGCCATGTAGGTTTACACATACAAGGTATTCCCTCTGCATACATAAACACAGTTAAAGAACATAAATAGTAAGAAAAGGACCAAATCTAAAAATGTAATAGAACAAATTAAGTAACATACGTGCAGTTTGGTAAGTGGAAAGCCGTGCAGATATAAGATGTAGCTTGTGTTTGGAAGGTTGTGCAGGACTGACAGAATTTGTGTCATGTTTCTCCAGACTTGAAAGTTTTGAAGGTGTACATAGAGTTTTCTCTGGATCAGCCAAAAGGAGGTCTTCACTTCGTAGTTCCGGATGTGGAAGGCAGCATGGCGGAGAGAGGAGCTCACGTGTTCTCCTTCGGATACCAGAACTCCACCAGGTCTGCAAACAAGGCGAACCATTATTTACCCTGCAGGGCTGGGCCATATGGAGACAATCAAATGTTACCATATAGAGCGGTGCAGGGATGACGTATTTTTGTAGGCCGAACCGGAAGTAAGCTGTTGCATGGGTTCCATCGACAAAAAAAGGAATATGATTTCTCCATAGGATTTTGGAATATTGTAAAAAATAAGATCTGTGGAAAACAAACCTGTTTGATAAATGCACGTTTTGTTCAGCCGGATAATCTCCACGTCTAACCTACTTTTATCATTTTCAAATCATAAATCTAATCGCCAGAAGCAAAATGATAACGTTATGCTATAAACAAACTACAGAAGAGTACAGCAGGGTTGCACTACTTCAGCGTCACGCCAAATTAAGATCCTTTCAACTGACTTTTGAGCGCTTGCATATTTTAACAAAGCTTTTCCTTTTAGCCACACTGAGTTTAACTGAAGTCAGAACAGGGGAAAACAAATTTACGTCCTCAACAACGTCTGTAGTCCTATTCAGCCACTTGTTAACAACCATCGTTTTTCAGACACGTAAAATTAATGTCGTAGAACCAAATGTGATCCGTCTCTTAAATTTGTGTTAACCACAGACCTTATTTCGAGCTATTTTCCAAAATCCTACGGAGAAGTCCCACTGACTCTGAGACGAGGGAACCAGAAGTGGTCAAATGCTAACTTACTTCCGGGTTGTAGGACTCATTCCTGCCCCACTCTATTGTATGGTTGACTTTGTAATTACAAATATATAGATTATGTTGATATAAAGGCTAAGTGGGGAAAGACATATGATAGAAGACCTAGAACCGTGTGGCATCACTTGTTGGCAATTATTATAATTTTTTTGATAAATGACAAACAGTGATTCAATTGTCAACATTATTGTAGGGCTAGGCAATATAGAGAAGATTGAAGATCACAATCATTTTGACCAAATACCTGGATACCAAAATAGTGACAATATTGTAGTGTCGATCTTTGATGCTTTCACAATATATTTTCACCAAGAGAGTTTTGATAAATGATCATAAATAGTGTAGCTGATGACTAAGCTAAGTCTTTTAAATGTAGAAAATGACATCACTTTACTTTAAGGCAGCCTTAAAAGACACTTGTGTGATATTACTTTATCTGAGACGATATCTAGTTTTATATCCAGATACAGATATAACATTGATATGTTGCCCAAACCTAGTTCAGTCAGAAAGCAAGATTAGATTAGAGATTAGACCATGTTTGGAGCTTTCACATGCATTTGTCCATCTACTAAATGCACTGCCATTCAAGCTACAAGTGACATTTCCTCAATTTCCCTCGGGATAAATAAAGCTTCTTGAATCTTGAATCTTGAATCTTGAATCTTGAATCTTGAATCTTGAATCTTGAAACCATAATTCAACCACTACATGCTCAAAATATGTCCTGGATGTAATAATGCCAGCAGGAAGAGCCTCTCCGTCCAAATGTCTGTCATGTGTCTTGGTGTAAATGAGGGGAGAAGGTCAGGTGTTTTCTGCCTCTAACAACTATTACATCTTTTTAGAATTTCTCTTCCAATTCCCATGCTCTAATGCAAAACCCACACTTGGCTCCATGGTGGTCTTTGCATTAACTCATCATATTGTCCCCACCACCTCCCAGATTCTGGTTCCCCTGTGTAGATTCATACTCAGAGCTGTGCACATGGAAGCTGGAGTTCACCGTGGACGCTTCCATGGTGGCGGTGTCCTGTGGAGATCTGGTGGAGACCATCTACACCAATGACATGAGGAAGAAGACTTACCATTACATCCTCCCCATCCCCACTGCGGCCCCCAACATCTCCCTGGCTGTGGGGCCCTTTGAGATCCTTGTAGATCCCTACATGCATGAGGTGGGTTTGCAGAGACCAGTTACAAATGATTATGTTTCTGCATGCAGTTTGCCCTAAATCACTGCCTTTTTTTCTTTGAAGTTTTTTTTTTAACTTATATTTTTACTTTAACTTCAGCTAAAAAACATATTTACACTTTGTGTTACTGTTTTTTTGTTTACATTTCACTTCAGCTGATTCCACGTAGTTTATACAAAATATGGAAGAAGTTAATAGTGAATAATTAAATAAATGTATGTAGGTTTGGAAGATATAGATCTTCAGTTTAATTCAGGAGGTGTGGGAAAATGGGAATTGCTTCATTGTATTCATTCAGTTATGGCAGGACTCCACTTTGATGTCTACATTAATTATTTTTGAATTAATGAGAGGTACATTGTGGTTATTTTCCAAAACATCAGCTTTTATTTAACCTTTTAAAATCTAGAATGAAGTTACAAGTATTATATGGAACTAGAAAATAACCTAAAGAATTAAGTGGTTCACGTCATGTCAGGAACAAGGCTCAGTAAGGCTCCAAAGTCAGAATACATTTTGGGTAACCAGAAGTCTCCCTTCCACAGACATGCCCACTGTATGATAATAACATCCAGTTTTGTGCATAAATCATTCACTGTTTGGCATGCAGTTACTTTCCCTTATTGCCTAGGGTTAGAAGGGAAGTTACAAAATATAAAATAACTGGAGAACATTTTGAAAGAGGAAACTGAAAAGATATTGTTTAATGACTCAAAAGACAAAAACACTGTACTAGCTGCACTGGCACCCACTGCCATCCATGCAGCTCACAGGAGAAGGGGAGGGCGGGGTGCTACATCCTTCCTCAGGCCTTTATGCAGGCCCTGATTGGGGATTGGAAGCACCTGAGGGAGAGGCTGCATCTTGAGGGAGACAATAACACATGCCGGATAAAAAAACTGTGTGTGTGAAGACAAGCATACTGGACTTTAAAGCTAAGACTCTCGTGGACTCAATAAGCCTACTTGTCTTCTTGCGTGATGATGTTGCTCTGCATAGTCACCATTTTTATCAAGTTTTATGTGTCAAGTACACAGTGAAAAAGACTGCAGAGCATTTCATTATTTTCTGTAATGTGACCCATTTCTGAGAGAAGCAGAAAGGTAGATAGGGTTAAGTTACGATCACCAGCAGGGAGAGATGATGGTGCTCTTCTGGTCCTGTAACGCAACACACACCACTCACTAAGATTTTGCTTGGCTATCTACCAATGAGCTGCTTGTCAAGTGTGGTGTCTGTAGAAGGTGGGTTCCAGGTATCGGTCGACCCAGATCACATAAGATTGCACTAATCTTTGTAACCGCTATATCTTTTTTACAGGAAGAGGAAAGATTTCATGTTAAGCGTGTAAAGAGATGAAAAACAATTAACATAGAGACACAGGATAAGATCTTTAAAATGTTTGTTTATATATATATTTCATTTCATTGCATCTGTGTAATGCAGTAATATGTTATCCGTCTTTGTGTGTTCTACTGAAGACCACTAGATGTCCCTAAACACGTCGTAGCTGTAGTGAAGATGTGAAGTGATCAGAGGTAGAAGAATTACTCAGATTTTATACATAAAAGTAATACAACCGTAGTGCAGAAATACTGCGTTTAAATTACTTAAGTACAGAAGTATTGACAGAAAAGTGTACTTAAATACTAAATCTCAAAGTACTCCTTATCAAAGTGGCCATTCTTAGAACACTGTATATTATATTATTGGATTATAATTAGTGATCCATTAACGTGTTTAACATTTAGATTTTGCAGCTGGTGAAGTTGGAGAGAAGCTTAATTATTTTTTTAGACTAACACAAAAAAGAATGAAAAAAAAACATGAACCTGCAAAAGTAACTAGTAGCTAATGCTGTGATGTAAATGTGGTGAGTGAAAAGTAGACTATTTGCTTTCAGAATATAGTGGAGTAGAAGTACAAAGTAGCATAAAAAGGAAATACTCAATTAAAGTACATGTATCTTAAAAGTCTACTTAAGTACGGTACAGGAGTAAATGTACTTAGTAACTTTCCACCTCTGGTAGTGATGCAGTAAAGGAAAACCACACAGAATATAACAGATTTTAGAAACGTAAATCAATGTCCTTGGGTTTGAACATTGAGTCTTTTTCATTGGACGTTTTTCACAATTTGTTGTGCAATATTCCGAAGAAATAACTATAACATTATCCTGCCCTCCCCCAGGTGACCCACTTCTGCCTGCCACAGCTGCTGCCGCTGCTCAAACACTCCATGTCTTACCTGCATGAGATTTTCGAGTTCTATGAGGAGATTCTGACATGCCGCTACCCGTACGCCTGCTTCAAGACTGTGTTTGTGGATGAGGCCTACGTACAAGTGTCCTCCTATGCGTCCATGAGTATCTTCAGGTAGGCTTGAGACTCTCTGTGATCTCAGGTAGGATCTGTATATGTGTAAACATGTCCCTGCTGAGAAGTGGCAGTATTTTGTTTAAATACGGAGGTCCACTGACAGATTATAGTCATAGGCAAGGCAAGTTTATTTATATAGCCCCTTTCTACACAAGGCAGTTCGAAGTGCTTTACAAAATTGAAAGACTTTAAGAGCATTAAGAAACACATCATAAACGGCATTTTAAAACAGTCATTAAACAGCAAATAAAATAAAATAAACATAACACAAGCTCATATAACATTTACATGAATAAAAGTTACAGTGAAGTGTAAGATATTAATAGATTTAAACGTAGTAAGAGTTGCAGCGGACCTGCAGGATTCTGGGAGTTTGTTCCAGATATTTGGAGCATAATAACTGAACGCTGCTTCTCCATGTTTAGTTCTGACTCAGAAAACAGACCCGTCCCTGAAGACCTAAGAGTTCTGAGTGGTTCATAGTTTAGCAGGAGATCAGATATGTATTTTGGCCCTAAACCATTCAGTGCTTTATAAACTAGCAGCGGTATTTTTGTCATACTATATTAATTTACTCTATCTGATTCTGTCTCACCCGGAGTTGTTGGTTTGGTTTTCAGCACCAACCTGCTCCACAGCTCTATGATCATAGACCAGACCCCGCTGACACGTCGCTGTCTGGCCCAGGCCCTGGCTCAGCAGTTCTTCGGCTGTTTTATCTCCAGGATGTCATGGTGAGTCTGCACAGTTAGCCCGTCAGCCAGGAGACAGGAAGTCTGAGCCACACAGGCAGATGTGCCCTGCTGAGACCTCAGATACCGAAGACTCATTTCTCACCGGCTAATCGCTGCGTCAATCAACAGACTATCGAAGCCCTATGTGGGGGCTTTCTTCTGGTTCTACCACAGAACAAACTTAAAGATACGATTAATGGAAAAAGATGACAGCATTAACCCTTAGAAAACACATTTTTGTCTTATATTGCTAAATAGTTTCTTAAAAATACTTCTTTTTACAACCTTTATATTTTTGACCTACTTTTAACTCCTTCATTTATTGACTTCGCACCACCAGACACCAAATCAAATTCCTTATGAAATAAAATTGATTCTGATTCTGATAATGATAATGGGGGCGGGACAGGGGATCTCTAAGGGGAGATTGCATGTCAAAAGGACGTGCCAAATATAAGTGGTATATATCATCTAAAAGTTGATACCCTGAAGATGGAAGGTTTTATAGTCATACATCTGTAATAAAAATGTTGATGTGATTTAGTCTTTCAAATCTAAAAGACTTACTGAAACATGTCAAAAACCCTTGAGTAACACCAGAGAAAAATCCATGCAGCGATTTGTTTCAGAAACTTTGGACATTGGGAGATTTGCAAGAATTCCTTGGGGGTCACTGCTGATGTATTTAATTTCGTAGAACAAAACGTGATCCGCCTCTTAAATTTGTGTCAACCACACACCTTATTTCAAGCTTTTTTCCCAAAATCCTACGGAGAAATCCCACTGACGAGGGAACTGGGAGTGGTCAAATGCTAACTTCCGGGTTTTAGGAGTCATTCCTGCACAACTCTATAAGGAAAGCTTCTAAGAGCCCTCAGTCTCTAGTTTTTTTTGTAAAGGTTCATGAGGCTCTGATTATCCTAGAGCTCAAAACAGCTTATTTTATTAAGTGAGGTTATGTCTTAAAAAAAATAGTCACACCACAATGAAGTGGCTCGACTAACATTTAGACATGTGTCTACAGCTGAACTCATTTCATCCTCCAGAGTCTCAGCTTTCCATATAAAATGTATGAAATTCCATGACTGTAGGGACCCCATTATGAAGAAATATATTTAAAAAAACACACATGCAGTGCACATGCACTGCATCATTTTGCCCAAAATGCAGTAGGCTTGTGTTAAGATAAGAGGCCCATCGATAGGACTTGAATCCTGCTAGTATTGTGTAGAGAAATGCTTATCCCCCCCCCCCCCCTCTCTGACCTTTAAACACACATCAGATGTGTGTCCTTGGTTTGCTTATGTTGTTGAGCTGGCGGGTGCTGTAAGAAAAGATCTCGGGAGACTCGGATCTCTTTGATTCTAGCAAAGCACGGTGCTGCCTGCTAGCAATTAATCAGAGTGGGGGTTAACTAGGGCAGTAATTGAAAGCAGCCGTGCTCGGTAGCCTGTCAGACATAAAAGAAAAGGCACGCGGAAAAAAGAAAAACTGCTCTTTTTACAAATCTATGACACCGTGATAACAAATACTGAAGTTCGTTAGGAGCTTTAGTAAAAAACACATGGATTTGTGTTTTATCTCTGCCTTGTGTAATAATCTTAATGAGAGTCTGCTGATGTAAAGATGGAATTGACCAATCACATCTGAAGGTGTTAATTTTAGAAAGTGTTTTTTTCAGTGTTACAAGACTTAATTGGGGCTTTTAAGAAGGGTTTCTCAAAAAAAGGAAGGATCTCTCAAAGCTTCAGAGTTTGACCCTTTTTTTAAAATAATAAATCATAACATTCTCGATAGACAATATTAGGATGAAAAATGTCAGGGAAATACTTCCATAGTGTCCATAATGCTGATTATAGCTAATGCACAGATCAAATTATCTTTTCTATGCGCCAGAATGGATTCAGTTCAGCATGACGCTGTGAAACCACCCAGGTTGAATCGTAGTATTGTGTTCCTTTCTTTTACAAGCTAATAATACAGGCTGATACATTTACAGAACTGTGTCTGCCATGCCAAGTTTATCCCTAGGAATACCACAAGGGCAACTTACACAATAACATAGTAGAGCAACACAAGATTGGCCTTTTTCTTTAAAAGTCACTCTTTTTGAGCTTGAAAAAGGGAAGTAAACAGGGTTAGCTCTCAGTTTCCAGGTTTTAATATGTATATCCTGTTTATTCTGGATCCCAGGAAGAGGTGAAAGTGTGAAGCATTGAAGGTCTGGAGTTAATCTTCTTGATATGGAGTTAACCTGCACTTCATCTGTTACAATTCCTTGAATAATGTCTGAACATTAGCGGATACCTCAAACCATGAGGGGAACTAACTGTGATATTTTCTGATTATTGGTATTCTGTGAACTTGCAGTGACTTGATATGTTGTTCCTCCTGCAGGGCTGATGAGTGGGTGCTGAAGGGGATCTCAGGCTACATCTATGGGCTCTACCTAAAGAAGACCTTTGGAGTGAATGAGTACCGGCACTGGATCAAAGAGGTAACAGACCTTCTAGAAAACTCTTTATCCTGTCTGAACTCTGGGGAGGTTTCTCCAGGACATTTGTGATAATTGTAGCCCAACACCTGCAGTGTAGCTCAAACCGGTCATGTTTCATGACATTGTGATGAATAATTACCCTGAAGGTATCCTCATTCAATGTGATAGGTAAAGGTAGTGATCATGTTGGTTGAGACATTTTCCCCACTCAAACCTTGTCACTTTTGCTGTGCCATGTAGTGGGGAGGCTGTGGCGCAGTGGACTAGTTTGTTGGTGTGCCCTCCATTGGACTCCTTTGTTTACTTCTGTAACTTAGTGACGTCACTATGTAACACGTGCGCTTCAAATGGCTAGCACATTGCACGCTAAGTCACGGGACATCTCTAAGCGGTTGACCAATCACAACAGAGCCAGCCAGCTAACCAATCAGAGCCGACTTGACTCTGGTTTCAGACAGAGGGTGGAAAGAGGTGCTGCAGCACAGGCAGTCTGAGAAACATAAAGAGCTTTTTGAACTTTTTTTTTTTTTTTGAGCCTTTCACTTTTCTCTGAAATGTAAAAGACAATCTGAGAAAATAATCAGTAGATTTATCTTTAACAAATATAACCACGCAGCCCTTTACTCAGAGACTTAACTACTCATCAATTGATTTGAGTTTATTTACAACTGAATTTAAAAACTTGATTATTTTATGAATGTTATTCTTTTCTGTTTAGGAGTTGGACAAGATTGTGGAGTATGAACTGAAGAACGGGGGGGTTCTGCTGCACCCGACCTTCAGTGGAGGAAAAGAGAAAGACAAGTAGGCTTCCAACCAATCACAGTCATCTGGTCCTGGCTCAGCACTGCATGACACACTGACCTATCTGTTTCTCTCTTCAGTCCAACCCCCCACCTCCACTTCTCCATCAAGCACCCCCACACTTTATCCTGGGAGTACTACAAGATGTTCCAGTGTAAGGCCCACCTGGTGATGAGGCTGATAGAGAACCGGATCAGCATGGAGTTCATGTTGCAGGTGAGACACTGCCAGCCTTTCCTTCTTCTCTGCCTCTCTAAACGTCTAAGTCAGTCAATGGTTTTGTCTTCATTTGATTTCTTTGTTTTCTGCTCCCTTACTAAAGGTTTTCAACAAGCTTCTGAGCCTGGCGAGTACGGCCTCATCCCAGAAGTACCAGAGTCACATGTGGAGCCAGATGCTTCTGTCCACTCACGCCTTCCTAAAGTCCATCTCCAACGTCTCAGGCAAAGACATCGGCCCCCTCATCAAACAGTGGGTGTATCCTTCAGTCTGATATGGATGGTTTGCAAACACACACAGTGATGATTGATTAACTGACCTTACACAGAGGGGGAATATAGAGGTCAAATGTTTGATCATGTCAGACTTTAAATCGTTTTTGTTCATTAATGGTTTACCGTTTTCTCTGCAGGCTCAGTCCACTGCCTGGACTCACGTTAATTCAAAACATTTCACCGGTTCCTCGTTTGCTCTTGAATTGAAAAGAAGAAAAACCCGTTATAACCTTAATTTTTGTTACTCAGAGACCAAAGTGCTGTGGTGAAATTCTTTGGCAGTTTTGCTTTCAATAGGAAAAGGAACGTGCTGGAGCTGGAGATCCGTCAGGACTACACATCCTCTGGAACCCAGAAATATGTGGTGAGCGTCTACATACAGTTAGGTCCATAAATATTTGGACAGAGACAAAGTTTTTCTAATTTTGGCTCTGTACATTACCACAATGAATTTTAGATGAAACAATTCAGATGGAGTTGAAGTGCAGACTTTCAGCTTTAATTCAGTGGGTGGAACAAAAAGATTGCATAAAGATGTGAGGAACTAAAGCATTTTTTATCCCTTAATTTTGAGGGGCTCAAAAGTAATTGGACAAATTACATAACTGAAAATAAAATGTTCATTTCTAATACTTGGTTGACAAGCCTTTGCTGGCAATAACTGCCTGAGGTCTTGAACTCATGGACATCACCAGACGCTGGGTTTCCTCCTTTTTAATGCTCTGCCAGGCCTTTACTGCAGCGGGTTTCAGTTGCTGTTTGTTTGTGGGCCTTTCTGTCTGAAGTTTAGTCCTTAACAAGTGAAATGCATGCTCAATTGGGTTGAGATCAGGTGACTGACTTGACCGTTCAACAATATTCCACTTCTTTGCTTTAATAAACTCCTGGGTTGCTTTGGCTGTATGTTTTGGGTCATTGTCCATCTGTATTATGAAACGCTGCCCAATCAATTGGGCTGGATTTGGCTGGATTTGAGCAGACATTATGTCTCTGAACACCTCAGAACTCATCCGACTGCTTCTGTCCTGTGTCACATCAATAAACACTAGTGACCCGGTGCCACTGGCAGCCATGCATGCCCAAGCCATCACACTGCCTCCGCGGTGTTTCACAGATGAAATGGTATGCTTTGGATCATGAGCTGTACCACGCCTGCTCCATACTTTTTCCTTGCCATCATTCTGGTAGAGGTTGATCTTGGTTTCATCTGTCCAAACAATGTTCTTCCAGAACTGTGCTGGCTTTTTGAGATGTTTTTTAGCAAAGCCCAATCTAACCTTTCTATTCTTGAGGCTTATGAGTGGCTTGCACCGTACAGTGAAGCCTCTGTATTTACTTTCATGCAGCCTTCTCTTTATGGTAGACTTGGACATTGATACGCCTACCTCCTGGAGAGTGTTGTTCACTTGGTTGTGAAGGGGTTTCTCTTCACCATGGAAACGATTCTGCGATCATTCACCACTGTTGTCTTCCGTGGACGTCCAGGTCTTTTTGCGTTGCTGAGTTCACCAGTGGTTTCTTACTTTCTAAAGATGTACCAAACTGTACATTTTGCCACTCCTAACATTGTAGCAATTTCTCGGATGGGTTTGTCCTGTTTTCGCAGCTTACGGATGGCTTGTTTCACCTGCATGGAGAGCTCCTCTGACCGCATGTTGTCTTCACAGCAAAATCTCCCAAATGCAAGCACCACACCTCAAATCAACTCCAGGACTTTTATCTGCTTAATTGATAATGACATAAGGAAGCAATTGCCCACACCTGCCTATGAAACAGCTTTTGAGTCAATCGTCCAATTACTTTTGGTCCCATTAAAAAGAGGGTGTCACATGTTAGGGAGCTGAAACTACTAAACCCTTCATCCAATTTGAATGTGGATACCCTCAAATGAAAGCTGAGAGTCTGCACTTTATGTCCATTTCTATTATATAACTATAATTGGAATATGTTTCAGTTCCAGTGTACAAATATATATGGACCTAACTGTACACTGTTTGGAATAAATGAATTGTCATTGTCCATAGCGATCCATTCGTAGGAGCACATTGTTTTTTCTCTTTTATAGCAGCTGTGATTTTCTAAAAAACTCAAAAGTGTAGTGTAGTAGGCAACGATCCTAGGGTACGGTCGAATTGTCCAAAAATCAGCTCCTATCGTCTTCTCCTATGCTCTATTCCCTGACCTCTGTGTGAAACATCACGGGGTTAAGGAATAGTGGATAGGAGAATTCAAAAGGAATTAGGAAAAGACAACCGGGGTTCAAGAGAATCCGACTGCACTTCTACTATCTCACGTAATCTTGATGCACCAGCGGACATTATAAATGTGCGTCTGCTGTGGGGGAACTACAGTTTTCTCTACAGGACTACTGAAAGCATATCTACTCTGCACCGTGCTCTCTTAGGGTGTTGTTTATGCTTTATGAATGAGGACAACAGACATATATTCTTCATTAGGTTGGAATTGTACGAAAATAAAAAAGGAAATTGAAAGTTATGCTTTTCCCCCTGTGACAAACACTGAAATGTGGACTTTATTTGATCATTTCAATAAAAAAGTAACGTTCATATTTCTCCTTTTGATTAATATAGAGCTGAACATTCAAACAAAGCACTTTAGCAGGTTACTGCATACGTTTTAAACTGCTTAATAAGCACCATAACTTTTATGAAACGCATTTCTACGTCACGGTCGGCTGTTTCCGTGAATGGCCGAATGTTGTGTCATGTCAAATGTTGCGGCTGCAAGGCATTGTGGGACAGCATTTTCTCCTTTCCTTTGGTAAAGGAAGGTCCAGTGTTTCCTAAGATAAAGTAAGCTGTAAAGGAAGTTTCAGAGCTCCTTTCCTATCATTAGAGAATTCAAACAGCTCTTATCATGGCTGCCACTGAGGGACTTCCGGGTCATTTCACTCCGCTAGGAACCTTCCTAAGATATACTGACTATTCGACCGCAACCACTGTCTACATGCCAACATTTACTGATATTAAAAGAGAGGATTAGTTATTCTTTTACAGTGAAAAACACCAGGTACCAAGTATGGCACAAACATGACTGTCCTTCTGAGACAGTCCTAGCAGTTTTGCACAGTGGATCTTTCCCTTCTAAGAAGACCTGTTCTAAAACCAAATTCCATGACTTAAAAGTGATAAACCAACCTAGTAACGTTACAGGCTTAGCATTTCATTAAGTGATCCCATGTTTATTTCCCGGCAGGGCCCTATCAAAGTGACCGTGCAGGAGCTGGACGGATCCTTCAACCACACGCTGCAGATTGAGGAGAACAGCCTGAAACACGACATCCCCTGTCACTCCAAGAGCCGCCGGTACACACACTGCACTACACACACTCTCAGGATAAGTCAACACATTAATGCTGAGAGCTGGTTATATTTGTTATGTTTCATATACAGCCGTGGAAAAAAATAAGAGACCACTTCAAAATGGTCATTTTCTCTTGTTTTATTATTTATAGGTATGTCTTTGAGTTGAATTATTATTATTATTATTATTATTAATTGTTTTTCTATAAACTACTGACCAGTTGAAATTCAACAGACACTGGAATGGCTGCCATACATGTAGAGATAAAGCTTTAAGAAACATTTGGAGTGGTCTCTTCTTTTTTTCTGGAGCTGTATGACTCTTTTCTATTGTAAGCTGTTAAAGGACTTTAAATCATATGAATGCTAATGCATCATTCATCATGTATTTAATATAAAAGGTGTGACACTCATCATGCTTTGTTTCTTGTTGGCTCCTGATAGGTTGATTGTGTTGTTCTAATCTTTGTTTCTCTCCTTTGTCCTCTCGTATCTGTTTCTAGTCAGGCAGAAATGTGAACAACAAAGATCATTTATAAAGGAAATTATTGGCCTTGTTGTGTTTACTGTCTGTTCGTTGTTTATTTCCCAGAAACAAGAAAAAGAAGATCCCTCTGATGAATGGAGAGGAAGTTGACATGGATTTATCGGCCATGGAGTAAGACATCACTGCTGTCGCCATTTGTTTATTATTTTTGGATATTGTATCATTTTATTTATATATAAATTCTATGTATTTATTTGAACAAGGACCGTGCAAATATTACATTAATCTCAGAAAAGAGAAGAGATGATTTATGCCAGATTTGAGCTTATACAGTAGCTCTTTTCATCTGAGTCTTTTTCTGTTGTTTAAGGCAAGCTTCTTTGCATTTAAGAAAAACATTTTTCATAACATGCTTGACTCTTCTAGCTGGAACTAACAGTGCGTCTACTTCTAAGCCGTCACATCGATATGACTGCTTTGGAAAGCTCTTTAGGATGAAATGTTTCGTTAAAGATGGATCTGTGATGAGCAGCTCATTTTAGCTCCCTGTGTGAGTTGACGTTCCTTACTTTTGCCTTGAACTCCCCCTCAATGTGTCTGTCTCTTGTAACGTCTGCAGTGCTGACTCTCCTCTCCTGTGGATCCGGATCGACCCGGACATGTCCATCCTGAGGAAGGTGGAGTTTGAGCAGGCTGACTTTATGTGGCAGTATCAGCTGCGCTACGAGAGGGATGTCGTTGCACAGGTGGGTTTCATACGGGTTCACCCTGTCACCCTGCACTTAGATCTTTGTCTTCTTTTATTTATTTCTTTTGTTATAGTTTAAAAGTTAGATTAGCTTAACCAGGCATATTGATTTTAAATATATGATTTATTTGTGAAATTTTCAAACACAGCATACATACGTAGACCCTCACATGCACGACTAATTAAAAGGGGGTGAAAGAGACCATTCTACCAGAGTCAACAATTCCAAAAAGCAATTGGCAATTCCTCAAGGCTGCTTCCGTTAGTGATAGCTTCTGAAAGTAGGTTCCATTTTGGATCAGCACTCATCAGTCCCTTTCATCTCTCGTCACTGTTTTATTAGCCTTAGAAACCAACAGCATGTTGGTTGCAGCTTCTCACGTTCAGCCCACTGTGACTGACGGAGCATGTTCCTTTTCTCTTTCTTAGGAGGAGGCCATCTCAGCTCTTGAGAAGTTCCCAACTCCCGCCTCCAGACTGGCTCTGACGGACATCCTGGAGCAAGACCAGTGCTTCTACAAAGTCCGCATGCAGGCCTGCTTCTGTTTGGCTAAGGTATGTGTCTGCCAGTGTGTGCGTGAAGTATAGTTTGAGCAGTGATTTTGACAAAACACAGCATCTGGGCATCGCCTAGGTAGAAAACTCTTGAATGAAAGCTTGACCCTTCCACAATAACTACCTTTACCTAACAATTAAGATCCAGATTGTATCGTGCATACCAGGCTTGGAATTTCATCATTTTATGGGTAAAGCCATTTGGCCTTTTGTGTCACACATTTTTTTAGGGCACAAAGGCCACATGCCAGGGCACAAAGGCCATTTAGGGAAAAATTAGGATTTGGAGCTTACAAATAAACAACTTAACTTTCTGATCATAAAAACACATGAATGACAAGGAAAACAAATTACTTTTTTACTACACTGCGCATTGAATAGAGTAGTTTTTCATTCAATGTGTGCGGCAAAAAATAAATCACCAGTGGAGCAAAACGCTTGCAGCCCCACTGAAACATCATCTCATAAGTCAGAGCTGATGACTGTAAGTGTGTGTGCGAAAAGTGTAGTTATGCAGAGGAGACGTCACGGTTGTTGTTATTGTTAAGTTTTGCTTTGTGATAGCGCTCTTTACTCCATGTATTAAGGTACAAAAAGCCTTTATAGATCTAAGTTGTTCGTGCCCCACCAGTTTTATACATATAAAAACGCCACTGGGTGAGGAGAAGGGAGGTTCCTAGAGAGAGAGATACGGGGAATGCTACGGGAGAGCTAACGGTATATATGTGTGCGAATGATGATTAACGTTCTTCTTTGTTGTTTTGGCGTGGTTCCGGACGACAGTAACCTGTCTCAGAAGTGAATAAACTCACGGACAAAAGGAGACACGAGGCCTCCTCGTATTCTTATAGCGAGACGCTACAATGATGATTGAATAATGCGATGATGACATGTGAGGTGCACGCAACCAATCCAAACTACAAGCACTAATGCAGTTCAGAGCCCAGACCACCGCTCTGACACTTTAAAAAAAAAAAAAATGTAAGATTTTTTTTGGGGGCTTTTTGCCTTTAATTGGATAGGACAGTGGAGAGAGAGTCGGGATGGGATCCGGAAAGGACCACGGGTTGGGAATCGAACCTGGGTCGCAGGCGTACGGTGCAGGTGCCCCAGCCAGTTGCGCCACGGCCGGGGCCGCTCGGACACTTTTAAAGCAACTTCGAGATTTTAACAGTATCAGGGCACAACGGCCATTGTGGCCGTAGTGACGTACAATTATTTTCGGGGCATCATGGCCAGACCGAGGGGCAATGAAGGCCATGGCTGTCATGGCTGCTGTGAATTCCCACCGTGGTGCATACACATTTATTAGGAGTAATTATTTATTAGCAGTCAGCTGTCACTCGGACCTGCAAATTAGTTACTCCCATATGATGTAAAGAGTAAAGTGTTCAGGCAGATCCATCAAGGGACATGCTTCAACCATTCTGAAGGGTGTAAAGCACGACTGACAGGGTTTAGGATTTTTCACTGACTTGCTGTGTGTTGAGTTTGTGGTTCATTGACAACTCGGAGAAACAGCATAAGAGGGGGCCCATCTGATGAACCTGTAGACTACAGCCTGATACATAGCTTGCCCCTGCATGCTCTCTGTCCCCACTCCCACTCTGTTTCATGTTTGTTTGGAGGGTCCAACACATTAGGTGCTGTTTCTAGCAAACTAGTGGGGAGAGGATGTTATCAAACCCTTCAACAGGAAGTCTGTCCTGAGTGCCCTACCTGACAGTGTTTGTGCCCCTCATGAAACACACTGTGTACAAACATTTACTCCTAAGCGTCACAAAATAACAGAGGTACTGGGAACTTGATGACCCATAATAGGTCACAAGGTAATTTAACACAGATACTGGGCTTTCATAATAATGCTCACCCATCTGAACATTTTACTGTGTAAACTGAGCAAAAGATAGAAGCTGTAACTTTGAAAGTATGGAGTGAGAGGGGATGAGGAGATATAGACAGAAGGGAGACTCAAAGTTCAGTTTATAGCTCCAGAAAGACTCTGAAACATCAAGCTCTGTTAGTTTGCTTTTCTTTTCACCAACTTTTCCAATAAAGGGGACACTGATTTAACCACATCCACCCACCTCATCAGTCCCTCACTTGTTATTTGGATGAAAATATTTTAGCAGCACCCACTAGTTTAACCCTCCCTGCTCTGTTGGCTCTATAATCCTGTTCTGAGACCGCAGGAAATTCTCTATTCTCTGGATTTAGTCTTTTCCAACTTTAACCCCACTGGACATCCGCCTCTCAGGTTCCACCTGAACCAATATTTTTGCAACTTGATAAACTGCGTGGAGGTTGAAATGGCGCTTCACTACCTTCATTAATGTGCTGTGATTGACCACAGAACCCCCAACAGACTCCATCGTAATGGCCTCTGGTATATACTTCACACACTGACTGACATACAAGCTCAGACACACACATTCACATACCCACACTGACCACAGCGTGAAATGTGACTGACCTCAGATGGACTTTGCTGCGCTATGATTGGTGGGATGGTGTACTTGCTTGTTATTGATATAATTTGTGGGGAGAAAAAAGGAACAGCCTGGGGGTGAACATTTTGGGGGACATAAAACAAAGAATGCATGCACGTGTTAAATATTCACACAAACAGTGTGTTCGTGAATGCATGCACACACACATACAACAACACGCCGGTGAGCACGCCCGCCTTTATTTACTTTACCAAATGACAACATCCTGTGTCAGTGACCCTTGGTCCTATATTACCACATTAACATAAATTCCCCAATATCCTGTTGGAACCTAAAGACCACTGGAGCCGCTGGTCTTCATGCCTGTGGAAACCCTCACTGTGGGGTACTGTTCCCACCACAGCAATCATAACGGACAGAAAGGACATTGTTAGAAGAGTAAAACATTCCTAAATGAGTTATTTGTCTGCCCACAGCGCCTGAGAGTTAAGAATATACATGTGTGTACATTTGATGATCCACATGCTTTGCAGAACTCCGGTATGTTTAAGTTGGCGGTTATTTCAACGTGGTGACAGCAGACAAATGCTTTGAACTAGAACTGTCTTCTCTTCCTCTTGTGTGTGCGTGTAAACCTTGCAGATAGCCAATGCCATGGTGAGCACGTGGCAGGGCCCCCCAGCTATGAAGTCCCTGTTTACCAGAATGTTCTGCTGTAAGAGCTGCCCCAACATCGTCAAGACCAATAACTTCATCAACTTTCAGACGTACTTCCTGCAAAAGGTAAAACACACAATGCATGTTGCTTATAGCTCCAGCAACTGTGTAGCCACTCTACTATTCCAGGCATAGCTCCAGCTGATTTCAACTCATCAAAGATATATCATAATTGGAGAACGTGGCAGTTCATAACAAATCATTTCAATACAGAAATGCCATAAATGTTATAAAATTAGAAACTCAGTTTTTTGTGTCTAATTTGTTGTTGTATTGTCCACCAGAGCCCTGACACATTGATGTTTCAGCAGCACTGAAAGAAAGTTTAACTAAAAAATATTAGGTTCAACTTAATATTATTTCTTTCAACTAACCTAATGACAGTTCTTAAAGTCGACTTTTGAGTTTTTTCAGTGCACTTATTTTGGTGCAATTACAAAACATTGAACAAAATTCCAGTATTAGGCTCTGCTTACAATGCCATGTGCTATTTTAAAGCACAGCTAAGTTTTACAGCAGTAAAATATAGCTATAAAAAACTGTTTCTCCATCTTTTTTGTGGCAAAAATTATCATGATTGTACTGTTGCTTTTTTTCCCGATCACAGACGATGCCTGTTGCCATGGCGTTACTCAGAGATGTCCAGAACCTCTGTCCCAAAGATGTGCTCAACTTCATCCTGGACCTGATCAAGTACAACGACAACAGAAAGAACAAAGTAAAGATGCACACACTCACTGTTTCATTTGTAGTTTCCCCCCCAAAACCCTGGACTCCCATTGACTGACTCTTTGGAAATGAGTCATATTTACTTATTTTATTTGAACAACTGTCCTTACTGGTTACAGCTTCTATAGTGTATTCATAGCCTTTGTTCAAAGTGTCTCTACTGGTCCAAAGTGTATACATATTCATTCTACTGTCTATAGTGTCTTTATTATGCTGTCTATATTTCATATATTCATAGTGTTTATAATTATTAATACTCTTCATACTACATATACTTTGAATATCTGTGGTATTGATATAGTTAACCTCTACATTTACATTACACTGCACTGCTTCTCTTGTGGTTAGATGCTGAATATATTTGGTGGTCCCAGTACTATGCAATGACAGTAAAGTCGAATATAATCCAGTGTTTCCCCCCCCGCTCTTGCGTGTCTTCAGTTCTCAGATAACTACTACCGCGCTGAGCTGATTGAAGCGCTGACCAACTCCCTGACCCCGGCCATCAGCATCAGCAACGAGGTGCGCACCGTGGACAATCTGAATGGTGACGTGCGTCTCATCTTGGAGGAGATCACACGCTTCCTGAACATGGAGAAGCTGCTGCCAAGCTTCAGGAACACCATCACTGTCAGGTCAGCAGCGACGATTTGTATCTGTATGTTTCACTGATGATTTCCTGAAGCCTGCAGGACGTGTGCCCATTAACGTCACTGCACAGGGACTTTTTCTCCAGCCACAAGCCAATAACTTTTCTTTAAGAAATCAGGCTCAAGTGTAGTTGACAAGGATTCTGCCACAATAACTGGTCACTCAGAGATTCTAAAATCAACGTTAATATAATGCTGCATGCAGTAATGTGTGGAAGACCCATGTTGTTGACCAGAAAACAGAATATCACAACCATAATTAGAGAAAATGCTTGTTTTTTTCATCTTTGTTAAGATTGTATATATGGTAAAAAACATTGATTTGTCTAAAGTTGACAGTGATAGTCAACAAGTTTACATGCCTTTGAAGTAGGGCTGTCAGTGTAACCGCTAAATGTGTTCACACTCACGATTAGTCTGGAAACTTTAAAACATGTAAAAAAAAAAAAAAAAATGCTAAAGTGCTAACTAATCACTAAGTCACCAAGATTGACCTAATGATGCTGTTTTTACCATGTGCAGTGAGGCCAAGCTATATATTCATCACACATTATTACTGGGATTAACACACTTATAGTTGAGGCCAAAATGTTTAGCCCTCCTTATGAAATTAGACAAAACTCTGGATTTCTCCATGGAAATGACCATTAACAACAAGTGTTTATAGTGTATTGTTTCCAAAATAACAAAGACAAATGTCCACTAAGTTTGATTTAAGATATTTTATTCATACACTGAGTTGAAACAAGAAAGGGCAAAAATGAGACATCCAAAATGATTAGCCCCCTGGCCATTAGTAGTCAATAGTGTACCCTTTCTGAGCCACAACTGACTACAACTTCTAAGAATAGTTCTTTACTAGGTTGGCACAGGTCTCCTGAGGGATTTTGGCCCATTCTTCCATTGCAAATTATTCCAGCAGATCCAAATTGCGTAGTTTCCGAGCATGGACAATCACTTTGAGCACCCGCCACAGATTCTCAATAGGATTGAGGTCTGGGCTCTGAGCGGGCCACTCCAGGACCTTGGTTTTGGTATCCTTTAGGAACTGTTGGACCAATTTCGGTGTATGCTTTGGGTCATTGTCTTGTTGGAAGACTCAGCGACGATGTTAGGGTTGAAGGCCTTTCCCTTTCTTCGCCAAACATAAGCAACATCCATGTGCCCAAACAGTTCCAGTTTAGTCTCATCAGACCAAAGCACAGACTTCCAAAACTCATCTTTACTTTAGTCTGGCTTTGTTGTGCCGCTCTTTGAGTAAAGGGGTTCTTCTGGGACGATGGCCCTGAAGCCCACCACGATGGAGAGCCCTCACAACTGTGTCCCTTGAAACATCAACTCCAGAAGAGGCCAGGTCAGCAACAATCATCTTGGCAGATGTCCGGGGCTTCTTGCTGACATCTCTGACTATTTTCCTCTCTAGAGTTCTTGAAATCTTGCGCTTACGACCATGCCCAGGTTTGTTTCTTCCAGAATTTGTCTCCTTGTACTTGGCAATGACACAACGTACAGCGGTACTAGACACTGTGAAGCACTTGGAAATGGCAGTATAGCCTTCCCCCTTATCATGAGCCTCCACTGTGTTCTTTCTGAGCTTAAGACTGATTTCCTTTGTCTTTGGCATGGTGAGTGAAAGTAGTGCCTCTCAATAATGTGTTCAAGTGCCCTGTTCTTGGAGTCCTTTTATGCTGATTGAATGTTCAGGTGTTGTTAGGAAGTCCCTTGACTGCACAGGTGTGGTTTGAAAGCTGATTGGTTAATTAGGTGTGTTTTGAAAGCAAAAATTCACATGGGGGGGTAATATTAATGACCACCCCATCATGGGGGCTAATATTTTTGAACACCCCATTTTTTACTTTATTTGATATAAAGCAAGCCTAAAAAATTATTTTATATTCCAAAATGTACCAAAAGCTACTAAATAGCACTGGTGAATGTTTGGTTATATCAAGTTTTATCAATGCTGCAAACATTGGGAAGAATTTTAGGAAAATATTCCATACTTCCTGGGGGGCTAATCATTTTGGCCTCAACTGTGCATTCTTTAATCATTTGACAGCACTCCACAAACACTACCGGGATTCAAAATAATAATTTACATATCTCACATATTTAGAGCCTTACTCGTATTACAGTGGTATGCAAAAGTTTGGGCACCCCTCTGAGATTTCATGACAATTTGCTTTTCCTTTATAATAGAAGATCACAGCAACAACATTTGTTTTCCTACAAAGATGTAGACGTTTTAGTGTTTTCCAGACCAAAATTCTTAGGGTAGCATTACATAGTTTTATTATAATAAAATAAAATGCAAAAAATGGGATGTGCAAAAGTTTGGGCACCCTTATAAATAGCATTCATTTCAACACCTGTACGGATTTATAGCTGACAGGTTGCTGCACAAAATTGCTTTGATTAGCTCATTAGACCTTCAATTACAAAGACAGGTGGAACCAATCATGAAAAAGGCTATTTAACATAGGTAATAGCTGGCTGTGCCTGGCCTAGGTTCTTTCTTAGGGAGTGGCAAGATGGGGACCTCAAAACAACTCTCCACTGACCTGAAAGCTAAGATAATCCAACATTATAAATTAGGAGAAGGGTACAAAAAATTATCTGACAGGTTTAAACTGTCTGTCTCCACAGTCAGAAGCGTAGTTGTGAAATGGAAGGCCACAGGAACAGTCCGTGTGAAGGAAAGATGTGGTAGGCCGACAAAAATAGGGGAAAGGCACAGGCGAAGGATGGTGAAAATGGTCACAGAGAAGCCACAGACCACCTCCAGAGAACTACAACAACATCTGGCTGCTGATGGTGTAGTTGTTCACCGTTCCACAATCCAGCGTACTTTGCACCAGGAAGAGCTCATTGGAAGGGTGATGTGCAAAAAGCCTTTCCTGAGTGTTAATCACAAGAAGAGTCGCATGAGGTATGCAAAAGCACATCTGGACAAGCCAGAAGCATTTTGGAACAAAATACTGTGGTCAGATGAGACCAAGATTGAGTTATTTGGTCATAACATGAACAGGTATGCATGGCGAAAAAAACACACTGCATTCAATGAAAAGAACTTGTTGCCCACTGTAAAATTTGGTGGAGGATCTATCATGTTATGGGGCTGTGTGGCTAGCACAGGTACTGGAAAACTTGTTAAAGTTGAGGGCCACATGAATTCCTTACAGTACCAGGAGATTCTTGACAAGAATGTTCTAGAGTCAGTCACAAAGTTGAAGCTACGCCGGGGTTGGATTTTTCAGCAGGACAATGATCCTAAGCACCGATCAAAATCCACCAAGGAATTCATGCAGAAGCACAGGTACAATGTTCTGGAATGGCCATCCCAGTCCCCAGACCTTAACATCATTGAAAATGTATGGATTTATTTGAAGAAGGCTGTCCATGCACGGAGGCCAAGAAACCTGACTGAACTGGAGACGTTTTGTGTGGAAGAATGGGCCAAAATACCACCTGCCAGGCTTAAGGGACTTGTCTGTGGCTACAGGAGGCGTCTACAGGCCGTTATTGCAGCAAAAGGAGGCAATACTAAATATTAATGGAATTATTTCTTAGGGGTGCCCAAATTTATGCACATGCCTATTTTTGTTTGAATGCACATAAACATGTTTCTGTTTGACCAATAAAAGTTATTTCACTACTGAGATGTTTCTGTTACCATAAGGTATAACATATGTTAAAATGAAGTTGCTGCTTCAAAAGCTCAGCAAGTGACAAACTGATGCAGTGGTTTTCCTAAGGGGTGCCCAAACTTTTGCATACCACTGTATATGACCAGTCAGTTCAGCTTGAGTTATTTTGACAGGCACCTGAAGGCAGCAAGAGTGCATTGCTGCATTCTTGTTTATTTGTGGAAAAAAACAAAAAAGGAGAGACTCACTTCTACATTACATTTCATTTAGCTGACGTTTTTATCCAAAGCGACTCACAATAAGTGCAATAAACATAGAGAATCGAACTCTGAACAACAAGGAAAGTGCAGATATATTCACTTAAAGCAAATAATACCATCGTTAGTGCTTCTCTGTTCTCTGAATCTGTTACAAGGCCTAAGCTAAGTGCTTTTATTTTTATTTTTTATTTTCTTAGCAAGAACTTTCCACATAAGCATATCAAAGTTTAACATTTAACATTAACAAGATTCGATAGGTGTATATTTTCATCATAAAAATACCATCCATCCATCCATCTTCTCCCGCTTTTCCGTCAGGGTAGCGCAGGTAACAGCTCCAGCAGAGAGCCCCAAACTTCTCTTTCCCTGGTCACATCAACCAGCTCTGACTGGGGGATTCCAAGGCGCTCCCAGGCCAGTGAAGAGATATAATCCCTCCACCTGGTCCTAGGTCTACCCCTCGGTCTCTTCCCAGCTGGACGTGCCTGGAACACCTCCCTAGGGAGGCGCCCAGGTGGCATCCTCACTAGGTGCCCGAACCACCTCAACTGGCTCCTTTCAACGCGAAGGAGCAGCGGTTCTACTCCGAGTCCCTCCCGGATGACTGAACTTCTCACCTTATCCCTAAGGGAGATGCCAGCCACCCTGCGGAGAAATCCCATTTCGGCTGCTTTTATCCGCAATCTCGTTCTTTTGGTCATGACCCATCCTTCATGACCATAGGAACGAAGATGGCCCGGTAGACAGAGAGGTTCTCCTTCTGGCTCAGCTCTCTTTTCGTCACAACGATGCGGTAAAGCCACTGCAGTTCCGCTCCCGCTGCTCCGATTCTCCGACCAATCTCACGCTCCATTGTTCCTTCACTCGATCACAAGACCCCGAGATACTTGAACTCCTTCACTTGGGGTAAGGCCTCATTCCCTACCTGGAGTGGACAGTCCATCGGTTTCCTGCTGAGAACCATGGCCTCAGATTTGGAGGTGCTGATCCTCATCCAAGCTGCTTCACACTCGGCCGCGAACCGATCCAGTGAGTGCTGAAGGTCACAGACCGATGAAGCCATTAGGACCACATCATCTGCAAAAAGCAGTGGTGCAATCCTTAGCCCACTGAACTGCAGACCCCCTTCCCCACGACTACGCATCGAAATCCTGTCCATGAATATTACAAACAGGATTAGTAACAAAGCGCAGCCCTGGCGGAGGCCAACCCTCACCGGAAATCGGTCCGACGTGCTACCGAGGACCCGGACAGAGCTCTCGGTTTGGGAGTACAGAGATTGGATGGCCCTGAGTCACCCCATACTCCCGCAGCACCTCCCACAGTATCTCCCTGGGAACCCGGTCATACGCCTTCTCCAAATCCACAAAGCACATGTAGACCGGATGAGCGTACTCCCAGGCCCCCTCCAGGATCCTTGCTAGAGTAAAAAGCTGGTCCGTCGTTCCACGACCAGGACGAAAACCGCATTGTTCCTCTTCAATCTGAGGTTCGACAATCGGCCGGACCCTCCTTTCCAGCACCTTAGAGTAAACTTTCCCGGGGAGGCTGAGTAATGTGAAATGCATAAAATAAAATAAAATATATAAAAATACCATAATATAATAGTATGTTTTTAATATGTAATATTAAATATAATATAAAAAAGCAACAACAAACTGTGTAATGTTTTGGAGAAAAAAAGGCGTATTTCCTTCTATTAGTTATCTTTTAGCAGTAATTTCTCACACAACTGGAATACCCCTCATGTTTCATCTCACCCCCCCCCCTATTCAGCTGTCTGAATGCGATCCGAGAGCTTCAGAAGAATGGACACATTCCAAGTGACGCGTCGCTCTTCAAGTCCTACGCCGAGTATGGACACTTTGTGGACGTTCGCGTCGCAGCTCTGGAGGCTCTGGTGGACTACACTAGAGGTTGGACTTTATTATACGTACTTCTTTTGCTTTGTTGTTGGTCTAGTTCACAGGTCTCTGGAGATCAGCGTTTATATATATATAGATCTGTCTGTCTGTTTATTTATAGGATCTGTATGACACAAATACTACCTGATTTTACTGTGAATCATCCAGATTCTGTTCAATACACGATTAATCCGATTTTAGCTGAGAAATAGGATTGACACACGTGTTATACTTAGAAAAACTAAATTGTGTTCTAATGTATGCAGCACTGATGGATGGATGTTTGTTTGTTGACACGAATCCCCAACTTAGATGCCATCAAGCATATAATATGTCAAATATCATGTCTTCAAACATCATGTCTTGTATATAATGAGGCATGATGTTTGAATGTCTTTGTCAAATATTTTATCTGACACATTTTCAGGATCTTATGAGTTATTTTATTGCAACATGTCCATGGGTTCAGCCTCAGTTTGTTTTTCTGTCCTGCAGTGGAGAGGAGCTCAGCAGAGCTGCAGTGGCTGCTCAACATGGTGCAGAGTGAGCCGGCTCATTACGTCAGGTACATTTTTACACACACAATTTGCGCTTTGAGAACATTATCCTTGCCTCAATGTTTTTTTGTCATTATTAAATACAATAAACATTTTTATAGAATAAAAACAGTCACCTTCAGAGGCCCTTGATGATAGGTTCACATTTTGCCAAACCCATACCATACAATATTTTCATACCCAAATGAACATTGAAACAGTGTTTGCTTCTGTAATAACTCCTCCTGTCCATATTAGACAAGATCTCTTCCTGAAGTGATTTATTGTAAATATCAGCTGACATGATATGAGGCTTATGCAGTCTGAGTAAGACAAAGCAAGTGTGGACACAGAGAGGGAAATTCCACTTTGTGTTACGCCCCTTCTGTTGCGGCCCAGCGTTGATGGAAGCACAGAGAGACAACCTTATACTCATAATCTTTAAAGATTACCTGTAGATTTCTCTCAAACCTCTGAAGCTTCATGTCAGAACATAGAGCAGGGCTGAAATCGCTTTAGGAAGGAATGTCTTCACAACCAAAAACCCTTCCAATGTCCATATGGGTGTCAGGAATGTTTAAAGATTGGCATGGAAACATGCAAACCTATCCTTTAATAAAGGGAAAAGGAAAGGCTCTGCTGCTGTCGTTACAAAGATATGCAACCACTTTCTGAAGCAGACACATGTCTCACATTTACCCGCCTGTAGTTTATTCTACCAACCGCATAAGTAACCATGCATGACCAGCCTCCCGTACTGTTAAAGAAAGGATGTATCTCCTGCTAAATGACTGGAGAGCCTGCAGAACAACTACATGAAAGTTTATCTTCCTGTTTTGTGTATGTCCAATCAGACATAAGATCCTGGGGATGCTCTGCAAGAATCCACCGTTCACCAAGTCAACGGACTCTGCTCTGTGTAACGAAGCGCTGGTCGACCAGCTCTGGAAACTTATGAACTCAGGTGTGACACACACAGACACACACAGACACAGACACACACACACACACACAGACACACAGACACACACACAGACACACACACACACACACACACACACACACACACACACACACACACACACACAGACACACACACACACACACACACACACACACACACACACACACACACACACACACACACACACACACACACACACACACACACACTTACACTCAATACCAATATGTAGCAGGACGATAGGATATAAAATCTGTATCACATCTTGTCATTGAGTCTGTTAAAACACAAGTTTTGTGACCCTAGCACGACATGGCAGTTTATGTGTTTTTCCTGCCAGAAGAGTCTTTCCGATGTGACATACTCAAATGATTTAAGTAAAGAGGTGATTAGGTATGAGGATATTGTTTTACTTGCAACAATGCTCAATAGATTTGAGTCACTGCACTGTTGAGAGTTGAATTCATGCATGTTCCCTTTTACTTGTAAGAGCTGCTCTCGCATTACTAAAAGCACCATGCAACAGCACCAAGTATAACATTTTATTCGCCACATATGTTCATTGGTTTCTTCTGTCACATATTTCCAGTAATTGCATTTGAGCTAGAACACTTCCTCCCTGTAGAGGAGGCCGTGTTTAGGTGACCTTAAAATACACTATTTCTTTGTGTTCCTTACTGTTTCTCACTTTACCAGTTTACTAATGATTTCACTTCATACAACTCCGGAGATATTTCAGAACCTACTGCTGCTGTCTGAACCAATGAAAAATCACCCCTTCCTGATTAAGTTGTCATGTAAAGCACATTCTCTTAAACATTGCTAGGAAGCACAGTCTACTTTATTACTGAAATATACGTTGGGCTCTAGAAGATATGGTCAGTAGCTCTCTGAGAATAGGTCATAGGAATAAATCCTCCCTAGAAAAGGCAGACCCCCCTTTGGACATACACAGCCAATGGGATATTTCCATTGAACTCTGAATTTTGCAGAAAATAAGGTTTTTGGCAACCACGTTTATGATACTTACAAGTCTTTCAATTAAATAAATGTATCTCAACACCCTATAAGAAAGGAACTGACATTGAGTATTTAATGTTGGAGAATAAAAATCTCTTCAGCTTGGATAACCTTGTTTCAGGCATCCAACCAAAACACGAAAACAGTTAACTTTGTGACAAGGGAACCGGATGTGGTCACATTCTGACTCATTTCAGGGTGCTAAGACTCATGCTCCACTCTATAAATACGAGAAATTAGTTGTGTTATTTATTTTGTTATTATCTTGTGTATCTGCCAATATACTGCTCCACCCTACAGTCCAAAAGGTGGCAGTACCGCAGCGAACTGTTGTTTACCTACATCTTAAAAAAGCAGGCAGGTTGAACTTTTGAATCCTTCAAAATGGAGTATAAAACCTCGAGCAGGTTTTGCACTCGATGCATGGATGTAGCTTCTCTACAGTAAACTCATTCAGACTCCAAAACCCGACAAACAGCAGCACTAGCAACTACTGAGGGGTGTGTGTTTCATATGAAATGTTTCCCTTCCTGTCTTTGTTCCATTAATATCGAGTAGTTTCCAGCACTGAAGTGAACAATGTTAGGGTCTGCTTGTTGCGGTGCCCCCACCATGTACGCACACGGCTCTGCCCCCTATTGTGTCCTCAGGTTTCATTATTTCTCTTCCAGGGGGTCCTAGTGTGTTTCAGTCAGGCCATAACGCTTCTGTCTGCCAATCCAAATACACACCGTTTCAAAACCCAAATACAGTTATCTGTTAGCAATCCCATATTTATGAAACCCATTGAGCTCGTGTTGCAGCGTGTTATTTGCCTTACAAGCGTGAGGGATGAATGAAAACACCGTGGTAATTATTTCCAGTGAACTCTTGTTTGCCGGTCAGTCGGTGTGTGGCTGTTGGAGAGCCTGAGTGGTCACTATGTGTTTACCCTGGCAGCACACAGAGTGGTTACCTTAAATACTATGTTATGTTGGTTGTTTTATTCCTCGCTCCCGCAAAACCCACAGCCCCCCACATGTTAAACACACACACACACACAGGATAATGTTTCAGCAGCTGAAGGTCAGTGCTGTAAGAACACAAACTCCTTTTAACCTCTTCTGAAGCCACAGTGCCGCCCCCCCCCCATCTCCCATTATAGGAGCCTGGCTTTAGGATTGTCAGATTCAGCAATATTTTGTGTTAGATCCATCCATCCATCCATCCATCTTTTCCCGCTTATCCGTCAGGGTCGCGGAGGTAACAGCTCCAGCAGAGAGCCCCAAACTTCTCTTTCCCTGGCCACATCAAGTATTTACTGCATGTTTCTATCTTTATTTGATATAATAATAGAAATAACTTTATTTATACAGCACTTTTCAAAACAGGCCGTTCAGGCGGCAACCCAACCCCAACCCGTCCAATAAAATATAGAGCGTTTCAACAATAGCAGCAGTAATACAAAAATCGCTAGTAAGAAAAACATGGATGTCAAGTGAAAACAGAGTGGTGTCATCATAAGTTGAAAGCTTTAATAAGAATGTGAGTTTAAAAGATGTCAAAAGATAAAACCTTTGTGTTTTGTTGTCTGTCTCTCCCCCCCTCCTCAGGTACGTCCCATGACTGGCGGCTGCGGTGTGATGCAGTGAACCTCTACTACACGCTGTTTGGTCTGACCCGCCCCTCCTGCCTGCCCCTGCCCGAGCTAGGCCTCGTGCTCAACCTGAAGGAGAAAAAAGCCGTACTGAACCCCAACATCAAGCCTGAGCTCGGGGGGGGCCCCTGTGATGGACACCGCGGCCAGTATAGGCATCCATGGTGTTGGCATGAGCTACACAGCTGTGAGTGGGCTCATCTAGTTCGGTGTTATGGAAAATGCACTTTATGAAATACTGACTGAACTCAATTTTACATTTCTTGACAGGACAAATTTATATTACTAGTTAAAGACATCATGCAGCTAATGGTGATGTAATCTGCAACTGCATGGTGGTCTTTACCTCCCTCCAGTTTGATTTACTAATGCAGCATAAAGCATTTTAGGTGGCACTCAGATAGTTAGCAAAGCCCTTAATAAATCTGTTCACTTAGGTTGAATCTATGTAATTATGGTTACTATAGTGCTGCCAACAGTATTTGGCTGTACAGCATTCCCATTGCGTCACCGTTGTAGGGCCTACCCAGAATCCCAGTGAAGAGCACTTCTGACGGCGAGAGAGTTAGCACCACAAATCTGACATGGAGGCATTATCCGTTCATTATTCTGCTTAGTGGTTTCATATAAATGGATTGTATTGTGTTGTCAAAAGTTAGATTTCGATATATGTTGACAAAAAGCAATGGGATTATTCCATTGCTTTTTGGTATATTGCAGAAAACAGGATCTTAGGCATGGGTGTTTTTTTTACAATTTTATTCAGATTCACATACTAACACCACTCTATTATTTCTGATGCAGGTGAATGAAGTTAAAAACTTAGGATATAAAGGAACTCCATCATCCTCACATGGCTGTGCATCAGCACCACTAAGCTAAAGGCGGCTAATGTTCAGCCACCGCTAAGCTAAAGGGGGCTAATGTTCAACCACAACTAAGCTAAAAGCGGCTAATGTTCAGCCACCGCTAAGCTAAAGGGGGCTAATGTTCAGCCACCGCTAAGCTAAAGGGGGCTAATGTTCAGCCACCGCTAAGCTAAAGGCGACTAATGTTCAGCCACCGCTAAGCTAAAGGCGACTAATGTTCAGCCACCGCTAAGCTAAAGGGGGCTAATGTTCAGCCACCGCTAAGCTAAAGGCGACTAATGTTCAGCCACCGCTAAGCTAAAGGGGGCTAATGTTCAGCCACCGCTAAGCTAAAGGCGACTAATGTTCAGCCACCGCTAAGCTAAAGGGGGCTAATGTTCAGCCACCGCTAAGCTAAAGGTGGCTAATGTTCAGCCACTGCTAAGCTAAAGGTGGCTAATGTTCAGCTCGATGACATTAAGGAGTGCCATTTAGTCACTTCAGCCATGGGGTATTTACTGACACATTTAATGTTGCAGAACAAGATCTCGTAAAGTTGTTTTACCACAGATTTTATTTTAGGCACCAATTAAAAAAAACACTTGACTTCAAGAAGAGGGAACCATGAGTGGTAAAATGCTGACTAATGTTAGGTCTCTTTGCTGCTCCACTCTATTGAAGTCTGTTTGTGTCTGCCAGGTGGATGAAGAGCCTGACCCCATTTCATTAGGGGTGTGTGGGGTGGGCCAGCCCCCCCAGGGCCTGAAGAGGAAGGCTGAGACCCCGTTGGGCTCGCCTCCAGAGCCAGGACAGATCCTGCAGCAGCAGGAGGATGACGCGAGGGGGGGACGCTTCAAGATCAGGGTAACATCGCTCTGCCATGATGCCTGAGTCTATACTTTGTAAACTCTTGTCAAGTATTTCTTCTCTCTCTGCTTTATTCAGGTCATTAGTTCAGAAGTTCTGTTGCTAACATTCAGTCTGCTTGTTGTAGTTCAACACCATGGAAGATGAGGATATTGATATGGAGACGGTTCATGACAGTCAGGCCTTCATTCACCATCATCTCAACCTGTTAGAGAGACCCTCTACACCAGGTGAGTGTGCGCGCACACACACACACACACACACACACACACACACACACACACACACACACACACACACACACACACACACACACACACACACACATACTATATCTCAGAACTGTTACAGGATGTGTATTTTGGGTATTTTGTAAAATGTGTAATATTTTCCTTTTTTTTATGTATGCTGCTTAGGTAATTTTTATTTTATTTTATTTAATTTAACCAGGAGAAGATCTCATTGAGATTAAAAAGTCCGGCAAAGATATGTAACAGCACAGTTACAATTTAAATGTTTAGGAATATTAACAAATGCAAATTTCCCCTCTGTGGGATGAATAAAGGTATTCTGATTCTGACACACACACACACACACACACACACACACACACACACACACACACACACACACACACACACACACACACATACACACATACACACACATTCTCAAAAGCAAATGAATTTCCCATCCACCGTTGACACACACCTCTCCTCCTGTCTTTAGGGAAAGAGCCTCCGTCAGTGGAGCAGTCCATGCTCTCCATGCCTGCCACGCCCGTGCCCTCCTTCTCCAAGGAGACCATCTCTTTGTCCTCCAAACACGGCGGGGAGCACGGCCACCACCATCACCACCACCACCATGAGCACAAGAAGAAGAAAAAGAAGCACAAACACAAACACAAGCACAAGCACAAACACGACAGCAAGGACAAGGAGAAGGACAGGGAGAGGGACGGGGGCCACGCCTACAGCAACAGCCCGGCCAGCGGCAGGTCGCTGCGCTCGCCCTCGCTCTCCGACTGAGGGCAACTGCACACATCTGAGACAACATGCGCAGTTTGTTAGAATTTGTTCAATACTCCGTGGTGTTACTGCACAGGAAGACTCTTTAGGACAATGCATAGAAGGAGAGGATGATGTAGTCCTCAAATCAGTGGCACCACAGAATCTCTCAGCAGTCTGTTTGAGAGAGGAAAAACCTCCAAAGCCACACACACACACACACACACACACACACACACACACACACACACACACACACACACACACACACACACACACACACACACACACACACACACACACACACACACACACACACACACCCTGCAGGGGTTTGTGGACTTTTGACACCGCTTCCAATCGGTCTGAGGCATGCAACCACATACACCTCTCTCCACAAACAGGCAACAACCCCCCTCCCATCCCACAGAGAGACCACTCTGGTGTGCCTCATCCCACAGCTCGGCCCCGGCGTTCAGCGAGGCTCTTGAGGGGAGGATCATTTCGAGGGTGTGGAGTACAGCGTCTGAGTGACACCTGTTTGCCCTGAACGTCTCCTGTCCTTTTTTTTTTACTGAAACTCGAGTTTCATAGTGTGTTTTTTCAAATATGTTTGGTTTCCCAGCTGTCATCATTGATAATGAAAGACACTTTTGTAATCAGGAATGTTTGAACTTGATTCCATGTATGAGTACATTTACTCTAGCTCTGTTTCTTAGCTTTGATTTAGTGGAACACTGAGAAGATTTCAATGTTTAGAACATTTGGATTGTTATTGAATCAGACTTGCCTAAAAAAACAATAAAAGAAAGAGACTTAACATGGTCTAAAGACTCCTGAGATTTGTTAAAAGTCACTTTCAGAAGTCATTGTAAACACAATAATCTACTGAAGGCTGTGAGACTTGGTTTCACACACAAACAGACATGAAAACAAACTAGAGATTACAAGTCAAATCAGAATGTAAAGCTTTACTAAAAATGGATGATGTGTAAGCTTAGTTGATTTTATTATTTTAAAATTAATTAAAGGATTTAAAAAAATATTTTTGACCAAGGCAAAATGCATTTAGTCAAAGCACATTTACAAGTCAGCATTCACACACATTCATACAGAGGCAGGGCTGCCATCATGAGACTCACACACTCTCACTCATCGCTGGCCATCAGGAGCAATTAGGAGTCTGTTAGTATCTTGCCCAAAGACATACCAACATGCTGACCACTGGAGCTGGGGATCATCATTTAACAGACCAATAATGCTGCTGCCAAATAATGTGAATTGTAACAAGCGTTCAACTCCCTGTTGGGGCGCCGCTTGCCAACAGGCAAGGCAGGCAACTGCTTGCCCCAGACCAGAAGGGGGCCCTCTGAGGGCCGACAGCAGTGTCAATGAGCAACATTTTTGTTTTTTGAATTGATGCAAAGTTCAGAACACCAAATGATACAAAAAATACATTTAAACAGACATCATACATTGCCTTTATCCTAAATCAAATTCAGTTCATCTACAATAGTGGGGCCATGCACAATGTTTGCAATGACAGTAAGAGACCTCCCTGAGGGGGTCCCCCCTGATCGGAGTGAGACGATCAGGTGGGCTCTCACTGTAATAGAGCCACACATCAAAGGTGTCCAATGATCCACCCCAGTGAATTTCTGCCTAGGGCCCCGACAGACTCTAGAATCGCCACTGTGTGTTGCTAGTCGTCCCTTAACCTCTTCAAACCCTTTTCTTTGTTTATTTAAAAGCAACAGCAGGATCAGTTTAACCTTAATCAACCAGAACACACAGAAAGGTGGCTAACTAATACACACCACAGTAGAATATTTGCCCCCCCCCCCCCCCTGGGACTCTCTATAAACAGTAATTCAGCCGGGGACGGGGCTTTAGGTCCTGAATCAAACAGTGTGTGTGATCTAAAATGCTGTTTATGAACTATTAGTTGCAGACAGCCAGATTAAACCCACAGATCTCACTCAGTAACTTCCAGCAGAGAGGATTTCTTATTTTGGTGATCACTCATTTACAAAACACACCTTAGATGTTTGATATTCTGCAGATAAATAGACTTCCCTGTAGACTTAATTTATTACTTTTATTGTTTTTCAAATATTTTTATTGAATTTACGTTGTGTTAATGGCAGAAAACTCAAACCAAAAATAGGACAGAAATTGTTGCCAGACCTTATAATGCTTCTGGATATAACCCCTGGCAGTGTGCTTTAGCTGCTCAGGTTTAAGATGAGACATTACTTCCTCTACCCAGCGCTTTTGGGGCGGTGGTGCAGCCTTCTTCCAACTAAGGAGTATCAGACGTCTAACAGGTAGAGAATGCCACTGCCTCAGCCTGATCCTTTGTTATTCGTGTCTCCTGTGGGACCACGGGTTAGCATCTACAGCCGTATTAAACATGATTGAAAAGCTTTTTGACCTGCCAAAAAGAGTTACATGTTGGACAGAGCCATAATGTACCTGAGGCTGGCTGCATCCCGACTGCCCCTGATGCAGGTTTGTTCTAAGTCTGGGTAAAACAAATTCATTTATCACTTCTAACTAAATTTTGATTCATTTTTTATTTGACCATTGTACTGTTATCCTGGAATATTCAAGGTATATACAATTATAGAGCTGAAATGTATCGACATGGATAAAATGGTGTCCATCAACAATCATTTCCTAAAATGATAATCTGTTGAGTTTAAAATATATTACCAAACTGTCATCATTAATAATGAAAGAAAGACACATTTATTCATCAAGGTTTAAACTAGATTGATTCCATGAATTTAAACTGATAGATCAGAATCAGAATCCCTTTATTGGTCCCACAGAGGGGAAATTAAAATTTGCTACAGGAGCAAAAGAGCCAAAGACAGCTTTACAAAAGAAAATATGCATTTAAAAAATATATATATTAAGATAAAGAAAAACACACAATTTACAAAATACACATCCTGAAGGAGATAGAGCAGCCAGGTAAATGTTGCACAATTATTAATAATGGCATATTTATGTTTATATATTGCACATAAATTGTTATTTTGATACTAGTCAGTATCTTTTTTTGTTGTTGTATGTATGGGGGGTCTACCGGGGGCCATGATGGTTATAGAGTCTTACCGCAGCAGGAAGGAAGGACATGCGGTATCTCTCCGTGAGACAACGCGGGTGCAGCAGCCTGTCACTGATGGAGCTGCACAGAGCGGACAGTGTGTCCTGGAGGGGGTCGGACACATTGTCCAGCAGGGGGGACAGCTTGGCTGCCATTCTCCTATCTCCCAGCACTTCCACAGTGTCCGGAGGACTCCCCAGGACAGAGCTGGCCTTCCTTATCAGTCTGTTCAGTCGTTTCCTGTCAGCAGCCGAGATGCTGCAGCCCCAGCAGGCCACACCATAAAAGTGCCCCCTGCACCCCAAAAGACCTCAGTCTCCTCAGCAGAAAGAGTCTGCTCTGTCCCTTCTTGTAGATAGCAGCAGAGTTGTCAGACCAGTCTAGTTTATTGTTCAGATGAACACCCAGGTACTTGTAAGATTTCACAATCTCTATGTCCACTCCCTGGATGTTCACTGGTGTGTTCTTCCCTGCGTTGAGCTGGAGGTGGTTCCTCTGGCACCAGAGTATGAAGTCCTGCGTCAGCTCCCTGTACTCCCTGTCGTCCTGACCCTTCTTCCAAGACCTTAACCTGTTACGCTCAGGACTCTGCTTTTCCATGTCCGCCCTCGTTAAATGAGGAAAGTCTTGCATTGATTGATGGACTCTGCTCCACTAACACCAAAGTTTTGATTCGTCAGCCTCTCTATCTCCAGCAGCACAAACCCCTCTCCACCCCCCAGTGGTGCTTCTTGTCCCGCAGCTGTCTGATCTCATTGTACAGCTCCATGCTGAGATCTTGAGAAACTTGTTATGTGCTGTGGGATCCTTTCTGTGCTGTTGAATGGCTTGTGGTCCTTTTCTTAAAATTCATCTCTAACTGTGTGTCTGTACGCACCATACACACCAAAGCAAACCCCTGTCTGTGTAAAGCTGCTCAGTAACAAACCTGGCTCTGGTTTTTGATAACCTCCAGTCCCCTCTTGGGGCCCCTTGTCAACTCAAAGACACTTCACAGGGTAACAGTCCATAAAAACAGTACATTTAATATACATTAATTTCAGATCAAATATGAATATAATAAAATTGTAGAGCAATTACTGAATTGGTCAAAACAAATATATGCTTGTACATATTAGTGACTATTGAAACCGGTTCAATAGTCACTAATATGTACAAGCATTCATTTTTTTTTAAGGTCTCAATACTTTAATATGCTATTTATGTAACTTTTGTTTTGTTACTGTACCCTTTATTAATAATTTTTAAAAAACACCATTAGTTAAAAACAAATAGCAGGTAAGTACACCATGGTAAAAAAACAAAACTAAGTAGCAGTTTGTTTTTCAATAAAGTAACCAAATAAATGAAAGAGCCGGTGCTGTTGGCAGATTGTGTGAATTGCACACAGGTTGGTACCGTTTATTTCTCTTGCCTATCCTGGGTTGACCTGCAATCCTTTGGTGTGGCACACAAACAAGCGCACACAGACGGGGGCCCCCCACACACGAGATGAAATTGTGTCTGCAGACTGCCGCCCCCCATTTAATATGTTTTCCCCTGGATCTCTGAATCCCTCCTCCAGGCCAACACCAATAAGAAGTGGGTCCGCTGCCTCCCCTCACCTCCCCCCTATTCTCACTTCCTCCTCCCTCTGCTCGCGCCTCGGTGGTCCTGCGGTGCCGGAGTCAGCATCACAGCCTGGACCCGCTCAGCAGACACAGGAACATGTTGCTTCACAAACTGGTACGGTAGGAGTTCATAACCTTCCCTTTTTACTGCAGGTCACTCCTGGACGGAGACATTTCTGTGCGTAAATCCGTGCGCTTTTACGCATTTCCCCGTGTGTTCTGGTACTTGTGTTTTTCATTGTGAGCAAAGGGCATGTTCCTGGTTTTCTTAGCTCTTTCAGAATACACACTCTATCATTCCTGCTTAGCATTTACAGATCGATTCTAGATCCGTCAACCGACCAGAGGTGATTGTTATTCAGCCGCAGGAGGTCCCTATTCACTTTGAACTACACACGGCAGCAGTGTTGACATGTCATCGTGAAACGCAGCCAGCAGGAGCTGTGTTAGACCACATCCAATAAAAGAAGAGCTGTATAATTCAGTGTTTTCGCTGTGTTCATTTTTAGCCATAATGCTTCACAAACTTTCACATTTTTATGAAGTTTATTGTGGAGCCGACTGTGTTCTCTGTGACTCATATTTCCTTCAGTAGGCACAGCATTATGAAATAAACACACCAAAAGAAAGCCAAACAAGAGAAACAATTCTAACCTTACATATGAACATTTCAGAAAGAGCTCACAGGCTTTGGATACGAATTAAAAATGTTTTTATTCTAATTAAAACCTTCCCTACAGAGATATTTGTTGTTGAGGTACATAACTACCAGTGATAGTCCTACTGGTGGTTTATTTTATAAGATGTGATGGAAGCACCCATCAGAAGATATATGGAGAACACTACTGGTGGCTCTCATTAAAAATAGTCTTACTAAAAAATAAAAGTCGTATTATGAAACCTGTTTACCTATGAGCAGCACAGGACTTCACTGAAGATGCTCACACATAATGCTCAGAATCAGACTTCCTTTATTTGTCCCACAGAGGGGAAATGTACATCATTACAGCTAAGTAGCTAGATAGAGACAGAAAATAGACCACTATTAGATAAAGGGCATGCACATAATATTTGAAATACAAATGAAAAGTTATTACAATTTACCAAGTACACATTCGGGTAGAAAGTAGCAGCAGCAGCAGTATTTATATAATAAATGTGTAACATGTAAGATGTGATGCAAGCTCGATAGCAGAGGTAAAGAGTTATTTACAGATCCCTGTCTGTGTATACATTTGTCAAACTGAGAAGGCAGCAGTAGTAATAAGAATTTTAAACTAGGAACATATTGCACATCAGTGTTATTGCACAATGGTTTAAGCATATTTTGTAAAGTAAGAGGTATCACATGTTATATCCCTTCATCACACACATCCACAAACGTGTATGATGAAAAACATCTGACCTGAGTGAGATCTTGTGTTGGTCATCTGCCTTTGCAGCTGCTCTAATTTGTGTGTGTGTGTGTGTGTGTGTGTGTGTGTGTGTGTGTGTGTGTGTGTGTGTGTGTGTGTGTGTGTGTGTGTGTGTGTGTCTCTGTGTCTCAGTGTGTTTGGATCCTGTCCGTCCTCGGTGGCTCCCCCCTGGGTTCTGGATTTGTGTACGACCGGCCCAAACGTTCAGGAGAGGATGGGACCTCAGCCAGGACCGAGTGTGAGTACGCTGCTATGCAGTGGTGTAAAGTAACTAAGTACATTTACTCAAGTACAATTTTGAGGTACTTTATGCTTCTACTCCACTGCAATTCAGAGGTAAATGGTGTTCTTTTACTCCTCTACATGTATTTAATCCCTTTAGTTTCTTTACAGATCTGGATTAATGATGGTAAATATAATCAGCCCTTAAATCAGACTTTAGTTCACCTGCAGTAAATCCAGCAGCTACCCTGCAGTATACAAAGCCATTCAAACTAGCTGCACCTTTACCAGCTCTGAGAACACTTTAATGATCAATAATTATAAAACATATCAGAGATATTATTCTGAAATGGACCAATCAAACAATGACTACTTTTACTGTCGCTACTTTAAGTACATTTAGATGAGAGTACTTTCTACTTTCACTGGAGGAACATTTAGAATGCAGGACTTTTACTGTGACAGAGTATTCACATTGTACTTACTTACTAAGACGACCTAGTACTTCTACTGTTACTCAAGTACAAGACCTGAGTGCTTCTACTTTTACTCAAATACAAGATCTGAATACTTCTACTTTTACTCAAGTACAAGATCTGAGTACTTCTACCTTTACTCAAGTACAAGATCTGAGTACTTCTCCCACCTCTGCTGCTGATTTAGAGAACATGTTTGAACTGCCTGAGTCCCTCCCACCTTCAGGGGGGGTTTCTGTATCTTTCCTGTACTGCTGACCTCCTGGTGGATAGTAAGAAACAGAAACATTTCCTGAAGAATCAGCAAACTATCAAATCCAGTGGGACCCTGGGAATCAGAGTTTTTAGTTGGTTTGATATCAGTACAGTACATTATCAGTGTGGAGCTGTGGGGGGGGTGACCTAAACACTGACTTATACATTGTTAACATCTCAGAGGTCTGGAGAGGTTCAAGAAAAAGCAGTCTGAATAATAAACAGAATTTTGTGCAACCCTGTTTATTATCTCCTGCCTCTGAGGGTCCTTTAAGGGCTGCACCTACAGATTACTTTCATCATATATTGATCTTCAATTCATTTTCTTGATTTATCAATCAATCATTGCTCTAGTTTCCAAAAATCTAACATCAAAATACTTGTTGAATGTGGCAGGCAGTGAGACACTCCGGCTGTCATGTCTTTAGGTTCTGACTGTTGTTTGGACAGAATGAGCACTTTTAGGCCGACCTCCATAGATGATGATGGACATGTTCTACAATTGTCTGACAATTTATGTGTCAAAGAATGAATTGAAACAAACACTGAATTGAACCATCAATGATGACAGTAACTGTTAGTCTCAGCCCGACGTCCCCACCGTGTTCTCTGCTGCAGAGCTGCCTTCAGCTAATGTTAAAGCTTCTCAGAACTCTACAGTAAAGCTGAGGAAAAGTCACACACTTTAATTTATTTGCCAGAGTGGCTCAGCACAGAGATGTGAAGTGTGTTTTGGACCAGCTCTAATGTAACAAATGTAACCTTGTTCCCTGTGTGAGCTTCAAGTGCAATCAGTCACCCCAACGTCAGCTGCAGAGACACATGTCCACCTGGCTGTCTCTGAACTTGTATTAGATGAGAGCTCCATAGGAATGTCTCCTACTCTGTTTATTTGCTAGATTTTTTTTTTATATGGAGTGTCTCCCAGTGTAGGGGGGGGGGGGTTGTTACAACGGATCACTGTGACCCTGCGAGGCTGTGATTGGGCAGCCGATGTGTTTTTTTGAGGAGAGACAGAGTGTTTGTGTTGCTCTACCTTGGGTCAACAGTGAGAGAGCGGTGAGGCTCATTTCTACCTCAGCCTCTCAGAGACCAGAGACGTCTGCTCCACTGTGCCATGGATTGTCATGCCGACCGCTGCAGGCTTCAGTCAAAGTCAATTGGAAAAAGTCTTTTGAGCCAAATGATGTCACGTGACTGACAAAGTAAATGTAGTACCACCGTTAGGTCACAAAAAAATGCCTGGTGTACTTCATGGAGGCTTGGTCCAGTAGGCTGAGACAGAATACAGTGTTGACCTTTGACCTGCAATCCCCACTCTCACAGCTGAGAGGGAGCTGATGCTGCTTCCCTCTGACTGCTATGCCAACTCGCTGGGCAGGATAAATCCTTCACAGTGTAACACCTCAGTCCCTTCACATTGAGTCCATATGCACATTCACGTGTCTTTGCAAAAACACACACACACGCACACCCCAAAACATAAGTATGTCCACACAGGAACTCACAAACTCCCTTTGGCATCCTCAGGTTTTCTCTGCGTCTGAGGCTGTTTTTTCAAAAGTGAGTGAACAAGGAGCATGTTGTTAGAAATGTAGCCATACGCTGAGTGTGTCTCACGCTCAGATCTCCAGGATGTCTTCAGTTTAGCCCGGGGGTTCACACTGTGGGTCGGGTTCCGCCGTCCTGTGGGACCTTTTTGGAAAGAGAGCATTATTGTGCGATAGAATTACACAGATTGGTCCCCGGAGAGCATTTCAAGTTCAGTAACTGTTGAGTTTGGCACATTGCTAACAGTCTTTTGTGACTGCAATGTGAATTGTTAGTTTGATATTGTTGTTTTTGACATGGTAGTATGTTGAAATGATTTGACTGCAGGTCAGTACAGGTTAATATATTTAGTTGACTTTAATGACATTTGAACAGTGCAGCTATTTATACATGTCTTGGACAGTATACAGTGTTATGTTATTGGTACCATAATGTCCTCCCAGTTCCTGCTCATGTTTCTGAAATGTGAAAGGAGTTGAGTTGAATGATGTTGAAGTTTGTTGGCACCACTGGTGGCCAAACCAACATCTGTCATTCAAAATCAAGTCTTTCAGAGTCATACAACACACTGATGAATAAAACAGGATATGAGGGGGTACATTCTTGCCAGTTGATATTCAAACACAAAGTTTGTGACAAGTGAATTAATAATAAAAACAATACAATTACAGTATAAAGAGAACCTGTTCACTGGAATCTATGCAGCTTCTCCTTTTAAGAGCAGCGCTAGGAAGAAATTAATTTAGTAATGACATCATAATCCTTTTATTACATCGTATACACCACTGTCTATAATTGAATATAAATGTTATGTATTCCAGTGTGATGTGCACATTTGAACTAAAACATCTTAGGTTTGTATTACAAAACATATTCTATTTTATTTAGTTTGATCTTTTATTAGACATTTTACTTTAACTTCTTGTGTTTTTAAACATTTTTGTTCTATCTTTTATTATATTTCATTCTAAAATGGATCAACTGCTCTAAGAAACTAACTTTCATACACTCTCACACACCGATGGCCATGCCATTGGGAGCAAATCGGGGTTAAGTATTTTGCCCAAGGATACATCGACATGTTGATTGGGATCAAACCCACAGCCTTCTGGTTGAAAGACGGCCGCACTTCCTCGCAGCCACAGTTGCCCGCTTTAAACTAAAGTATTCTGAGAGTTATTTTATGATAATCACATTCAATTGTATCATCATATCCTCATATAAGTAATAGGTAAATGAACATGACACTTGTTCAATAGAGTATCAATTCACCTTGAATCAGCTGCATTACACTGTTTCAGGAAGCCTTGTATGACCATGACAAGTCAAAACCATTTAGAATTATTCATCACACATCATACAAATAGCAGAATTATCCTCAGATTTAATCATTGGTTGGTTGGTTGCCTCAAAAAGCATTTTACTGTCAAAATCTATTAACTGTATACTCTGCTGAGTTACCAGGTATTTATTAACATTGCACATGAACAACAAATCTGAGGGATTTAAATTGTTTTAATATTTTAAGCATCTGTTTTTGGATGATGCTAAGAATCGTTTCTTCATATTGATGTTAAAAGAGTTCCAGCAGTGTTTGGAGATAACGCTGACTGTGTTTCTCTGCAGCTCGCTCGGCACCTCAGTACGTGGCGTCCTCCGGCTCCTGCAGGAACAGGTGCTTCGAGCTGCTGGAGCTGGACCCCCCCAGCTGCCGCTGTGACAACCTGTGCAAGACCTACAACAGCTGCTGCTGGGACTTTGACCAGCTGTGCCTCCGGACAGGTACTCATTCTGCTCTCTCCTTCTGTGTAGCTTTGACTTAAGTATTATGACTGAAACTTACCTGCATCTTTTAGGTCTAATACATCTTCAGTCATAACCCACTCTGCAGTTTGCTGGCTGCTTTTGAGACATTTAGCCCTGAGCTGGGAGCTTTCTTGAATGAGCGCTGCAACTGGATTACAGTTTAATTTCATATAAAGTGCATTTTATATAATATAATGGCATTTAATGTTTACAAAAGACTGATTTTATCAAGTTTTCAGTAAAGGAATTTTTGTTTTAATAAGTTTCAATTTGAAATCTCCAGGCAACTCCTAAATTATTTTGCAAAGCCTTTAAATAAGACCTTTGCTCTAAGATCAGAGCCAAGAAATCACATCTGAGGTATGATTTTAAGCCTGGTGTTCCATATGTACAATTCAGTTTGAACAGCTTTCTTACCTGTGATGTAAGCTGTAGTTTGTTTCTAATTCTCACTGTTAATGTGTAGCTTTCTCTCTGTCACCCTCCCTCTACTTCAGTGTTGGTGGTTTGACTTTAAATTCTCTCCTGCAGCCTGGTGGTCTTAAGCTTACCACGGCCTTGCTACTGTAATCCTCCCTGGGTCTAAACCTGATGATATATCGGGTTCACTACCCAGAGCCTTTGAGCTACCACTCTCATCTGCTATTCTCATCTTGAGACTTTGGCCAGAATATATGCGATATTGTCAATGTTCATCCCAAACTGCTGAGTGTTCATCTGAATGAACGCAGCCAAACCACTGCTTCATTAATATATCATCTTTCATTTCTCTGTGGTTTCAACTGTAATGTATCAGATTCATTGTGTATATCAACGTTTTTGGAGCTACTGTTGAAATTCCCTGCTAGTTTTTCTGTGAACATCTATGCTCCTGTACACAGAGGGGGGTTATGAGTGCAGTAAGGATCGATGTGGGGAGACTCGGAATGAGCAACACGCCTGCCACTGCTCTGAGGACTGTCTGGCCCGAGGAGACTGTTGTACCAACTACAGGAAGCTCTGTAAAGGTCTGCCACTTTACCTGTCCTAAACACTAATTAAAGTACATTTAATTTGGGGCAAATAAAGGCAATCTGAATTTGTACAGAAGGGTGACTGTATGTCTTGCACCCAGTGGTTGAAAAAGAACTCCTCCTCTTAGTTAAAATACTAATACCACAGTCTAAACATAGTCCATTACAAGTAAGTCCTGAGTTCCCCATGGTACTTAGGTAAAAGTACAGAAGTATTATCATGAAAATAAAGTGTTTTATTATTAAAGAATATTATATTATTCTGTATTTATCATTAGAAAGTACAAACAGGACTTGTTTAATGTTGTTCTTCAATATCAATATGGAGCAAGTTTTGGATAGTATATTTGTAGTAAATATGTACAGTATCATATCAACACGTGTGTTTTAGTAAAATGTAACTATAAGTGTCAAATAAGTGTAGTGCAGTAAAAGTAATGGAATGGAATAGAATTAAAAAGTAGCAGAAAATGGAGAAAAAAAGAGAGTACCCCAAAATTATACTTAAGTACATTCCTTGAGTATGTACTTGGTTACTTTCCAGAGCTGCTTGCACCTCACTGAGCAAACTGTTGATGGGGAAGTTCAACAAGACAAAGGGCTCTGATAATTCCAGTCTGCAGTCATATGTTAGATACTGTATGTTTACCTGTTGCTAACCTTTATCTAGCTGGGTAGACTTTAGAGGAACTTGCCTGTTAGATTTCTCCTGGAGAATGTGTAACCTGTTTTACAACAGCGCATGGACATTATTATTAAAAAGGTCAGCTACTTTCAAAAAGACATTTGACTAAGAATTTCAGTAGAATTCAGACACATTGCATTGTGCTGTGAGGAAGAGTACTCTCTGTGTCTCTTCTGTCAGGCTGTTCAGACACAGCTTTGTGTTCTACACTACAGTTAAAGTAAGTTTAGGGTATAAGTGAATCATAGTAGATATTCTGCCTTAGGTTTGGAGGCTTTTCTGATAAAGTCTTATTCAAATAACCTTTCTATAATACAGAAACACTGTTTAGCCAGTCATTCCGTCACTTGTGTTGTTGTCGCATCACTTTCTCTCTGTGTTCTTCCTGTTCTTCCAGGAGACTCTTCGTGGCTGCAGGACGAGTGTGAGGAGATCAAGACACCTGAATGTCCAGCTGGGTATGCTCACATCTTCAGGGGGGTTAAAGGGTTCAATCATAGTTCATATAAACACTGTTTCATATTTCGTTTGCTGGGAATGGAAGTACACTAACCATGTTTGTCTTTACAAAACATCATTTTTGTTCTTCTTCTGATATGTGTGTGCAGGTTCGGGCGGCCGCCGCTCATCATGCTGTCTGTGGACGGATTTAGAGCTTCTTTTGTGAAGAGAGGAAACACTGTCATACCCAACATCGAGAAACTGAGTAAGACCTGCAGGGGGACTATGAGAAGATTTCTAGGTTTTGTCATTGGCGGGGGGGATTCTGTTGATGTGGTGATTTATGAAGCCAAGAACATTCACAGATAACTGATTTGGTGATATCCATAGGTGTATATATGGTAATGTAAGGCTTTCCTTTTCAGGAACATGTGGAACCCATGCTCCATACATGAGGCCTGTTTACCCGTCAAAGACCTTCCCCAACCTCTACTCTCTTGCTACCGTAAGTGCTGTCATCAATAGTTAAGTAGTCCAATTTTTTTCCCAGATGTTAACCTCAGCTGTAGGCTATCATCAAATGTTCTGCTAACATTAGCATCTAGCTCAAAGTACAGCTGAGGCTAACTAATTGTGGCTTTAGCCGAATTAGCTAGCATGTTTTACTGAGTATGCTGTAAGTATGATGTAATGTTGACATTTAAGTAGTGCTTTTTTATGGCAAGCATTTGATAGTAGCTGTAACAATCTGTACAGTTACATCATTAACTGTAATCTTATGCTATATAATAAGCAGGTGCGACGTGCTAACATTCACATAAGGTTCAAAGTAACTGAAGCTAAACATATGCTAATGGATTCTGTATTTAACGACTCGTCCACACGGTTCTGTTGCGTTGACGCTTGACGCTGCATTGTGGTTCCGTTGCTCCGCTCGCGGTGAAAGTTGAGAAAAGTTCAACTTTTCAAGCATCGACGGAAGCGCCAGCCAATCAAATCCCGTGTATGCAAAAATGCCAGTACAAGCGCTAGACAATCAAACCGCGTGTGTCCGGGGCGGGAGATTAATGTGATTGTTTTTTTGGTTGCGTTTGTCAGTGCCCGATCCGTCCCCCCCCCCCCTCCGGCTGCAAATGCGCGAAAATAACAAACTGTTTCCGATCGCCAATATCAAGAAATAAACTCTATATACAGACAGTTTCTGTGAACTACCAGCTGTTTCCGGTTAGGTAAACTAACTGGCTGCCGTCAAGTACCGTAAAATGTAGACATGCGTGGTACAAATCGGGCAGGAAAACGTTGAGTTTCCGCCTACGTCATTATGCGCATGTGCAGCCGGGGGGGAACGGATCAGGTACTGACAGCGTTAACCCTAAACGCCAGACACGCCCACTGGCAAGCGTCAACGCAACGGAACCGTGTGTTCGCTGTCACTGGAAAGGTCCATTACTACACTGAAAAAACTGAAACGTTGACTTTAATTAAATGTATTGTGACAACTAATAACAACAAGTTTCACATAACTGTATTAGGTTAGTTGAAAGCAATACTATCAAGTAAAAAAATATATATTAAAAGTATTGCTTTCGACTAACCTAAGACAGTCATATGAAATTTGAGTCCATTTTTTTTCAGTGTAGCATTGGGACAGCAACAGTGAAAAGAAGACCAGTGACGTATAGTATATTGGCGTAATCCTAATGTCAGTTTTCTTGGTTTTCAGGGTCTCTACCCAGAGTCTCATGGTATCATTGGTAACTCCATGCATGACCCTGTTTTTGATGCCACCTTCACCCTGAGGAGCCGAGAGAAACTCAACCATCGCTGGTGGGGAGGACAGCCAGTGAGTACTGCCTCTCCTCCTCTCTCTTCCTCTCTTATCCTCTCCTTGTATTCTTACTTATTTTCTTTTACCTTCATCTCCTCTCCCCTCTCTCTGTTTTCAGTGAGCTTGAGAGGTGGTGGTGAAGGTGGAGTTTGAAGGATTTTGTGTTCGTGCTAATCGGGTTCACCTGTACATTCCTTGACCCCTATGTGCATGGACAGTTACGATTTTTTGACTGTTTGCTGAGTAATTTTGCCATCTCAGTCTATGTCGCAGCAGTTGAGGAAATAGAAGCCAGAATTTAATACTTGGAACAGGGTTTACAGAGAGAATCCCTCTGCTGGTCAACAGCTGCAGATGAAGAAGACAGAGTTAAAATCTTTCCTGCAAAATAATATGACATAGATCTTGAAAAACAGATGCCAGAAGCTCTTTCTTATTTAACCTGGAGAGATGGTACAGTCACCCCAGTCTGGGCGATATGAGTACCCATGCAATGCATTTCAGTGTTGAAATGCACCTCTTAGGAGCAAAACAGCGCAGTCCTCAGCTCAGCTCAGGAGAGAAAGCTGCTCTGACAATGGAGAAGCTGACAGGCGCAGAAAACCAGTTGGCATTTGGACGGGCATGGAAGCAGGTTGGAAATATCTATAGTGCTGCTGAGGAGAGCTGGGACATTGGCTCACCACACACTGCTTTCCCTTTAGCACCAGAGGATGTGGATCTTACTGCCTGACACTATTTTATACTTCAGGACTGCTGGCATGGCAGATTTTTTGGATCTCCTGTGCCACCAACAACATCCAGGATGTGTGGTTATTTAAGGAACCCTCGTTTGCAATTCCCAAACAAGGACTAGAACATTATCGTGTGCAAGCTGCAGGCATGTCCCAGAGAGGGGAAAAAGCAGTCTGCCAAATCTGCCTGAAGGTACTGAACCTAAGCTCCTAAGACCTAAAGGGGACAGCATAGCTCCTGTGGAGGGTTGTACACTGGGCGATAGTTGCACAGGTACAGAGCACATCTTGATCTGAAGCTGGTGGAGGGGTGTGTCTGTTCAAAAGATGGGACTGTGGACAATTTTTTGTTGACTGCCCTCACTTTCAACTCTATTTCAGCTTTTAAAAAGTGGTTTCTGGGTCTTCAATTTAGTCTAGTACAAACAATAAGATGTGCACACATGATTTCACTTTTATCTGGGACTGAGAAATTGGCCATCTGGCTGACTGAGGTTTGGAATTGGTCCACCAGCGTTGACATTAAGTCATCTGGAACTAGCATGATTTCATTTGATGTTTGACAAATTGGACCAAGAGAATAGAATATAGAGCCAGTCTTTGCAAGTGCCTTTCCAAATGTTTGAGGAACACCAAGTTCATGGATGGATGGAAACTAGCTTTGAGCTACAATCTGGCATACCGCATCGCTTCCCTTTTTGAGACTAATTTATTTTTATGCAAGGTCATTACTCCCACTCACAGAGAGATATCCTTCTTGGTGTTCTATAGCTACTCTACATGACCTTGGTTTTCCAGCAGTCTCCTTCTAACAGAGCGATACAACAATGATACTGCCCTGTTTCTCTCACAGATCTGGATCACCGCGCTCAAACAGGGAGTAAAGGCTGCCACCTTCTTCTGGCCTGTGTGAGTATAAATTTCAGTCACACATCTTCTTTCTGAATAAACTTCCCATACTTGGATGTCCAAAAAGATGTAAATAAATGTCTTCCTTTCTTTCCATTAGTTTTGTAGTGCAATTTAATCTTTTTAATACTTCATTCAGTATCACTGCGGAGTGGATACTCTGCAGTGACAGCCTGTTTTTGCTTTACTTGAAAAGTTGTCTTTGGCATTTTTATATTTGTTCAAATGAGTCAGGGATTGTAAACAGCACTTACAGGGAGTCTAATGTGGGTGGTTTTTAAAACTGACTGCACTGTTTGTTGATATTTAATTATTTCAATTAAAATGTTTTAATATTAGGTATTAGGCACATCTCAGCAGAGGCCTGTTTTTACAGTAATTTGTGCAAATGGGTCTGTTTACACCGTGAACGACTCCTCTGTGAACCAGGGTCATAGACTTGCCACTCTATGGAAGCATGGGGGCCACAGTGTGGTTTACTGCTTTCCTTACACTTGGCACTGACAGAGGTGGGGTGGAGAAGAAAGGGAGGAGAGGAGAAGGAGAAGGGACGGTGCAGAGTACCGAGAGGCAGAGACAGGAAGCCTTTGAACAGCACAGTACATTGCCACAGGGGGACTGGCATGGTGATAGGGAGCAGGGAATTTTTGCTGACTGGTTGAAGGTCTGTGCTGGGTTCAGCTTTCTGGGAGGTCCCCCTTATCACAGGAAGAGCAGAGATAGAAGCATTAAAGTAACTAAGTACATGTACTCAAGTAGTGCACTTGAATACAATTTTGAGGTACTAGTACTTTACTTGAGTATTTCTTTTTTTTACCCCTTTAAAAACGGGGGTACAAACGAACTGATCCAGATTTGCTGCCGATATGAGATCATAACCGAAATGTGGGCTGGCTTTAAATTGAACTCCTGGCAACATCCCCCCATGTGACACGTCCCAACATATCGTCCCCCATATACAGTCAGTGAGCTGAATCCCCTCTGCAGCACCTCTGTGTGTGTGTCTGTGTGTTCAGCAGGATGTCTGCAGGAGGGACTTAGAGTTGTTGTTTATATAATACATATAATGTCTCTGTTCTAGTGGTAAACTCTGAGAAGTGTTTCAGAGATAATGCTGGATGTGGTTTGGAACATAATATGGCGTTTAATCACGGCAGCGTTTAGCTGAGTTTCTCCCGGTAGAAAACTCTCTTCAGAGGAGAGATCATGACGCTCCAAAGAGGCGTGGCCAGCAGCAGCTCCAAAAGGGCGTGGCCAGCAGCAGCTCCAAAGGGGCGTGGCCAGCAGCAGCTAGTTCATTTAAAGCTACAGTCACAGAATCAGCACTTCAGGAACAGGGCTGAGATAGAGGGGGGTGAGGCATGCTACAATGGGGGATCTGTTTGGTATTTTGAGCAAAACACTTCAGAGACATGTTTGGATAGATATGGCTCTACAATATATTGTTCAATTATAGCATAATAGGAGACCTATAAGATAAGATAAGATAAGATAATATGGACCTATATTTATCCCTGTAGGGAAATAGCAGCAACAGATTAAGGCAGAAACACAGATAGTACAGATGGGATAATAAGAAATTAAAATCAAATAATTAAAATGTAAGATAATATAAGAATGTAGTAATAGTATGAATCAAAAATAACAAAAAAGACACAAGTTAAAGTCTGAATTTTAACAGGTGAAAACTACAAATATGTATGAAGATTAAATATATATAAATGTAAATGTGATTGTAGCAGAGCAGCAAAAGTCTTGTGCACATACAGTGCAAATATTATTGATATTAATCATGTACTTTGACTCCACCATAGTTATGTAATACCTGTAGTTACTTTACAGATCTGGATTAATGATGGTAAATATAATCTCCCTTAAATCAGACTTTAGTTCACCTGCAGTAAATCCAGCAGCTACCCTGCAGTATACAAAGCCATTCAAACTAGCTGCACCTTTACCAGCTCTGAGAACACTTTAATGATCAATCATTATAAAACATATCAGAGATATTATTCTGAAATGGTCCAATCAAACAATGACTACTTTTACTGTCGCTACTTTGAGTACATTTTGGTGCTTACACTTTTGTACATTTACTTGAGTAACATTTTGAATGCGTGACTTTTTGTTACGAAGAGCAAAGGAACTCTCTTCCTGGATAACACATCCAAAATCAACCGAGGATCTAACAACAAGTGAGGGGCAAACAGAACTTAAATACAACAACAGTGATCACAAAGACAAGACACAGGTGGGGAGGGAGGAAAAGCAGAGGAGCACTAGGTCAAGACAATCAGGTAATCAAACAAGAGGGGAACACAGAGACAGGAAGTAGAACCGGAATTAAGTAGGGGAGTGCACACTCTTCAAAATTAAACCCAGACAAACAGACAAATCGTGACACTTTTACTGTAACAGAATATTCCTACACTCTGGTACTTCTACTTTTACTCAAGTACAAGATCGAGGAGAGCTTCTGTCAGTGTAACCCAACCTCTTATTTCTCCATGCTGCCCCCCACTGATTCATACAAAAAGTCCTCCATCCTGGGCTTGATGTCTGACAGCGGTGGCCTGTGTGACAGCCACTGGGCTGGTGGCCTTTTCACAACACAGCCAGCCTTTGACTTTGAGACACTTTAAACAGTGAGAGGGCTCTACTCTACAACCCTCAGCCTTTATGCTCTTGAGCTCTTTTTGAGGAGCAGGAACAGTTCGGATGTTAAAGATCTGTGGCAGTTTTGTCCCTTGCTGCTATGGATTTCTTCAAATGACCCTGCCCTGTGTTTCAGGTCCATCCCGTTGGAGAGGCGGATTCTGACCATGCTGCAGTGGCTCCACCTCCCTGAAGGCGAGAGGTGAAGTCCCTTTCTCACTGTTTATCTGCCTCACACCCTAGTTTCCCTTGTAGCCACAGTGAAGGAAGAGTATGAGAACAACAAGTTCACCATATCCCAGCAGCTGTTTGAAATCATGTTATGAAATCAAGTACAACAGCGGGATGTTCAGAATGGATGAGTGTGTCGTCCCCTCTCGCTCCCTGTTTCAATATAATACAATATCAAGTATAGCAGCAAGGCATTTAAAGTATGAACCTAAACTTGTACCTGTTCTGTAGTAAAATGTGACATTATAAGATAGTTAGTGTATGAGTTATAGTTTGTGCATATCATTCATAGTTGTATCAGATTTAGATTGCTGTTTTAACATCTTTATACAGTCAGCAACTTCTTCCTGTGGTTCCTAACCTGTGCCCCTCCTCAGGATCACCACATCAATCTGATAAATCATAATATGATAACTTGGGGGATAACAATTCTTATATTACTTATAATCAAATGTGTATCATATGTTTTTCTGTTTTTTTTAAATATTGGATACGTTCCTCTTGAAGCTTTACACAGTGATTTAAATGGGGAAAGGTCTTACAACTCAAAGTCTGAAGTGGATCATGGAGCTCCAACCTCTCATCGTTTAATGTTTATTTCAATATATAACTAAATAGATAAGTAGTAACCATACCTGCCAAGTTTATGTATTAAGTGGTATAAAATTAAAATGATCAGGTATGGTTAATACCTCCAAGCAAATAGCTAAAAATAATTCTCTGTAAGAGTAAACTTAGTTTCCACCACACTGAAAACACTTAATGTTTTATTAAGTCTAAATAACAACAAATATTAGGTTCAAATTATTGCTTTCACCTAACCTAAAACAGTTATGTGAAATCTATTGACATAACACATTGAATTAAAGTCAACATTTCAGTGTTTTCAGTGCACTGCAGCTGAAACTGTAAAGCAGCTGTTTCAGAAGAGCATTTCATATCGATAAGTGTAGCACAAACTCTTCTCCATGTGTGCATGTTGTTCCAGGCCCTACGTGTACGCCATGCACTCTGAGCAGCCGGACACATACGGACACAAAGTGGGGCCCATGAGCGCAGAGGTGAGTTTGCACCTGTGTGTGTGTGTATGTGTGTGGACTGGGATGTGGGTTTTAGCATTGAAAGCACACACATATAGTTTCTCTGTGTGTGTATCGTGTAGCATCTCATCACACACTTACTTCCTGTGTTTCAGCTGAACAGCCCCCTGAGGCTGATTGACAGGATCGTTGGCCAACTGATGGACGGACTGAAACAGATGAAACTGCACCGCTGTGTCAACATCATCCTGGTGGGGGACCATGGTGAGACACACACACGCACTCGCACACACACACACACACACACACACACACACACACACACACACACACACACACACACACACACACACACACACACACACACACACACACACACACACACACACACACACACAAATGCACATGCTAATAATCCCTATTCTACACTTCTATATTTAATAATCAAATATCGTACTTTTTACTCTAACACATTTATTTCACAATCAAAGCTACTAGCTAATTTTGACATATACAAACACATGATTTCTATATATGATATGATGCCATACAGTACTACTAACAAAACCAGTATTTAGTAGCTAAAATTGCAAACATTGACAAACTACAAGAATGAATTGCACTCACATGTATCTAAGCAAAAAAAACAAAACCATAATAATATAAAATTCAAAAATATCCTAACAGTCTGAAAAGAGGCATTGTGCATACTGAGTATTTTTGATACCTTAAGTACATTTATTTCTATACCTCTACCGCAACATTTTGACTTCAGGACTTCTTGTACTGGAGTATTTTAATACCAAAGTATCAAACACCTAGGTTATGTTGTTATTCAAGGAAGATGACATGCACGCTCCACAGTGGTTTGCTAAAAAGTGTGTGTGTGTGTGTGTGTGTGTGTGTGTGTGTGTGTGTGTGTGTGTGTGTGTGTGTGTGTGTGTGTGTGTGTGTGTGTGTGTGTGTTCCCAGGTATGGAAGAGGCCCACTGTGATCGCACCGAGTTCCTCAGTAACTACCTGAGCAATGCTGATGACATCATCCTTATCCCGGGGTCTCTTGGCAGAATACGCTCGAGATTCCCCAACAACCCTAAATGTAAGAGAGAGAAGTGACAGCTCATAATATTTGAGATATTCCTTTTTTCTCTTCTTTCTCTTTCTATTGTTTCTTCAGTTTTTTGTTTATTCTGTCTTATTCAGTCAACATGTACTACATCAACTCATGATTGATTGTGCTGAGCTCGTTGTTTCAGAGCTTCTTGTCTGTTAGATCTCCATCATCATAAATAACCTGATGTGTAGGCGGGACATGATGCTGTGATGGGATTATTGGCAGCATGCACAGAACCCACCGCAGCTACCAGTTGAAACATTGGTTGCATCATTAGTTTCTTCTTGCAAAATAGACATTTAGTAAGGTGTCTTTTTGTATTTATTGAGTATTTATTTTCATTTCATTTTTTTTCTGTTCATTGTTTTATTTTCAGATGATGCCAAGGCTGTTGTTGCAAATCTAACAGTAAGTATAAGGATTGCATGAAAAATACAACAATGAGAGTGTAGAGTCAACTGTGTGATGAGTACTGATGAAGAAAAGTGTTGAAAAATGATACTAAAGATATATCAGGTGATATCGGCTGGTCAGAATCAGAACCAGACTTCTTTTATTTGTCCCACAGAGAGGACATTTACATTGTTACAGCAAAAGTAAGACAGAGAAAAAAAAAAAAACATTCTTAAATTAAGTGTAACATGTAGATGTCTTGCGGTAGAAGCTACAGAGGTAAAATTATATACTGCACAGAGTTACTTGCAGATCCCTGTTACAGTATTAAAATGGTCAAATAATTGTTATTTTAAACATATAGCACATACAGTAAGTGTTATTGCACAACAGTGGTGTCTTAGTCTTTGTTTGTTTATTTTTTTCCATTATTGCGTTTGGTGATCTGTGTGATGCTTGGTTCCAGTGTAAGAGAGCAGATCAGCACTTTAAGGCGTACTTGAAGCAGCACCTGCCCAAGAGACTGCACTACGCCAACAACCGACGCATAGAGGACATCCACCTGCTGGTGGAGAGGAAGTGGCACGTTGCCAGGTACACTAACCACTGCAGCAGGAAGAACAAATAACGTCCGACAAAATGACCCACTTATTCAATATACCAACAGAGTGGAGCAGGAATGAGTCCGAAAAGCTGGAAATAAGTCTGCATTTTTAAATTTCCCTTTCATCTGTCTCAAAGTCAATTTTTTTTTTTTTTTTTTTTTGCCTGAAATAGTACCTGTGTTAAGTTTAAAAGATGTTCACGTTTGTTCTACAACATAAAATACATCAGTAAAAACCCCACTGGTGAATGTTTTAGCTGCTATGTGTCAAAACAGGGGTTTCTAACAAGTTACTAAATGACAGGACTAAACGTCACTCAACATTAGCTGCCTTTAGCTTAGCGGTGGTATGCAGCCATGAAAGTGTGATGTAGCGGTAGTTTGTTTTAGGCCTAGCATTAGCATTTTACTTCTGCCAACTGCTTATACACTTTTACAAGTTTCAATGTGTGGAGATTATCCTGCTGAGCAAAACCTGGAAGTCTCATAAATATATTTTTTTTTTAGAGGATCAGGGTTCTCCTGTATTCATGACTCTAATGTGTGGCTGTGTCTACTAGCAGGAAGTGATGTGGCAGCCCACCCATCACTGAGTTTATTACTGCACACCTTGCTTTACTTAAGAGACACATTTTATGATAACAGGGGCTGCTAATAACACACCATATGAAGTGCTAATATTTTTTGACATGTTCTGTTACGGTCGCAGTGCAGCTGCTGGGGGAGGGGGCCTCTGGCAGGCGTTTGATGTGCAGAGGTGAAAAGTGTTAGCACAGTGATTCAGTGACAAAGTAAACCATGAGGTCATCTGCACTGAAAAGTGAAAACAAACTGTGGCTTACAACACTGTGTGTGTGTGTGTGTGTGTGTGTGTGTGTGTGTGTGTGTGTGTGTGTGTGTGTGTGTGTGTGTGTGTGTGTGTGTGTGTATGTGTGTGTGTGTGTGTGTGTGTGTATGTGTGTGTGTGTGTGTGTGTACGTATGTGAGTTACAGCGTCGTTGTACGAAGCTGTCATGCTGTTTTGGTTGGTGAACGATGCAATAACCAATATCTACATTTTGACACACACACACACACACACACACACACACACACACACACACACACACACACACACACACACACACACACACACACACGTAAATCCCTAACCCACTATCTGTTCACACGAAATGAAACACCAAGTTTGTCTTATTTTCCTGTCAGCTAGTCATTTACATTTTTCACATGTGGCTTCATACCCCTAGACATGGCCCCCCCACCACACACACTCACACATTAAGTAATAAGTCGTGTTTTAAAAGACACTTAGCAAGGAGAGGCCATTTTTCATTTAGAGGAGTGAGGCTGGGGGTGTTAAGGAGTATTTTTCCTGGGCTGAGGGCGGATATTAAAACATACTGAAGTTAAACTGGGTTTGCCAACAAGGTTTAACCCTTTAGAAGCTGAGTGGACCTGGATCAGGTCTTTCTAAAACGTCTGGTAATTGAAAATCTTTGAGGTGAAACCCTTGACGATTCATTTGACTTTTATGCAATGTGACGTCACCAGCATGTCGTAGAAAAATATTCCCATGTTTTTTTGCACTGTTTCTCTAACCACAGATTTCTACTGTGCTCAGACACATTTGAAACGTACTGCGCTGAAACACTGTACAAGATTAAACAAGCAGTGTTTCTGAAGGGAGCAGTAGCTAATCCTGAACAGGCTTTCATAGATTCTCAAATCTGACTTGAAACATCTCTTTACAGTTCTGAGGAAGTTGTTACATTCCTGATCCATTCCCCTTATTTGAACACAGTTCGGCATTGATTGGTGTGTGGGCATTTTCAGAATTGCGGGTTGGTTTAAAGACGTAGAAAACTAAATTGGTTGATGTGGTATTTCATATTTGAGCTTGTAACCTGTAGTAGGATTTTTGCTGTTAAACCTTCTATGTCATCTGATACAATATTCAGAATATTACATTTTCCAATATTATCAATGTAAGACTCAATAGCATTTATATTAAAGATTTCCATAGAAATCCGATATGGCTGTGGTACACGAGTTAGGATAGTAATTCACCAGCCAGGAAGTTGGTGGTTCAGTCACGGCTCTCGTGGTCAACACGTTGAAGTGCAGAATATTGATCCCCAATGGAGTGTTGATCCATTGGGGATCAATTGTTTTCTAGAAAGCGCTTTCAATGGTTGCAAAACTAGAAAAGTGTCTCGATGCTGGTAGTGTGGATTTTTTGTAAGTTACATATCTGATGCATTTTAAATCCTAGGTCACTACTTTGATAACATATTGTACTTAATATTCCATATTTGTTAAATCCTACAACAATGTGCACCAACAAAATTTGATTAATCTTCAATACAGGAAGGCCCCTGAGGGGAAGAGGCACTGCGGCTTCGCTGGTGACCATGGATACGACAATAAGATCAACAGCATGCAGGTACTCTCATGATTTACAGGGGGGCAGAGTGTCCAGCAACACTGATTATACCTCCACTGCCCGCACTATTCCACTGAATGAACAGGCAAAAATAATGAGGCCTTAATTCTGAAACATTAACATTGTTGTAACAGATCACTTTTCATTTCCAGACTATTTTCTTGGGGTATGGACCTACATTTAAATTCAAGACTAAAGTCCCAGCCTTTGAAAACATAGAGCTTTATAACGTCATGTGTGGTAAGACATATTTTGGATTCCCTTTGTGCTTCGTTCTGAGTGATTCTAGATATCTTGGACCAGTCTGTTGTTCTGGTTCTGGAAGCTGGTACAGATAATACACACTGCTGCAATTTTGTGCAATGAACCTGCAATATGCAATGGACACTTTTTATTGCAATACTTAATACACCTTAATCTGTTACTTAGGTCACTTAGTTGTTTTGGTGCTACTCATGTTTAGCCATTGATGGTATTGTATTGTATTTTATTACTATTGTGTGCTTTTCTTCTTTATAATTAATAAGATAGCTTACTCCTTATTATTGCATGCCTTTGTTTACCTGCTATTTTACTTTTACTGTAACACTGTACATTTCCCCCGCTGCGGGACTGATAAAGGAATTCTGATCCTGATGTGAAACTGACTCACTCACCCTCAGATCTTCTGGGTCTGAAACCAGCTCCCAATAATGGAACCCATGGCAGTATGAACCACCTGCTGAGGAGCCCCCCCCACAGAGCCACCATGCCGGAGGAGGTTTCCAGACCAGTGGCCTCGGCTCTGGCTCCGACAGGAACCGACGACCTGGGCTGCAACTGCGATGACAAGGTCAGCACGATGACTCAGCATTACAGTAATACCAGCCTTTAGAGCACTGATGAGAACATGAAGCCAAAATGATCCTGTTGACTTGCCGTAGTACTCCATGCTTACATGTTGCTGTACATGAGTTTGGGGGAAAACATGCTTATCATTTGCATAGTGTCAATAATTCAGTTAGTAAATTAGTAAGATAGGATTTCGCAAACTTGTAATCGCAATGCACTGCGAAGATAATTCCAGTTTATCACAACTTGGATCTAATATTAAATGATGTCTAACTGCTCAGTTTTACGATTGAGTTGACATTGTTAAAATGAAGTCTGATAGTAAAAGAATCACTCAAGCAAATACTCAAGCCTGACGTTAACGGGTAAAGGTAGTTTTTGAAGACAGAGTGTTGAGGACCGAAGTTGTTTAACCCTCAGCACTAGTTCTTATATTTCTGGTCTTATAACTGCCAGGGACGGCTGTCCGTGTTTCCACAGGAGATGCGGGTGTAGGTTAAATATTAAAAAGTGCAGGACATAAGCAGCAGTGAGGGAAAAAGTATTTTACTTGAGTTAAAGTACTAATACCACTTAAGTAAAAGGGAATATATTAGGGAGTAAAAGCTCTCATTGTGGAAAAACCTAAAAAAAACTATGTTAAAGCAAAGCAGCAAATTTAGGAAAATTTCGCCAATTCATTTCCTGTGAACCCACCCATGGTTTTAGTGACTTAAACAAAGGTTGGATTATTTAATCTACACCAAATAGTCATATTTAAAAAAAAAAAAATGTCAGAATCTGAATTTATAAAGTAACTAGAGTAAATACATCTGTAAAATAAATGCAGTGGAGTAAAAAGTACAACATTTGCTTCCAAAATGTAATTAAGTAGAAGTATAGTGTGGTATAAAATGAAAATACTCAGGTAAAGTACCTCAAATGTCTACTTAAAGGTACTTTCCACCACTTGCAGTATCCCCCTACAGTGTATATGATGAAGGACAGTTTCTCTGATTAAAAGCCAGTCCTCTCAGGACCATGTGAGGAAGGCTCAGCTGTGTATACACTGTCTGCATGGAACTCTGGAGCTGATACACAGATCATTTTGGTATTTCTGTATGTTTGCATCCATTTCTGGTACATTGGCCTACAAACTAATTTCCAAAAATGATACTGTATTACTTGAATGTGATCATAATGATGATGCATCATTTGGATCCATGTAACGAGGTAGTTGTCATAAGGTTTGGTTGGAAGCTCAAAATGATAACAGTATATTTCTTTACAACAAATGTCACCTAGCTTTCAGTAATAAGCCTACAGTGTGTAATAATGATAAAATACTGTTGACATAAATGTTGGTGAAACTGCCAGTCAGCATGTTCTCAGTGTTTCCTGTAGATCAGCAGCTACAGGAGGCTCCCTCCTCAGTGATCACAGTCACAGAACAATGGTATAGCTCTTAGACCCTAACAAAGTTCTACATAGTGTGACTGACCTGACTGGTGCTGGCCAGAGGTCAAACACTCATGTTCTGCTGACTGGTTCACCACACTGCTCAACAGCTGCTGTCCTACAGAATTATCAGTCACATTGTTTGAGATGAGATATACTTTATTGATTCCAATTTTCCCAAAACATAATTCACAATACAATTGTACCATATGTGAAGTTCCTGGATTAGAAAGATTTCTATTGATATTGCAGTCCGGATGGAAACATGAGGGTCCTTATTTTATCTGACTGTGATATGTTGAATATTTTGGTGCCTAAAAACCATCTAGTATCTTAAACGTATAACATACTTTTCTCAGAAGTATAGTGGCTTTACACTGTGGGGCAGTGGTGCGACAAATGACAGCTAGCCCAGACACACATTGGTGACTGGTGAGGGGGCCAAGAGGAAGCAGTAGAGGATAGATGATTCATGAGTTCATGCTTAATCTAACTCTGAAGCTAAACCATGGGTCGATTGAGGATATTAACTGATTCAAAAATTCCTTATGTAGACAAGATGAGTGTGTGTCTGTGGTACTTCAGGAGGGAAGAAGCTCTTATTCTCACTTTGAACTCAGATTGTGTACAATAAATGCATTGTGAGGAAAGGAATACTATCACAATTACAATACAAATATTTACAAGGAATCTGAATCATGCCAACCAAACCTTTATTACTGATGCTCTCTGTTTTCAGTGTTTAAACTAACTTTCCTTTTTTGCTTTTTAAGTTTAAGTTGTCTTTTTACACAGCAGACCTGTAAAAAGAATCATCAGCATGGGCCTGCCACCCATGCTGATTTATTAGAAGTATTAATGCATGAGGACAAAGAACCCTGAGAGGACTGCAGACAAGCAAGATAACTGTGTGTGTGTGTGTGTGTGTGTGTGTGTGTGTGTGTGTGTGTGTGTGTGTGTGTGTGTGTGTGTGTGTGTGTGTGTGTGTGTTATTAGGCTATTAATCTTTTTTTATAAACTTGAATAACCTTGTTGCACCTTTGCTTCCTGCTGCAGAGCTCAAATCACCTTCAGTTCAAGTCACTCACAGAAAGACAGCTTTCTTTTCATCAAAGTTTACCTTTCATATGAAACCCCCTCACTTTGATCAGTGTGTTTTATGTCTCCTTGCTGATTGTCTTGGATTGGAAGTGATTTGTCTGTCTCCTGCAGAGTGGCGCTGTTTTTCTGCTGTGTTTGTGATTCCCATGTAGATCTCTGGCAAGAGATTGTTTCAATCTCCGATCTTTTTGCAGTTGCGTGTAAAAAGTAGGGGCCAGAGAGGTTTGAAAGTGACCCTTGTACGAGGCTATAACCTGGAGCATCTGTGGCTCTGTCTCTTACAGAACAAAGTGGAGGAGCTAAACCAGCGACTGAGGCAAGCTATCGATGGTCAGTCCTCATGATGTTACTGAGAACACTATATTACAGGAACTGTCCTTTATACCAAGTTATTTAACTAAGTATGCTAAGTTAAATAACTCTAATCATCACAGTTATTGAAGATTGAAACTCGCAGCCATATGAAATCTAGCAACACACATTCATGGGAAACTGTTTAACGTAAATGTAATGACTTTACTAAATCTAATGGTCATTTTACGTTAACTTATTGAAATGCTAAAATACTGCAAATGATTCACGATCATTATCCAATGCATTCAGTGATGTGTCCCTGTCATGGACATTATTTATCACCTGTATTCTTCAGTGTTGTGTTACACCCTGTGTCTCCTGCTGTGTCTCTGCTCCCCCCCTCCCCAGACAGCAGGAACCTGCCATACGGTCGCCCTGCTGTCCTCTTCAGAACCAAATACTTCATCCTGCACCACAGCGACTACATCAGCGGCTACAGCGAGGCCCTGTCCATGCCTCTGTGGACGTCATACAGCGTCAGCAGACAGGTACTGACGGAGGGGACAGAAGTACTCAGACCTTGTACTTGAGTAAAAGTAGAAGTACTCAGACCTTGTACTTGAGTAAAAGTAGAAGTACTCAGATCTTGTACTTGAGTAAAAGTAGAAGTACTCAGATCTTGTACTTGAGTAAAGTAGAAGTACTCAGGTCTTGTACTTGAGTAAAAGTAGAAGTACTCAGGTCTTGTACTTGAGTAAAAGTAGAAGTACTCAGATCTTGTACTGGAGTAAAGGTAGAAGTACTCAGATCTTGTACTTGAGTAAAAGTAGAAGTACTCAGACCTTGTACTTGAGTAAAGTAGAAGTACCAGAGTGTAGGAATACTCTGTCACAGTAAAAGTCCTGCATTCTAAATGTTCCTCCAGTGAAAGTAGAAAGTACTCTTATCTAAATGTACTTAAAGTACCGAAGTAAAAGTAGTCATTGTTTGATTTACATCTGAATTGTAGTGGAGTAGAAGTAAAACTTAGTAAAAAATTAAAATACTCAATTAAAGTACAAGTCCCTCAACATTGTACTTAAGTACAGTGGGTACTGAATACTGATCATCTTGAGCGCTGGCTCAGCAATAAAAGGAACTTCCCTCAGAGACAGCATGCCGTTCAGAAAACAACCCTAAAACTCATTTAACCTTCTGAACATGAATCACTTGTTCATGGCTCCAACATGTTTAACAGAGGTACAAGATGACTCAAAACTGTCTGATTACAGATCTATTCATTACACTGTTAATCTTTATAACCGAAATTTGTCAAATTTTCTAAGATACTACAGTAGCCACACTCATTATTTGTTTTTATTTAGCACACCAACTGCTACTGACGTGTTGGTCTCAAGTAGTAATTGACATCACATACTGTTACAGAATGTGAAACCAACCTTACATGGTAAAATGCCTAAAATGATTGCATTCAGCAATATTTCAAATGTAAAGTTTACCAGGTAAATTTCAAGACATGAAAATTACCCGATAGTCATGGATGTAGTTTCAAGCTACAACAAGTGCCTTCAAATGTTATTTTTAACATCTAACATGCGGCTAATTTGTTAAATTTGTACGTTTCACACAGTATATGAAACAATGTCTTCCTAACTTCACATATTGACATCATCAATTGCTCTGCGAGTCTTGATCAACTGTGTGTGTGTGTGTGTGTGTGTGTGTGTGTGTGTGTGTGTGTGTGTGTGTTGCAGGTAGATGTGTCCCCTCTGCCTGAAGCTCTGTCTAACTGTGTGCGCGCTGACAGCAGAGTCCCCCCCACCTACAGTCAGTCATGCACCAACTACAGAGCCGACAGACAGATCACCTACGCCTTCCTGTACCCCCCTCGTGAGTCCCCCCCCCGCTCCAACTCTGAAAAGGCTCAATATTTGGTGTTTGTTATGTAGTAATATGTTTCACTTTTTCATTGACAGAATTGTCTTCAAGCATAGAGAAAAAATATGAAGCTGTCCTCATCACCAACACTGTGCCCATGTACCCTGCATTCAAGAGTAAGTCACTCAGTGATTAGAAGTCCCCTACATGTCTTTAGTATCCTTATTGTACTCTTGTTGTTGTTTTGGACAGTTTCTCCTGCACAGACTCAAGCTGAATCGTTCAGATGGATTCACTGACACATTGCTACGTCCTCCTGCCCTCACAGTGTCCCTACTCTCTCTGTTTATCTCTTTGTCCCCCCTCTGTCCCACACTGACAGGAACATGGGGTTACTTCCAGAGAGCGCTGGTGAAGAAATATGCCACTGAGAGAAACGGAGTGAATGTGCTCATTGGACCCATTTTTGACTACGACTATGATGGCATCAGGGACTCTACGGAGAAGATAAAAGAGTGAGAACATTCAATCAATCACATTTTATTTATGTAGCCCAATATCAAAACAAATGACATATTTGTCCCCCCTCTGTCCTTACACCTAGCAACGCACAGGGGAAAACTCCCAAAGAAACCCCAAATTCACACATATGTATGCATATGCAATGTAAGATGTGTTATACAATCCTCTGTTTTGTTGATTTAATACATGCAATAGGTGAAAAATGATCAGACATTAAAAAAATCGACAGTCCAAAAGATAATGTGTATATACACCGATCAGCTAAAACATTATGACCACTGACAGGTAAAGTGAAGAACAGTGATTATCTTGTTAGAATGGCACCTGTCAGTGGGGGGGATATGTTAGGTAGCAAGTGAACACTTTGTCCTCAAAGTTGATGTGTTGGAAGCAGGAAATATGGACAAGCGTAAGGATGTGAGTGACTTTGACAAGGGCCAAATTGTGATGCTAGACGACTGGGTCAGAGCACCTCCAAAACTGCAGCTCTTATGGGGGGTTCCTGGTCTGCTGTGGTCAGTACCTACCAAATGGGCAGGTCTAGTGGAGTCCATGCCTCGACGGGTCAGGGCTGTTTTGGCCGCAAAAGGGGGACCTACACAATATTAGGCAGGTGGTCATTATGTTATGGCTGACTGGTGTGTATGTAAAAAGAAGATGGATCCATTCATTATAATGTAAATAATATAAATATATATAATATAATATAAAGAGCATTGCACAACATAGAGGAACACCTACCAACAGAGTGTAAGAAAATAATTAACATATGAGGACCCTTCCTGATGACGTTTACATCTCTGGTATTTGTAAGTGTATAAAAAGGATTTTTATAGAAAGAATAAAAATGACCAAAGTGAACCCAAGCTGAGGGAAACAACTCGTCCACATGTTACAAATGAAGTTTGATCTCACCTCTTCCCTGCAGGTTTGTCAGTGGGATGATCCCCGTCCCCACTCACTACTTCGTGGTGCTGAGCAGCTGCTTGGACTTCACTCAACCTGCAGACGCCTGCAGCGGGCCACTCAGCAGCACCGCCTTCATCCTGCCGCACAGAGCCAGCAACGACGAGACCTGCAACGTGAGGAGCATCACACACCACATGTTAAACACACATCATACACACACATCATAGAGAGCATGTCTATGACTAAGATTTCTTCTGATAGTAGGATGAGAAGACTGATTCTATCCCAACGTTGATATCCTCACAAACTGATGGGAGGTCATTAACATATAGGGTTAACCCCATGCTAATGTCTGTGTGTTCCTCCCTGCCTCCCCCAGAGCTCAGAGGAGGAGTCCCGGTGGGTGGAGGAGCTGATGAAGATGCACACAGCGAGGGTCAGAGATGTGGAGATCCTGACCGGTTTGGACCTGTACCGCAGAACCACCCGCAGCTACGCCGAAATCCTGTCGCTCAAGACCTACATGCACACCTATGAGAGCGAGATCTGAAAACAACTGCTCCGCTCAATGTCCTGTGATGTTTCTAACCGTGGTGGATGTTTGTGGTACCAGGAAGAGGTGTGATCCTCTCTATGACACTGACCTACACAGCTGGAGCTGGAGCTGATGCTTTCACTGTACAGCAGCATCCACGTGTGACCCTCTCACTTCCTCCATAGTGTTCTCCAAATATCAAAAAGTTCATCTTCTAGCATGTGATACATGATAGCAGCACACATGGGCCTTCCCCTTTAGTCATTTACTGACGATACACCCAGGTTTTGAGTTTTTTTGTATAAACATTTGAATTGTTTTTTGCAAACATCATTCCCTATTTGCAAAAGTGATTATTTTATAGTAAAAGACCTTGAATTGCACTACAAAGCCATCATCACCAAAGCCTCCTCTCAGTTTTCAGGATGTGACAGCTCCACTCTGATTCACACAGTGTTTAATTTTGGTTGTGAATGAAATGAAAATGTTGTTGTTTGTGTGTGTACAGTGTATATGTTGAGGTCGAAATGTATTCTGTTTGTGTCTGACTGTTGATTGTGGGTTTGTGTGTGTGTGTGTGTGTGTGTGTTGACTTTTTGTTCCGTGCACAATAACAATAATGTCAATACTCATGATTTATTAATGTGTGTCCTAAAACATTTACCACCTGTGAGACCTATTTATGCTTTATGCACATTTCATCACAATAAACATTTTTTTTACTAATAGTCTGCAGTGTTATTGTTACAGTGTGACGTCAACGGGCCATATACATACAGTATTATTCCACAGGTGTCTGACGTCCTTCATCCATCACTGCCACCAGGGGGACACTAGTGGTGGTGCAAGAAGTTAACTTCCAACCTGAGAGCTGCATGAGAATGGTATTCATTCATTACATATTAAAAAATAATAAAAATAGTAACCAAATCTTAGTTACAACATCATTAAAGTAACCTGATTACTTTCTGTTACTTTTAAATTTCCTCAAAATGCAAATACAGACTCGACAAAATAAATATCAATAAGATGGATTTAAGTGTGTTCGGTAATAAACTTTGTAGCAGCATGTAAAACAAGAATTGCACATAAGTAGAAAATATCATATATCGGTTGTATCATATAAAAAATCTCAAAATAGAAGATAAAACAGAATTAAATTAGTGAAAATATAAAAGTTGATTGTGAAGAAAAATTATGTAAGCTTTCTGACAAACAAAACACTTGTGAAGGGCTAACTTACAGCTAAAACAATATGAAATTGGGATATTATTTACATTTACTGCCTGTTTGTATCTTGATTACGTAATCAGGTGTAGTGGTTACTCGTTACATAGTATTCCTACACTCTGGTACTTCTACTTTTACTGAATTACAAGGTCTGAGTACTTGCTCGAGCTCCACCAGGCTGAGGAACAGCTTCTTCCACCAGGCGGTCAGGATGCTGAACTCTCTCCCTCTCTCGCTCTCTCTCTATCCTCTCTCCCTCCCTCAATCCTCTGTCTCTCTCTCCGTCCCTCCCTCTCTGTCCCCCTCTCTCATCTCCCTACCCCCGCTCCCATCTCTCCCCTGACCTCTCCGCCCTCCGTCCCACCCACCTTTCCCCACAGCCTCAATGGAAATGTACCAGGACATTAATCCCCCTCCCTCACACACCCGTCCCTCATCCAGCACCAGTCACTTCTATTCTCCGCTGCTACTGAAAATGTAGTTGCACTACCGTCAAACCGTGTTGATTGTGTCTAACATATGTATATATTACTTAGTGTTTTTTTTTTTGTATACCCCCTTTTTACCCCCCCCCCCCTTTCTTTTTTTCCTAGGCTCTTATCTTTTTAAGTTATATGTTCTTTTATATTCGCACTGTGGGACTGCCAGAAACGGTATTTCAATTTTTGTGTATGTATAACACATGTGGAAACTTTGACAATAAAGTCGACTTTGACTTTGACCTGACTCCTCCCACCTCTTAACTCTTTTACTTTGGTGGAATTTTGAATACAGGACTTTATACTTGTAACAGCGAACTGCTTCTACACCATTACTACTTCTAATGTAGTGAAATATGTGAGTTGGCCTATTTCTAACAGTGATATTTTGCATGATCTTGGTGTTCATTAAATTAAGCAAATACCTGATATGATTTAAATCCCACATTTCCGTGGGTACCTGAACGCGGCACCCACACACCCATATGTTGTGACAGTTAGTGAAGGAATGTCCCGTTCAACTGCATTCTTTCACTTCCTCCAACACAAAGCTGTCTATCAGAAACGACAGATGTAGTTTGTCATATCTGGGCACTTAACATAACGTGACATTAAGAAGAGTCAGTTCATCTCAACAAATGTTTTTCACTTTATAATTGAGTGTTTACAGCGCTTTGGTGTGGACACAACACAATGGTAGGAGGAATGTTTCAGTACGTAGCGCGAGGACAGTGAGCTTTCAGATGTTATATACTAAACAAACATAGTCAATGTAGCCCGGTGCTAATGACGATAACCAGAAACCGTTATTTTAAAATGTTTTACCTTGAGTTCACCTGTCATTTGTTTTCTTAACACACTGTCAGTGCTAAACAAACTGAGAGGAGGGTGTTGACAGAGGAACAGAGGGTGCTGGCTGTTCACACCGAAGCTAACCTCCTGTTTGAGCACAGGATTACAGGATTTAGGAGACAGCCGTGGCACTGGTTAAGGGTTAACAGATACCGGTCAGACCTTGAAAATTCATTAAGTTTAGGATATTATAGCATTCATTTGTAAAAAAACAAAAACTTTTGAGCAGCTGTCTAACCCCTGTTATATGGTTAAAACTGCTAATACGCTAAATTCGCTAAAGTGAAAGTAGCGATTCAAAATTGTAAAAGTATTGTATTGCTAGTACAAGTCCCGCATTCCAAATCTTACTTAAGTTAAAGCACAAAAGTGTTGACATCAAAGCACCAAAAGTAAAAGGTATTTACATTTATTTGACAGCTTTTAAATTAGCTCCACATTTACTAGGTGTGATGAACACATTTAGTTGAAATATATGATGAAATGGGCCATTACATTCAAGTACTTTTAGTTTTGACACTTTAATTACATTTAGATGCCCGTTATTTTGTACTCTTACTTTTCACAGAGTATTTTTACAATTGAGCACTGATATATTTAATTTGGTAAAATATCTACTACCTTCACCAGTGATGTCCGAATTCAAATAGTCAATGTCTGAAATGGGATTATATAGATTTAGGAACAGATTTTTTGAATGGCCTTCACCTGTTCCCCACACAGGTGACTGGGCCGCAGTAAACATGGGTCAGATAGAAGAAGTAAGGCCAGCGTGCCTCAACCTGCTCACCTACCACAGAGAGCTGCTGGTGTCCGGGCTCCGGAGTGTCCCCTGCATCCTGGACAACCTGCTAGCCTCTGGCTTCATCTGTGAGGAGGATGTCGAGATCGTTCAGCGAACTGCCACCAAGAAGGATCAGGCAGGAGAATAAAAGACATCTGTTAAAAAAGACCATTAGTTTCATTTCCATTCATTAAAAAAACATCAATAATACAGACACTCATAATTCATAACTCTCATAATTAACTCATTCATGTCCTGGTCAAACATTTGGGGTCAAATAGTATTTAGTATTTTGCAATAAATGAGTAAAAGAAGAAAAGATAAAATAATAAAACAACATTTTTTTTTTTTTCATTGATTCTTTTTCAGGTGCGTAAAATCTTGGAGCTGGTCCAATGCAAAGGGGAGGAGGCCTGTGAATACTTCATTTACATCATTTACAAAGTATGTGATGCATACATAGACCTCCAGCCATGGCTGAAAGACATCAAATTCAACCCGAGCAGTGATGTAGCGCTGTTGGTCGTGGTGAACACAGATCCCAGTAAGTATTCCAATCACTCACACTGTTCCTTTATGTTAGAAGTGTAAAACAACCACATTTCAAAAATAAATCCTACATTCAACATACAGCCCCGGAAAAAATTAAGAGACCATTTCAGCATTATCAGATTCCCTTGTTTTATTGTTTATAGGTATGTCTGAGTTAAATGTTTTTAAATTTTTTTTATTGTATTCTATAAACTACTGACAATTGTTCTCTGTGTTGGAATTCAACAGACACTGGAATGACTGCCATACATGTAGAGATAAAGGTTTAAGATAAAACTGGAGTGGTCTCTTATTTTTTTCCGCGGCTGTACAATATGTCCTTACACGTTCTTAATCATTGCAGTTGGGAAGGATAAAGATGCATGCTTCATTAAATGTGTTTGTGTGTGTTTGTGTGTGTGTGTGTGTGTGTGTGTGTGTGTGTGTGTGTGTGTGTGTGTGTGTGTACGGGCTGAGCTGAATATATAAAATGTTATGTTATTTACTTATTTATTTATATACTTATATATTCCATTATGGATATAGTATTAAGTATTAAGAGTATTAAGTATTCTGTAAATGAGCTGGTCCTAACATACAGTTTATTAAAAAGAATAATCCTCTAGTCTTCACTGATTTAAACATTTTAAAAGATAGGAATATTACATATTTTATAAGAATGGATAAAATGTCATCACTTAATCGTATAATAAAGCTTATTATTGCACTGATTCCCTATTCCCCCCCAAGCAACATCAGTGCCAAAAGTCTCAAAGTGAAAGAATACGATTGGAAAGTGAAAATAATCAGTTTGAATCTGAAAATGTAAAATCTGCATTTGGAAAAAAAAGGATTCAAATATCAAAATATGTATTAAGGTGAAATATGTGTTATTTTAAATAATTGCTGAACAGTCAGCAGGTACAGTGAGAAGCTGAGGCGTGGGATGAGCCAGGACACCAGCTTCATCATGTCCTACGGCCAGCGAGAGGAGACCCGTCTGGAGGAGCTGTACACCGACACGCTGATGGAGCAGCTCAGCGACTGCAACGAGAGTCTGGGCTTCCTGGAGAGTCTGCACAAGCTGCTGGGGGACAACGCAGTCTTCAACCCCCAGGGGGAGACCATTTTTGTGATGGGGGATGCCGGAGTGGGGAAATCCATCCTGCTGCAGAAGCTCCAGAACCTCTGGTCCAAGAAAGAGCTGCAGACGGACGCCATCTTCTTCTTTAAGTTCCGCTGCCGGACGTTCAGCCTCTTCAAGGACTCGGAGCAGATGTCCCTCAGAGAGCTTTTGTTCAAACACAACTGCTCCCCCGATCACGACCCGGACGACGAGGTGTTTGAGTTCATCCTGCGCTTCCCTGACAAGGTTCTCTTCACGTTTGACGGCTATGATGAGATCAAGATGAATGACCTGATGAATGTTGCTGAGGTAAGCTCCCCGGAGGTAAAGGCCCACCCCCTCCAGCTGCTCATCAGCCTGCTCTGTGGGAAACTGCTCAAGGGTTCCCAGAAGGTTCTGACGGCCCGCACAGGCACAGAGTTCCAGAGCAGGGTGATCAGGAAGAAGGTGGCTCTGCACGGCTTCTCCCCGGCTCACCTGAACAACTACATCCAGCTGCACTTCAAGGAGCAGGAGCACCGAGAGCTGGTGTCCGTCCAGCTGGATGCCAGCCCCCACCTCGGTGGCCTTTGCTCCACCCCGCTGTTCTGCTGGATTGTATTCAAGAGCTTCAGGCACCTGCACACCATGCATGACAGTTTCCACCTGCCTGACACCTGCATCACGCTCACAGACATCTTCCTCCTGCTGTCCGAGGTCTTCCTCAGCCGCTCAGCCGCTCCTGCTCCGTCTCTGCTGAAGAAGAGCACTCGGTGTGCCGCTGAGACATTCAGAGCCGGGCTCAGGTCTCTCACAGCGTTCGCCAAACTGGCTCTTCAGGGTATGGAGAGAGAATGCTTCATCTGGAGCCAGGAGGAGATGAGTGTGTGTGGACTAATGGAAGAAGATCTGTCGCTGGGCTTCTTGCGCCCCGTCAGTGAGTATGATGCCAGCGGAGGTGCCGCTACATTTGAAGTCCTCCACATCACCCTGCAGTCTTTCCTGGCAGCGTTTGCTCTGGTGTTGGATGAGCAGGCTCCTGCCGACTCCATCCTCAAGTTCTTCACAGAGTGCAGCAGGAAGAAGAATACGGTTTGGTTGCCTTTTCAAGTCTGTATCAGTGGTTCCTCAAAGTGCAGGGAAAATAATCCTTTTGCGACTAATGAACACCTTCAGTTCACCAACCTGTTCCTGTGTGGCCTGCTGTCCAAGGCTCACATCGGCCTGATGGAGCATCTGGTTTCTCCTGTGCTATTAAAGAAAAAACGGGCCTTGCTCAAATCCTACCTTTCTACCAGTGTTAAGTCCCACCTCCATGGATTACCCCACTACAACGGTGAGGAGGGCAAGAAGGTCCATGTGCTGCCCAACTTCCTGTGGATGCTGCGCTGCATCTTTGAGACAGGGAGCAGAGACATCGCTCAGATGACGGCCAGAGGCATCACGGCTGACTTCATCAAGATGGGCTACTGTAACGTGTTCTCCGGGGACTGCACCGTCATCAACTTCGTGCTGCAGTACCGTCGCAAGCTCCTGGGCCTCGACATGGACAACAACAACATCAGTGACTACGGGGTGAAGCAGCTGAAGCCCTCCTTCAGTAAGATGACAGTAGTGAGGTAAGAACGGTTTTCAATTTTAGTGTATTCCAACATACTGTATATTCCTCTAAGCAAAAACTAATTGGACTCCTTCTCCCCAGACTGAGTGTGAATCAGCTGTCTGACAGCAGCATGGAGGTTCTTGCAGAGGAGCTGTGTAAGCACAAAATTGTGAAAATCTTGGGGTGAGTACAAATACTAAAATTTACTCAAGACAGTGTACTAATACAACAAGAATATTTATGCTTTCAAAATTAATGACAGGCTAGAGCCGCACATTTAATACATTTTGTACTGAAATAACAATCTGGACCAGGCCAACATCCAAATCACAGTAGGCACAATATGTGAGAATATCGTTCTAAATAAAGTGTTGTAGTGCTGCAGAGATTACTGGATTCCAAACAGTATTCTATACGCTTAATAAAACAAAAGGGGGTAAATGAAGCCATCTGACGGTAAACTGACCAATTGACTTTCAAGTTTAAACCTGAGTTGTTTAGTACAGGAATGTTGTTTCTGCCTGGTGATTCAGAGCCAGCTCACAGCATTTCTCTGGAGCAAGGCCATGGAAGCTGGAAACAGAAATGCTCAAGTGAAGTATAAAAATGTACACCCATACAGTACTTGGTTGGTGGTAGGACAGAAATCTAGTTTTCTAATTCATTGAATTTTGGACCAAATGTTCCTTTTTTTTGAGCGCTTGAAGAACACTTTGTCCATGTTGACCTATGTTGTATTGAATGCTCATTCCTGACTTGATACATTGTGTCCCGAGGAGGGACAATGTTTCCTTTAAGGGACAGGGTGTTGGATTTTGGCGCTGTTGTACAACATGTGTTTGAGAGAGACAGTGGCCTTCAGGTTTTGTGATATTGTGAAAGTTCCTCTCTGGAGCCAGAGTGTGTTCATTCTGTAAAACATGGTCGTGCGACATGGAATAACACCTGCTCCATATGTAGATCTAGTCTTAGTTTAAGGTGATTTTACATAGTTAATATATATTTAATATCATATACCATTTCTGCCAATCCCCTGAATACAACACCTTGGACTTTTACATTTTCTATCAGAGTCATAGTTCTAAACATCGTTCAAGTTCTACTCGATGTGAAAAGTTGAATTAATATCTGTAGCTAGGTGTTTAGCCAAACAAAGCTTTCCGTTGCTGTGGAGAGTTTGATGTTACCATGGAGTTTTGGTAAATGTTTTATAGTATTTTAGATTTCTATTTACAACATACACAAAGCTTCCCATTCTGTCTAAATGGCACTGCCTGGCCAACAAAAAGGTCACACTCTAATATTCGTTGGACCGCCTTTAGCTTTGATCGCAGCACACATTCTCTGTGGCATCGTTTCCACAAGCTTCTGCAATGTCACAACATTTATTTCTGTCTTGCATTAGCTTTTTTTTAATCTCGTATTGATGACGGGAGATTCGGACCACTGCTCAAAGTCTTCTCCAGCACATCCCAAAGATTCTCAATCAGGTTCAGGTCTGGGCTCTGTGGGGGCCAATCCATGTGTGAAAATGATGTCTCATGCTCCCTGAACCACTCTTTCACAATCTGAGCCCGATGGATCCTGGCATTGTCATCTTAGAACATGCCCGTGCCATCAGGGAAGAGAAAATCCATTGATGGAATAACCTGGTCCTTCAGTATATTCAGGTAGTCAGCTGACCTCATTCTTTGGGCACGTTGCTGAACCTAGACCAGACCAACTGCAGCAACCTCAGATCATAGCACTGCCCCCACAGGCTGGTGACCTTTTTTTTGGCCGGGCAGTGTATGTTCCTCTATCGATGAGAGTAACACACTTCCTGGTGAAATGACGGCCCTGTCCACTTCCTGGTGAAATGACGGCCCTGTCCACTTCCTGGTGAAAATCTTGCATCAGAGCGAAGCACAAAATAATAGTTCCTTCATGTCTTAAAGCTACTGAGTCATATACGGTATTGCACCTCAAACAACAAATACATCCAGAGTTCCTGTTTCTTTACTTCCTCTATAGAAAAAAGGAGAGTAAAAGAAAGAATTTAATTCAGAAATCTCAGTTTGAGTTTCAGCCTGCTGCCTGCCACTCTTCCTCCAGCAGACCCACCAGACATAATTTCCCTACTGATTTAAATTAAACTATAAATCGACGTAGATCATTAATCTCCATTGACATTTTGTAATAGTTTGCCTGTCTGACCATCATAAATGGGCTTCTTGTAGATATATATATAAAAAAAGCGCGGTTACCTTAATTTTCCGATGTGATTGCTGAAAACCTCAGAATTGCTATTTACCACCATTCAAATGACAGCAAATGTTTTCCCCCCCAAAAGTGGGCGGGGCTGTTATTTCTATAAAGTGTAAATCTGCGTGAAACCGAATCTTTAACCCTCATTTGTATCTCTGTCCTCAGGCTTTACAGCAATCACATCACAGATGTTGGAGCCAAGTTGGTAGCTCGGATCATCGACGAATGCCCAAAGCTGAGAATCGTCAAGTATGCTCTAATTGTTCCCAGTATGACAATATTATAATAATTATATCAATAACATTGACATAAGTAATGACATCTGTTGTTATCTTTGCATTTGTTGGTAACTTTAAAGTGTCTACCTGTGTATGCACATTGGTGAGTAATGTCCTTAAAGCTGATGTTTGTATCACTTTGCTTAGGGTTGGCAAAAACAGGATCACTGGAGTTGGGGGGAGATATCTGGCCAGCGCCATCCAGAGGAGCTCTTCTATATTTGATGTGGGGTGAGACCTCCCTGCTGTCAATCATCTCTGCCGCTCTTTTCTTGTCTCGCTGAGCTCATCCAAGCAAGGGGGTGCAAACATGTTTCAGATGAGGACTCTAAATGTTCAATACGTTTGTATTCACTTTTTTCTTTTTCATTTGAACTCCAATTTGGCAAACCGTTAGAATACATCCATCACCATTTAAATCATTCCCCAAGTTGGGATCATTAAGTATCAATCTATCATCTATCAACATTTGGCAGGTCACACAGTTTAAGGTTTAAAAAGACGTGATTGACTTGGTGATCGTGTGCATATTAGAAATGTGAAATCTGCGCTCCATTTACATTGGAAGTCGGAGGTTGGAACTGGGAGTGACGTCACGCCCGAGTTGACTGCGTTCCAGTAGCACAAGTCGGAAAGATGGACGCCCGCAGGAAAGTTGTTGGCCTTGTTTACAGCTTTAGTTTCACCTCTAGGGTGACAAGGTGCCAACCACTTACATGTGGGACAAAGAGTGTGTATAAGTGTGAGAATGAGGGACATGTTACTGTGATGCAAAGCAGTTAAGATTTCAATGTCCATCCAACCCTAAAAAGGAATAGATTTTTTTCCCAACAATCGTCCATATAATCTAATCTCTGAGTCACGAAAATCACCGGAGGCTCCTGCCACAGCCTGCTGACCTGTATGATCACGAGTGCTGCACAGTGTGGTGAACTCTATTCCAGCTGCTGTTACCTTCTCTGTTTGGTAATCCTCTTTTTTAAATTTTTTATGAGCCTGGCATTTATTTATTTATGCACAATTGAATAAAACCCTTTAGCAAACATCACAAAAAAACTCTGTGGGAACCACACTCCACTGGCCACACCCATTAGTAAAAACATCTTTTGTTGATTAATTGACATCTGACTCAGCTAATGGTGATAGGCCTCTCTTGCTTCCTAACAGCCATTGGATAAAAGCCAAGTTTTAACTTTCTAAACAACTGTCAATCAAATGCGGGACATCGCCTCAATTTGATGGACACGGGAGAATGATAAAAATGCTGTGCAGTCTCACACAAAGGGACACCTGGTTAGCAATTCCGGTTGATAACTACACTTTATTCAGTATTTTCTGAATAAAAAGATAGTAGCAACATATCCACATCCAAAAGATGAGCAGCATCATGTGTACAGAGGATTTCATGTGACCCAAAGAGCTAAAAAGGTTATACTATCAAAGTGCTCTGTACCAGAGAGTCCATTTTGAATGGTCATCTCGGGTATGGTGAGGTATCTCTGAGTTTCCAAAAGAGGAAGTCAAGCCTCAGGGTGTGTTCCAGTTAAAATTGTCTAACCCTGGTACTCCCACTTCCCAGTATTACTGGAACTCACCATCAGAACCTGTCTAGTTTTCGTTCTCTTGTACTGCTGGCTTGATAAAAAGGCCATTTGTGTTGGCATGCCTCCTGATGCAGAGGTGTGGTCTCTGTGCTCTCAGGATGTGGGGGAACAGCATCGGCGATGAGGGAGCAGAAGCATTCGCAGAAGCCTTGAGGAACCACCCAAGTCTCACCAACCTCAGGTGAGAGGGCACCTGCCTACAAGTACAATCCAACCTTCAGATTTAAACTCTTTGATTTAATGAAGGTGATTCCTGTGTCCTAGTCTCTCAGCCAATGGCATCACGTCTAAAGGTGGGAGGAGCCTGTCGGAGGCTCTGAAAGAGAACAGCGTGCTCAGGATATTCTGGTAGGCAGCTCTCACTCTGAGTTCAGTGGTTTAAGCCGTCAAATTGTCGAAGTAGTCAGGTCCCTGTGTGTTTTGATAACCAGTTTGACCTTAGCGTGAAATGTCACAGGGTTAGGGAGAGATGTGAAGGAGGATTTAGGAAAAATGAATGCACTGACACCCGAGGTTACTAGGGTGACCAGGTGATGAATTCATGGTGCGTCAGCGGGTGTTATTGATGTATGAAAACTAAATTAGATGGACTACTAAAAGCACACACATCTCATTCAGGCAGTGTGTTCTTATCATGTTCATATGAAAGTGAAAGGAAATGCGCTCACCCTGCTATCCACTCATACTAATTCAAATTAAGCCTTATTAGTATTTATTTATCAACGTCAAAGTCGACTTTATTGTCAAAGTTTCCACATGTGTTATACATACAGACAATTGAAATACCGTTTCTGACAGTCCCACAGTGCAAATATAAACAAGAACATATAACATAAAAAGAAAAGAGCCTAGTAGAAAGATAAGAGCGTATATATTTGATCATGATCAAATATATAAATAAATACACTTTATTGCAGTTTATAGATAGCTAGTTAGTTCTACACATCTACTACTGTGCATATCATCAAAAGAGAGGGAGGAACCCTTACTGGTCCCACAGAGGGGAAATGTACATCCTGCATTTGACCCATCCTAGTGTTAGGAGCAGTGGGCTGCCATATGTACCGCCCCCGGGGAGCAGTGTAGGGAACGGTGCCTTGCTCAGGGACACTTCAGCAGTGTTGGGCAAGTTACTTCCAAAATGTAACACAGTACATATTACTTATTACTGTCTTTTTAAAGTAATAAGGTACATTACATTATCACTGTCTCTGAACTGTAATGCGTTACACTACTGCTGAGTTACTCTGAGTTACTTTCACCAAAATACTAACAGTAGGGCTTTAAATGCTGAAATGTAGTTTATTGCAGCTCAATAATTAAAGCTATCTCTGGCAGTATGCTGAAATTAAACGTATGCTCCGTTTAAGTGTGCTGAATAATATGTGATACCGGTAACATGACGTCTCTGTGTGTTATTAGTAACATGTTAGTGGAGCCTCTGTACGGCCCTGTGACCTGCTGTATATGAACGAGTCTCTATTCAACGTTAGCTCACCTTGTCATTGGTGTGTTAACGGGGATTTGGCTGACAAGCTGTCTAAAAGCCGGCATTTCCACAGAGGACAGAGGCTGCAGATCTTCAACACTCTGCCACGAGTCTCTGAACTTCTCGGGGTTCAAGCAGCAGACCAGAGAAAGTTACCTTCTGTTGCTTTGGGCTGCGAGCGCTCCTGTCTTTCTCTTTTCTTTTCTCCGAGCCTGCAGCTCTGCATTGTGAGCCTGCAGCTCTGCATTGTGAGCCTGCAGCTCTGCATTGTGAGCCCACAGCCGTGCACTGTGAGCCCACAGCCGTGCATTGTGAGCAAGCAGCTCTGCATTGCAAATCTGTTTCTGCAGCCCTCTGAACCAAAAGTAAACAGGCTTAATGGGTTACTATTCTACCTGCACAGTTATTTCTCTGGTGTCGGAATGTGTCGCAATGTTTGGGAATTCTTAGAAACAAAACACCACATCATTTCGGGTTAAAATGTGTTGTAACTGCGTTACTGAGAAGGGTAACGGTATTACCCAAATTTCAGAAGTAATGCGTTAGCGGCACTTCGGGTACTTCTCGCTTCTCTTGCATCTCTGCTTCCCTCACTTGCGTCTTTTCCTTGCGCATTAGTCCCTCCCACCAGAGATGCACTGAGAGACGCAATGAAACCACGAGAAGAGAGAGGACGCAAGGAAATACGTTGTAAGAGCAATGGGACGTCCTGTCCTCGGAGCGTCACGCGAAGCGACGTCCGTTTGTGATGACACCGGTACAGCTGGAACTTCTGACAGCAGCCAGCCCGGTCCCCGTTTCATTCAAACACACAAACACACCCCCACCTGACGCCTCTATTAGTACACATTCGTATCATTTGTTGTAGACCCAAATACATTTAATGTAGTAAGAACTAATTTTCAAAAAAAGATAAAAGCCATTCTTAAAAATGTAAAACGGAAAAGCTGTTCCTGCGGACAGATATTAAATCCGTCTCTTTTAATTTGAATTAGTTCATAATAATAATGACTTGGAGATCATGAAAAAGGTTTCCCATAAATTAATAAACAGGTTTCCACTTCGTTGTTCAGATATGACACATTAATTGAAACAAATCACTGTATAAACTGAGGAGTGATTCCATTAGTTTAATGTCTTCACTCCGCTGTTAAACTGCTCTCAGGTTAAGAAGCATCACATCAGTGCACGCGCTGCAGCGTCCAATCAGTGACGGATATACAGTAAGGGGGCGGGGCAAGTGGATGAGGATTTCACCGGAGGATGATCTGGTGGTTCCTCGGTTATCGCTCCTCGGTTATCCCTCATCGCTCCTCGATCCTCGGTCCTCCTGCACAAATAAGCGCTATGGGACACTCCTTAAGATAGCGCACACAAATCAACTTCCGGTGAGACCGAGGAGCGAGGAAATGATAAATAAGAGAAAAAAGTACCGGTGACCTTCCGGTTCCCAAGCCAAGTCCCTAGACACTTCGCCACCACCTCTTAAATCGTTAAAACATGTTGAATAAAAAAAGAAGCTTAAAAACACTCAGTTAGCACAGTGATACTTCATTCATCACCTTACAGTAATTAACATAGCATTCATAATTCCCCTTTGGATCTAAAGTAGTGTTGAATATTTAAATCATATAAGAAATGTAGCAAGTTACAGCACAAGTTGTAAAATGCTACTGTAACTGACATGATCTGAGCTTTTCATCTCAATTAGTTGTTTCTGTGAAAGAATGGTACGTCACTTTCATTTTGTTGCCGCAAGGAATTGTGGGACAGCATTATCCTCTTTTTCTTTCCTCAAAGATGGTCGGTGTTTCCTAAATTAAAGGAGATTACAAAGGAAACATTAAAGCTCCGTTCCTGTCATCTTAAGAATTTGAAAAGCCTTTATCATGGCCAACACTTTAGTACTTTCTGGTCACGTCTATCATTATTCCAACCCAGTTTATCTTTAACCACGCCCACTTCACATTACCATGAAACTGCATGATGGTGTCATGGATTTATAAAGAGAACGTCCCCACATTAACAAGGCTCAAGTTATATCAGGTCTACATTAGCTTGGAATAAAAACGTTATGTGCTGTTTATCAGTGCAAGTGTAAGCCATGCTGAAACGTTACAGCGGTTTCAGGCAAACAGAATACTTTTAATCCTCTGATAGTGTTGGAAGGTTACAAACAACTTATACTCAAATACTGGCTTCAAATTGTTTGCTAATGTATTCTTCTAGGATCCAAGGTGAGTCATTATTAAGAGGTTCATTAACATTCACTCAGCTTTGCATAACTGTGATCTTGTTTCCTATCAAAAGAGCTATTTTAAAAAACAGCATTTGACAATGACAACGTCATTTACCTCTGTTAAGAACCTTCTTAGGAGAAGAAGTCTCTCAGATCTGTCATATAGAAGTATGTAACGTGTGCTGATGCAGGTTGGTGCAGAACGAGCTGACTGATGAAGCAGCTCCACACTTCGCTGACCTGGTCCAGGCCAACACGGGTCTCAGCAACCTCTGGTAAAGATGACACACACCATGAGTCCTGCTCGATACTCTGCTCAGCCAGTCACGCACTCACCTCTGTGTGTGTGTGTGTGTGTGTGTGTGTGTTTGTGTGTGTGTGTGTGTGTGTGTGTGTGTGTGTGTGTGTGTGTGTGTGTGTGTGTGTGTGTGTGTGTCCGCAGGTTAATCAGCAACCAGTTCTCAGTGGATGGGATCCAGCAGCTGGCCGAGGCCCTCACTCAGAACACAGCGCTCAAAGAGATCTGGTGAGGACCATTCACAGGACCTCTCTTCTGAGGGTCAAAACACAATCTCTCTCTCAAACCAGTATGTCTTTTTCAGGTTGGATTTAGATTTTATCGGGAGTTTCAGCTCATTGTTCAGCTGTCAGGAAGAAAAATGTTCTCAACCTGCTCAGCACACACTGACAGAAACCAGATTGTGGAAATAATGGAGCAGTCAGCAGATAAACTGAGTTAGTAAAATAAAAAAACTGATATATAAGAGCGAATTTTGGACTTACATGTGAACACAGATATATCAATAAGCTTTCTGCTTATTAATAACTGCTTTCTTAAAAGTTTTCTATATTAATACAAATAATGATGATAAGTGTTTCCAAAATAAATATACAGTAGCAGGGATTTAGGTTTGATAATAACCCTTCAAATGAATGGTGTCAATACCATTTAGAATATCCTTAGATTTGTTCTTTTTGATGATGTCACTTTATAGAAGGATAGGGAGATGAAGCAGCTGGTGTTTCACCGTAGTTAGCTTTAGTTTCTCTCTCGTTGGAGAAGCCTCTCACAGCATCATAGCCACTTCCACGTGTTTTCTCTCTGAATGCATGCATGTGTTTTGAATGTGAGAAAGTGTGTGATAGTGTGTGTTTGTGTGTCCGCAGCGTGAAAGGAAACCAGCTCTCCGAGGAGGAAGAGAGACGTTTTGTGTCAGAGAAGAGGCTGCGCTTCCACTAAGCGGGCACCAACCTGAGACGTGCTGAGTCATGTCTGTAAGCTTGTGTTAGCGATTAAAAAGTCCCACTGCCAGTGAAGGGGAAATACACTCATCTGTACACTTCACATCCTGTATTTTAATACTTCATGTATAAGATGAAAATATTTGAAATTTGAGATGGAAAAAAGGGGGAGCACTGATGAACAAATGTATTTTTCTGCATTTAAATGTTTATTGTATTTGTTATTTGACTGTTATTCAAGGTGCTGTGACATGTGTTGCAGTTACCTGTAGTGTTAATGGAGGGACTAATGTGTGCGGGTCAGTAGGAGTGTGTTGCATCAGTGTGGCGTCTCCTGATGGTCCTTCGACAATGCTGCTGGATATAAGGATCAGTCACTGAGGACAAATCATGGAGCTTAGTTCAGTTTCCCCACATAAACCACATCTCATGTCTGCTGTTTGATGTGAAGGCCCTACTCTGGGTCAAGCTCCATAACGACTGGATACTACATTTCCCATAATGCACCTCTGCATAGCAAGCGCCCATCTTTTTAACTACATGCCATTAGCAGTGGATCACCACCACAATCATAATGAGATGTCCCCCCCCCCCCCCCTGAGTCACATACCCAAATTAGGAGTAGGCAATAAATACAAGTGAATGTTTTTTTATCCAAAGATATCACTCTTAAGTGCTTTTTAAAATAAATATTTGAACATAGTTTATGTTTGTTTCTGTCTTGTTACATATTGCACAGCACACACGCTCAGGGAATGCTTGTCGGGGATCCTAATGAGAAATAAAGAATGTTCCATTTATAAAACCAAAATAGACAGATGATTGAAAGTCATAATCATGTAAGGCCTGTTGTACTAAATATTCCTAGTCATAAAAAGACATCAAAGTGAGGGTCAAACTTTTTACATCTTGAAATGAATAACAAATAATATTTTATTTTAGCTCTCAGATCAAGGCCTTATCAGTCTGAACAGTGTTGAGACTATTGCTTCAAACAGTGAACACTGACTGCCCCCCAACCCCCCAGCAGAACTAAATGACTGCATAACCTGACTCAGCTCTCTGTGGTTCTACAGTGTGACGATCATGAGGGATACTCCGGTGTTTTAGAAAAGTTTCACAATCTATATTTCCCTGCTGCAAAGAAAAAACAAACATCTGAATATCACGTTCAATTATAACTCTTTTTTATTTCGATCTTTGGAATTGAAAGTGGAATTGAAAGTCGAAGCAGCTCTTAAAGTCAGGGTGGGGGTGGGGGGAAGGAAATAAGAATGGAGGGCGTTGTTTTTTTTAATAAAAAGGAAATAGAAAACTGGCTCCGCTCCTCTCCTGCCAGTCTCATACATGCTCCCATCAGGTGATAGGAGGGGGGGCTGTTTAATGCTCAGGCAGTCACATGACCCACAGTGTGCTGACAGTGGTTGTGTGAGGGTTCAGTGGCTCTGCTTGGCACTGCAGGCCTGAACTGTGATTTAAATAATAAAACAGAACATTTTGACTGATGTGGGTTTATGATTTTGTTTAATCAGGCACTTGAAAATGATTAAGTGCTAGATTAGATGTTCTGGAGCTTCCTAAAGTACGTTGTGGATGCTGGTTGTGTTTGAGAAATGAATAACTACACACATGCTTTAAGATTGTAGTTTCCAGTCAAACAATGTCACTTGAGTCATATTGTCAGATTATCCAATGATCCGAAGTTAATGTATTTTTGAGGATGGAGGAGCAAACTAATATATATCTATCTATATATATAGATATAGAGATCTGTGATTCTATAAATATATAAATATAGCTCATGAGAAGATTAAGAGCCCATTGCAGCATTATCAGTTTCTCTGGTTTTATTATTTATAGGTATGTCTTTGGGTTCAATTATTATTTTATTGTATTCTATAACCTATTGACAACATTTGTGTGTGTTTTTCAACACACACTGGACTGGCTGCCTTAAATGTAAAGATTGAGATTTAGGAAATATGTGGAGTGGCCCTGTTTCCGGAGCTGTTTGTATATTTAAATATGTAAATCACAGCACTGCCACCTGACCGGAGATCTTTGTGTCTCATTTACCATCCCTCTCTCCTCTCTACGCCCCCAAAAATCTAACCCCCCACTAAATGGTGTTTGAAGTTCACATTAACGTTATCAGTATGGTTCATAATGCACCCCCCACAGCCCCTCAGTGTGCTGTCTCTCTAACAGGCTCAGGTTGTAGAAATAGAGCACACAGAGCAGATAGATAGAATCGGAGGATGAAATCACAGCCCTGTGGACTCTTCTTGGATACAAACAGGAGTCATGTTTACATTCACGTTGTGTGTGTCCGAGTTTACATTCACGTTCCTGTCGCTGCTGATGTCTCTGCCACCTGAACATCAGGAATAACTCCACAGGGAACATTAGGGGGTAAAACACAATAAATACAACTAACATGTGTATTAAATATGATGAGGTTTGCTGCACAGAAAATACTCCTATTATTAGATATATATGAACTATTATTTGGTGTCATTCCATAAAAAAAAAAGGTATATATCTTTAAAAGAAAGCGTTATTAATCTGTTTTACCCATATTATCCATTTGTAAAGGTGTTTGCTTTGTTGTCAATTTGTCCCTGAACCTGCACACTGAGGGAAGATCTTTTAAGGATACAAATATGGCAAATGTGAACTTCAAATCATTGGGAACCAGTTTCAGTGTATTTGTCGCACCTGAAGTATGATCAAATGCTTTAAATAATACACGGCCTACGTCAGAGACTACACAGACTTCATGAAAACACATTTCCCATGGAGAAGCACAAAACAAGAGACAGAGCAACTGGATAAAAAAGGAAAGACAAACAGATGAAAACGTGTTACGAGATCCTATCCAAGTTATAAAATGATATTCTCACATTATATGTTTTTTGATATCACTACAGCTTATTTTGTCTTAACTTTTTCTTGTTATAACAACATTTCTCTTCATTTGGTGTATCACAAATCCTTCTCGTTATTACACAAAATCAAAAGAATATCTTTACAACAGAAACAGTTTCTCTTCATAACACTAGAAACGTTCTTCATCTCGTCAGAAACACTCCGCTGGCTTGTGAGTGTGTGAGTCTTTCCAGGATTGGATTTTTCTCCATGGCATATGATCAAAAAGCACTAATGATTGACTGGTGTGTGTGTGTGTGTGTGTGTGTGTGTGTGTGTGTGTGTGTGTGTGTGTTGGTGTATGTTCACAGTTGATTGGCACCATTGTGGCAGCAGCTTCAGTTCTGAAGGTGTCCGAGCTGTCTCTAGCTGTTTTTCCTGGACCAATAGAATGGCAGTGATGGTGAGATGGTCCCGCCCTCCCACCTTGACCCAACATCCAGGACCGTGTCCATCTCCCACTTCCATCTCCTGCAGTCCAGTGGGAGTGGGCTCAGGGGGGGTAGGCCTGTGTGTGTGTGTGTGTGTGGGGGCGGGAGAGAGTCTGAGACTGAGCGTGGATGTGCAACTCAAACATAAACACAAAGTCTGGATCCCTGAGGATACTTCAATGAGATTTGGCACACAGCGGTACTACATTATTGGGTGGGTTGAACTGATCACAGTGTCCAGCAGTCTCTCTGGATCCACGCTGCACCTCGCAGATCCCTCACATTGTACCTGTCATCAAAAGAGAAACAGAGCATAAAAAAACAAAACAATAAAATGTTTAAAGATCCATTTAAAAATAAAACTGAGGCCATAATGTGAGGGGTTAGGAAACACTATACCTGTGCAAAAAAAGCTTTAATCTGATGGATGCTCCGGACATGATCTGTTCACCTCAAACCACTCATCGATACAGCTGGAGGAGAGAGGAGAAACATTCAGTGTAATTACAGTCTCATATGGGGTAATAACAGCGTAATAACAGTGACAGGGGGGGTAATAAGGGTGTAATACTGGTCAAATAATGCTGTATCAGGGGCGTAACTGGAGTGTTTGTGTGGTTAATAACAACGTAAAATCAGACAAATTCACGTTGAATGCACAAAACAATATGGCTTTCAGATAATAAACTGCCTAGGTGTATACACAAAGGGAGACAAAATCAAACAGACAAGACGTTGAAACATAAAATAAATATTTTAAATTAAGGAAAATACATCAACGAGCTAGAGGGTTTTATGTAAATCATATTTTTTTGTTATGCAGAGAAATGTTCTTATTTTCCATTATCTAATAAAGAAAATAAACTAATTTTATAATACAACAAAATTGAGGGTTAACTTCGACATACTTTTTTCAACAACTGTTGTTGAAGTGCTCATCTCGTCCTAAAAGCCTCTGCTGACACCTAGTGGTGAAGGAGCGTCACCTCCAATGTGATTTATATGTTTGTGTAATTTGGGAGACTTTAAGAGAAGCTCAGACTGATTGGGTAGATGTGGGAGAGTGTGTTTAGCTCTTTATTGGTTGCCTGGACGATGTCTCTGTCAGAGGGGGAGACAAAGTGCTGATGAAGCGTCCTACCCTTTGTGGTAGATGCAGAGGCAGGGCAGGCGGGCGATGGTGTCCCCCTGCTGCAGCTCCTCCAGGCAGATCGCACACTCTCCTGCATCCTTCGTCAGGACGTCCTCTGCAACAACACACACCAGGCGTCGTTTACAGAAAGTCTAAAGATTCACAGCTGCCATTACTTCCTCTTCTTGAAGTATGGAAGGATACCACAGAAAGAGACTGTTTTATACGTTTGACCTTCAGTTGTTTTAATTAAACTCCAACAACCTGTTTCTATTATAATTCATAGTATTTTTCTAAAGTCATAAGTAATAAGTGCTATTGTCTTCTCCTCCTAAATGATAACATTGTCCTTGAGAGTGCGAGGAGAGCCCACAGGCTCCTTCAATTCAAACAGCTGATTGTGTGCAGGAATGTCTGCAATATTCCCACTGCATGATGATGTATTGTGTGCAGAGTGTGGTCGTGGGGGTGCAGTTGCTCTGGCGACAATGAGTCTACATTCACAGCAGTGCCGTGGAGGTTCAGCACGTTCCACGGGACGCTGACTGTTGCTCTGCAGTGTGAGAGACAGAGCAACACATAGCAATCCCTGTTTTCAGATATTTACAGGCCAAAACTATGCAAGCCAGGCCAGGTGAAGGTCAAAGTGAGCTACATGTGTCTATTCATTTATTTAATTCCTCTAACTACAAAGACAATCAATCACCTTTGGACATTCATTTAGTTTGGGGTGTCCAAACTACGGCCGGCTTAATTCATGTGTAAATAAGCTGACTGTTCAAATAAATTCAGTCATTTAAAGTTTAAACATTTTCTAACAAATCTTAGTTAAGAAAAAAAGGCAAATAACTTATTTGCGTAACAGGCTTATAATAGACCCTTCATATTTCCCCTTATTATAATCAATCTGAAGCTGTGATTTCTTTAAGCATATTCAAGTATCAAGCATCATTTACCTACATTTGATTCATTTTGCTAACTTATAACTTAACCTCCTGTATAAGGCAATTTACCTCACCTCAGTGAGGGGTCCAGCCCCTCATATGGTTTTCTGTATGTGGCCCTCAGTGAAAATAATTGGACAACCCAATTTAAGTTGATCCTTATTTTCTTTAAAGGTCCCCTATTATACAAAATGCACATTCTGATGTCTTTTATACATAAATATGTGTCCCCAGTGTTTAAGGAGACTCACAATGAGTCAGAAAATACAACCCTCTCTCTTTTCCTCCTTACCCACATCTTTAAAAACGGGGGTGCAAACGAACTGATCCAGATTTGCTGCCGATATGAGATCATAACCGAAATGTGGGCTGGCTTTAAATTGAACTCCTGGCAACGTCCCACCATGTGACACGTCCCAACATATCGTCCCCCATATACAGTCAGTGAGCTGAATCCCCTCTGCAGCTCCTCTGTGTGTGTGTGTGTGTGTGTCTGTGTGTTCAGCAGGATGTCTACAGGAGGGACTTAAGAGTTGTTGTTTATATGATACATATAATGTGTCTGTTCTAGTGGTAAACACTGAGAAGTGTTTCAGAGATAATGCTGGATGTGGTTTGGAACATAATATGGCGTTTAATCACGGCAGCGTTTAGCTGAGTTTCTCCTGGTAGAAAACTCTCTTCAGAGGAGAGATCATGACGCTCCAAAGGAGCGTGGCCAGCAGCAGCTCCAAAGGGGCGTGGCCAGCAGCACCTCAAAGGGGCGTGGTCAGCAGCAGCTAGTTGATTGAAAGCTACAGTCACAGAATCAGCACTTCAGGAACAGGGCTGAGATAGAGGGGGATGAGGTATGCTGCAATGGGGGATCTGTTTGGTATTTTGAGCAAAACACTTCACAGACAAGTTTTGTAGAGATATGGCCCTACAATATATTGGTCAAATATAACATAGTAGGAGACCTTTAAGTGCACTGCAGACAGACTACGCAAACAGACTTTCAGATTTGTAACAGTTTTTAATAAATGTTATCTTAACGTGTGTCTTATTCATTATTATTGTATTGTTGCATTTTATCAGATGCAAAACAAACGTCTGCATTCTAAATATCAGCATTGGACAGAGACAGATTTTCATTACTCCAGCACTAAATAATACGCTCCTATCGAATATATGAAAGATCACGTCAAGATATACGAGTAAATAAACGTTTGCTCGTGACAGCAGAGCAATGACAGCCTAACATTCATATTAAGAATCTAACACAGGATATTAATATTATTATATATTATAATAATATATTTGTCGTAGAGAAACCAGAAAGATCTCTCCAGTGTGTGTTCACTACAGATCTTACCCCAGGCTTCTAAAAAAAGATTAAAAAACAGTTGACCTCGAGACGAGGTAACCAGAATAATATGCTAATTCAGTTCCTCTTCTTTAGCTCTCATTCCCGCACGCCTCAATGCATACATAATACATACAATTAATGGACTATTTAAGGGTCAGTATAAAGTCAGTAGGCCTCTAGTGAACTCATATTTTTTATATGATCCATTTCGATAGCGTCTGTGTGTGAACAGTGTGCACACACGCATTATTTTCTATACACTGCTGTGCTGCAGTCTAAAGAGGAAGTGAGCGTGCCCACCATTGAAGCAGTCACCTGCAGCACAACACAGTCATTAGAGCGGCCTTATGTAACAGTGGATTAACCCACATAGGCCTGGAAAAGCCAGTTATTATGGGCTGCAGCACATGGCATCCAGCTCAGCTGAGGGGAAAACCTTTTAATGCACCGACAGTGCCGCTCAGTGCGTCATTAGTTCACACAGACGGGGGGGACAACAACAGCTATTAGCTTTGTTAGGGAATGTTGTTCAGTATTGTTCTCTGCAGCCGTCACACAGACAGATGAAGATACAGTAATATCATTAATACAGGCGCTGTGCACACTGACACATAACACACCGTTTCTAATTCACAGTTAGTGTCAAACACACAGGTTTTATCAGAATAGCAACCCTTTGCTCTGATAACCCCTGAAAGTCTAGGAGTCGTGTTATTTTGTCAGCAGGTGGATGATGCAAACACGTCGGTGTCTGTGGCCAGGGAGGAACTTCCATGAGAATGAAAGTCTTTGTTGTTAGCATGTTTTACCCATCAGAATATTTCCCTGCAGCCCTGTGAAACTGTTCTGGTGCTTTAGATTACGGGTGTAAATAGTCTAGTTTAGCAAAAACGACCAGAACGATGGAGGGTGATGGTGTGTCTTTGAACTCGGGACAGAGTCGTGTTTCCAGCATTTATGCTAAGCTAAACTTAGCGCAATATGTTACACTTCTGTGTTGCTCTCGGAGCGTGTAATAGACAAGTATTATACTCACTTACTTATCATTGTGTGATTCTTATTTTCTAATGTTTCTCTCTTTTTACTGGCTTTCACTTCTTTGTTAAGCTTGGGTAAAGTCCTTATTAAAAGATGTGTTTCAATGTGCACCAACAGTGTGACCTTCAGCTTCTGTTGACCAGAGAACCTGATACAGCTTTCATAAACTTCCAGAATGCTCCTTTCATCATCACGAGCTTGCAGCGGTGGAGGTGTCACCCTGAGGTGTCACCTATATCATCCTGTTCCAGGAACACGATTCTGATCATTATCAAAGGATGTCGGGCAGATGGTCTCTGTTTGAAAAATGATATAAATACATGTTTATGTTGTGTATCCACTCTGACATGGTACAGTTAATACGTGATATATAAAAAACATAAGAAAGAAGTGAATCGTTACTCAATGCGATGATGCTTGCAAAAAAATAATGTTGACATGTTGCACAACACTTTGTCGTTTGCTGTTGTCTCTGATAATGTGTGTTTCCGGTCTCACACCACGCCTCCATATTAAACAGTGTGACTGTTATTAGAGGACATGTTAACAGCAACAGCACGAGAAATGCAGGACTCATAAATCCCACACAGCCCTCTAAAGCAAAGCTAGCAGCTCTGTGAATGCTGCTCGCACATCTTAGCTTAGCATGCTAACCCCGCCCTAAGCTTGACCTACAGCTGACGTATGCTTTGTATTTTGCATATATTTTGAGAATCATAACATTTCTACTGCAAACTAAGGGAACCATCAGTGCCAAGATTGTGGAGAAAATGCATCTCTCCCCAGCTGAGTTGACCACCCCCCAGCTGTGGCTACCCTGAGGCCTGTTAAAAGCACATAGCTACAGTATTCCTCCAACAGCAAAGCAACATACGATATACTATCATAAATCCTTATCATAAACCTAAAAGATATGAATTAGTGCAGTAAATACCGTAGATAAAACTGTTCAGTTGCAGGAATAAGAAAAATATGTATGTGTAGATCAAAATAAAAAGATACAGAATGTAAAATGAAATACCATAGAGTTGAAATAAATAAAGTTAATTGAAAATATGAACAGAGCAAAGTATCCTCTCGTTTCCAGCAGCATTAATAATGCAAACCTGATAATTACAAAGATGAAATTAAATGTCAAGTAGCCCTGATCCGCAGGTTAACCCATATCCAATGACCTTACATGTTAATCTTACTCGTGAGGCAAATTTCACTTTAATTCCAAGTCAAGCGTTTGACTCGATGATGCTTCTGGAGGTCATTGGGTCACCAAATAAATATTTACATCCAGTAGAAACTTGTGGTACAGCATGTATAAGGACACAGACATTGCTATGTGATCGATGATGGTATGGTATTGAGATCAGATCTCAGCTCGGCTCAAAGTCATTCCACTGATTTCCAGTGGCAGATAGTAACAAAGTACATCTACTCAAATACTGTACTTTTTGTGGTACTTGTACTTTTCCTCAAATTATTCTCAATGTATGGTAATTTATATTATATTTTAGAAGCCAATACCGCCCAATAAGCCATGTAGTCTTTACTGCATTTATGGGACAGCTTTAAGTTACAGTAGTTACTCTTTAGATTGAGATTATTAGCTAATACAAATGAATAATTGAAAGAACTATGATATACTGTATAGCTATCGGTAAGATATCCAGCAGCAGTATATCAAATAATTGAAATTATAAGCACAATTAGCGTATTGTGATAAACACATTAACATCAGTAATCATAATCCAGTGATATACAATTCTGAAAAGTAGTACTTTAAGTACATTTTAATGCTGCTTTTGCCTTAAGTAAGATTTTGAATGCAAGACTTTTACTTTAACAAAGTATTTTTACAAATTACTATTGCTACTTTTACTCACTTATATCTCATGCTTCTGGTCAAAACCCACAGACGGCTGCTTCCTGGGCAGAGTACAATAAGTACAGGCGCTACAGCAGCATCCCATCCACTGACCTGACTCACACAGTCAGAGTCAGGTCCAGCTGCTCGGTCTACCTGCTTTGCACACTGGGATCCCAAAATATTGTGGGAAGAATCCAGATAATGAGAATGTTAATTAATAATAAATGCAGATCTGTGGTTAACTTCCAGAGGAGGTATTCCTACGCAGACCACATGTCAGTACCAGGAGGAAACGGTGCTGGATTAACCTCTCAAGACAATGACTCTCAACAGCTTCTTTCCTGGGAAATGATTATACCAGTAAGGTGGGGAGGGTCTAACCTTCAGGGAGAGTATGCACATCCTGTCATGGATCACAGTGTAGGGTCACCAGAGAACAGGGATTACGTTTTTGGCCATGATCCCAATCTGAGTCCGTTAATATCTGCTCATACAACGTCTGATCCCATGCAGGTTCAATTACAGACAGGATCTGAACTCAACTTTAACAGGGATACTGTGACTCCTGTTGGACATGTTGGATCTCAGTTCCTGCCTGGCCACTTCAGTGAGGAATAAGAACCTCTGAGATGCAGATATGACATGAACACACCAGAGATGCAGCTGTATTGTGTTGATGTTCTTTGAAAGTTTCCAGTGAGGAGAGTTCCCCTGCTGTCACCTTTCTCTTACTCTGGGGTGTAAAAGTAGGTCAGGCTGAGGGGAAGGCAGTTCTGAGGTGATTCGTAATGAAGGATCCTGAAATAGAAAGAATCCCCAGAAGTCCCATTGATTCATACATCAGAGACTATTTCCTTGCCCCACCCCTTTGTACTTTATGCCAATGGCCCGATGTTGCGCTACCTTGTCACATACATCTTTATTTTCTTATCTGCATCTTGAACAGTGCTAATTTCAACAAAACCTTTCTCTGAGGTTAATTACGGAGGGAAGTGACCCCAAAGTAGCTCAGTAGCAGCCGTGCTAAGAGATGTTAACATCTTTTAGAAAAGGTCATTCAAAATACTGTCCGACAATTCCTTGCAACCGCAACATTTAAAGTGATGAACCGTTTGCTGTGCACGTTAACAACTAATTGTGCGGACAAACGCAGATTATGTCAGATACTAGGGTTTGGGAATCATCAGGGTCCCCACAGATACGATACCATCGCGATACTTAAGCCACGATACGAAAGTAATGCGATTCTACGATATGCTTAGTAGTGCGATATGGAGAATTTCTGACTCCCATCTTTGTTTGAACTTCCTGCCAATCCCACTGACTTTACCCACGGCCATGACCGCACAAGAAAAAGCTCAACACCATCTAGTGGATTGAAAAAGCAATTGTTACCAAAAACTTTAATTTGGATTTGCAAATTGAAAAGTTTACCTAATAAAAGATCAATACTTGGCTTCCGTGTATCGATACAATATCGCCACGCAAAGTATCACGATACTATGCTGAAGTGATTATTTCCCCAACCCCTTTAAAGATACTGCGCTTACTAAGTATTTCCCGTCTTATGCCATAACTTGTTAGTGGATATGAATTTACAACAAAGCAATAAACCAAAAGGTGAACTATGAACGGTACGATAATCACTGTGAAATCAAATAAAGTCAACATTTCACAGTGTTACTGAGTTATGTGCTGTTTTATTTAACATGTTTGAATGGTGATATGCACAGTAGTAGACGTTAGTAGACTAACAGGTTACGCATTAACTGCATAAACAATTATTCGTTCAAATACTTTCATACAATCATGCTGACTGGAACTCATAAGCGTGGACAGCAGGGTGAGCGCCAGCAACCATCTTTACTTTCACTTTAAATTCAAGCCTTGGTAATGCAGTCATATTTCCCACTGTTGTCCACGTTCATAAACCCTGCATTTAACAACATGGTTACGGGGGACGGGCTCACTGTAGTGCATCTATGGAAAATTCTAGTTTTTTATCAAAATATTCACTGGGCGTCAGAATCACGTCGCCCAGTGAAGTGCAGTCCTGAGGAATTCTCCTTCACATCTCCTTGAACCCAGGAGCTTTTAAGATAAGATAAGAATTACTTTTTTTTATCCCAAACTGGGAATTTTGTGTGTTGCAGCAATACAGTCTATGGTAGCAACTAATTAGAAATAAAAAGAAGAAATAAATAATTCTAAAGTATAAACATCTCAAAGAAGAAATAGAAATAAAAATACACTTTTTTTCCGCTGAAGTTAAGGAGTGGTTGGGAAAAGACAGGGAACCTGATAGTTTTGACAGGTAGACCTTAGTCTCGGTCTTCTTCCATGTCAAAACCTGGAACCTTCTTGCCCAAAATGCAACCCATTTCCCGATTGGGTTTATGACTTGGGTTATGGTAATAGTGACTGATGTAGCCTGGTTACAGAGGTCAGGTAAGCTCACTTCTTTTTCACTGTCTTCAGCCCCTAGAGACACTGCCTCAAGGGACATCACTAGAGTCATATGAGACCGCTCCCTCTGGAGACATTTTAAGGCTACTATTTCATATAGGCAGAAAACCCCCCAGCACTGGATGCATGAAACCAGCAGAGCTCCCCTTTATAAGAACCCAAGTATTGTGAACAAGGCTTTAATCAATCCTCAGATTTGAGTTTATTAACAATATTTCTTTATTTGTTGGTCAGTAAATGAGGTTTTCAGTAAGCGGATGCCAAAGTTTTTCCTGTATCAGACTGAATTCCCATTGCTGTTTCAGTTCATTATTCCTGTTCCTGTTAGCAGTTTCTAGTTTAATAACACCCTGACCAATCAGCAGCAAGCAACTCCTCTGACCCGCCATGTTATTCCCCGTTAACAAAGAAGCCGTGGCTGTTGTTTTTCAAAGCAGCTTACTGACAAACTAACAATGAATTCAGCTAACAACTATGCCTGAAGGGTGCTAAGCATTGTAGTGAATTTACAAAAATGTTGCAAATAAAGTAAAAAGAAAACATCTAATGATCAAATCAACAGAAAAGGTTATTATACCTCTAATTGTGCTATTTCCATGTGTTCAAATGAGGTCATATGCAGACATTTGGAGCAAAACCTGCCCCTTTTAATGCAAAAAAACATCATAGCACTGATATCCTCACAAGGTACAGTAAAGTGAGTTATGTCTCCAGAGTTGGTGGTAACTGCAGAGCATTGTTAAGGGGTATATCCACTTTATTTTGGGAAGCGTTCCCTTTGGACACAGTGATAGGATTATGATTCATCTCATGTCCCACTAAGTATAGTTACATTTCTTCACTAACCACATTTTAAAGGATCCAGCTCAACATTGTGGTCAGATGTGTCCTACGCATGCTGCTGTATAAAAGCAGAGTCAGACCAAGAGGCTGTTTCCCTTTATTATTCTATATGTGCACACCTGAGGGCTGAAATCTGTCCCTCTGTAATAAACCCAGACTGAATCCTGCTGCATGTAACTGACAGCCCATAGCCAGTTCTGCTCTCAGGAGCAAAGCAGCCCCGGGCATGAACCCGATTGGTATGTTATTAAAATACAAAATATAACAAAAATTCAAACGTCAATAAGAAGTGAAATACAATAGAGGGATTACACAAGATCTCAGGGAAGCAGAGTTGCATAACATGAAAGCTGATGTCTATTACTTTTTATTTGTTTCCTTACAGTGGTGTAGCACATTATGCAGTAAAGTCTTGTTTCTGTTTTGGTTTGACATATTTTTATTTATATCATAGTAAGTCCTGCAGCTTTACACTTTTCTTACCATCCTTGCATGTCTAAGCCTTCTTTGTATTTCATTTGCGACGTTAAAAAGGAACACAGTCCTACCGTTATACGTCACTCTGGGTTTGGTTAAGCACAGAACCAGGTGCAGATCCATCTCCTCTGAGGACACAAACTTGGAGCACACGGGGCACTTGAAGCCTGGAAGAAAAGAATCACACACAATGGATAAGAGAATACACTCCGGGGACGGATATAAAGATGCAACAGAGTTCTGGAGGTGTTCTCTCCTCTCTGCAGCAGCTATCAGACTCCACTGGTCATTGTCAGTTTGTAAAGGAGCCATTCTTCGTGTCTTTCCAGGCTCAGTAGCTACTGATGCCAGTTACCTGGTTCTTGTACTGCAAAGAAAAAGGCCTCATAACATGACAACATCAATAGATAGACATTGGAGTTGTTTTGTGGTATCAGCCATTCACCAACAGCCATATTTATCTAGCTTAGAATGATTCAGATTGTAATGTTGAATTTATATTACATAAGATTTCCATTAGGCAAGGCAAGTTTATTTATATAGCACCTTTCAACACAAGGCAATTCAAAGTGCTTTACAAACATGAAAGACATTACGAGCGTTAAAATAGTGCAGCAGAAACACGTTAAAAACAGTCATTTAAAAACAGTCATTTAAAAACAGTCATTTAAAAACAGTCATTTAAGAGCAAAGATAATGAGATAAACACAACAGGTATAAAACACATGAATAAAAGTCACAGTGCAATGTTAGATCAGAACAGTTCCATTAAAAGCAGCGGCAAAAAGAGATGTTTTCAGCCTGGATTTAAAAGTAGTAAGAGTTGCAGCGGACCTGCAGGGTTCTGGGAGTTGGTTCCAGATATTTGGAGCATAATAACTGAACGCTGCTTCTGCTTTTTAAGTTCTAACTCTGGGGACAGAAAGCTGACCCCTCCCAGAAGACCTGAGAGTTCTGGGTGGTTCATAATGTAGCAGGAGATCAGAAATGTATGTCAGGCCTAACCCATTCAATGGTTTATAAACCAGCAGCAGAACTTTGAAATCAGTTCTCTGACAGACAGGAAGCCGGTGTAAAGACCTCAGAACTGGACTGATGTGATCCACTCTCTTAGTGTTACGTTGTACCTGTATTTATATTTCTGGTCTGCAGGATTCAAATTGTGTCAACTTAAATTCATATCGATGAGTCCTTCATCCTGTCCCATACTATGTTGCGACAACATCATGAACGGGCTCTGGGAAGGCTCTGGGGGATGCGGGGTTGGGGGGTATGTGGCAATAAACATTCTGACGAGCTGAGGAACTCTGAACTGTAACGCTAGTAGATAATTCTCTACCGCGAGTTATTACACAGTACCTGAATTATTGGATCTTTCATAAAGGAACTTTATTTGAGCAGATTGGGAATTCCCTTCATTTGTTGAAGTATTTAGTGCTGCAGTGATGACCTGTTTTCTGTAGTCAGCATTGCAAGGCTCCCTAAACAAAAAGCAGTGGGATATTTCCCTTGATTTTGGGAATATTGCAGAAAATAAGATCTTAAACACACGTAAGACATACACTATATTCACATATCAACACCACTATTATAATAGTTCAAGCAAAAATACAACAGCCAGCTAATAAAGCTAATGTAATGCAACAAGAAAAACACATCATAGTAACTTCAGGTCACCACCGCGAAGATAAAGACGGCTAATGTTGGGCATGATGTTAGAGACTGCTGTTTCTAAGTAAAAGCGTCAGACTTTCAACAGAGGGATAATAACTGACCTATTTTATGAACGTAAATACATCCTAAGTGTTGGAGCTGTAAATTGCCTTACATCATTTAATAGTTAATCATTTATTTACTTGCTGTTTTTGTTTATAATGAATATATTATTATTATTATTAATAATATTAATAAGCCTTATTATTTAAGTGAGTTAAATTTGTTTCTGTTTGGGCACTGGGGGATTAGCACACCTGGTGTAATTGTATATATTGGAGACAGGTGGTGGTGGGAGCAGAGCACCCGAAGGCACTAGTTTTTTTACTAGCTAGCAGCAGAGTCATAGGAACGGCTCAAGAAAAGGAAACTGTGTTCTTAGGTAATGATACTGGATCATGCAAATAAACGCACAAACGGTGACTTGTCTGGACTTGGATCATTTTACTTCCATAAGATTCGCTATATGGTTCCTCAGCGGCAGTTTACGTTTAAGTTCATTTTCTGTTATAGATTCTAGGATTTGGGCCGCTACAGTAAGCTTTAACCACAGAAAGGAGTATTTCAGCAACCTCATCAAAAACTCATTTTTTCAAACCGTTGACTTCCCGATGAGATGAGAAGTGCTATTTCTTATTTCTGGGTTAAGCACTCATTCCTGCACCACTCTATTTGTAAAAGGTATTTAAAACAATTGAAGTGCAATACACCAGATAAGCCCTTGTGTGTTCATATCAACGAAGAGAGGATCCACATTAACTCGGAAGGACGCCAGCGCACACAGATGTTGCTTCCTGGCTATAGCTTCTTTCACTATTACATAATGACAAACTGAAAAGGCCACATATATCATTTAAATGATAATCTAAACATTATCCGCCTAAATGTTTCCAGTCACAGTGCTGGATGTAATTATCCCTCTTACAGTCATAATTGTGTTGTCTCAATCCAAAGCACATTCTGCAGTTTCCACTGACATCACTGTGCCCTCATCCATCAGCTGTCAGCATACAGCCAGCCGCATGGGCACACTGTCACAGATCACACACAGGTGACTGACATGAGTACTGTATGACGTATGCGGAGTATTCCACAACATAGAAATAATGATGCTGATGCCATTAATAGGTTAATGTAGCTAATCCCATGATGGTCTGACCTCTTTAAATCAATCACACATCCTGCTCTCACAGCAGGCCATCCATCATGATCGGCTGGCCATCTGCTGACAGGCAATGTGTGGTCTAGGTGTGTTTATTTGAAAGGGGGATGAGGATGAGTTCCAGCTCTGCTCCACTCCAAGTCATTCTGAAAAGACAGATCTGAGTCCTTCCTGTGAGGCCGAGGTGACTCATGCAGGAAACTGTATTGGATGTTCTTTCCAGGATATTAAATGACTGTGTGTCCTCATGCATGTCTTTGAGGCCACACCTGCCTTGGTAGAATTACAACTCTGGCCCCTTCATATATAATTTCCCTCACTGGAAGATGTAAACATGGCTGAGTGTTATTCATAACCCGTAGCCATGTATATTTTCCCTTTTTTTGCCCAACAGCAAACTTTGCTAGTGTAATGGGAGTCCTATCCAAATTAAGCATCATTACTTAACAAAATGATCTGAAACATCTGTTGCCTTGAGGTGGAAATGTGGGATGATGAGGTATTGGGAAACAACAAGATGTAAATTGTGTAACAACTTAAAGACGTGCTGCAGGGGTGAATGCATTGTCTGCTTGTCTGTTGTATAAGAATCTGTGGGTCTCCATAGTGATCGGTTGTAGGAATAAACAGTAATCCCTTCATTGATTTTTGTTAGGCAACTAAAAACATTTAGGGAGATATGTCTGGTTTCCATAAACCTCCAATTGGTTGAAATCCTACAAATATATTAATACAATCTGAACCTCTATCACCTATAGGAACATCCTGACAGCTAGGAAAAACAGTGGCCCTTTTTCAACATGTTGCATGTGCATGGCAGTGCAGACTGCTCAAGATTCTGCAGCTCATTTCCGGGTAAATGATGGTTATAGAGTGGTGCAGGAATAAGTCATAAACACGAGAATGAGTTAGCATTTTGGCCCTTTCGGCTCCCTGGTGTCAAAGACAACATGATTTTAAATCTGTTTTAGGTGAGATCCCCCAAATAAAGCTCTGTGCTTAACACAAGTTTTGTAGAGTTTTCCATTTGTTCCATGATATAAAATGGGTCAGTAAACACGCCACTGGTGAATGTTTGAAGCTTTTACTTAAAAATGGCGATTGCTAACAAGTGGCTAAAGGAGAATACTAACCGCCGTCACTCCGACCATTAGCATCGTCGTGTACTTGGTTTGTAGTCTAAAGTTAGCTTTTTACTTTAGGTGATTGCATTTACTCTTCAACTATCATAAGGAGGTGTTGATATGTGGAGATAATCCTGCCAAACCAAATGTGTTAATCTCATAAACATGTGTTTTGTAGTGGGAGCCCTTGGGATGCTGATTTCTGTGTTGACCTACAAAAATACATTATTCTGTTCACTCTCTTCTCACATCCAAGTACAGTGTGTCATAAACTGGCAGGGAACAATCAGTTGAGTGAAATAACACAGAATTAACAACCATTTAGATTCTGGATAATAATTAATGAGCTATGGTTTGGCAGCTGTAGCTCTCCTGCTGCTGCTGTATAAAATGTCCTTTAAGAGGGCAATAGAAACCTCACCACAAATAGTGCAGTCGCGGTAGTGCTAGTCAAATAAAGTGTTTTATCCTGCATCGCTGTGTAAGACCAACACACAGTTGAGGTTTTCCTGAAAGAGCCACTGGAAGCAAACCTGGCCGCAGCTTAAATATTTCACACTAGGACTTTTCACAGTTTTATCTATAAGCCACATATCGCTGCTCCACATCTAATCTGCCGGGTGCAGTGTTCATTATCTACTCCCCCCTGAGTCAGCACATCCTGAAGTCCATACTATTAATGGGATTTATGATTCATCATTTTATCGATCAGTACCCTGCTCACTGACAAGCCTGGCTGCACCCCCTCCACACAACACAGGCTTTTAAAGTCTCTTTACTTCCCCCTTCATTTTTTACAAAGACAGGCAAATTCTAAAGTTTATAATTGCTTTGGACAGGAAGTAGGTCTTTCAGGGAGCAGATATCAATCAGGATTGGCCAAATCACCTCCTCTCTTTCTCTGTGTACAGACGCTTGGAATCCAACAGTGAATAATCATGCAGGTAGCAGGACTCTCATTTCTGGCTCAAAAGATGAGAGGTTCATTCAAATCAGTGGGTTGTTGCAATGTTGGTGAAATTAATGTCTGTCACAAAGCCAATGAGCTGCCTCTAGCTTCACTATCTAAAGCAAACATAATACTGACAAATGCCTAATAATGAAAGGATGATGCTTAGCATCTTGGACCTTTTAATAACCGGTAGATTTATTTAAACTGTATTTTAGCAGAGCTCAATGCAGCAGAGAGCTGGCCCCTGCACACTAAGTCACATGGAGAGGGTAAAGGTAGGAAGTATGAAGTACGTAGGAGGACTGGAGAGGCAGCAACAAGAGGAGTATAAATAAATGTGCTATCAATTGCTGGGAAAATGGGTTAATGGTGACAGGCCGGTCTCATGTCGTGCTAATGTAACACTGTGTTCTACCTACGTCAGTCAGTGTGTCTCTCCATCTCTCCCACTGTAAATATTAGCATCACACACAAACTCAGCACCAGGAGGCCGCGGTAAAAGGACCAACATATCCTACTCAGATCTAAGTAAGGTGACCTAGAAAATAACAAGCTTCACTATTGAAAAATATGGCCTGAAGCAAACATAAATATAGGGAGTCCACTTAATTACAACTCACATATTTTATAGCTACAATGTGAAACACTTAATAATGTCAGCTGCGCCCCCACGATTTTTGCACCGAAATGTCCACAGCCACAATTGTGGTTAGTAAAAGTGAGTAAAGGTTCCACCAAGTGGAGTGTGTGCTGTTTATCATCTGCCATCTGAGACTCTGCAGATGGACAAAGGAAAAACTGCAAGAGGTGGTTAGAAAAGTCAGCCGGCCGGCAAACAAACCAGAGGCTTAAAGTGCCCGCTGTATGGCTCTTCAAGAGGTACATGTGGTGGGGGCATGGCTGTGTGAGTGTTGCCACAACAGGCACCGATTACACTCACACACAGTTCAGCAGCACAGTGCCCTCAGTGTTTTGACATTGACTGTGTTTGTACGGCAGGTCTGCTGTTATCAGAGGGCCAATGAAACAGTCCAGAGCAGCTTACTGTTTGATCATCAAAAACTATAGAAGGGGGGGGGGGGTCGTAAATCATACTTTTTATGCTTATAGTCATGTACATGAAGATGACACACAAAAGGTGAGTTGTAGAAAGAGTTGGCGACTAAGGTAAGTTACTATGACGATGCAGCTGGCTTGTTTGTTGGTAGCTTGTACTGTGGCTTCATACTTTAAACTAAGAATAACATTTGCTCAAAGTTGCAGCAGTATTTTCTGTTTTGACAATGGATAAAAACTAAAAGTGTATGCGTTATAGGCGTCACTAGTAGTGATTTAACATACAGATGGTACCGTACACAACACTATAACCTTATAATAAAATACAATCAACTTTCAGTTTAACTTTTTTTGTCATTGTGGAGTTTCTCTTTATCTCTGTCAGTCAGATACGACGTTTAAACAATGAGCACGATGTGGCTCAAAGAAGTGCACTGCTCTTTTGTGGGAGGTAAATAGTATGAATGAATAATCCAAATTGTGGCAGGCCTAATAATAATTTACATTTTTGGGAACAGCTTAACCTTTTGTTTTTTAGCTGGGATGGATTCCTGTAAAATAACAACACATCATATGCATATAGAGCAATTTTTAAGTGGCTGGTCCCATTTGCATTCCCTAATATACTGTTGGTTGTCTAACATTAACAAGTGGTTTAATTGCTAAGTGGAGATAATGGATCCCCCTGACCAGTGGACCTTCTAAACAGGAGTTCTGACTACCACATTGTACTGACAGTGCCTCTATGTGAACGGTATATCAACCTAACCACATGAAGGAAGACCAGGCCCTATTATCCTTCTAGCCTTCCCAACAATTTCTTGAGAGAATATTCAACAATTCTTTTAATTAATAAGGCAATATGAACCCCAGGCATCTGGGGGTTTACATCACTTTTGTGAAGGTAATTTTAGTTAGAGGGACTTTTTAGAAGACTTCTGGCTGTATTGTTGGCCCAGGTCTTTCCCACTCTGAAAAGAGGTGTTTGCCTCTGTGGCCTCTTCATTGTTAACGAGACTCCCAAGAGCTCTCTGGTCTGTTCCAGAAAGAGATTGGAGGTTAGGGTTTTCCAGAAAACAGTCCCAGCTTGAAGTAGACTCAGAGGTATATGGCGTTTTAGAGAATTTTCTCATTGTCTCAGTAAGAGCTTCAGTTTCATAAAAGGTATCCCTTTTTTCAAATTTCTATATTTGGCCTCAGCTTTTTGCATTAAACATTTGGATTAGAGCTGATCTTGTGACCTCTGTTTAACTGAGCAAAGCATTTGATGCATTATCCTTCTACTTCTCTTGTTGACTCCGAATAACTGAAGGCCTCTTTTTTCTTGGATGTACAATCCAGTCTGATTCTTTGAAATAACAAAGAGCTTAGAAAATACCATGCTACTGGAAACTTTGGAAATAGCTTCACAACCCAAAACACTTCTCGGAAATGTGGTTAAACTATGTATGCGCTACATGAAAGTAAAGTGTCCAAACTGCAGTAAGCACCTGTCACATGTTCCTCTTCCTCTAATAAGCTCTCAGTGGTTGCTCCTTTTGTTAAACTGGCAGGATTTAAACTGATCCACTCACGTAGTTCTAAAGTACAGATTAGAAGGATGTCCATTTTATTATGTAGTCCTACAGCTTCACACACTGAGTAGTCTGTATTGTTTACGTCAGGGACTGAGGGCCCGCTCACAACAGCATTATTAACAACAAAATCACAGGACCACTCTGGGGTTTATCTTTTCAGTTTCCACTGGTGTCTATCCGCGAGTATCAGCTAACAAGACTTTTATTTCCTATGCGGTTTGGCAACAGATTGTACCAGTTCTATCATAACCCATCCCATAAGACATCACACAAAGGGCTTGTTCATCTGTGTATAAAAACATTACCCCCACGCAACAGGTCTGGCCATTTCTGTAACTTTCCAAAACAGACACTTAAGCCAATTAAATTTTACTCAGCGATTGGCCAGGTGTCCTAAAGTGAGAACGTACTGTGTATGCTCCATTTTACGCAGGAAACAAGCAACAAAACCACGTTTCAAAACCTGTGGGTGAGTCACAGCTGCTATGTCCATACATACAGACATCAGCACACATCTGCTGCAGTATTTAGATGGAGGGACTGAGCAGCAGAGATTAGGAGAGCAGGTTAAGTAGCCACTGGATTATCCCATCAAGGTAGATTGGAGCTAACCAGGACTGACTCAGCCACTAACACCACCATGGCTCAGCTCTGTTGTCTCCTAACCCCTCACTCACACGGTGAATGGAAACTGGATTGCATTTATATAGTGCTTATCTAGTCTCGTTCTTTGCAGAAAACAGATGAGTAGCACATCGACCCTTGCTGTGCAGAAACAGCCTCTTGCTGATTTTCATCAAAAGGAAGGAAAAAGAGCAGCCAAACCCAGAGAAAAACTAAAATAACAGTTGTTTTTACCAGGCTTGATCTCATAGGAAATTCAAATGTATTTTTATGAAAAGAAAGGCAATCATTTTGTTTCTGTATTATGAAATGTTTAACTTCTACTGTACCAGGATACCTTCTCTGAGCTCAAAACTCTCTTATAATTTTTAACTGTATCCCAGTTTTGAACTTGAACGTATTGCAGCGATACAAGTGTGTATGAGGGACTTTATGGAAAGGATAATAGTTTTTGCAAATGGAATGAAAACTGCAGAAGACTCTTACAGTGGGTGTTGCTATAGTTATGGAGACATGTACACAATACACTCAAGATAATCTATAGCTCTGTACAATGTTCAGCCCTGGTTTATCAAACCTTTGACCCCACTTTAAATACTTTGTGCAGAAAAGAAAAACAGAAACTGAAGAGATGACGAAGCAGAGGGAACTTCTTTTTACAAACACAAAGTCAATTGATGTCCTTAAATCCAATTCCTCAATCGATTCGTAGAAGAACTCGCTATTAAAACGAAGGATCAACAACTGGACTAAAACAGATTTGTGAGCTGTTATCACACTCTGATAACGGTGTGTCTCTAACAGAGCATACTCCACCATACGGTTACGTCTTATTGTCTAGCATGATTTAAAACTCTACCACAACTCAAACTTAGGGTTAGATCCTCTCCCTGAAACGAAGTCCAGCTCAACTCAAACTTTCCAAAGGTTTTTAAACTCTATGATTGGGTTTGATTCAAAGATTTGAAGTCATGCAGATTTGTACCCACACCCTTTTCTGGCAGCCTGAGGGCATAGCGTCTATCCCCAGAGATAGTTTAGTTGCCTACATGTTTGGCTGGAAGGCATAGCTCTCTCCTATAGTGCTGCAATATCTGAATCTTATCAATTGTCTCGCTGCCATTTCCTTAGTGAACGGGAGTGCCAAAATGCTGCTGCACAACAGACCGATGCATTTATAGCTTTTCTTCAGCTTCAGTGCGAGTATGAAGCATGAGGGTGTATAAGATGTGGGTCTGTGGGCAGATGGAATGTTTCAATCTTTCAATGTTCCCTACAATTCATTCCAATGCTATTGTATTTCTGAACAACATGTATTATCAGCTAATATATTTGAAGTATAAGTACGTTTAAAAGCAGTCTTTTAGTTTGTTATACACCTTTAGTGTCAAATAATTACAAAATGTCCATCCGGATCACTGTTGATGCTTCACACACTACTGTGAAGTGTGTTGAGTTGAAACACAAGCATCACGATGGATGGACATTGTGCTGATTGGCTGTAAAACAAATCTGTTTTACTATTAAAGCTTGAGGAAGCACAACTTTTCTATTAATCAGTTAAAATATAAATGGCAAACTTGTGCAGATCTAGCAATACAAGCACCATTCATTTTGAGTTGTGTTTTTGTTTAGCTATTGATCTGAAAATTATTTGTGTACTTTGTAATTGTGTCATTTTTGCATACATTTTGTATCTTGGGTGTGATATTAAGCCTTCTTTGGCTCTTTCTGCTGTAACTGATGAAAATGTCCCCTCTGTGGGACGAATAAAGGTATTCTGAAAACCTGGGCACATAAACCACAATGATGTTGATCTTGTGACAAAACACATTGAATCAAGTGGATAACACACACAGTGCAATTCAACTAATTTGTTTATTCCTGAGGCTTCATTTATCATCACTTCTTAGTTAACAAACGTAGTTGTTCTCTTGAATGTCTCAAACTATTGTGTGGTAACTTTGATCAGACTTTGAGGCTGTTGAATGTGGGAGTGGAAAGAGTCTTAACGAGTCGAGTTAATTATTAGGCGCATGTCTGCTGACTCACACTCACATTAACAACATGTGCACACACACAACCTGATGTGTGTACTGTCCATGCTTATGTACTTGCTTTACTAAATACATGAAGAACCTACTGCAGTATTTTAAGTGTGCAATAAAACAAAACGTCTTCTAATTGTCTTTTTTTAAATAAAATTAGCTCTACAAATGAACAGCTAGTGTCTCTAGGCATGGCCCGGCAGCGCAGGTTAAAGACAGGGTGGCGCGTAAACACTCATATCAATGTTAAGAGTTAGTTACGTTCTGTTATCTGTGGTGTGTGCGTATCTCACTGACATTGTTAGGAAACCCTCACAATCGTAGGTGAGTATTTTAGGGGTATGTAAACAGCTGCCACTGTTAGGAGTGAATGTTTCGAGACCATGATGGTGATAAATGCGTTCATAATAAAAACAAGATGGTAGGAAGATGGAAAAGAAGTATGCATTACTTGTTAGATTTATTAAACTAGCTGGAAATTGAATTCCAAATACATTATACTGAATAGGTTTTATTTTTGGTTGTGAAAGAGTCTGTAAAAAAGGGAATTTGTACATAAAACTATTTATGAATATGAAGGCTGAACCACAAATGTTGTCAGGAGTAGTTCAGCTATCAGGCATTTCTATTGACACATAACACAGAATATCATTTAAGCAACAATTGTTGATAACTGAGTGCTGAATAGTATCCAGTTATATTTATTCACAGGTATCTGATGAATTTTTATGACTTTCTGTGTATTCTTTATTCCACTGGATACGCTCCAAGCTGCCTGCAGCTTTTTGTCAATTTCCCGGCTGCTGCCACCTGCTCTCATCCGGGCCAGGCTAAATTCATCTCAAACAAACAAAACAAGTCTTTACCAAAGACTTTTCACCACTTCAGTTTGACAAAATACTAGGACTCATAGAACAACCTAAAATAACTTGAGATCCTTGAGTTTTGGACACGGCCTAGTAATGTGTTGTCACATGATCAATGGGAGGCTCAGACTCTTTAACTTTACAATGTTGAGTTAAACATTGTAAAGTTAAAGAGTCTGAATCATCATCCCCACACATGAAAGCCATTAGCAGAGGCTTCTCACTGAGGGCCATGAGTTTAGGTTGTTTCAGCTAAACTTTGCTTCCTAGGGGGTCTGGTTTTGAAAACCCCTGCTTCACATGGAACTCCTGTGCTCAGGGTAACGACGTTGCGAGAACACCGCTGTGCACAGCATGTCAAGCCACCGGGGAAGCCACCGACTTAGCCAACAATTTAGCAAGCTAGCGAGCAGGTAAGGGAATGCAGGAAAGACATTATATTCCTCAACATTCCCTATAAATAAATTATACAAATTCAACTTCACTGGCCTTTATGGAAGTAAAACAATGTTTAAACAACCACATTTTCTTATTTTCTTGTTGTTTTATGAGTTGTAGATTATTCTCAAACAGACGTGGAGGAAAGTCAATGTGAAAGTGTGTTTGCTTTGTTTGAGGCCTTCATATGACCAGGTGGCAACAGCCGCTGACATCATACGAGCTTTAAAGGTTTCAAATACAGGATTATTTGACTATGAATATAGTTGAAAAAGCAGCTGTATCATACAATGCTTTGTCAGATTTATGGTATGTTAATATTTATAGAATCAGACATTCCTGCATTCAATAACTACAACTGTTTAAATAGCTTGGCTGTATTATATAAAAAGGCAAAGTTCCCCAAAACACTCATGCAAAAGAGAAGCTTGTAATAACTTGTTTCGAAACTGAGAAAAAGAGGATCCCTGACCCCAGCTATCAGAGCTGTGTGTGGTGTCTTAAATTGCTTGTTTTGTCAAACAAGAGGCAAAGTACAATGTCGTTTTTTTATATAAAAAGACTAGAAGAAAATGTAATACTTAAGTGTTGACTTTTTGTACCTGGATGTACTGCTTTTCTTTCTTTCTGTGTGAACCACCCAATGAGAGGGTACTTGGTGTAAAGGTGTTGGGGGGGGGGGGGGGGGAGTAAAACCGCAACTTTCATCTATTTGATCCAGTTTTAGTGACCTGGGGGAGTTTTACAATTTACACAAAGATTAAACTGCAGTATACAAAGCCAGGACTTTTACTTTTGACAGAGTATTCCTACACTCTGCTACTTTTACTCAAGTACAAGCTCCGAGTACTTCTTCCACCTCTGTGTCAGAGTTTCTGATGTTCAGTGACCCGCTGTCTGCCTCTTACCTCCGAATAGATGAGGCGAGAGGTGTGCTGGAAGAGATCCTATCAACAGCCGGGGACCCTCCTGACCTCCAGCCCGCTGCCGGTCCGCCTCCTCCGGGCTGCTCCCCCCGGACTCCTGGGAGCTGTAGGCTCCGCTGCTGTTGGGAATGTTTATCCCGGAATAAGGTCGGGTCCCAGAGCCTCCGGACCCCCCTGCAGAACGAGCCCTGGCTCCATGGTGCTGGCTGGTGCTGGACGAGGCTCCGGACGCACTGTACCCATGGTACCTCACCCCCCCGGCGGTGCTCCTGTTACCGTTGCTGCTGGAAGTGCTGGAGGGCAGGTCCGAGCCGGAGTAGGCTCTGGTCCGTCCGTTAGCAGCTGGGTTAGCAGTGGGGCTGCTCTGCTTTGCCCCCATGTCAACCCCCACAGACTTCGATATATTAGAGAGGCGCTCTGTGAGCCACTGCGGGACAGTACGCCAGATTTACGCCGGGGTACAGAGGGCTTAACCGGACAGACGGAACAGTTCAGTCTGGTTGGAAAAAGAAGCAGAACAAACTCTGCGCTATGAACCAGGAGACATTATTAAACACCAGTGAGTCGAGAGTTGAAGCAGCTGTTATAAAGCTGAATATGTGTGTGTGAAACTTCAGCAGCCGTCAGCAGTGTGTTCCGTCTCTAGCAGCGGTGGCTGTGCGGCAGGTATAACGTTAACATGGATCCCTCCTCCTCAGAGCCGCTGCCGTGGACCCGCTGCTTCCTCCTCAGTGTCCGCCCCGCCATGGCTCCCGAGCAGCCTGAAGGAGTGAAGAGCCGGGCTCCTCTCACCTCCCTGCTTGACAACGCATTGCTCAAAGGAAGGAAGGGATGAAGGAGAAAGCCCAGCACAATACCGTTTTTTCAGCGGCTGCAAAGAGACTTTCGGTGAGCAGGTTAGCGGTCAAGCTAGCTGAGCTAACCAACGTTTCCGCTAAGGAGTTTCAAAGTAAAGGCGTTGCAGTGTTTTATAGGGAGCATGACAGCTTTCCAGTTAATTACGTCCCCAAAGACAGTTAAACACAGTCTCGATAAATGTAACCTTTTGTAGTGGTCTGTTTAAAAAAAGTTATGTTTATATTTGACCTATAATTATGTACGTCATGCTATGCTTACTGGTAAACATTTTAAGGTCAAGGTCTAACCTTGAAGGAATAACATGCAGCATTATCGTTAGAAAACAAGGCAGCCTGGGCTTTAGGCTCATACAAATGAATGCCCTCTATTGTGACTTGTGCCCCCAGATTGGAGCCATCCTCATTGCCATGTTTTCCAAAAAACACTACATTGTCACACCCCTGGGTGTCAAATACAGAGGCAAAGCCATGTGCCTTTAATATGATTACTAAGTGCTTTTTTTTGTTTAAATACGCCTACCAATGGCGATCACTTTGTTGGAAATATTGGTGGGGACACTTTTTTCAGATTAAAAAAACATCACTGCATTACGTGCCCCCCAAACAATACATAATTACATACATATACATACATACATACATACATACATACATACATACATACATACATACATACATACAGGGTGCGATTTGTAGGGGGGGATGGTGAGGATTTCCCCCCCTCTGGTTTTCCTATCCCTACCTCTGCTAAATTATTTTTATCTCCGGTGGGGACAAGGATTTCCCCCCCTTGATAGCGATGAATGCAACTTAACTGCTAGCCTACTTAAACTCTTGAAATCTAACGATCTTCAGTGTCTTTACATCAGAGTAGGCTATTCAGCAGCCTTCTGGCAGACGGTGCATATTTCTGAACGTCATCGAACACAAACTGTAACATTTTTGTGCGGGAACTTCGCAGGAAAAACAGCGCTGAACCAAACATGAAACGCGTTCAGAGCAGCATATCATCTTACTTTACAGGACCCATTTGCAGAATTGTGGATAGAAGAGGGCCGAAATGCTGCAGACAATGCCCCGATAGGAAAAACGAAAAAGCCACCAGAAATTTGTCACCAGAGCCGACTGTTTACTTTGTCTAGTTTTCCAGACCTGTCCCTGAGTGTTGACAGCACGTTGTGCTATTTAGTGAATTATTTTGAGTGTTTGATTTAAGTTAATTGGAGGGTCTTTTCATGGAGAGCATTGATGCTGTTCTATGGTGCTTTCTGCCTGTTAGTGCGTACGCATGTTTTTGTGACGTTGAATAGAAATCCATGTATGGGTTGTTAAACGTTTTGCCATGTTGTGATGGGGACTAATCCACGGACCCGAAAAAAGGGCCTGTCTACTTTTTGCGTTTTTTTCTCCCTAGTTATGCAAGTTAAAAGTCCAATGTTCTTGTCTATGAATAAATTAAAAAAAACATCCCCCCCTCTGTTTTTTTGTCAAATCGCACCCTGCATACATACATACATACATACATACATACATACATACATACATACATACATACATACATACATACATACATACATACATACATACATACATACATACATATACTTACAATAACTATGCTACGCTGCTGCAAAGGGGGAGCAACCATTGCTTAACTTTTCCCTATTCAATTATTACTAATATTAAACGTATTGCATGTCCAAAATGCACCACTTGGGTTACCAGAAATACACCCAAAACATGTGAACAGTCCTCCAGTTTGAACATGTTCTCTTAGTGTACAGTTTTTTGTGCATACCATTTTTATATATTTTTTTCAAATTATCCTAATCCAAAACTGATGGGGACATGTCTCCAGCATCCCCAGTATAAATGACACCTATGAAGAAGAAGGAAGAAGGAACCCTTACTGGTCCCACAGAGGGGAAATGTACATTCTGCAATAGACCCATCCTAGTGTTAGGAGCAGTGGGCTGCCATATGTACGGCGCTCGGTAGCACTTGGTCTGTGAGGGACTTGAACTGGTGACCTTCCAGTCACTTTGCAACCACCGCCACAAACCCTTAAACACTTCAGGGTGTATTTATTACCTTTCAGTAAATCGTGAAATAAAGTTTGTTTTGCGAAATGATATAATGCAATTTGTACCACAAGTGATTGCTCTTAATATTATGTAACAATTTAACTTAATGGGAAACTTGTTTTTATAAAATGTTTATTTAGTGCAACCCAATCTTTTTCCTGAAGGGATTTTCTGCTCTTATTGTGAAATTGCAAAGGGATTATTTTGGTCTGATGATGTAAACCTGTGTGACTTGATACACTTGGACCATAGCGTCAGCTGACGTCAGCAGCAGCGTCAATAACATCAGAGTGTCACGCTACAGTCATGGTCCTCAAACTGCTCATTCTGATGCTTTCAAGAAACAAACAACATGCAGCATTCACCTCGTTGTGTAGTTCCGGAGATCCTTTATTTGTTGCTTTTTATACCATCTTGTTCGTGCAATGACATCCACCAGATAATGTCAACAGATATTGTGTGCCTTGGTTAGTAAGTTTGCAGATACATTAATAACATGATAACTCACTAATAGATTCAATAAGCTTTATACAAATAACAAATAACAATAACATACTTTATTGTATAGCCCTTTTCATAGATTTCAATTCAATTTCAAAATAATGCCTTTTTAACGACCATGAGAGACATTCTCTGCACAGCACTCTGCTGTGGGAGGTGGAGGTGTCTCACCCTCACTGTGTTAATCCATCTAATCTCCTCTGTCTGGAAATAGGCAGGTTATCTGTCCATTGATTGCCACAACACCCATCACCCATCTCTGTCTGAATGAGCTGCAGGCTGCTAGCATTCATTAGGTTTCAATGATGGGACTCCTTTTGGACCTTAAGCTTCTAAAACTGCATTTAGATCATTGGACACAGAACACATTTTATTTTTCAAATCACACAATTATAATAATGCAATTTAACATATTTATTTGTAAAAGATATGATTTACCCTATCAATCATCAGATCTAAACATTGTTCCTTTATTTCTTTCATTGTATAACACTATATGGGATTTTCCATTAAAAAAAATCATCAAACTAACAGCATAGTGTCACTGAGCTGGCCCCTCTTGGTGAGTTGCTTCCCCTAGTGGTCCGAGGTAGCCAATGACATTTACATTTTTAGTAAAATAAATAATAAGATCAGAGGTATTACACTTCCATTCTAGACTGGACATTTGAAATATATGTATGTGCATTTAGTTCCATTTATATGACAGTATGCTGCGATAGTTTCATTTGTTGATTGTCAGTTACTGTCAGCTTGTGCTTAAAGCTCTGGTTGTTAACCTGCTGTTTGTACTCTTAAAAAGGCAAGGGCAGTTCCATACTAAAGTAGTCTAAGTGTTAACAATGATGTGGTACTCAAACAAAAATCATTAGTATATCATTAATATATTAATACAACTGTTTGAACACAGTAATACTAAAGTTTAGCTAGCCTAGTAACATGTTCCAGACTGAAATATCACAACAAGCACGACTGTTTGGTCAGATATTGTTGACAAGAGAGGATAAACCATCATCAGGTCAGATTTTAAATATGCAAAACGTTGGATTAGCACACAGCTTTATGATGCATACATCGTCTCTTGCTCTTATTTAATCCTCATTAAAGCAGAAAACTAATATTTAAAAAAAAGTGTGATTAAGGTGTGAGGAAGGAATGAACCAGTGATCAGAACTGAGTACTCAGTAAAAAATAACAACATGTTATGAGGATATCATATTTTATTTATCATAACATTATACAGTATATTTCATTTAGGAAGGATAATATGAAGTACCTGACAGAATTCCACAGGAACCCCCCCCTGCTGCTACCAGAGGGCGCTACAGTTTACGAGACAGAAATAAAGTCCCTGTGAAAAATACTTTATGATGTATAAAACAAAATATCAAACATCCTAAAATGTGTAAAAACACCTTTTCTTATATTTGACACACTCTACTATACACATTATTGTATTATATACACTCAAAATTCACATTAAATACATAATATTTCCTATCCTTTCCTGTGTCTTGGCATTCCCTCCACCAGTCCCATTATTGTTGCCACATTCATGAAAGATTCATGCTGCTTGGCCATTATTTTATGGTTTATAGCCATCCATCTTCATCTTGATCAGGGTTAGGTAACCCATTGCCCTGCTGGGAACAAAACCTGCCCTGAGAGTTGGGAACATTGCCAGAGCAGAAAAAACATTTGATCCAGGATCACAGTGTAAGTGGCTGGATTAATGAGTCGTTCACAAAGATAAATCTGCCTTCTTTCAGCTCCACTGAAACAGCCCCAGACCCTCCAGCAGAATTAACAGCAGGTGTGAGACACTTTGGATGTGGACCTCTCTATTTTTCCATTGACTATTAGACGAGTAGGAGGGAAGAGCTGTAAATGTGATTGATGAAGTTAACCTCACAGTCCGCTACAGTCCTCATCATGGTCTTTCACAAACCCCAGCCTGCCTCTTCATTAATGAACATCGATGATATAACGTCTGCCAGAAAACATAAAGCATTGCTTAACACCTTTTTGTCGAAATTACCTGGAAGTAGAGAGAAGACCCTGACTCACAGACTTTAATGAGCATTATTTATCAGTGAAAAGAGAGAAAACGCTTCTGTGGGCCTCCAATAGCTTTCTTTAAAAGTAAAAAGAACGCTTTAGGTTATCATTATCTAAATGATTCTGTTTACCTACTCATTCTCGCGATTTCTTAAATCGACTCTGAGAATAAAGTCTGACAAGTGAAGTAAACATCTTTCAAGCTGTGGCAGTCAACAATCACACAGACAGAGAGCTCCGGAATGCAACTCATCAATGGTACACCACAGACTGTGGAGAAATCCCCCAAGGCTACACACAAGGGCTTGTAGTATTTTATGGGCCCATTGAGAGGAAATGTGTGTTTATCACTGCTGCACACCACTGGGTGGCAGTGCTGCTTTAATGAATGCAGCTCAGGCTCAGGACAAAAGAGACAACATGAGCAGCTCTGTCGAGGCACACAGTGTTAACAAACTCAAACAGGAAAGATCAGACTTGTAGACCTGCTGAAAGTTTTCTCTTCATGCTGCTGCTGATCTGATATCCGTTCTACACAGTGCAGCCAGCAGAGAATGTGTGTGCTGTGATCTTTGGTTGGTAGTGTTACTGAGTGAAGGATACTTTACTCAACATGAAGTTCAAAGAGTGAGTCATACACTGTAACCTACCTCTAACCCAATGGGACTTTAATTGTAGTCATTATTATAATTAACATAATTACAACATACACAAACTTAACAACATTGGCAACAATGGAATATGGAATGGATAGTAAATCTCCACCAATACAGTACAGTGCAACTAACCGGAAAGTTCCTGTTAGATTGTAATTAAAATATGACATAGTATATGGTTAAATGAAGAGCAGGGTTCTCAAACTCTGATCAGAAATACATGCAAACTATATACTAGTACACAGCTCTTTTCTCAGTATTGCCTCTTAAGTTCCTAAAGACTGCAGCTTCCCTTTAACGGATAAGACAGGAAGAACATTAAACTCCTGGTTAAAATATTACATTTCCACCTTTGATGAATGTGTCTGTCATCTGCATCAAACATTTATTTTGTTTTGAAAATACACTTGTAAGGAGGCCCAAAATGTTCAAGCGAAATAAATAACTATTTAGAAACACATTTATTATATAAATGTACCAGAAAATAAATGTATTCATAAATAAAACAATAATAATGTGTACAAAGATGTAAGAAATTCACCACGTTTACAGCAGATCTCAGTTTAGCATGACCTCTGCTGTGTTTCATCTGAAGATGTTCTCTGAGAAACACAGCTCTGTGAAGGCATGTCTCTGAGGCTGCTAGCCAACAGGAGCTAGCTCACACCGCTAACACTGGCTCTTCACTTTGATGCTGAACAATAAGCTGCTTCAAAGGCTACAATAACACGATACAACAACAATTAAAAGGATTATAGCACATTTGATGATCTTAATCTGATTCTTTATGCACTGTAAAAACTGAAATGATGACTTTAATCAAATGTATTATGTCAACAGATTTCACATAACTAAGTTAGTTGAAAGCAATAATATTTAGTTTAAATAAAATATTAGTTTCAACATAATATTAATGCTTTCATCTAACCTAATATAGTTATGTGGAATGTGTTCAGTCAACGTTTTAGTTTTTTCACGTCATGTCAGTAATCAACAAACAGACAAACAAACTGAGGCAAAAACATAACCTGGATTTATCCGAGTAGTAGAACAAAATGGCCTTTCATTTTTTCAGTGATCTTAAAGGCCTGTATCGCTAGCAAAACATACCGAGGTTAACCGCAGCCAAGACAGCTGTGATTGGTTTAAAGTAATAAAAACAAGATAGAGTGTTTTTTCCTCTACAGCAGTATATGTTGAGTCTATATCGTGCAGTGCTGTGAATCTATAGGTCATACATTATTCTTTTTATGAATATAATTCAGTTCAATTATTCAGTCTGTGGATTATCTTGAGTTCCCCGCTCAGGATTTCTTGCAAGACACGTTGCTCGGAAACATTTGAATTATTTGGCAATCATCTCCACCTCAATATCTCAACACTTTTTTGCTCTGACAACAATACAGTTGTGCAGTGATGGAAGGCCCGCTGCATAGCTAAGTGTGTGGGTTCCTGGCTCCATCGCTGCTGTTTTGGAGTTTTCTCGCTACACCCCCTATTTCCCTCTTTCAGAGTCACTCTACAAAAACGGCAAAAGAAATGTCACTGCCAGGAGTCCTGAGGCTCGAATGATTTTTGAAGCGTGAATACAACTAACTAGCTAACAGAAATAAAAAGCTCACGTTAGGCTACAATCTACATCATGGTCACATGACTTCACATCAGCACCGCTAAGCTAATGATGCCTAATGTTCGGGATGATAACATCTAGGTTTCTCATTTGGACACTTCCATGAAAAAACTGAAACGTTGACTTTAATTAAATGTATTATGTCAGCAGATTCCACATAACTGTATGCGGTTAGTTGAAAGCAATAATATTAAGTTGAACCTAATACTTTTGTGTAAACAAAAAAATGTTGCTTTCAACTAACCTATTACAGTTATGTGGAATCTGTTGACATAATATATTTAATTAAAGTCACTGTTCAGTTTTTACAGTGTTGTTAGCAACCACTGTTTTATAGAAGCTTCAGACATTCACCGGCTGGGTATTAACCAAAGTATTATATTTTGTAGAACCGAACATATTACATTTATATTATACACAATTATGTTTGTGTTGGTGTGCTGGTTGTGCCTCTGTCTGTGTGTGTGTGTGTGTGTGTGTATGTGTGTTTGTGTGTGTCTGGCAGCTCTTTGGTTTGACCTCTCAGGGTTGATGAGAGTGCTGACTGTGATGTGTAGCTCCAGTTTACATATTATCTGATTACAGTGTGACCAGTGTGTTACCTCAGTAACACACCAACACTGCCTCTGTGTGTTCTGACTCAGGCCACGCCACGCTGCATTTCAGACAAGAACTTGAAAAGAAGAAATAAAACCCACCTAATTAATTGCCTGACATATTTTCCAGAGCTTCTCCCAGCCAATTTTGTGCGAGATGTCAATCAGGTGGATTAAGCCTGTTTTTCTGTTAGCTCTGTGCTGACAGTGGGAGTGATTAAACGGGGAGATTATGTGACAGCAAATTTGTGTTGATATCATTAAACTTTCACCATGGACTCGGTCTAAAGCTCTTAATTGCTTATTAACTCAGCTTTGTGTGGCTGTTCGCCTATCAACACTTCAAATGAGCCTGATATCAGAGCAGTTCCCCCCCACCCGCCACATTCTCTATTCAGCAGTGCATCCTTTGTATGACTGGGAGAAAACATGGACCTGCATGCATGATTTTATCCTGTTTCTGATCCTTCTGCAGAGTAACCATCGTCCCTGGAATTGCGTATCAAGAAATAGTTTAAGGTACACTTTAAAAAACGGATAGTTCAGGAACCTGTTGTAAAATACTGAACAGGATAGAGTGGTAATATAAAGCTCTGGAAAAAAACTAAGAGACCACTCCACATTTTTCTTAAATCTTTATCTCTACCTGTATGACAGCCAACCCAGTGTCTGTTGAATTTCAACACAGAGAAATGTATTCAGTAGAAAACAATATTTTTTTCCGGAACTGTATAAAAAAAAGAAAACGCCTTTGACCTCGACCCAAAGAAGACAAACTAGTCTACTACTAAATCATGTAACTTTAGCCAGCTTTCATTGGTTATTTCTAGCCTTTTAGGACAACTGTTAGTGAGCCTTATAGTTGCCGATACATGTTTGGTTATAATATCAGCATAAATCGTGCCTAACAATGCCCCTTAACTGTTATGAAATCACTGTGAATGATGACTTTTCATGGCCAATTGCTGAAATATCCAGAATTTTCTTTAAAAATCTTTCCTTTAAATGATCTTCTGATCCTCTTGAATTGTGTAAAATCAGCAGGGTCTTTTCTATCATTTATTCTGCTGTGTTGAAGACACACATATTTTGCAAGTCTCAATGCAAGGAATCATTGTCCCGGAATTTTTGTGATTTGTGAAATGTTGATGTGTATTCAACTTCAGGACCACTGTAGGGGGGCTGGAGGTCTAAGGCTGTATGGCTACGGACACCTTGTAGCCCCCAAATGAATTGACCGTTGTCTTTGTCTGATAATAAACACTACCTTGTTTTCATCTCTATTGAAGAAAAAAAATCCACTCTGACTGTGTGTGTGTGTGTGTGTGTGTGTGTGTGTGTGTGTGTGTGTGTGTGTGTGTGTGTGTGTGTGTGTGTGTGTGTGTGTGTGTGTGTGTGTATGCTGGTGTGCTGGGACACAGTTTTCCATGTATCGATTGTTCAGACCCCTTTGATGTGTGATTTATGAATTCTGTACGTCTACTACCTGTTGGTGAGAATTTCTTCATCCTGGTTTTGTTTGTACGCTCTGCTGCATGAGGATTAAAAGGCTCAAAGTAACACAGTACTGTAGGTCTTGTTGGATATTATGTGTAAATATGAGAGTGGTCATGTGTTAGTTGCATGCATTGAAGATTAATGATGATATGAATGTTTTAGCCCCATGTGTTCTTTTTACTATTCAGCACTGGTCTGTATGAGAGTAAGTTATGTAGTACTGCACATATATTCCTGCTGTCTGCTAATGAAACACATAAACAGTATATCCATGTCAGTAATGTATCCTTGGTTTGTAAATTAACTGTTCACTTATGTATAAAGTCTGCTGATATTTTTTGGTTTATCCACTATGCAAAAGTTTTTCCTTTTAATGATAATATGTCACGTCGCCTTCCTTTATACTTGAATCCTCTTGATGACATGTCTGACCTCTGACCCTGGTCACTGCTTCTGTAAGCAATTATTTTCAGAGATGAGTGAAATAAAGTGGCCCCTCAGCTGGCCACATTCTGGCCCCCGTGGTTTAAATGCAATAATAACATCACTGTATTCAAACTATGTTATTGTACTCACCTTGTGTTAGTTATATCAAACCCTGAAGCACAGAACGGTTGTGTTAAGATGTCAGTGTGACCTGACTCAACGTCTTACTCCTCTGGCCTCAGCATGTCTTCATGCGTTGCCTCAGTGTTGCGCCATCACCTCTCTGAAGGTCAACCAGCCTTCATCATAAATATCACAGCACAATACTGCTCTCGCCAAAATATCTAGAAAAGAATCATAATAGTATTCGTGCTATAAGATGAAACGTTATGGCTTCCTGTGGAATTGGGGATTGTCAAATCCAATTAAAATTGATTAGGTATCTCCCTTTAAATCCTGTTAAAGAATGTTTTTATATACTTATTATTAAGAGGAGGATAAACATGTCTTTTTTTTTTTTGCTGTGGATGTGTCTGTAAATAACAACCTGACTGTAGCATGGAGACACAATGTAGCACATTTCTACAACAACTTACATCTAAAATGACCAATATTAAATCAGCAGGCACAATGTTGACATGAGAAACATGAAATTGATGTTAAAATGAAAACAACAACATGTCAGAATACAGCTTTTGAAACTTTGTAAGTACACAATGTTCCGTTGAACACATACAATGATGTTTATGGTGTCTCATACACAGTGTGGAACTGTCCTGCTAAGATGTTGCATCATTATTTAATGAAACATGTCACATGACATGTTGTAAGGACCTGATCATTTCATCTATCACATTCTAATAAAAGCATGAAGAAATAGAGATAAAAAAAAAGAGTGGAAATACATCCATAGAGCATTACATCAGATACACTGTTTGTAGGGAGAAATATTCTGTATTTTATTGTATTTTTTAATGATCCACTGTTTGGTATATGATTGTCAAAACATAGTAAAACATGGATTCCACAAACTGAGAGCCCCAGGAGATGACTCCAGTGACGGTTTGGGATGAGGCTAAAAACTGAAACAAATGCGTTTGTCAGATTGTTAGAAAGCTGCATAGTATTACTTGTTTGATTGCACACTGTTTTCATTTACAGTGAAAAGGAAATGTTTTTTAGAAGACATACAAAGAATATTTCCATAAAGAAACAGTAACCATGTGGGACAGATTTGGTTGCCTGTAGAAACAATCTTAATTTAATAAACATGTACAACATGTATTTATCAGGGCAAATTACAGGTGGACTGAACATTGAGCCAAAGTAAACAGCCTTTACTTTCTGTTATGTAATCCTGACTTAGCTAACGTGCAATTAGCCGAGGCGCTCTGTATGGGAACACACACTGTGGTGTGTTCAGCCTGCAGGCCAGGCATCCTACACCATGGGAATATCTCTCCCCTTTGTTCAGTCTGTCCACACTTCATGTCATCATTTACTTAAAGACAAGAGTGCTTCACACAGAGAAGTTCACACACACACACACACACACACACACACACACACACACACACACACACACACACACACACACACACACACACACACACACACACACACACACACACACACACACACACACACACACATTCATCCTCGAGATGTGTAGAGATATCAGAGCAGGGAGACTGCACTGAAACCTGAGGAAGAGCAACTTGGAGCTCAAACTGATGTATGGCTCATCCACATGCTAAAGAAAATCCCCCAATATATTAGATATGAAAAATGGGTTTGAAAATATCTATGCCAGGGGAAAACATGTAGTGAAAATAAAACCATCACCTGCAACTATTCACCTCAACCCGGCAGAAAACTGACAGATCTTAAGTTGCTCACTTTCTTCCGACTCAATCACTAATTCACTCATTTGTATATATTGTTTTCAGGCGGTCCCTTGAGGATTTAAATTTCACTTAAAAAGCATTCCGCTAACTCAAAAGTAAATTGTAAAGTGTATATTGTATTTAATGTTGCAATACATTTTGGAGTTTGATGGGACAAACATAATGTGTACAATAACACTGCCTCTATTCTGTTTGATTTTGTATTGTTTTTATTTCTAATTCCTATGCAATATCTTATTTATGCTGCTCTGGGGATCAATTAAGTATATCTTATCCTAAAAGTATCATATCATGGTATATTTGAACAATGTATTGTAGGGCAATATCTCTACAAAACATGTCTGTGAAGTGTTTTGCTCAAAATACCAAACAGATTGTAGCATGCCTCATCCCCCTCTATTTCAGCCCTGTTCCTGAAGTGCTGATTCTACAGAGAGAAACTGATACCCTTCGTGCATTGTTTCTGATACAGCACATGGCTTGACAGTTTCTTTCTTAAGTGTTTACCACTAGAACAGTGACATTATATGTATTATATACAACAATTCTAAGGGATTCAGCTCGCGACTGTAGATGGGGCACGATAGGTTGGGACGTGTCACTTGGGCAGGAAGTTGCCAGGAGTTCAATGTAAAGCCAGCCCACATTTCCCTTATTACGTCATAAGAAAAGTAAATCTGGATCAGCTCGTTTGTACCCCCGTTTTTAGAGATGTGGGTAAGTAGGAAAAGAAAGAGGGTTGCATTTTCTGACAGCATTTTGCATTATAGGGGACCTTTAAAAGCTGTTGCTATTGTAATACATGACTATAGTTGACTCGATTCCAACAATAAAAAAAGTCCAATACTAAAAAGACATCAAGCATGATGAATATATATAAATGGTTGGGTTTCCCAGCACATATAGAATAAAACTGCATGGTATAATGAATGCAGTGAGAACACCTGCTAAACATAATGTGTGTGTGTGTGAGTGTGTGTGTCATCCATCAGCAGGAGAATAGTGATCCTGCTCTCCCTGTGGCAGAGACCAGCTGAGGGCAGGAACTCTGCAAAGTGTACCCTGTCTCATTTGCATGCATAGATGGCATAGTATTAGCATAGTAATAGCGCGAAAAGGCGCAGAGAACTAACAGGAGATATTTGGCAGCTGATACTCAGGGCCCAATTACAAGCACTGCCTGCATTCTCCTTTACTCAGGGGCTTTCTCATCTCTCAGCCCTGCGCTCGGCTCGGCACAGTGGGCCTATCTTCAAACTGTCAGCCTGTTTAGAGCTGGAGATTGTGTGTGTGTGTGTGTGTGTGTGTGTGTGTGTGTGTGTGTGTGTGTGTGTGTGTGTGAAATATATATATATTTTTATATATATAGAAAGAGAGAGAGGCAGTGGAGGCAGCTCTGCACTAATGAGGACAGGGACAGAGCCAGGATCCTCTCCACTGCTCGCCTCTGCAGCTCTTCCTGCAGGATGGAGGAATGTAAATATACTTTGGATATTCTCAATATGGCAGAGGTACAGGAGAGGAGGTACCAAGAACACAACGCTAATGTGGAAGGCCAAACTTCAGGTTACCTAACCGGTTTGTCGTTTTCAGTTTTAATACTCACTGTGATTACAGCGGAGAGGACTGATCTACAGAGGTGGGAGAAGTACTCAGATCTTGTATTTGAGTAGAAGTACTCAGATCTTGTATTTGAGTAGAAGTACTCAGATCTTGTATTTGAGTAAAAGCAGAAGTACTCAGATTTTGTATTTGAGTAAAAGTAAAAGTACTCAGATCTTGTATTTGAGTTCAAGTAGAAGTACTCAGATCTTGTACTTGAGTAAAAGTAGAAGTACTCAGGTCTTGTACTTGAGTAAAAGTAGAAGTACTCAGGTCTTGTATTTGAGTAAAAGTACTCAGATCTTGTATTTGAGTAAAAGCAGAAGTACTCAGATTTTGTATTTGAGTAAAAGTAAAAGTACTCAGATCTTGTACTTGAGTAAAAGTAGAAGTACTCAGATCTTGTACTTGAGTAAAAGTAGAAGTACTCAGGTCTTGTACTTGAGTAAAAGTAGAAGTACTCAGGTCTTGTACTTGAGTAAAAGTAGAAGTACTCAGATCTTGTACTTGGTAGAAGTACTCAGATCTTGTACTTGAGTAAAGTAGAAGTACTCAGATCTTGTACTTGAGTAAAGTAGAAGTACCAGAGTGTAGGAATACTCTGTCACAGTAAAAGACCTGCATTCAAAATGTTCCTCCAGTGAAAGTAGAAAGTACTCTCATCTAAATGTACTTAAAGTAGCGACAGTAAAAGTAGTCATTGTTTGATTGGTCCATTTCAGAATAATATCTCTGATATGTTTTATAATGATTGATCATTAAAGTGTTCTCAGAGCTGGTAAAGGTGCAGCTAGTTTGAATGGCTTTGTATACTGCAGGGTAGCTGCTGGATTTACTCCAGGTGAACTGAAGTCTTTAAGCATTCAAGCATTTAAGCTCCTATCATAGCAAACGAGTGAACTGATACTAATGGTGCACTTTCACCTATAGGAGAAAATCTCTTTATTTTAGAAACAGATGTAAATAAATGTTAGCATTGAATTGACATTGACATTTTTTAGGGACACCCAACAGATTTTTGAACACATGAACACATTCAATGATATTTCACATTGACACACTGTGGGAACTGTCATGCTGTGATGGTGCATAATACTTTTAGTCAGGCCACATTTTCTACATTGTTTGTAAGTGTTGAACATGACTGACATAAATAAAAGTAAACATTATTTTATGTAACTATCACCTGAGATCTGACCATTTACTGTCTGAACATATAAGGAGATTAAAAAAGAGTAAAGACATTAAATAAGATGTATTATAGGGACAAATTAATCTGTTTATTTTATTTTTCATCATTGTCACATTTAAGCTCCCTCTCACTGGTGATGGGATATAAACTGTTATTTTTTAAGGGATTTCCAATGGATCTTAGAGTCTTCGTCACGCTATAGCTTGTAGACTACAGGCCTCGTCACACCATTATTTAAAACATCATATATCTGTGGTCAAATAAAAATCCACAAACTGACAAAATTTACTGACAGCAAGCCGTCTTGACAGTGCTGGTCTTTTTGGGATTCACAAGAAAACAGTAGACAGTCCAAAAACAGAGAAAGCTGTCAGATCTTAAAAAAAACTACAAGATGCAACCTGCTGAGGAACAGTGAAGACAGGTCCTTCAATGGCCACTTGAGACAGGCTCAAAAACAGAGTGTAACCAAAATAAATATGTTTAAGACTTTATATATAATTGCCCTTTACATGACAACTTATAAACTCATCCTTTTGATTGACAGGAGGGTAGCTTCTTAAGGTGCTTACTGCTAGCTGTCTGCTCTGCTCCATCACCCAGCCCGCTTCAACTCCACATGAAGATCCACCTCTTTACCCAGTTATGGATTAGAGCCATGCAGGGTCTTTACAGAGAGCCTGTCAATGGTTTATAGTCGATGGATATAACTGTGCTGCTCGAGTATAAACTGCTCCACAAAATATAGCTACAGTATCAGAGGGAAGAAGAAATATGTCTAGTAAATAATTGATGTTACTTTTGTCAGATTAGCTACCCAACTAGCTAGCAGCTATTTGGGCTTGCAGAAATATTATGAATGAACTACCATGGTTGGCTAATGGGTTCAAAGCATGTTAGCTTGCTAGCTACACTAGCTAATCAACACGCTAGTTCCACCAGTGCTAGCAACAGGTATTTCCGGAAAAACTCCACGTTTAAGAATGACTAGAGCCTCAAACAAACCATTAGCTTCAAAAACATTGTCATTGTTACGCAGACCCTCTCTGTTCTCTTTCCTCCTGCACCCCATCTGCTCCTGGCTCTGCCTCTGCTCAGCTGTTCCTGATTTCAACAATCAGGAGTATAAGTCAGGAGGAGAAGGAGCTCTCTCTGACACATTCTGCTGCCTGACACTGCAGCCGTCATTAGTAAGGATTTAGCTCTTTATTGTGCCATGTCTTTTTGTTTATTCTTTTAGTTTGGGTGGAAGATCTGGATCTTACAGCCCCTCATGTGGCTGGCCCAGGCTTCTGTCATCTTTTTGGCCAGTCCTCCAAACTAACTATCATTTAAGCTAGTTTGAATTAAAATGTTAATTAAAATCATGTTTTTGTAACCTGTATCAGATTTGGCGTGTAAAATATATGTTTGGGTCACAACTTGATCCACAAATGTTGTTTAATTCTGTGGCTTTAACATATTTGAAGGCTCGTCCTCGTTCCCTCAACATTATACCTCATCTTCCCTTCTACTGTCAAATATTAACCCTTCACCTCTGTAGGGTACACATGTAAAATGTTTGACATTGAATTCAAACCTCACCTTGTGCAGTGTGACATCTATTTTGAAAGACTCTAAATTTGACTAGTGACTCCAACAATAAAAGCTCTGCTGCTCTCCACGCCCTGATACATGGCTTTACATTTCTATTGTTTGTTGGACATGAGCTGTGGATATAAACTGCCCAGCCAAAAAGAAAGTCACATGCCTGTGGGGGCAGTGCTATGATCTGGGGTTGCTGCAGTTGGTCTGGTCTAGGTTCAGCAACATGCCCAAAGAATGAGGTCAGCTGACTACCTGAATATACTGAATGACAGGTTATTCCATCAATGGATTTTCTCTTCCCTGATGGCACGGGCATGTTCCAAGATGACAAATTGTGAAAGAGTGGTTCAGGGAGCATGAGACATCATTTTCACACATGGATTGGCCACCACAGAGTCCAGACCTGAACCTGATTGAGAATCCTTGGGATGTGCTGGAGAACACTTGGTCCGAGCAGTGGTCCGAATCTCGTCATCAATACGAGATTTAAAAAAAGCTAATGCAAGACAGAAATAAATGTTGTGACATTGCAGAAGATTGTGGAAATGATGCCACAGTGAATGCGTGCCGTAATCAAAGCTAAAGGCGGTCCAACGAATATTAGAGTGTGACCTTTTTTTTGGCCGGGCAGTGTATAAGCAGAACCCAAACAGCTTAGTCAGAATCAACTCTTTTGGGCCTAGTCCCATACTGTCGCGGTAATTTAGTCCAAAAGGAATTACAGTGGGTTTAATATTTGGTACACTGAGGGTCTGGGACAATCAGAAGCAGAAAGTCTGTTCTCTTGTTTATTGCCTTGGCCTTCATATCCGCTGTGGGTTGCAGGTCTACTGCTTCCTCTTGCCTCTCCTGGAAGACGCCCTGTTCTGCTCCGATTCCACCAGTCTCATGCTGCTAATCTTCATCTCCTCGCGGGAGGGGCAGCACTCGTCTTCATCATCGCTGAGTTCAGGAGATTCTGTGAGGCAAAAGAAAGGTCTGAGTCAAATTCCTGCTTCTAGGACATTTTCAGTTTTACACCTGCCCGGATCAATCAATCAAATTCAATCAATCTCAATCCAATATCACAAATTACACATGTTTGAGGGGTCTTTCTAATGCTTACAGCATACGACACCCTCTGTCCTTAGACCCTCGCATCGTACAAGGGAAAACTACTAAAGAAACCCCAAAGTTAACGGAGAAAGAGGATTGAAATCTGCTACCCACGTATCGGGGTGCTTGGTCTTTTGACGTTCCTGATCTCCATCCTGTTGAGCTGCTCAAGCAAACTGTGAACCTTCAGAGTTAGACAGAGAGATTAACACATTCAGCACATACAACACCTATCAAACTACTGGCAATTCAAGGCTGGAAGCTGACAACTGAGGGAGACATGAGAAATTATAAAAGAGAAATGATGACACTATATGGAAAGTATGAGAGAGTTAAGGCACCCTCTCTTGGTCCTGGCTGCTCATCTCAGCTTTGTTCTGCGATGCTTTTTGCAATAAAGTCGGCAGGCGGTTGCTGATGTCCCTCACTTTGTCTAACGTCTCAGTACAGGATGCACTGGGCAGATCCTAAGGAGGAATCACACATATGTTAAACACTTCAGTTAGTTTCTCTCTGCAGTTACAGGTCAAAATGTGTGATGTGAGATGTTTGTATAAACGACAAGCAAACAAATTTGACTGAAAACTTGTAGATGAACAACTAGTTGAACAGAAAGTGATGAGAAACACATTCAGTCCTATAATGCTATTTTAACGCGATTCTATTAAATGTTTGTCAGTTGTGTTCCCGTCACGATTCATCAGCAGGTCAACATTATGTCTGGATACTGTACCTACAGAGCTAAGGATTTCCATCAGCATGCTCACTTCGTCTCTGTGAGCATGTTAGCATGCTATCATTAGCATTAGGATACTGTAGGTCTTAATGACACATAGTCCATAAAATAAAACCTGCTCTGACTCAACACGGCTGATCTTTGAAGTGTGCATTCTAAGGACACTTCATAGAAGTTCTTCACAGCTGAACTTTCTCATTTCAGTGTGTTGATTTTTGTTGTACCATTACTTTAAGTATGTATTCTCTGGATATATTATGGAGCGCAGCTTTGGCTTGTATGTGTATCTTTAAGTGTACAGGTGCCGTGTGAACACTGTTTTAAAGACTGCACTACATCTTTAAACCATGAGTTTAGAGAGGACCTGGACGGGCACGCTGCTCATTCGGAAGTAGATGTTGTTGACCCCCCGCTCAACATTGGCCAACAGGTCCTGAGACTGCTGCAGCTGGGCATGCAGGCATCTGATACGGATCCCTTCCTGATTCAGCTCGGCTTCCATTTCTCCCTTCAGCTCGTCAAACCTTGAACAAAAAATGTAGTTATATAAGACAGCCCCTCTCCCCCTGTGACGAAAACATGGCACTAAAACCGCTGTGCAACATGTCTGAACACTAAACTTCGAATAATGTCATTACTGTTATTCCTCCAGTACAAAGTGTCCCTATCCAGCTGTTGAGGAAGATTAATTACAGATCAGATGTGCATTATGTCTCTGAGTAACAACAGGGGACATCCATCAGGCCCAATCACTCCACTGAACCAAATCACTGCTGCCAGATGAGGCCTTCACATGATCATCTCACACGCTGTAGGACTTTAACCTCCTGAGCTCTGGGACATCACTCACATATTTTTAGTGCACATAAATCTGTTTATAGTTTATAGTCACATATTTAAATATCATTTCAGAATACAGTATTTTGATTCTACTGTTCAGTATTTCATTTTATATTCTGGTTTATCGTACTGATATGGCAGTATTTTATTTACTTATTTTATTTAGTGTCTTATATATTCATTGTGTTGCAAAATTGTGCATATGACAATAAAGCCGTTTAATTTCTTCAAAGTTGTACTGACGTAAAGGCACTATATTCAGTATCCAGAGCATTAATATAACAGCAGATCATTGTTTTTTTGTAAACATCCAGTGTAGTAATGTCTGAATGAGCAGAATGAAGTCTCTCTCACCATTTAAAAATGTTTCCCATCAATCGGTACTATCTCATTTAAGTATTTTTTTTGTGTTAATTAAATTATTTAAGTCATGAAATCTTGACTGTATTGTAATCTTACCCCCACTCATCCTGTCAAAAATAAAATTATATACAGTGGGGCAAAAAAGTATTTAGTCAGCCACCAATTGTGCAAGTTCTCCCATTTAAAAATATGAGAGAGGCCTGTAATTTTTATCATAGGTATACCTCAACTATGAGAGACAGAATGAGAAAGAAAAATCCAGAAAATCACATTGTAGGATTTTTAATGAATTTATTTCAAATTATTGTGGAAAATAAGTATTTGGTCAATAACAAAAGTTCATCTCAATACTTTGTTATATACCCTTTGTTGGCAATGACAGAGGTCAAACGTTTTCTGTAAGTCTTCACAAGGTTTCCACACTGTTGCTGGTATTTTGGCCCATTCCTCCATGCAGATCTCCTCTAAAGCAGTGATGTTTTGGGGCTGTCGCTGGGCAACACGGACTTTCAACTCCCTCCAAAGATTTTCTATGGGGTTGAGATCTGGAGACTGGCTAGGCCACTCCAGGACCTTGAAATGCTTCTTACGAAGCCACTCCTTCGTTGCCCTGGCGGTGTGTTTGGGATCATTGTCATGCTGAAAGACCCAGCCACGCTTCATCTTCAGTGCCCTTGCTGATGGAAGGAGGTTTTCACTCAAAATCTCACGATACATGGCCCCATTCATTCTTTCCTTTACACGGATCAGTCGTCCTGGTCCCTTTGCAGAAAAACAGCCCCAAAGCATGATGTTTCCACCCCCATGCTTCACAGTAGGTATGGTGTTCTTTGGATGCAACTCTGCACTCTTTCTCCTCCAAACACGGCGAGTTGAGTTTTTACCAAAAAGTTCTATTTTGGTTTCATCTGACCATATGACATTCTCCCAATCCTCTTCTGGATCATCCAAATGCCCTCTAGCAAACTTCCGACGGGCCTGGACATGTACTGGCTTAAGCAGGGGGACACGTCTGGAACTGCAGGATTTAAGTCCCTGGCGGCGTAGTGTGTTACTGATGGTAGCCTCTGTTACTTTGGTCCCAGCTCTCTGCAGGTCATTCACTAGGTCCCCCCGTGTGGTTCTGGGATTTTTGCTCACCGTTCTTGTGATCATTTTGACCCCACGGGGTGAGATCTTGCGTGGAGCCCCAGATCGAGGGAGATTAGCAGTGGTCTTGTATGTCTTCCATTTTCTAATGATTGCTCCGGCAGTTGATTTCTTCACACCAAGCTGCTTACCTATTGCAGATTCAGTTTTCCCAGCCTGGTGCAGGTCTACAATTTTGTCTCTGGTCTCCTTTGACAGCTCTTTGGTCTTGGCCATAGTGGAGTTTGGAGTATGACTGTTTGAGGTTGTGGACAGGTGTCTTATACTGATAACGAGTTCAAAAAGGTGCCATTAATACAGGTAACGAGTGGAGGACAGAGGAGCCTCTTAAAGAAGAAGTTACAGATCTGTGAGAGCCAGAAATCTTGCTTGTTTGTAGGTGACCAAATACTTATTTTACCGAGGAATTTACCAATTAATTCATTCAAAATCCTATAATGTGATTTCCTGGATTTTCTTTTTCTCATTTTGTCTCTCATAGTTGAGGTGTACCTATGATGAAAATTACAGGCCTCTCTCACCTTTTTAAATGGGAGAACTTGCACAGTTGGTGGCTGACTAAATACTTTTTTGCCCCACTGTATATAAAAAAGAAGTCTCTCTAACTAAGGACCTGCATTTAAATGTGACCCTTAAATATAACATTAGGTACTGACATGTAGATATAAAACTTAAATATGACACTTAAGACTAACATGTGAATATGTGACACTAAGGCCTGGTGCTTCTGAGCCCTATGTTACCTTGTAGCTGCAGGCTTGCTGCTGAACTTGAGCTCGGCATGCTGCAGCTGCAGCTTGGTCAGAGCTCCTTCCTCCTGCCGGGTCAGCTCCTCAGAGCGGCTCACCTCAGAGAGGAGCTGCTGCGTGGTGGCCTGCTGCGACACCACCTTGCTGACCAGCTCCTATCAGGACAGGCAGACATTACATGGTACATCCAGACAGCCGAGCACAGGCTGATTATTGGAATGACCTTGACTTCATTCACCATGCACCTACTACTGTCATGACATACAACAGTAATATCTGCAGTGTGTCACACCAATGTAAACATATTTAAAGACGCAAGACCTAAAGACTTAAGTTGATATGATATATCCACACAGTCCCTAAACCAGACAATTTCAGGGACTATTTTCTTCTTCCTTTTCATTTCTGAGCAGAGGCAATAATAAAGAATATTTAAAAAGAAATGTTAATAATATCGTTTTTGGGAGAAGGGGTAGGATTAAATAAGTGTTAACTTCTTCCCACCCCTTTTAGGATGTGTAATCGGGTAGATTATTTGTTTATATATGATTTGTAAGTTAATACTATATATATTATATATTTTTTATCAATTGGATCCTGCTTGAATTTGTACAGCATCATAATTCTCTTGTTTAATTTCAATATGATTATTATGTTTTGTATTGCTGTTTTACACGTTAGAAATAAATCAAATCAATAAAATTTGTTTTATGTTTATGTGGATATTGTAAGTCACATAGTTGATTTATTCAGTAGGAAGTCCTATAATAAGCAGGATAATGTGCATTACATCATCACCCCTGTACAAACACTGGGAACTGGGGCAACAGTTAGCCTGGATCTGTCCTAAAGTCCTTGAAGTAGAAGATTCAGCTACATTCGATTGTGATTTGACGTGTACCTGCACATCCGCACAGCCCAGAGACTCTCTCAGCGCCTCCAAGTCCTCCCCCAGCTTCATGTCAGCCTGGGAGGCCCAACGGATGTCGTGACACTGCTGATCTGCAGGGCGGAGCACAGAGCAACAAGACACAACCTCATTACTTTTTGTTCTGATTATGCATTTTTATGTTAATTTGAAGTGATGGAAAAGTTGAGAACTGGATAATCAAATCACTTTTTTTATTTTGTATTATTTTAAATTCTGTGTATTTGAGTACAAGAGACTAACTTGATACAATGAGTTATGGTTGCTAGTGTCACTCAAATTAAAAATGACTTATTCATCTTGACAAAATACCATCCCACAAGTAACCATAGCATATTGAATCATATTCAATGTGTATGATATAATATATATATTTTTAGGAAAATAATTTGAATATACAGTAGATTTCCCAAAGTAATGTATTACATGGTTTATGACACATATGCTGGTGTTAAGCCACAGGATTGTTGGCAAATACTTTGAGTTGATCAACAATTTATAATTGCAAAGTAAAAACGGTCAAAACTTGCAGGTAAATAAGAAACAAGGAAGTAGGAAAGGAAACGTTTAGCTTTTTGAAAAGCATGGGCCCAGATTTACAAACTGCTTCACCGGTGCCCGTCAAATATGATACCTAGATCCTCTGTACAACAACGACTGGAAATGGTGATACATTTAAGTATGAAAAACATAAAATGAACATCATGATTATAAAATTGGAAGACGATAATACTTTGAAAAATGGAGGTTCAGCAGTTATAGTACTGAAATATGTATTTTTATATTTATATTTAGTTACCGTTTGGATCTAGTTCTAGATCGTGCCTTCAGTTTCAGGACCAGAATGCTGACAGTGGAAAATGCTCTTATTTTGGTCCATCTCACCTACTTGCCACTTATTAATATGTCATATTTTATAAACACGTAGTGACAAATTCAAGTTTTTTACTCCCGAAATATTTAAACTGTATGTAAGGACTGCAGCAAACGTTTGGTTGACAGTTATAAGGTCATTTTAGGGATGTGAAAGCATCAATACAGCGGCAGACAGGTCTCTGTTACATTACCTGTGGCAGGAAGTGACTGTGCTGCTTCTTCTTCTTTTTCCTCCTCTTCTTCTTCTGCTTGAATGTCCTACAAGTGAAAATAAAACTATGACAAAACCTAATAAACCAAAACAACTTATTCTACCCTCAGATGAGTTTCTGTTCTGACCTGCTCTCTGAGCCTCTGGCCTGTGAGGCTGAGTTGTCCCAGAGTTTCCATTTGCTTTTTCAGCTCCTTTTCTTCTGCACTCAGTTCACACAGCTCAAGATCCATCTCTCTTTTCTTTCCCATTGTCTCATATTCCATCTGAAACATCCTGCCCTGATGGGTTAGGAAAAAAAGAAGAGAACAAACACAATCACATTGGAGATCATTAAAATATCCGAGCAGCTTAGAGAATTCATCACGGCTATAGACTGATTTACAGTTAATCCATTAACTTTAAACAAGGCTGCATAAAGTCATCAAGAGTTATACATTTCCTTCAAGCCATACGAGATCATAAATCATAAAATTAAACATAACAAGCATAAAATTAATGTACTTTTTATGGGGGGGCGCTAGTGAGCAGCGCATGGAGTAGACGTGCTTCCAGACACTCTCATATCTCATTTTATTAGCCCCAGGAATTTCCCCGATACAGTGGTTTAAAGACGCCGAGTTGCCCCAAACAGCTTCGGCTAATGCTGAGTATGCTAGCGGTGATTCTCCTAGCCTAGTTACGAGTGACGACATGGATGATATGCCGTTGATGTGGGAGAGGGTCTCCGACAAGATCCTCAAACACTTTAATGACAGATTTGACAAGTTGGACCAGACACTTCGGGCTGTACAAAGCTCTCAGAAGGAACTGCTGGACAGGGTGGAATCTATCGAGGAGCAAGTACTGGAGCAGGATAGCCGTATTAGCTGCTTGGAAAAGGCATTCTCCAGCCTGAAGAGGGAAAACACCGCGCTCAAGCTCAAGGTGGATGACCTCGAGGGGCGCTCACGCCGCAACAATATTACATTATTTTTTTCAATCGCTAACAAGCGCTTACCCATATTTCAGATACTTTTTCTAAACTCTTAACACAGACTCACACCTACAAAACACAATTGGCCAAATGGATAATTTTCTTCTCAAAAACACATTTTGTTAAATATATACTAACTCTTTATTTCAAAATAGAACACATCTTTCTCTGCACACACTAACTTTACCAAGACACTGGACACAGTCTTACACAAGGATTGACTATTTCCTGATATCTTCTGAATTACTACCCAGCATTACCAACTCTACCTATCATAATATTTTGATATCCGAACCATAGCCCGATCTCTCTTCAGCTTAAGAATATCCTGTCTAAACAAAAGTACAGCTGGCGCTTTAACCCTCTCCTCCTTGAAGACCACTCTTTCATTGAGTATATGACTGAACGTATAGATGAGTTTCTTACCACTAATGATAATGGGGAGGTCTCTGACTCTACGCTGTGGGAGGCCTTTAAGGTTGTGACGAGGGGCCACATTATTTCATTTGAAGCATCTAAAAAAAGGGAACTTAATGTTCGTCTTATGGATATTGAAAAAATGCTTCCAGTACTTGAAGAGGCCTATAGATCCTCCTTCTTACAGCCCAACTACAATAATATCTTAAAACTGAAGTATGAATATAACACTATCCTCAGCAAACGCGTCAGCAGCCTCTTACTGAAACTCACACAAAATCATTTTGAACTCGGAGATAAACCAGAGAATTTATTAGCAAGTCAACTCAGAGGTGAGCAGGCTAATCAAGTCATCCATAGGATTAAATCTAAATCAGGTCATTTGGTTACTGACCCAAAGGGGATTAATGCTTGTTTCAGGGACTTCTACAAGGAATTATATTCCAGTAAAGTAAAAGCCTCTGAAGTAGATTTTGATAACTTTTTTGCTAACCTAAATATTCCCCAATTAGATGGCACCTCGGAGATGATATTGACACCCCAATCTCTAAGACTGACCTTTTGGATGGTATTCGAGCTTTCCCCTCTGGAAAAGCAGCAGGCCCAGATGGCTTTGGCTGTGAATTCTAAAAGGCATTTCATGGAAAAATAGTCCCTCTCATGTTCAGGATGGTGAATGATTCAATAAGAATAAGAGACTCCCCGGCTCGCTCTACGAAGCGAATATTTGGTGCTTCTAAAAAAGGGAAAGGAAGAGACCGACCCTGCAAGTTACAGACCTATTGCACTTCTAAATTGTGATCAGAAGGTAATAACTAAAGTCCTGGCAACAAAGTTGGGTAATCATATATCAAAAATTGTGCATCCCGATCAGACCGGATTTGTCCGTGGTCGGTTCTCATTTAGTAATGTTCGTCTGCTCCTAAATACGTTGTATTCAGTTCAAAAAGGACACACAGGCTGCCATCCTATCTATTGATGCCCGAAAGGCAGTCGATCAGATTGAATGGCCTTATATGTTTGAGACTCTGAAACGATTTGGGTTCGGGATGGACTTTATAGACTGGATCAAAATAATTTACTCCGGCCCAGTGTCTTCTATTCTCACTAATTCAGACAAATCTCAATCTTTTGATTTGCAAAGGGGCGTGAGGCAGGGCGATCCCCTTTGCCTCCTCCTTTTTGATATTGCTTTGGAGCCTCTTGCAATGGGAATCAGGAGCCACCCATCCATGGTGTAAAATTTGGTGATATTGAGAGCCTTGTGAATTTATATGCTGACGATTTACTAATTTGTCTATTTGATCCATTAGTTTCAGTTTCCAACCTCCTGAGCTACATTAAATCGTTTAGTGGACTGTCAGGGTATACAGTTAACTGGGATAAAAGTGAATTCATGCCTCTGTCGAATGATCTGAGCCCTGCATTCTTGAAATCTCTGCCACTTAAATTAGTCACTACCCACATTACCTATCTTGGACTAAAGATTTCCAGAAACCCCAAGCTTTTACAGAAACTGAATTTCTTGGATATGGTAGACAAACTAAAAGCTAACATTAGGAACTGGAAGTTGCTCCCCCTCTCAATGATTGGCCGCATCAATGTGGTAAAAATGGTTGCACTTCCAAGGTTTTTGTACCTTTTCCAAAACCTTCCTATTTATCTACCATTGTATTTCTTTAAACAACTGGATTCAGCTATCCTTTCGTTTGTCAGGGCGAATAAACCCCCTCGCATCTCTAAAGCACACTTACAGAAGACTGTAAACAGGGGTGGCCTCGGCCTCCCTGTATTTAGGCATTGTTACTGGGCTGCAAATGCAAGGGCTCTCTCCTTCTTGCAATGGGGTTCCCCTGGTGATGACTGGCCTGCTGTCTCCCCACTCTGGTTGAAGATCGAATCCATGTCAGTTACAGAAACCTCTCTCCCAGTGCTGCCCTTTTCCAGAGCACAGCCTTCCTACAAATAACTTGGTCATAACTTCATTCTCAGAAATTCCCTGAAGATGTTGAATCAAATAAAAAAGAATTTTGGATTGCCGGATGTCTCGGTACACACCCCTATCGCGTACAATCACCTGTTCATACCAGTGCAGATGGACGGGGTCTTTCTGGACTGGAGAGAGAGGGGACTGTGCTGTATTGGTGATCTGTACATAGATAATAAATGTGCTTCATTCCTTCAGCTCCAAACTAAATATGACCTTCCTCAACCACATTTGTACCTCTACCTTCAGGTCCAGCATTTTGTACGGGGGTGTATTCCAGAATACACAGTCAAACCAAAGAGCCACATTTTTTATGATTTACCTTTCTCGCAGCCAAACTCTAAACATTTGGTCTCCCGCTTCATCACTGCTTTTACAGTACCAATGGATACCGGTCACCTCAGGCAGACCTGGGCTGAAGAATTGGGTGCTCCATTGTCTGATGAACTGTGGGAGGAGGGCCTGTCCAGTATTCAGAGCTGGTCTGTCAATTCTAGGTATAAATTGATTCAATTTAAAGTCCTACACAGACTGCATTACTCTAAAACTAAACTTAGTAAAATATTCAAATCGGTTTCTCCCATGTGTGATCGATGTGTTATTGCCGAAGGATCACTATCACACTTATTCTGGCACTGTCCAGTAATAGCTGATTTCTGGTGTGACATATTTAATTGGTTTTCCAAACAATAAACATTAGCCGGATTGTAATTTGGCAATAGTTTTTGTTCTGACAGGACAAGGGCCCTTCCTTCCCATCAAAAGCAGGCTCTCGAGGCAGGCATGGTTGCAGCTAAAAAGTTAATATTACTAAACTGGAAGTCTCCATCGTCTCCATGTTTCAGAAGGTGGCTCAACGAAATGATCTCTATTGCTAAGATGGAACAGATTCATTCTAGCATTAAAACAAATTGGAATTAACAAAATTATTTCCAGAAGGTGTGGGAGCCGTTTTTGAGGTTACTTGAGACCTAATTGTATATATCATGGGTTGTGCTGCTATGTTGTGTATTTATTCTATGCAAGCTCTGCCCTATCTTGCATGCTGACTGATATTCTGGCATTCTCTCCACATTATTTTTTGTATTGTATTGTTGTTGTTGTTTTTGTTGTTTTCTTGTACCGTTGACCCTCCTGGTGGATGGGGCAACCTCCTGTTTTGTCAGCAGCATTGCTGTTGACTGGCGGCTTTGGACTGTTTGGATTTTTAGATATGAATCCCCTCTCTTTACGTCTGTTAATTTGTCTATTGGTACTGGGTGCTTTTTGTCTGTTGTGTGTGTTTGTTTGTTTGACTGTAAACGAAAAAATCCAAACAAAGTAATCAAAAAATGTACTTTTTATGATCGTATATAATAATGGTGAGGAAACATAAGAGGGGGGTCTTGAGGGTTGAAGTACAAAGAAAGTGGGATTTTTTTTTACAGAATATTACGCGATATATGGTGTGTGTGTGTGTGTGTGTGTGTGTGTGTGTGTGTGTGTGTGTGTGTGTGTGTGTGTGTGTGTGTGTGTGTGTGTGTGTGTGTGTGTCTGCGATGCTAACCAGTGTGCAGCCTGCAGCAGCTGCAGCTGTCTCGGACTCTTTGCTTGCTTTGTCCATCTTTGCCTGTCCAATAGCAACTGCATGCTCTTTCTGCTCCACTACTCCGTACATAGCACGGACCTCCTGAACACAGAACACACTCCAAACTTCAGCTGAATGAGACCCTGTTTTTCTATTACCATGTTACTTTGCTGCTGTTTGAATACTGCTTTCATGGAGCTAGTATCTCCTTGTGGTTCTAGACTGATGTTAGAATGGCAACTTTCATCATGTAAAGACAATAGTTTGACGAGCTGCTTCTGATTCCATCTCTTCACTCAGTGGTTGACAGTGTAATAAACAGCACTGCTCACCTGCTCCAGGTTCTCCTGAATGGGTTCATAGGCAGTCTGGATTTCCCTAGCCTTAGTGATCTTCACCTGCATCTTGTCTATGTTATTCTCCAGCTGGCGTATACGCTGAAAAAGAAGCAGAAATGTTCGTCATGGGGTGAATGAAGAATACATGATCAGCCTTCATCCAGCATTTGCGGCTCCTGTCCATGGTGCAAAGACCTGACACTTGTGTTCTTATTCTCAGAGACATGAGTGGTGCTTAACAGTTTTTAATTGAATCTATTTATTTGTATAAGCTTCAGAAACAGTACACATTAATAAACTTTCCTGTTAATGTTCAGCCATCTATTCCACACTGACAGAAAATAAGCATAATACTTTATAACATAGACAGCAAAACTCACACACATAAAGCACAGCCCAGATTAAAACCAAGGAAATACTGGAAAACTATACATAATACAAAAAAAATAAGCATGTTTCAGGTCGTTTACAGAGAATAATTAAATACTTCTTGGTGTTAAGCCTCATTTTAAATGAAGGATAGTGAAAGGTTAGCAGACTGAAGTGTTTAAGGTCACATATTTGTCTCTTTTTTGGTTTATACTGGTATTATGGGTTTTCAAGAACATGTTCACATGCTTTATTGTTCAAATCAATTTAGGAAATATTAGATTAGAAGCATTTATTATCATTATCCACGAGCAAAGGCTACTCCTTTTTAAGGTCCCATCAAAACATTCAGAATAGACGGCATTAAACAACAAAGACATGCAGCATTCATACATACATAAAAGAATAAGGAAATAAAGAGCAGGAATTCATTCATTAGTAGAGCAAATATGTATGTGTGTATAATAACTGATATGTATTGCACATGTATGGGTTAATGCACAGGGGAGGGACATGCTGTATATTTGCTCATACCGACCTTTAGAAAAAACTGTATTCACCAACTATCTACATGCTCCATATAGCACATTTCAACTGAAATGTCATTTCATGCACTTCAAAATGATATTTTTCCAGCACCAGGCCCATCAAAATCTAAATCTTATTATTGTACCAATACAACAATGTTATATTACTCAAGGTAAACGGAAGCAATAGAAATGTTACTTGCGTAAAAGAAGAGAAAAAACACCTTTATTTTTACTAGAGGATCTTATTCTTTGAATCCAGCTGTTCTGTGCATGTTAAACACTCAAGGGTCCATATTGTTGCCCTGGCATTGTCTGTTAATACTTCACAGTATTTAAACAACACTTAGAGCTATTTTATAATAAAAAAGGCCTCAAAATATAACTACTTATAATAGGGGAACTTTAATGGCAGATTCTTGGGTGCGGTTGGTTTTGTGCATTGTAGTTTATAATCAAGGATAATGCTGCTGCACTAATCAACATTTAATAGTTATGGTGCAGAAGAATATACCCTTAATGGTTCCACAAAGGGGAAATTTAAATTCTGCATTTGACCCATCCTAGTGTTAGGAGCACTGGGCTGCCATATGAACACCCCCCCGCGGAACAGACTTTTTACAGTGTGAGTCTGTGATGCTCCTCTCTAACCCAGATGTCCCTGCACACACTCACCTGCTTACATGTGTCTTCACTGTTGTAGGTTGTAGGCTGGAGGTCCATTGTTTGCAGGGTCTTCTGAAGCCCCTTCAACTTGGCTTCTTTTTGCTTCACGACAAGCTTGAGTCTGTTGTGCTCATTGATCAGGATCTTCTGCCTCTGCTTCTCTTTTTCAATTTTTTTCTGAGTGGAAATCAAAAACAAATACATTAAATATAAGTTCCCAATGAAAACATTTCTTTGCTAATGAAAGTGTATTTGGCAGGTTTATGGTTGTATAAACCTGTAAATGGTGCTTTGATCAATCATTGGTGGAAAGTACATGCTTGAGATACTTTAAATATAAGATTTACATTTTATTCCACATTATATTTCTACCTAACTACATTTTAGAGAGAAATATAATACTTTTGACTCCAATACATTGATTTGATCATTTAAGTGACTTAACAGGTACAGATTATCAATATAAAAATACAATAATCAATTTAAAATGCGTTATATGGATAAAGAAGATTTTTTTTGTGTTGATGAACAACCAATCACCTCCGGCAGACATCTTTCCTTTCTTTCGTGAAGATCAGTATACAGTATGAGAAGTTATTCTTATGCTAATTCTTAAGTAAAATTTGGAATACGAGATTTTTGCTTGTAACAGAGTGCTTCTACACTGTAAGTCAAACATCTTTACTGAGCTTTACCTCTAGGGAGAGGTCAGGCTTTTGTCTTGATGGAAGTTGGTCATGGATGTCCAACAGCTGTTTTGCTGCACTGGCTTCAGCTTCCTTGCATTTCCCTGGAAATCAAAAAAAGAGCCTTTTACAGATTCATTTAGTAAAGGCTTTTAATAAAATTATTTAGCAATAAATATCATAAATAAAAATTCCCAACTAGCTAAACATAGTGTGTCTCTCGAGGTGGATTTAAAATGTATTTAATAATGGACATGTTTGTTACTATACTGTTGTTTTATGATGATATGAAAGAGGGTAAACTTTGAAACACTATTATCGATTTATTTTCTGTAATGATGCAAGCTTACACATTGTTTCTTCACCCTGCAAGGTACAAGGTTTCAAGAGGGACTTGTCTTTGATGTGTTTTAAATAGGCTAACTAGCTAACCAAATTAACTAAGGCTAACTAACTGAAATATTCATTTAAAGATTACATTTCACTTACCTGAGGTTTTGACTGGATGATGAGTCGGACTCCTTGAGTCTTTCATCTCCGTAGAGGAAGTTGAATCCATGTTTGTTCCAACCACACTATCACACACTTGTGGTTTAAGTTAATGTTATTTGAATAAATGTGCTTTATGTTTTGGTAGCTGTAATTATTTCCAAATGACTACAGAGTTCACCCCGTCCCCCTCGGTTACCGTTGCTATAACTGTGGAACATTCTATTCTAGGCACAGAAGCAGTTAAAATGTCAACTGACAAACTTACCACCCTAACATATTCATTTTTTAAACAATAATGCTAGACCCTAGAACAACCTTAATGCAACTCTATAATGTTTTTGAATACTTTCAAACCTCAACTCATGCAGTTTTACATCTGCTTCAATGAACACACAGCTCTTGGTAGCCCAACTTTGGTCAGCCAAAGGAAACATATTGACTGGCTAAGTTTGATATGAGACCTTCTGCTGCTCTCCACGTCCTGGCACCGGGTTTAACATAGGTTGTTGGACATGATCTGTGGCTACATGAGAAGGAGGAGAAGCAGCAGGGTGGTCCTTTCAACACACGGCTATGCTGTGGGGTTAGTGAGAATCAACTCTTTTGGGCCGAGTCACATACAGCATCTTCTCCATCTCCATTTGAACAACAAGAAGAGCCCCCTGCAGCTCCAGAGAGGAGAGAAATGATTGAGTCACCTGGGATCTCAGTAAAGAACAGAGAGAAGCTCCCATGTGCCCGCAGGTCAATTCCAAAACAGACAACAGCTACAGCTCGTATTGACACACCATCACCCACAGGCAACATCAAACTGACCTAGAAAGAGAAAACTGGAACAAAGGACTGGAGAATAAAATATTGAGTGGTATTCAGACTTACAGCTCTGTTTTAATGAAACTGGGAGCAAAAAGACAAGTAAATGCAGCTAATGGCTTAAAATTAATGGTGGAATTCAATTTCAAAATGTTGGTGTCAAGATTCTGAATTGCTGCTGTTGCTTCGAATAAAGTTATAAAAAAGAGTTGTTTACTTAATTCACTTATTTATTTGTTCAATCCTTTGATTTTTGACCTTATGTATCTGCCTCAGCTGTACATTGTGTTTTCTGCTAGTAGCATGCTAAGATACTACAGTAAACTAACACAGTAAATCAATCAATCAATCAATCAATCAATCAATCAATCAATCAATCAATCAATCAATCAATCAATCAAAAACACTTTATTAATCCCAGGGGGAGTAGGTTTCATAACCACCATACTAGAATGAAATAAAAAGATATTTATAAACATGAGTTGAAGTAAAAATGTGCAATCAAAGTTCTTGTAGCCTCAGGGACACAACTTATTTGGAAAAGGAACGAGACAGGACGTCATCCAGAGCAAAGAGACCCTCTGAAGCCTCATGGTGAAGACATGGTGAAGCTCTCGGTGCAATCCTGGTCAGCCCAAACGCTGTTGTCAGCAGGTACAGCCATGTTTCTGTAGAGCACATTAAACTACACTCAGATATTCCGTCTGATTTCTGGCTAACGTCGTTAGCTCACCCATTGCCATTAGCCAATGAACTTATGTTGCCCATTATGAGACGGGAAGACACAGCTATGTCAAATTTTCTCTACAAATATGGACCCAGCTATCCTCCTTCCTCACATCGGTTTACCCAGCATTCTCTTGTGTCCTTCACCAGATTTCAGAGGGGATAGCCGTTGTTCTGATCACGATGCTAGAGGCTCAGCTGTCCCTGCTGTAATTCAGCAATGGCCTGCGCATCAGGTGTTTGGGGAACAACAGCAGCAACTCAACTGTGAGAAACACAAACAAAGAGGTAACAGCTTAATGAGTCATTAATAGAAGTTATTAATAGAATAAAAAATAAGAAAGATTTAAAAAAATACTTTAAATTGAAAATAATTCATATCTAACAGGAGCAACTGCAAAAGGCTGTGTATGGTTGACGCATGCACACTATTAAACAAGGCAAACATTATAGTCCATAGCAAATAATGGCTTATCAGCTTTTTCATTGTGAGCATGTTAGCTTGCTGCAATTAGCATGTTTCTTAAAGCACCACTGTGCGTTATTACAGCCTCTTTTTGTTCTTTTTTTCTTAAATGATTGTTGGGACAGCAAGCTTTACTTTAATTCATGAAAAGCTGTATACCAAGTAACTTCAAGTGTACATTCTAATTACTGCTATATTTCAAATGCTTTGTTGTTTCAGTAACCACTTTTATTAAGAAATGGTGATGACATAAATGTTGACCTGTTCATTTATGTTAATATAAATCTGGGCCTGCAATGAAAAAAGATGGAATAAAACAGATCTTGGTCCAACCTTAAGGCCCATGTTGGGAACTATTGTGCTAATACAAGGTATGATTGTTTTTGTCTCTGCAACCTGATAACCTGCACAGACTAGTATGTTGTCAGGCTTGATATTCATCCTCCAAACAGGAAAAAATAGCGAACAAATTCAAATGTATAAAGTTATGTTATTTCTTAGCTTTCTACATTATACACAAATGCTGCTGTCCAACTTTATCCCAACAAATAATGATTAATTACGAAATGAAGAGGCTTTAATAACAATACATTCCTTATTCCCCAGTATATTTCTGCCTTTCCCCTTTGGCCTGTCCCACATGTAAAGTACACCACATAAACAATAGGATATTTGGTCTTCCGCTGCTGTTTTGATATCCCTGTATGATTGGGAACAGATCATATATTTATTTAATGTTGGGTTTGGCATCTGAGTGTCACATGTGTTCATAATTAACCCAGAGACTAAAGTCCGTCTGCGGTCGGCCTGTGGAGAGGGAAATCATGAGTTCATGATCTTTAAGGGATTAAAGCTGCATCTAGGGGAAGTGCATGTGTGTGTGTGTGTGTGTGTGTGTGTGTGTGTGTGTGTGTGTGTGTGTGTGTGTGTGTGTGTGTGTGTGTGTGTGTGTGTGTGTGTGTGTGTGTGTTGGAAAGGAGCTCCCATCTGTTTCCACATAAGAGTTTCTTCAGTTTTTCCAGTCTGTGTCGTACCTCATCACAGCATGTAGTAATTCACATGGGTTGCAATTATATGTGGTACAGTGTGTGATTTAATACATATACGTAAACAGAAATGAATATCTGATATGGTTCTCCTGCTCAGGTGTAGCAAAGTACAAGTCCATTAATCAGGAGCATTCAGATCTGCGTTGATGGCCACCACTTGCACAAAACACAGACCTTCAACTTTGATTTGATTTGATACCCTTCAAAATAAAATGATTTACAAAGTGACACTATGTGGGGCTGAACTGGGATCTGAAGGTGTTATAGTACAAAATGCCCCAGCAGTATCCAACATCAGTAGACTGCTGTTTATGTTGCTTGGAAACTCAGAAGTCTTTGGTTTTTATTTTTTACTTCACTTATGTAACTTTAATGTTGTAATAAAAGCAACACCAGGATACTCCTTAACCTAACCAAGTAGTTTTGAGAACCACATATTTAAAACTGCAACCATAATCTGGGACCATCCCTTGAAACATGATTTAAAAGGCAGTTTTGCTGTAGGGACATCGAACATTTGTAGGAGACTGGGTTAAAATGCCAGTGTTGTTGAACTTATTTGCAATAATCTATTAGTGAACGTTAAAAGAAACAGGTGTTTAGTGGAAGCTAAAACAATCAAAAGTTCCCCTGAGCCACTGCGCTGTCACAACTGAGTTACCTTCAATCTTTTATCACCGGCGTGCTCATATGGGAGCCAGCAGGGTAATATTCAGCATGGTACCAAGTTCTACACACAGTAATCCCTCATGGCCAGCCTGTGTGCTGCCTCTCTATCTTGTTAAAGATCGCAGCTAATAAGATAAGATAAGACAAGATAAGATAAGATACGATAAGATAAGATGTTCCTTTATTAATCCCCATAGGGAAATTCAACAGTTTATGCAGCAACAGAGAAAAAAAAACAAGAAACAGTATGGATTCACACAAGGATATGAAATTAAAATTAAAATTAAAAATGATATACAGATAGTAAAGGGTACAGTATATTGGAAACCTTAATACTAAGATAATTATGGGTAATATACTGTATTAGACTAATCATATCAATGAAATTGTTACCTTTTTGAAGACAGCACACAGACTGTGATCCAAGGAGGATCCACTGTGCTCAATTTACGACTGATCAGCAGACTGTCTGTCTGTGTGGGCCCCACATGAGCTATTGGACTGGGGCCCCAGTTTAGATTTAAATACACGCCCTTTGTTTGTCCATTTTCAACCTTGATATGTATTGTTAAATGTAGCTTGAACATGAACACGAAATAAAACACCTGGGTTTATCACAGATTATATGGAAGATCATATCTCCTTGTGTGAGGGTTTTTGTGAGCAGTAGCACATCATATTTCCAAGAAAAGGAGATGACTGAAATGCATCCAGCTTATGTTTGTGACATGAAGCAGGCATTGTTGAGTCAAAATACACGGACAAAACTTGACCTGTTTCTTAGTGCCCTGGATGCCAACCAGAGATGGTTTGTGTTGCAACCCTGAAGGTCCTGAGTTACACAAAGCCAGAGCTGAAAGTGACACTGAGATAGAAACACCCTGAAGGGTGCAGTCAGCTGGGATTACTGGGCCTGAGAGTCTGCATATCATATTACCATTTCCTTGTCTTTAACTTCTTACTGCTGTCAAAAGAGAGCTGCTTCAACTGGATGTGCGGAGGCTACTAACTCATATCTGTTTCAGCTCAATGTCAAAAGACTGAAATTTCATATGAGAAGAGTTAGATTCAGTCGTTTCTGTCTTTAAATCTCTCCTAAACAGAGAGCAAAGACTTCCACATTCAGAGGTACTTAACTCAAAGGTGCACATTGTTTCAGACCCTTTAAAGTTGAGAATGTACTGTACAGTATATGTGGCAGCCATCAAATATTTCTATGAAGTGCTGCCGAATATACTGTAGAAAATACCTAGGTATAACATAAGGGTTTATCAATTTGAATTAAAAAATGTGTATATTTAAATTTAACAAAGCAGCTACCTCAAGATAAAGTACACATGTGTTTAGCAATGACTATTGTTATTCAGCTTGGCCTCAAACTTATAGGTCTCCTAATATGTTATATTTGAACAATATATTGTAGGGCCATATCTATACAAAACTTGTCTGTGAAGTGTTTTGCTCAAAGAACCAACAGATCCCCCATTGTAGCATATGTCATCCCCCTCTATTTCAGCCCTGTTCCTGAAGTGCTGATTCTGTGACTGTAGCTGCTGCTGGCCACGCCCCTTTGTAGCTGCTACTGGCCACGCCCCTTTAGAGCGTCATGATCTCTCCTCTGAAGAGAGTTTTCTACTGGGAGAAACTCAGCTAAACGCTGCCGTGATTAAACCCCATATTATGTTCCAAACCACATCCAGCATTATCTCTGAAACACTTCTCAGTGTTTACCACTAGAACAGACACATTATATGTATTATATATACAACAACTCTAAGTCCCTCCTGCAGACATCCTGCTGAACACACACACACACACACACACAGACATGCTGCAGAGGGGATTTAGCTCACCACTGTATATGGGGGATGATAGGTTGGGAAGTGTGACGTGGGCGGGACGTTGCCAGGAGTTCAATTTAAAGCCAGCCCACATTTCGCTTATGACGTCATAACGACAGTAAATCTGGATCAGCTCGTTTGTACCCCCATTTTTAAAGATGTGGGTAAGAAGGAAAAGAGAGGGTTGTATTTTCTGACACTTTGTGAGTCTCCTTACACACCGGGGACATATATTTATGTATAAAATACATCAGAAAGTGCATTTTGCATAATAGGGGACCTTTAAGTTTTGTGATCAGCTGGAGCTGGACTTCTTTAATAAGTGGACATTGAGGTGAGATTTTCTTTTGTTACAGAACATACCATATTTTTAAACGTTCTTTTCTCATGTAAAGTAACATTCTTTGTGTACTGTGTCTACTGGCTATAGTGTGAAAAAACAAAACCATTGCTATGATTCTTTGCATTGTTTTAGGCCGCAATTTAAGATTATTATCAGGGCAAGATATGGCTCTGAAACACATATTGGACATTAATTTGACATTTCTGGCAATTCAGAAATCTTGTTACAGTTTCTCGAGTCTAACTGCAGAGTTTTGGATGAACTGATTTGAGTTCATGTTATCAAATGCTGTTACATTTCAGAATCCTGGATGAAACCAGAGGCAGTGGGAACACTAAGGCTGCAGTGTGTGAGCACAGGAGCCTCAGTGGGAGCAACAGTTTATTCTCCAGCAGTCTCAGTGGCCGGCCACGGCTTTGTTGAGCAGGAACACAGTCCTTTTTTACATCTTTAGCATTTGAGAGTCAGTGGTATGTCTTACACACATTCACTCAGTGGAGTGTGTTGACAGGATCATCGCAGTCCCTCGCTCTGCATGTAATTACACATTTCTTGGAACCCCTTCAACTTTGTTTAAATGAGAGCTGGCCGGGAGTGCTCTAACAGCCTGCTAATGAGCAGACTTGGGGATATGGTGCTAATACTGAAATTTGAAGCAACACACACTCACACACTGTGTCTCCTCTCTGAAGGCTCCCTCTCAGAAGCCTAGTGCAGTGGAGGTAGCTGGGATCTCTGTACCATCGGTGAAGATGTGCAAATGTTGCTTTTAGTATTTTCTAGTTTGAACTCCATGATTGCTTATAGTTATATAAGGGGAGTTTGCGTATTACTCTTATGTTAGTGACAAACCATCAGCACAGACACCCTTGACACAGTCTATATTGTAAGGTGAACTTTTTCTATCTACATTGCCCCGGCAGTACAGTTGCTAAAAGTGTGGAACATGCAATCATGTGTGTTATATCGTGAAACTAAACATTACATTTGCTTATCTCGTGTTAACCACAGACCCTGTATCAGGCATGTACCTAAAGACCTAAAAGACTCATTGACTCAGGATTAAATGCTGACTCCTTTCCAGATTTAAGGTTTATTTCCTGCAGCACTCTAGTCAAGGATTAATTTACACATTCATATATGTCACTTTGTGGGCTGAACAGTCCTTGTACATTCATTATAGTGTGTTTATTGGACTGAATCCAAACAGGCAGAAACAAGATGGTGACCCTCCTCAGGAAGTGCTCGGGACTTTGAGAAAATATTCGTAGTGACCAAACAGCGGTACTACAACTTCCGTATCAGCCCGTGACGTCACTGTCCCAGAAAGACTTTTTCCCATTGACTTACATTGGGAAAGAGTTGTCTGTAAATCGGTGGATAATTTTTTTTAACGAAATGAACTCCCCAGTATGAACCCTTGTATTGCCCATATTGAAATCATTAGGTCCTTAAAGTTTTAAAATTCACTTAAAGCTGAATACAGATTAGTTTTCTCTCTCCATTCATTCTACTGAGCCGAGAGCGGGGAATTGGGGACGGGGCTTAAGGGAGACTCAACTGTGGATGCTCTATGCTCTGACAGCCAGGCATGATGGGTAATTTGTTACGTTTTGCTCTCAAAAATTTCAGTCCATTTTGTCTTCATGCGCCAATGAGCAGCTCTCATAGGAATGAACGAGGCCCCGCCTCAAACGCTGCATTCAGTTCATATTATACATCCATGCGTCCTCCACTCTCCCCAATTCTAATTATCAGTATTAAACAGACACCGACTGGTGCCTATAGTCATGAAGGTTGGGTCATGACCGAAAGAACGAGATCGTGGATACAAGCAGCCGAAATGGGATTGCTGGCATCTCCCTTAGGGATAAGGTGAGAAGTTCAGTCATCCGGGAGGGACTCGGAGTAGAACCGCTGCTCCTTCGCGTTGAAAGGAGCCAGTTGAGGTGGTTCGGGCACCTAGTGAGGATGCCACCTGGGCGCCTCCCTAGGGAGGTGTTCCAGGCACGTCCAGCTGGGAAGAGACCGAGGGGTAGACCTAGGACCAGGTGGAGGGATTATATCTCTTCGCTGGCCTGGGAGCTCCTTGGAATCCCCCAGTCAGAGCTGGTTGATGTGGCCAGGGAAAGAGAAGTTTGGGGCTCTCTGCTGGAGCTGTTACCTCCGCGACCCTGACGGAAAAGTGGGAGAAGATGGATGGATGGATGGAGACTGCTGCCAGACTGACTTACTATCTCCTCCAGAGAACTCTTGGTATTACAAGACTAGCATGCAAGTTAGGATGCTACATTCAGTAGATCTTTGCAACACAATACATAGACATCTCTGACTTAATGTATCATTCATTATTATAATAATATATAATATTGTGACTCACATTCTGGAGATTATGTTAGTTCATTTTTTAACCATTCTAATTTGAAATGCTGTCATATTAACACATTATCACAGTACATTATTAAGAATATTGTAACTGTTAACAGGGTGAGCTGCTTTCAGTTCACTCAGAATTCCATATTTCACCACACACAGACATGGAGAGTTGGAGCTCACTGGGACATGTAAAATATAGTCTGACATGTATAGCACATTCCCCATTTAACAGACCACTGGATAAACAGACTGACTGAACCAATATTACCTCTCTTTCACGTCATTGCTTCAAATGCAAAAAATAATAAAAAACCCTAACATTTATGCTCTTCAGTGTGGGATTTCTCCGGCCCAGACCACCCTGCATGTGCACACCACAAGACCACTAATATTAGAAACATTCATATAACTGTGTTTTGTTTTAGTTTGTGTAATCTAATGCAAACTACAAGGCAACTGTGAGGCCAAATATGTAATCCTTAGCAACGTATGAAAGTACCAAAAATCAGATACCAGGACACAGTAATGACTTCACTTTAAATAGCTCGGCTTAGCATGAAACCGCAGCAGCGTTAAGAACTGTGTTTATGTTTCTCCATGTAACAAAGTAGCAGCAGATGCTATGGATGTTTAACATTGGCTTAGATACCACCTCATCAAGATTCATTCTTTACACGTATTACAGCAAAAGTATGTCCGTCAAAGATTCATTTTCATAAACCAGCTTAGAAATCATTCCTTAATAACGTTTTTGTTTGTTTTTGCTAACGCTCACTGCTAGTTGCTAAAGCAGCTTCACATAAGCCCGTAGGCAACTATCAATTAAACTCAATCAATCAATTATACTTCAGGACAGTAAACCTGTTGAAAACTGGAATGATTAGTAAAATATGCAAAAATAAAAAAATGTTAACTAGGTAAAATAAGATAAACTTTAAAACGTGTCTTTACTGATGTTTCACAGGAGGGAGAGAGAGGAGGGAGAGAGGGAGGCTCTGAGAGAGGCCTCTCAAACAAACAAAGTTGTATCTTCCTCAGCTGGAGGATCATATGCCACCTACTGGAGTTAGGAGCAGAGTATGACAGATATACATGGCAGATATTCCAGTGTCTGTTGAACTCCAAAACAGAGAAATGTTGTCAGTAGTTTATAAAATACAATAAAAAAATCAAAGACAAACCTATAAATAATAAAACCAGAGAAACTGATAATGCTGAAGTGGTCTCTTCATTGTTTCCGGAGCTGTACATATCGTCTTTTCAACAGTAACTTTGTTGTGTTGAAACATGTGGACTCTCCGCTGAAAGATCCACTTACTACCTCAAATCTCGAAAGTATTTTTTTATAAAAACTTCCCAGAAATGTTAACATACCACTGACAAATATACTAATAAAATTCTCTATACGTAGCCGAAAGGTGTAATGAAGAGAATAAAGAGTGAGACAACATGTTTAAAGGGTTGGTAGCATGTTATTTAAGCTACTTTCTCACTTATACCCAACTTGCTCATCAGTTTGACTTCCATTTCAGTCATCATTTTTTGAGCCTCAACCCCTGCTTTCCGTGTTCAGGGACCTTCCAGCTTTCTCAGGCCGAGAGAAGTGGAGCCGGGGCTCAGTTCACCTTGACAGCCCAGCCCCAGAGAGGGGATCTGGGTTCAGAGAGCTGGAGAGGAAGACACTGGGCCAACAGACTGAGGGGGGTGGGGGTTGTAAAATAAAGAGGTGTACTGAATCTTTGGCTCGCATTTGACAGCTGGCAAGCTAAAAAGAAACACAATACGCTCATGGGAAGACCTCAGAGGGAAAGAAATGTGTGAATGCACATGGGTGTAATGCACCTTAGTGTTTCCAACAACAAACCATTAGAAAAAGGTTCACTGGGGCAGGAAATGATGCATGTGAAAAAATTGATGAATAGATAGCTTGATAGATTCTTGTCATGAAATTTCCATGGCCACACGGAGCTGGCATCCAGCCGCAGTGCTGCGTGCCCTGACACACCTTTGAAGTCTGAGCTCAGCTTTTTCCTCACCGCTGGAACATCTCCCAGCCTCACACACACACACACACACACACACACACACACACACACACACACACACACACACACACACACACACACACACACACACACACACACACACACACACACACACACACACACACACATAGAACACAGCAGCGATCAGCACACTGCCTCCCTGCGCAGGCCTCACATAGTGGGAAGTGGAACAGTAATGAGTGTTGCTGCACATGTGAGACACATTAATCCTGCAGCAGCTCGGGCTGCATGTGTAATCATCGCATATTATTATCTATCTACCGTCAGAGCTCCAGCAAAGCCCTATTTATATTTGAGGACTGTGGTTATTTTGTGAGGGCGGAGGAGTGGCTACTCCACACTCCTGTGGGCATCTAGATGTAGTCTATGGTGAAGTAACTTATTGACGAATGCAGCTTCACATTTGGACTCCCAATCCTCTTGTGAAATGTTTACTTTGTCTCCTTATAGTTTTCTCTTCTGTAGATTAGCTCTATACCATGCACATCTGTATTGAAGAAAGAATGAACAGAGCAGAATGCACTTGTGCACATTTTTATGCATATTACAATTTGGGATTAAATCAAGATTCACTAGGAGCTGATTTTGCTGCAGGTTTATATATCTTTGATCATATGTCTCACATTGTTTACTGCCCTAATTTTATTTCCAAGTATTTTTGGATTTAATTAAAGAAAATGTGATACTTAATCCGTCAGGACTTTATTTTAAACTGCGAAGTTTAACATTAGCACATGAGCTGGTGTGCAAGTTAATTTTTGTCATCTGAATTGAGTTATAATTTGTATACGTCCTATAACAAAGGCCAGCTTGGTTCATTTATAAATAAAGATGAACCTGTGGTTCTTAATAATAGCCCCTTCTAAGGAAACATACATTATTATAATAAAAAAGATACTCTCATAACCATCATTATTAACAGCACAGCAACAGTTGTCTATAGCAATATTACCCGAAAATAATACTGCAATGTTAACTATTCTGAAGCTTGCTCATGAATTGCACTAAATGTCTGTCTCCTGGCTGCTGAGGTATCAAAGATTCCTGAAGGAGTTATGGAGCTCACCTGGGAGTTTGGCCTGCACCATCCTGAGCAGCGCTCAGTGAAACTCATGTCATTCTAATAGCTGCTATACATTTAACAACTTCTGCACAGCTGCAGCCTCAGAGCTGGAGCCCGCACATCTAGCACAGAGTTGGAATTACATGCCCGTCACTCTCTGGAGGTATTGCAATGTGTTTGAAGTTGAGCAGCCTCAAATTGTAATTCTGTTCTACCGGAGAAAATCCTTGTCCCTGACACATCTTTAGCTGTCTCTTGAACCAGTTTTATAATTCCCAGCATGATAAGTGCGCATGCATCTCTCCCTCTCAACCACAAATACATCTTGTAATTTATCATCCTTCTACACATATGCCCACCTTTTAACCTTTCGAGCACTACCACAGAGAGTCATTACTCAAGACCTGAACTGCCTTCCCCCGCCTCCACACACCACCCCTCCCCACCCACCTCCACGTTTAGCCCTGGGGCTGGATATCTATAATTCATCTTTTATCTGGCACTCACAGTCCTGCTTGCTGTTATACACAGCCGTTGCCCACTTCACAGGGCCAAGCCGACTGCTGCCGCTCGCTTTAATACGAATCTCACAGGGCACCTCCATATTGATTGTAATCCAAGGTAAACAGCCTGGTTTGCATAATCATGCATCTCACAAGTGAGCACGGTGGCAGCCGGAGCTGCAGGGCTCAGATTTCGGTTCCAGGGGGATATGGCGTGCCAACCTGGCAACAGCACCGCTGCTTTATAGGGTCTTAATAGCAATAGGGGGCCGGACCCCAAATCATATCAAAGGTTAAAATGTTGTTAAAGGAAAAACTGTTAAAAAAAAAATGTGCGTTTGTGTGTGGAGGTTAGAGCTGGAACAAGACAAGGCACAAAGCTTGACCTCTCTGTGTGCAGCAGTGTATGACTCGCCTCCGGTACATGCAGGGCTCCAGCCAAACATGCAGATCCACACGGGGTTAGGATGTGCACTTTGCATGCTGCAGAAGTGAAGTACACCACAGCATACAGGATACATTTTTTAATTCTGCCCGCTTCACATTGTATCATACCTAAATTTCATCCATATTCAATGTCAACATTGCTATATTCCTAATGTTATCATAGTGTTTTTAAAATACGTTTTTTTTTATAAGTGCACCAATAACACCATGACAAATTCCTCGTCTGTCTTAACCTACTTGGCAATAAACCTGTTTCAGATTCTGACATTATACAGCTGAAGGTCAAAACACCACAACCAAAAAATCCCCTTAAACACAACGCAGGTTTACCAGTTGAGTATTTTCTACATTTTATGTCGTAGAATTAAACCTGAAAATCTTTTCAAGTTGTGTCAACAACAGAGGTTATTTCGTGAATTTAACCAAATACTAAAACATTAAAACAAAGATTATATTTTCCAGGGCCACCTCTGTATAAAGTATACAATGACTTTAGTGCATATACAGTGATGTCAGCCGATAATAACATGCAGGTAAAAAATGCTAAACAACATTTTAAAATCATCTAGAAAGAGTGTCGCCATCACTAGTTAGTTCACCTTGAGCACTGACACTACATCTGACACACTGAAGTCTCGCTTAGTGTTTTGTTCACAGTTAAAAAGAAATACAGAACATAACATCTCATTGAATTCTAAGGATTTTGCATCGCTGACATTTACGAAATACCATTCAATACAAAGACCAGCACCGTCACAGTCCTGATCTGATGATGAATGGTAAGTTATAGACTATGGTTATTGAAGTTCATCCTGAGGGGAACATGAATAGCATCTAGCATTTCAAAATCACTAACAGAAGCCTGGCTTTGATTTTGGTCTCCTTATCTCTTGACAGTGAATGACCTGATGATCACTAGAGACAGGCTCTGCTTCCTGTCTTTCCTTAACAACTAAGCCTTGGGTTGCGGTCGAATAGCCAGTATATCTTAGGAAGGTTCCTAACAGAGTGAAATGACCCTCAGTGTCAGCCATTATAAGAGCTGTTGCAATTCTCTAGATGATAGGAAAGGAGCTCTGAAACTTCCTTATAACCTCCTTTAGCTTAGGAAACACTGGACCTTCCTGTACGAAAGGAGTGTGGATTAATACGTGTGGACCCGAGGGTGAGGGTGAGGAGCATAAGTTTCACTTTCCTTTTTTATTCCAATTCCAATCTTTGTAATGAAGAATACATGTCTCTCTGTTGTCCTCATTCATAAAGCATAAAACAACACCATCAGAGCATGGTGCAGAGTGTCTAGAGTCTTTCAGTAGTCCGCTTTATAGAAGCTGTAGTCCCCCACAGCAGACGCATATTAATGACATCATAAATACGTGGGATAGTGTAAGTGCAGTCGGATTCTCAAAGCACCGCAGTGTCTTTTCCTAAGTCCTTTGGAATTCTCCTATCCACTATTCCTGAACCCCTTGACGTTTCACACAAAGGTCAAAGAATAGTAGATAGGAATAGACGATAGGAGCTGATTTTTGGACTATTCCACCATACCTATGGACTCATTACAGAATTTAGTATTATAACACATCACTGACAACAGTCCTTCTCATGGGTCCCACTGCAGCAGTTGGGGAAACACACCTGATAACATCACGGTCCAAATGATCCACAAAGGACGTTTGAGTTATCTCATATTCTAACAAATGAAGGTAACAACTTAGGTTTGGGAGCAAGGCCACGCCTCAACCACAACTCCTTCAACCTTCGACCTTCGACCCTAAAACCTCTTCCTCCCTGCATCCCATTCAGTGTTTAAATGAATAGTGATTGGACTTGGATGCAAGAACAACCAAAAGAGTTTTACACTGTGTCGGTTCAGGTCAGATCTTCAGGAATGCAGTGTGACTTGTAAAATAGAGTTTATTTTGGTTGTGGTGAAAGTTCTGTTTACAGGCCCCAGAATACTATAAAATCAGTGAGGGAAAATTAAAGTTATAGAGGGTCTCAAGAATGCTTTCCACATTATGTTGCTGACCTGGGGACCTCTTTTCAAACATCACCATTGTTAGGCCAGAAGTGACATATTTAAAAAAACTTTCCATTAATTTGTTTTGGACATTAATGGTCCGAAGTCAGAAGTCACATAATGAGCTTTTTACACATCCAGACAACAACATTTTGCAGTCGCAATTATCATATTTTTCTGTTACAGCATCTGATTTTTGTTGTACTTTTAAATGTCAAAGCCTCAGTTTCTATTTCCACTATCCACTGGTATGAAATATATTTATCCAACTTACTATTCAGAAAGAGGGTAAAACATTTATCTAATTTTCTCTACCTATGAACAACTCTTTTATCATTTTTATTAAATTCCATTTAGCTAAAGCTTGTACAAGATAACTGCAGCGGCTAAGGAACAACCAGTGACCCCCCTGATTGGTTGACACCCATTTACCCCCTGAGCCACAATAACCATCAGGACGGCTCAGATTTGAAAGATATAAATGTTGATCAGTGTGTTGTTCCCATCCTTTCCCTTTTTGTACTGAGGGTTCCCAGCCTCTGGGGGCAGCGTGGCTCTCTCTCTGGGGGCTGATGGGCTGGGCCATCAGTTGTGTGTCACCCTGCTCTATGTTTGTTGTGGTGGGTGTGTGTCTGGGAAACTGCTGCTTCACCCTTCATCTCACATCATCACTCAAGAACCACAGCCAACATCAAAGACAAGTGTCCACTGACCAGCAGTTCTACGTCCGTTATACAAGCCGAAGCATATGGAAACAGAAGCTGTGAGAGGAATGAGAAACCACGCTACTGTAGGGTAAGGATTCCAAATGAAGGGTTTAACCAATGTTACATAACACGAGGAGACGTGCAGCATTTGGAAGTCTCCATTGTGTAACTGGCTGTGGATTAGAAAGTTGGATTGTTTAGGTTTCATGCTCAAGCTGCGTAGAAGCCCTGACCTTGGGTGGGCTAAATTGGTTTCCGTTAGACTGCTTGGTGGCAGGGATTGAGTCTCTCTGAACTCCTGCCAGATCAGTTTGGCACCCTTACCCCTCCAGTGACTATGTTTTTGTCTTTCTGCTGCCCTGGGAAGGTCAGATGAATTAGCACATACCTTTCAACTCCACAAGGGTATAAGTACTGGCCTCAAGGCTATTTCAGTACCAGGCATTGCTGCCATTGTCAAGAGGACACTTTTGGAAACAGGAGCATGCACTTTGACAAGTCGACACTGGAAAAATCCAAACTTTTAGGCTAAATATTTTGCTATTTGAACCCAAACTCTGAAACCCTATTCTGAGTAAATGATGTGAAGATTAATCCAAATAAAAGCAGCATGAACAAACATTTTATATTTACTTGATTTACATAAGATAAGATAAGAAGTACTTTATTAATCCCAAACTGGGAAATGTTTTTGTGGTTACAGCAGCATAAAACCAAACAAGGCATTGCACATAATTAACCAACATAACAACATAACCTTACAAAAGAAAAACAACCATTTAAATGAATTTATACTATAAGAAACGTATGAAATAAGTCAATACATTGTATACTATGTTTGCTTTGACCGATGTACTCGGTTAGAATTATTATTAACAAAAACAGGACATTTAAATGTTCTCATATTGAAGTCAGTGATGCACGGATTGAAACTGCCAGCATGCAGTTCATCTGCGGATCATCGGGCCGGGCTATAAAAATAAACACTTGTAATGATAGCAATAACATACTTCAATTTATGAAACCCTTAAGGTGAAGGGGAGCTGTGGAATTTGGTCTTAAATATTTAAAATATTAAGAATTTGCTTCTAAAATACCCTATTAAACTATTTTAAATTTAAAGAACAAGTTTTAAATAGTGTTAAAGGTATATTAAAATACCTAAATAGTAACTTATTTTATATGTTGTAGGATAGCGTGCAAAATCTCACTCCCACGATTCTAAAACCTGTGTTCAACATGAAACCTGCTATAAACCAAAAAACTAGTGCATTCAGAAAATTCAAATCAGCTACAGTATGCCCATTTCTCACAAAAAACAAAGCAAGTGGACCAGACAGCGTATTCGTCAATAACATAACCTTCATTATATATATACAGTGGGGAGAACAAATATTTGATACACTGCCGATTTTGCAGGTTTTCCCACTTACAGAGCATGTAGAAGTCTGTACTTTTTTATCATAGGTACTCTTCAACTGTGAGTGACGGAATCTAAAACAAAAATCCAGAAAATCACATAGTATGATTTTTAAATAATTCATTTGCATTTTATTGCATAACATAAGTATTTGATACATCAGAAAAACAGAACTTAATATCTGGTACAGAAACCTTTGTTTGCAATTACTGAGATCAGACGTTTCCTGTAGTTCTTGACCAGGTTTGCACACACTGCAGCAGGGATTTTGGCCCACTCCTCCATACAGATCTTCTCCAGATCCTTCAGGTTTCGGGGCTGTCACTGGGCAATACGGACTTTCAGCTCCCTCCAAAGATTTTCTATTGGGTTCAGGTCTGGAGACTGGCTAGGCCACTCCAGGACCTTGAGATGCTTCTTACGGAGCCACTCCTTAGTTGCCCTGGCTGTGTGTTTTGGGTCGTTGTCATGCTGGAAGACCCAGCCACGACCCATCTTCAATGCTCTTACTGAGGGAAGGAGGTTGTTGGCCAAGATCTCGCGATACATGGCCCCATCCATCCTCCCCTCAATACGGTGCAGTCGTCCTGTCCCCTTTGCAGAAAAGCGTCCCCAAAGAATGATGTTTCCACCTCCATGCTTCACGGTTGGGATGGTGTTCTTGGGGTTGTACTCATCCTTGTTCTTCCTCCAAACACGGTGAGTGGAGTTTAGACCAAAAAGCTCTATTTTTGTCTCATCAAACAACATGACCTTCTCCCATTACTCCTCTGGATCATCCAGATAGTTATTGGCAAACTTCAGACGGGCCAGGACATGCGCTGGCTTGAGCAGGGGGACCTTGCGTGCGCTGCAGGATTTTAATCCATGACGGCGTAGTGTGTTACTAATGGTTTTCTTTGAGACTGTGGTCCCAGCTCTCTTCAGGTCATTGACCAGGTCCTGCCGTATATTTCTGGGCTGATCCCTCACCTTCCTCATGATCATTGATGCCCCACGAGGTGAGATCTTGCATGGAGCCCTAGACTGAGGGAGATTGACCGTCATCTTGAACTTCTATAATTTTCTAATAATTGCGCCAACAGTTCTTGCCTTCTCACCGAGCTGCTTGCCTATTGTCCTGTAGCCCATCCCAGCCTTGTGCAGGTCTACAATTTTATCCCTGATGTCCTTACACAGCTCTCTGGTCTTGGCCATTGTGGAGAGGTTGGAGTCTGTTTGATTGAGTGTGTGGACAGGTGTCTTTTATACAGGTAACGAGTTCAAACAGGTGCAGTTAATACAGGTAATGAGTGGAGAACAGGAGGGCTTCTTAAAGAAAAACTAACAGGTCTGTGAGAGCCGGAATTCTTACTGGTTGGTAGGTGATCAAATACTTATGTCATGCAATAAAATGCAGATTAATTATTTAAAAATCATACGATGTGATTTTCTGGATTTTTGTTTTAGATTCCGTCTCTCACAGTTGAAGTGTATTTATGATCAAAATTACAGACCTCTACATGCTTTGTAAGTGGGAAAACCTGCAAAATCAGCAGTGTATCAAATACTTGTTCTCCCCACTGTATATATATATATATATATGTATATATATATATATAATAGACATGGGTGAATAGTGGGAGTTATTCAATAATCAAAAAACAGTAAAAACAATGGCTTTGTCTTTAGTCTGCAGGTAAATTTAATAAATTGATTAAATAAATGGGTTGCAAAATGTTTCTTTGGGCAACCGTTACCTTGGCAGCCCGTTCTTGTAGATTAGGGTTAGGAGACACTGGTTAATGATCATACATTTAAACTGTCAACATTAAAAATACAATTATATTATAACTGTTATAACAAGATATCAAAACAAGGTAAAAGGTTGATCAGTTCGATGCACATCCATATTTGGGTTCAGATTGTTAAATATGTTTAGATGTAAGTGTTTAGTGCAGGTCAAAGTAATTTGCTACAGGCACACAGGATTGTCCAAGGGGCTTAGTTCTGTGCTGAAGTGGAACCAGTCTGTGGGGTCGGGAGGGGTTCTCAAGGATACAGCCCAGCTTTCTCCTCGTCCTTCCCTCTGCCACCTCCTCCTTTATACTTTAAGGTATTTCCAATGTATTACACTGCTGTTGTAATTTGTGGTCCAGCTTATTGTTCAGGTGCACTCCCAGGAACTTGTAGCTGTTCACCAGCCCCACATCGTCCCCGCTGATAGTGATGGGTGTTCTGGCAGGTAGTAGCTAACGGGTAGCTAGACCCCCCCCTCCATCTTAACTGCATTCAAGACGCAATGTCCAGAAGCTGCCAAAGAATCAGCAAATATAAGAAGGGATCAGACGGCAGAACAGCCCAGCTAACAGTGCAGAGGGTGGAGACGTTGGAGTTTGTAGTTTAGGGTAACTTGAGACATTAAATACATGTCATAGCATCCAGAAATACGATCCAGTTTAGGTAACATTTTAACTGGTTCACAGTGGCAACAACATTACATTTCATCCGAACGATTGTGGACCAAACAGTAGAATATCCGTTATGACCTTTAATGAACTTTGACTGAGAGAAAGGACTCAGTTTGCCAATGGAAATGTATAAGTAACTGTTGTTGCTTGATTCATAATCACATTATCAAACCTGTTACTTTAAAGTTAAACTAATTAGAACTTACAATGTGACCTAAGCATATTTGCTGCAAGGTTAAAGTTGAGATTGACAGCCATCATGTTCCAGGGGTTGAAATGTACGCTCACAGCATATAATCCCATGTCATATATGAACTCTCTCATCTCACAGTCACAATTATGGTCCTATTTGAGACGTCCTTCCTATCCAATGTCGAGGTCAGGTGTCTTATTAAAGTGTCGCCTTGTTAGCTCATGGTTCTGCTTCCAGGTCTACTAATGCATAGGTCCATACTGAATGAGAAAGGCACAAAGGTGGCGAGGGAGATCAGCATGCTTCAACGTAGCAGCAGAAATAATAGATCTGCTGCCAGACAGACAGGAAGGCTGGATCAGTTATTCAGCATTGCCTTCACATATGCAGCTGTGCAGGGGAAGACAAAAATATGTTTGGAATCTGAAAACTGAGTAATGGAAACATTTACTCATCTGCACAAAGAGAGGCTTGGAAAATAATCTTGGGAGCTTTTAAAAAAAATCCTCCACGTCCTCCAACAAATTTTAATGTGTTCAGATTTCAAAAATGCAATAATTTACAGGTGGACACACACACATCAGAATTTAGGTGAAAGCATTATTTGACTTGGACAAATGGAAGATGTTTAGATGCACATTCACTGATGTGAGTGCTCAAGGGTTTAAATTGGAACAGCATGTGTTTGCTAGACAGGAAACATTGGTGAGAATCAGTCATTTTTAATAATGTTAAAATTATCCCCTTGATTTAAGTTAAGAGAATCAATATTTACCTCAAACAACCATTGTTTTCCCATGTTTTGATCTGTTAAGGTGTGCTGCCTCAAACATCTGCACACATGTCAGGATGTTGTGAGGATGCGTATGAATTATAGATCAGAGCGTAGGCCTCCAACAGTGATTGATTATTGTGTCATCATTAGTGGGAACCTACATGTGCACATACACACACCCATACACACAACCAATGTATCTGCATTAACACTTGCTCTATACACATTTATACGACACAAATGAGGGCTTTAATTTCACATTTGTTGTTCACTAACCTCCTTTTATCTACTGTTGAGAGGCCAGTGGTGGTGTCAGGGTGTTGAATGACCAGGGGTGAAAAAAGGGGCATCAGCTGCATGTGGTGGGGCGCCAGTGCACAGATAGTTCTCTAGCATGAAGAGCATTTTAGCATTTTCTCCACTGGAAGGGCATCCTTGAGCAGTAGCAAGTTATTCATATGCTTCGCCGCCTCTACGACGCTTCCACATTGACGCATAATATGTTGATACACATACAAGGCGTAATTGCTAATACTTTGCATAGCATTGTCAAAGTTAAAGTCAACTTTACTGTCAATCTTTCAATTTGTGTGTACAGACAGAAATATTGAAATGCTGTTTTCCACAGTCCCAAGGTATTAAATTAAAAATATACAAATATATATAAAAATACATTACTATACATACATACAAATGAAAAAGGTGTAGATAAAGCAACACTTAATAGCTATCTACAAAACACCCAATTGCCAGCTTTATCGACTTTTACTTGAGAAAAAAACAGTTTTAAAGCTTTTAAATGAACTGTTATTCAGTTATAACAGTCCTTCAGGTGAGAAAGTAACTATTTAAATGACCAATATGTTATAACCTTATCCCAAAAATGTATATTTGAGAATGTACAGCGATGTTTGGAACGGTGAGAAGCTGCTGGCTGTGTGCCCGGACTGCTAACAAAAAGACGTCAACAATGTTTTTAAAATGACTATCACTGCCTGAACGGTAGACACAGGTTCAACCCTAGGGTGTTAAAAAATATTTCCAATTTAAAGTATGAGATTATTTTTGGGCTGGCTAGCTAAATAGCTTAAATGTGCTAGCTAGCTTGATAGATATGTAGCTAAGGTAAGCTAGCAAATGTTAGCGAGCTTGATTTAAAGATTGATAGATTTGTCTTCCCTTCTGGCCGTGAGAGTTATTATTAACTGTCCACTTTAGAGCTGAGCTTTAGTCTGCAGTTTGCTTTCTGCTGCTCCTCATAGCAGGAACCATCTTCACCACAACACATGTTCTGATTTAAGATTTTGAGCCATTGTCATATGTCGCCCTGCCAGTCACTAACAGAGGATGGATGTGGTACTGTAAAAGCATCCCATCACCGCAGTTTAATTTAGAATATAATATATTGTTTATTAACTGGGATAATTAAGACACAAGCGATTGAACCAGAAGTGGGGAAAGAGCAGGGCTACATAAAGTGAAGTCTTAAGGTGGCTTCACTTTATGTAACCCTTAAGGTGGAGGGGAGCTGTGGAATTTGGTCTTAAATATTTAAAATATTTAGAATGTGCTTCTTAAACACCCTATTGAACTATTTAAAATGTGAAGAACACGTTTTAAACAGTGTGAAAGGTATATTTAAAAATGCTATTTTAAAGTTAACACAAGTTAACACCTAAATAGTAACCTATTTTCTATGTTGTAGGATAGCGTGCAAAATCTCACTCCCACGATTTTAATACCTGTGTTCAACATGTAACCTGCTATAAACCAAAAAACTAGTGCATTCGGAAAATGCAAATCAGCTACAGTATGCCCATTTCTCACAAAAAACAAAACCAGTGGACCAGACAGCGTATTCGTCAATAACCTTACCTTTAATACTGTGAGAGAGTGCTAGAAACGTTACATTGTGCTGGGATATTTGTGGCTGGAGAAACTTGCAAATGATGCAGTCTGTTAAAGTTAGACGCTTCCAGACTAAAAAGAATCCTGATCTGATCTCAAATGTATTACCTCTGCCGAAGAAATACCCTAATCTATCAGAGCGTTTAGTTTCCATCTATAACTATTCTCAAGGATTCCGCAGTAGAAGAAGTCTGCTGAGAGTTGGCCAAAAGTACCCTGAATTCCTCACCATATTTATATGAACATTTCATTTATGAACGAGAATACACAATTCTAAGCCTGTCCATATCAAGAAAGGACATAATCTAAAACATAACTAAACTCTCCTAAAACATTAAAAGTTTGTTCTTCTTCTCAAAGTTGTGGGGTTGGGTGCAGTCCTTGTTCAATCACAGACCACCACATTTGACTGTGGTAAATATCACAATATCATTTAATAACTAAAAGTGAATATTTTATTAAAACCCACATTTTTAGATTTGATTTATAAACCTCTCGTAAACTGTGTATGTTGCTCAGTCAGAACCAAATAATGTGGCTGAGTGGCAGGGTGTTTTTGGATCTGATAACAATCTGAGCTGGCTGGAATTCCCAGGAATTCCAGTTGAGGAGACACTGAGGAGCCATGTCTCACTCTGCAGGTTTCTCTGTCTCCCTGTCATGGAGTAGCCGCGCTGACAGATCCCGTCAAGGCTCTCAACATGGCTCTCTTTCCACATCCTCGCCAAGACGGGCACTCTGCATGTACGTACAAACTCTCACATGCATCATTCACTGTCCTCTGACTGCCATTTGCTCTTATCTCAGACGTGAAATGTTTGTAGTAGGCAACATTGTCATGGATCTGAGAGTGTTTGAGCATCTCATCCGAACTCAGAGAGGAGCAGATGTAATGCGAGCTGCTTGTTTGTGTTGTTTTTGCTTAATCTGACTCTCCTGTGTGTTTTCTCACACCCTTGGCCCGGTCTTCTCAGTGTGCTTTATGTTTTCTTTCTTATCAGTGAATTCCTATCAGGTCAGCCAAACATGTCAGAGTACAGTGATCTGAGACATTTCTCTGCTCTGCTCCACTGCTCGGGCTGAAAGAATGCAGCCCTGCCATCTCCCGTCTTCAATGGTTACAATATGCCTGTGTGTGTGTGTGTGTGTGTGTGTGTGTGTGTGTGTGTGTGTGGCTGGTTGGTTGGTTTGAGCGATAGATTTTTTCTGTATATATACTGTATCAGTAAATCAGTGCTATACATTGTACAGTAAAAGCAGAGGTGGAAGTATTCAGATTATTCACCTTTACGTGAAAACAGCAACACTACAGTGTAAAGATACTCAGTCACAAGTGAAAGTGTTGCATTCAAAATTGTACTTAAAGTATTTAATGCTAATACTTCTTTACTTAAGTACCAAAAGAAAAGTATGGGACATGCAACATTGCCAATTTTAGCACCAGATATTAAAAACATACTTCAATATGTTTATTAATAATGAATGTGTTTATCACTTCAATATTGTACTTGTTAAAGGAGGAGTTTATTTGTAATTACATTATACACTTATTGGTAGCATAACCTATAATGTGTGTCAATTGATATTATTACTTGTTACTAAATATGTAAAACAAATGCAGTGGAGTAAAAAGATATTTGCATTCAAAATTTTGTAAAGCATAAAGTATAAAGTGTAATGCATAATGGAAAAATACTCAAAGAAAGTACTATAACCTCCATTTTTTACTCAAGTACAGTACCTTAACATGCTATGATTGTATTAACCTGCACAATGTGAGTTTGTTATTTAAAAAAGAAAATAAATGCTGTTGTTAAAGGGTGACTGGAAACGTTTTAGGCTGGGTCACAGCAGGTTCACTATCGGCTTATTAAAATTTAGTGCTGGTAGTGGAGATGTAATGACTGTTCACTAAAGGTGTTGGCTCTCTCCCTCTCTATCATTATTTAAAATGCAATCCTTTTTAAACTTTACATTCAGTCCTTACAACTCAAATGCAGTTCTTGCAATTCCACTTTAACTATAGTGAGTCACACCTCCGATATGACGGAGGTGCATGCAGATGCAGCCACCTTTACAGTAACCTCTCATGGACTTTGTGTGTACGTGTCGTCTTTTTTTTTTTCCTGGAACACATCTGGCATATGACAGCATTGGAGAAGAAAGCATGCTGATTAAATGCAGCGAACCTTGAGACACCATATTTTCTGCCAAGAAAAGTCCCCATTGTTTATGTTTGACTACATTCCTCCTGTTGCAAATTCCAAATGCACATCAGAAATGCTCCTTCACTACTTCTGTTTTTTTTCTGTTTCAGTTTTCGTTGCTTTTTGGTGTGTTGTATGCAAGTAACTACCACAACTGCATTTTGTTTCGAGACCTTGTGATGCATACTGATTACAAATGATCCAAGAATATAAAAGAACGGTCGTTGAAGAAGAACAATTGAGCGCTGATCTTTAGAACACCAGTCTCTCTGCTTTGATAATTTGCTGCTTTTCTACCAGCAATTTTCTTAACTCAATCTCAGTTTGAATTAAAGAAAACAATGTTATTTGATCATAAATACAACTATTTAAACACCACCAGAGAATCAATTGTGATGTCATTGGCCAGTCCTCAAAACCTGTTGAATGATCTTCAGGCTCTTTGAGTGTGTGTGTGAGTTAGGTAGCTAGCTAATTCTATGACGATTTCATGCAGCACTAGTTAGGGCTAGTACTGGGGAGTAACGGAATACATGTACCGGCGTTACGTATTTAGAATACAAATTATGAGTAACTGTATTCTGTTACAGCAACAATTTAAATAGATGGTATTCAGAATACAGTTACATTGTTGAAATCAATGGATTACATGACGATACTTCTCTGTTTCATGAGTTTATTCGCTCTCTAAATAAATTGAGGCAAGTTGATGCATTTCCCAGAAGTCCCAACATGAAAACAAATGAAAACAAGCTATTTGAATTGCGTGATCAGTTGCCTACAATGGAGTAGGAAGAGGAGTAGCTAGAGGTAGAGCTGGAGCCGGAGCAAGCACAACAGAGCCAGGGCAGGAATACGTTATATCTTGGAAATTCAAACAGCATTTTACATTAAAGAAAGAGAAGGGCGAACCAAATATAACTGTGCAATGAAACCTCTGATTGGCAGCAACCAACCTCCTTTCCGCGTCCAAAGACTCCACCTCCAACCTGAAGAAGCAGCTTAAAGTACTTTTTTTTTTTTTCATCTGCTGTAGTTTTACTGTTTACTTTGCTATTTTATAGTTGTATCAGTATCTGTATCCTATGTGCTGATTTACAAGCCCCGGAGCCCTCGTGTTAGCTTAGACTGCGGTTAGATTTTGTAGTATGCAGACTTGGGCCTAACACATTCAGCCAGTTGGAACAGAAGAACACACCAGAATAGGCCTGTTTAGTTAGCAGGATTTGATGGCCGCATTCCTACACTTATAAAATGCAATTCAATATGGAAGTAATCCAAGTATTCAGAATACGTTACTCAGATTGGGTAATGTAACGGAATACGTTACAGATTACATTTTTGGGCATGTATTCTGTATTCTGTAACGGAATACGTTTTGAAAGTATCCTTCCCAACACTGGTTAGGGCTAACAGAAAATGAGCCAAAAGAAGACACTCAACAGATTGTGTGGATACAGTTATTGGCCTGTAAACAAAGAGCTAGCACTATTTGCTAATGCTGCCAAATACTACATTTTGTCACCATAACAGTCAATCACTGTTAACAATTAGAGCTAGTTATTAGCATACACAGGCTAATTAAAAGAGCTAGTCAGACTACATTTTTGAATAAGCTAGTCTAAGCCCAACAGTTCTGTGGTGATTTTGATAGATCTGACCGTGAGCAACATCATTTTGTGATTTGGAACTGTGTAAATGTTATGAATATTATTCAAAAGACACAACAGGGCTTGTTTGCTCTTCCTCAACTGTGAGAAATGAGTTTGAATTGAAGTGCGCTGTAAGGGTCTCTTTCATATGGGGCTCTAATGATAAAATTATATTGATTAACTGATTGATCATATGAAGTCTCTGCAACTAAATTCAGTTCAAATAACATTCAGTGTAGGTTTATTGTAATTTAATTTCAATCTTAGAAACTGCCACCATGCCTTGTGTTTCACATCCGTTACCATTACGAGATCTTGATGCATTCATGAAGTGTCAGAATGATTTGCAAAATGCTTTCCAAATTGGGAAAACTTCCAGTAACTGCTGTCAACATGCTGTTTAAAGATCTGAGCAATAAAATACAGCATATCTTCTTTGCTCATGGACCCACCGCACTATCCAAAAAATGACTTCCCAAATTGGGATAAGGAACATCCGAGAAGCGCTGGTTTGGTGGAGGTCTTTGATCCCCGAGTGTGATTCTAGTTGAACACGTTTTTTTTTAACTTTCAAACAATCCTAACTTTTTTCTATGCTGTTTCACTCTATTCTACGTGCGTTTTTGGAATTCAGCAAGGCAACCGCCATGTAACCACCAACAATTTAGTGTGGTGACACGGAACTGGCACTGTAAAGAGCTTTAGCAAAGTAAATCCCAGTTTGTTATTCAGGCTTCCGCCCTGAGACTCATTTATTCAAAGTAATTAGAGGGTTGTGTCAGCAGCACTTCCAGATAGAGTAATACACTATAATTCTGGTCAGAGTTAATTTCTCTCTACTCACGCCACACACAGAGACACACTCACCATTAAGCTCATGCACGCACATACACCCCATGAGCACCAATACACACACATTCATACACACATACTGTGGTTAAGCCACTGCAGTCTTATCATTGCAGTCATTTTCTCTGACAAACAAGGGAGAGCACACACACACACACACACACACACGCACACACACGCACACGCACACACACACACACACACACACACACACACACACACACACACACACACACACACACACACACACACACACACACACACACACACACACACACACACACACACACACACACACACACACACAAAGTTGAGTATAAAATACAAACAGTACAAAGTTTGATTCACTTTCCAGGTCAAGCCAAGATCATCCAATCAGAGGAGATATCTGGTACAAGGAGGAAAGAGGGCCGTAACAATTCTCTATCTTACTAGAATAAAGGTATTCTGATATGTTTTTGAAGTTATACGGCATTATTCCACCAACGTGCAGCAACATATTTCAATTTACACTCCTCACAGCATGCAGTCTTTTCAAAATAAATTTAGTTTTTGTCACAGAATAGGCAAAGTAACTTAATAAATGAATCGATTTGGTTAAAATAGCTATGAAAGAAGCATTACTTAGGTACAGAGGTTGCTTGAAATAATCAGTAAATTAGTTTTTTCACATGGGACACAAACAGCGAGGTGAAAATCTGATGTTTTTGGAACTACCAAACCACCCCCGACTACTCTCGATGAAGACTTTGTCTCTTTATACTTCTAATTTCACATTTAAAATAGAAAACGTACGTTTATATTGCGTTATACAAGGGAATTACAGTGCATTCATTTTCCTAAGTATAGTTACAAACAAAGAACAGCATAAGCTGGTATAATGTTTGTCATGTTCACCATCTTATGTAGGTTGGTGTTATTCATGCTAACATTTGCTTATTAGTGCTAAATATAAAGTACAGTTGAAGTTCAGAGGAATGTTAATAGTGATGAATCAGATTTCAGGTTTAAAGGTTTGACCTCATGAAGAAAATATTTTTTTTTACATTTTATCCTGTGACGAAAAGTCAGCTGGGTTCATCCTGTGGGGACCACGAATGCCTTAACAAAACGTGCATTTTTCTTTTAAACACAAATTAAACCACAGCCTAATCCTTTACAATGAAAGTTTTCATGAGCCTTCTAGAGGAACAGCTTCAACCATTCATGCAGGTGTTGTAACTGTCATCACATTAACATTCCTTTGTAAGACATGTGTCAAGAAGCGGAAATTCGCTAAGAAAGCAGAAGAGAGAGCTCTCGTTCACACGTGGGAACAAACAATGTGCTGAAAGTGAAAACAAAGGATCAAGACAAGTAGCATTCCTTTCTCTCCCAGGACTAACACAATACATCATTTGAATTATAGGATGATTTTTGCAACAGTCCATTCAATAATGCAATTTATAAACATAATATCACATCAAATTAGCTGGAGAAACATTTTCTAAGTAGTTTGTATACATTTGTTGTTGTTGTTTATTGAGCATTAAGGGAATCAAGATATTCACATATACAATCATTGTCTGTTCTGAGCTGTAATTTAACTCAGTTTTTCAATGTAAGTGTTAGAACAATGTTGAGGTACTTTACCAGAGCTTTTTTCATTTTGTCCAACTGTAGGATATGTTGTAGTTTATTTCCTGCATTTTTTTCCTAGGCCCTCTGACCCCCCTACCCTCGTCGAAAAAAAAGACGCTTAAGACGCTAATCGAGCCTTATCAATGCAACAGAGAGAGAAAGAGTTATTACAAAAAAACGACTTATTTACTAAGCAAACCATTTACAAATTAAAAATACAAATAATCATATCATTACACAAGCTGCATGTAGTACAGCGATATATTGAAACAATGGCCCAAGGTGCAAAATGCATGAATGACCTTCCTCTATCAGTGGTAGACAAGCATCGAGGCAACACTGAGTCCAAACTAGCTAGAAAGGAAAAACGTGTTTGTTCTATGTTCCTCAGACAGGTCTCTCACAGTTGTTCCAAGAAAAGAGCGTTGAATCAAATTCAACATTATGCTGAAATCACTTTTTGTTTCTTAAGAAAAGCAATTGTAACATGCTTTTTGTAAACCCGCTTTAAACAAGGATTAAAAACATAAAGATTTTTAGTCAGGAGTACATCATAGCAAAGAGGTGTCATAGTGAAGGAACAAATGACCTAATTGCATCTGATAATGGACTGGTCTCTGTACTGGCTGGGTATATTTTATTACTGCAATCAATACCATTGACCATGACTATGACCTTCTATTACAGAGACTCACACATTAACATTTAATTAAAGAAAGCTGGTTTAAGTCCTACTTGCCTGAGTTATTTCAGATTGTACGTTTTCACAGTGATTGATATACTTACTCCAAAATGAGTCATGAAGTCTGGAAAGCTCTTTATTTGCTTCCTGTTGACAATATTACACAAAAATAGTTAGATCATATCCAACTATATGTATTTACGAAGCCAGGTAAAAGCATTCAGTTAGATTGACTTCAAGCTTGCCTTGAGGACATAAAAACATAGATGACATGCAACCTTCTGATGGATGGCATTTACCTGGCCTCCAGCACCACAGTTAGGAATCTCAGGTTTTTCTTTGATCAGGTTATGTAAAACAAACCTCGAGGGCTATGTACTTACGTAAGATTGCAAAAATGAGATGCATCCTCAAAATGAGGAAAACGAGTTCATGTATTTGTTACTTCTACAATAGATTCTTATCATCAGACTGTCCAGTAAATTCCCTAAACCTCTCCAGTTGATGTGGACAGCTGTGGCACGTTTACTGACAAGCACTATGAAAAGATGTCAAGCAGTGTTTGAGTGCATAATAAAGCTTTGTACCAGATTTGATGGCAATGCACCCAAAAGATGTCAAACCATGTCAGTGGAAACCACCAATGCATCATCACAGAGTATTAGGATGGGGAACTTAAATCTCTGTCCAAAATACCATGGCAATCTATCGAAGGGTTGTTAAGATATTTCAGTCTGAATCAAACAGCTGGACTAACAGACAGACTTTCATATCCCACAGTCAGGCTGCTAGCATGGTAAACTGTGTTACTACATGGCAAAGAACCAATATGAACTACAAACATTACTCACAATTGTTAAAGGACTTCCTCCAAACACTTATTTAAATAAACAATAAACAGGTCTGGATTATCTTGGGTCATCATTTGTGTAAAGAGACATTGCAGCTGTCCAATGTTTGTTGCTTTGACCACAATGGGAGCTCAATGGAGTTGTGGTAAATGTTGAATGGGGTGTAATTTATATAGCGCTTTATGACCCCTCCATTCACACACATTCACACAGAAGCAGGGCTACCATACAGCGTGCCAGCTTTACAGGGAGTCTAACATTCACATACACTGTTAGCCATCGAGAGCAATCTAGGGTTAGGTATCTTCGTCAAGAACACATCAACTTGTTAACTGCAGGAGCTCGATCGAACCGCCAACCTTCAATTTGGTGGATACCTCCTGATCCACAGCCACCTCCCGGAGTTCCTCATACAGGAGAGAAGGCAGAACTCTCTAGTGCCAAATAAACGACAACAGTCATCTCAAACCACAACGTAGACCAGCGGCTCGGTCGGTTTTTAAACCGGACACATCACAGAGCAGTTTGGAAATTGTCGGTCAGACTTTGACAAACAGTTTCAAGACTTGGCGTTACTTGAGCCAATCGCTACATTTATGTGTCACCCATTGGAAGATATTGAGCTTGACTCACTCGCTTCAAAAACTGCCACACTGTTCCACCTGAACCCCTCTGCAGTGGAGGATGAGATGCTGAATTTCAGAGGTCATGGACAATTTTGGACCTTAGTCAAAGAGAAAAGTACCAAAACATGAGGACATGTGCTACCTCCTTGACTGCATTATTTGGCTCTCCTTATTTATGCGAGTCAGCCTTTTCCCACGTGAATATTATTAAGTCCAAGTACCGATCCACCATGACTGATGATCATTTGGAAGCATCCCTCATGGTATCACTCTGCGTACCTCTGCAAACTTGTGCTCCCTTTGTCCCTGAAGAACACATTCAGAGATAAGAAGCAGGACGAGCAAACAAATCCAAACCCTCCAGTGTTCCGCAGTTTTACTTCACTCGTCACTCTAGTGTATACGTAGCTCTCAGTTGGAGTTTGATGTCAAATTCTTGTCTTTGAGCTTCTAAACTGCAGCTATTCTCTGAACATGTATTGGGACATTAAACAATCGTTTACTTATGCATCAGGTATGCTCTGGATCACGAGTGTCTGATCCAAAAACAGTGTGTTTAGCCTGGAAAGCACACAGCATCATTTATTCAACGCACTGTTCACAAATCACTTCTGTATCACACCTGATGATCAACTTCAAACATGTTGCAGTATGCCGTTCATCTTCAAAGTGGTGCCTAGCTTTTACTTTATTATGGCCATCTAGAGACCTGCACAGGCCTGAAGTAGAGAAAGTTACACATCAATAAATCATTATCAGAGTATCAGTTTACTCACTGAGGAAACGGCTCATGGATATTTACTCTGAAGGAGAAATAAACATTCCATGACAAGAGAAGGGCTTCACTAAAAAAGTCGAAGAGTTTTTAGAAAAATACTCCCAGTGATGTGCTTGGGTTTTGAACCACAAGCCCCCAACAGTTTGCTAAATATGAAAAAAAGGAAGGAAAAATTCAAATATGCCGTTCTGCCCAAATGCCGATGTAAATATCAATCAAAGTTTAAGAACCCACTTCCTGTTTTAACTTTTGACCCATTGGTGGTATTAGGAATGCACTGCTTTATGCCAAATGATCAGTTTGCCTTGTCCACCTTAGTATAGACTAGTTTTATCAAAGCTGGGGGCCAGAACTCATGAAATAAGACCCAGATCGTTGACCTCTTGAGGTAACAAACTGTGAAGACAGCATTGACACATCATCCCCTTTTTCAGTTAGTAGATAAATCAGATTGTTGTGTATTGATCCATCTGGGAGTCACCAAGCAACACTATCAGTGGTTTGGAGTTGTGTTTGTTTTAACTGATAATTGTAAGTTCATTCACCCCCCTTTTAGTTCTGATTTTGGTCACCATCTCAAAATACAGTATCTGGTTCTTTTCACCAGCTAATGTGACTGTTAGATAAGCTTCACAATGAGATGAACCTTTCTCTAAAGCTCCATGAGAGGAGCTGCAGATTCAGCTGATAATTGTCCGTAGACTCATTATTACTGACTACCCTTTTCGAGTTGTTTTCACATTGTCATTGAAACATTTATATCAAAAAATAAATTATGATGTCAAAAAATCATTCCAATGTGCGAGATGACTGCTTATTTTAGGGGTTGACACACACACACACACACACACACACACACACACACACACACACACACACACACACACACACACACACACACACACACACACACACACACACACACACACATGGCTGACCTCATGTGTGAGCCTGTATCTGTACGTGGTGCTGTCCACAGTGAATTGAGACAGGACATAAACAACATCAAGTGAAACCAACACTGGGCCAAATCTAGGACGAGCGCTTCCCTCAGGAGCCTACTGTGAATGATATCATTCAACAAAGTACAGACAACACAAACACACACACACACACACACACACACACACACACACACACACACACACACACACACACACACACAAACTGTACACCACACATTCCTCCCGTTTGTTCAACATGCTGCACTCACAGAGCTGTACAACATGGCTGAAATTCAACCGAAAAATGCATTGCTCTGGGCATCTGTGAAATAGTTTTTACAACATTTCAGTCAGGCAATATAAATAGCATGTACATTTATACTGTACATGAGACGATTTTAGAGTCCAAAGAGCCGTATGATTCCTCATGGCAGAGTTTAACAAACATCTCTTTATCCTTCTGCTGGAAACAAAACCCTAATACTGTAGTTTAACAGTTTCATATGAGGGTAGATGACATCTGAAATACTATTTTGAGAGTGTTTTCCAGAGGTGTGACCTGGAGGAGAACGGGAAACTGAGCTGGGTTGTAGGAGTGCCCATGTTCGACTTCCGATCTCGGTCCATCCATGTGTCCAAATCATGTCAGCGGTCACTGCTGGCCGGATTGCTCTGAAGACTCTTGTGGTTTGACCCTTGACATCTTGCTGTTAACCAGTAAGCAGATAGCGTGGTGCAGTGATGACATACAGTATTTTTGAATGCTCCCTCATTAAAGACATAGGATTTGTCCATTGCACTTTGGAAGATTGCAGAACAAAGAGACCTGTGGCAAACACACAAGTAATGATATAACATGTTTTGTTCAGAAGGATATTCTCAACACATTATTACCAGTTTTATCATTTTTAAAACTTAAATGCAATCTCTAGAACAAAATGGCTAACAAAACGCTATAAATTAATTACAAGTCACATGACTTCACGTCATCACCGCTAAGCTAACGTAGGATATAGTTCAGCGTGATGACGTTCAGCCACTTGTTAGCAATCGCTGTTTAAAAGACTTACATAAAAAATCTTCAGACATTCTGTGGGGTATTTTCTAACATTTGTTAGGTTGTAGAACACAAATTTAAAATCGCTTCCACTTGTTTTAACCAAACCTTATTTCAGGGATCAAAATCACATCGATTGTGGGTAGAAGGAGCCGATAAATGCTAAAATATTAACCCATTTCCAGGTTTAGGAGGATTCCATTCACTCCATTGTCATACAGTACAAGAGGATGACCTCTTTCTATGTCAGAAGCCCCAAAAACCCTTCATGCAGTGGCAACCTCCAGACAAACTCTACACTTAAGTCCTGCTTCTGATGAGGCAGTTGCTGTGCTCTTATTCTGCATCATAATGACGTATCCGCCTCTATTGTCTGTGAGTAGTTCTTTACGTATGATTTAAACAAGTTTTATTGTATGTTGTGTCATATGACCACATTAAAGGTGCCATAGAAAGCATCTATCTGGTATTCTAAAGTGTTCTCTGATGTCTACAAAGACGGTATATAACTTTGGTTGATCCAAAAAATGTCCAGATGCGGTTTTACAGACCCATTTACAACCCTATGTTTTGGTCCTAGAATGAAACAAGCTGAATTGCATTATTTGGGGCTGATTTAAATAATGATGAGGAGCTCTGCTCTGATTGGCTGGTTTATAAGGAGCAATCCATGGCTGCCTCAGAGCCCACAGAAGTAAGTGAAGTCCGCAAAACTGTGAGAGATGAACCATGGAGGCTATTGGCATCCAGCCTTACATGTTTGAGTCTTTATCGGAGGAGGAAACCGATGAATTTGAAGAACAGCCAGTTGGTCGGAGATTGGAGAGCAACGTTACGGAGTGGTAAGTGTTAGCGTAAGTGTTTCCAGCAGCTGGTGTATGCAAATGTTGGGGCTGGACTACAGTGTGTGACGTCACACACAGGGATTGTTGTAATTCACCCGTTTTACCGCTGTGATATGCATATTCATGATTTGCAGGTGAAGGAGGAAACAATGGTGTTTGAAGTTCCCGGTATGTCAGTTCAATGTACCAAACTCTCCTTATTCAACTATGCCGAGGGAAATGCAGTTTTACATTCTATGGCACCTTTAACAACTACAGTGTTATACTTTACCTGTTCTAAGTGTCATCATTGTTGACAAGGGGAAATATCTTCAGCAGTCAGCAGGTTTTCTTTCACATACAGAGACTGTGACCTACACACACATGTTAAAATGTTATTGCTAACTTATAAAGTATTGAATGGTTTGGGACCCCAATAAATATCCAACATGCTGCTCTGTTACGAGCCACCCAGAGCTGTGAGATCATCAGGGCGGGCTTAATAATTGTATCCCGGCACAGAACCAAACACACCGAAGCTGCTTTTAGTTGAGTTACTTTTCACCCTTTTTATAATTTCATTCATATTTATTCTTAATGTTTTTTTTTTTTTATTTTGTAATTTTTACCAGCTCGGGATAGAACACTGAATTTCATTGTACATTTACATGACAAAAAAGGTATTAACTTTCATACAGTCTGTCCGCCAAGGGTTTAATGCTGTTGCACTCGATTGCACAATGCCCACATGACAAGTGATGTACATTTAAAAACTAGTTTGGCACCTCCATACACCAGGCCTAACCGTTGCATAATGTGGATGGTAAGTGTCAGAAGCATGATGATGAGTTCATCACTGCAGCTGGGGAGCTCATTGTGCCCACCTGGAACATGCTAAAGCTACACACTTCAATTTGAGTCTGAAGATAAACAGAATGTAGTCACCTCTCAACTCCAATTTGGGTCATTATTCTGTACTAAATTGCTACAAAAAACAACATGTGTATTTAGTTTTATAGACATGCAATGACTTGAATGGACATAACAATATAAATGGAACAAAAAGTTCACACAGTTAAATCAAACTTTATCATCTCACCAGAGGAAATGGGGTTACAGCCAGGTATGCAAACATTTATTAAAACATAATTACATAATGATCAGGTCAGTCTTCATTTAACTCAATTGAGTGACTTGAATTAAAAAGACAGACTTCACTGAGAAACAAAAGGCTTTACAGTGTTTTACAGAAATGCAGGACTACTCCCTTCAAACTTGAAACAGATTTTGATGTGTAACATTAGTGGACTCACCCTTTAACCAAGTGTTTATAAGATCCCTAACCCTTTACGACTACAAACCTAGGGGTGTTAAATCTCGCTGTTGGATTACTAAAAAAGTCTCAAAACATAAACCAACCATAACGTATATATTGTTTCAACACCAAATCAGTAAATCAAGACTAAGACAGGACCTATATGCAGAGTTGCTAACATATTTACTGGGAAAACAGGTCTGAAAGTTGGTCTTAGACGATTGAATAAAGTCTTCTGGCTCTCTGCGCTTTGACAGGATGATGAATGGCTGTGTGTAACATGGAGGGTTGAGCCCTGGGGGAAGCACCACAACAGAGCAGAATAAATCAGCGGCAGGGAGGGATCTCAGTTACCTCAGACACTGATCTGCTTCTAAACAGGGAGACTGACTTACTTCCAATAATCCTGCAGTTTACTTCTCTCCAGGTCAGCTGTGGAGCCCCACATGTAATAATGAAAATAAAACTTTATTTGTATGGCACTATATATCGTACACCTGGTGCAGCTATCTAATGGCACACATCTACTTCAGGTTTAAAACGTTTTGCACACATGCAGCATAAACACATTGGGACACTGGGAGAAAGATAAAATAAGACAAATAAATAAATACAAAAATAATAATAATCCCTCTCGGTAAAAGGAAGGATGACATACAACTAAATGAATAAATATAATAAAATATTAAAATCTATAAAATAAATAAAAACAACAGTACAATTGTTTTACAAATTCATAAATTATACGCATAATAAAGATGAAAAGACTATTTTAAAATGGGATTTAGCTAAAAAGTAAAATAAATATAAATCAAAAAACATAAAACTGTAAGAATAAATAGAAAATAAAACAATATAAAAATAAATAATAAAGACCAATTAAAAGAAGGGGTGTTGCTAATAAAAAGCTAATATAAAAACATGTGTCTTAAGCTGTCGTTTCAAAATGTCCACTGAGTTAACATATGGAGGGACGTGAAGATATGTAATTAGGTATGTTAACAGACACATGGAGCACAGTATAATTAGCCTGCAATTACAGTAGCGGAATTCACTGATCATCAGCCTGCAGCTATGAGCTCTTCACACAACATCCTGGCTGTGGTCTTATCTCCGGAGCTGTGAGGGACATGCGTGTCTTAACACACACTCACACACACCGACACATGGAAGACTTTTCCTCCTGTTGGCTGAAACATCCGGCGCTGAGCTATGTGATAGGGATACTTGTCATTGCAGCGAGCTCAGAGTGGCAGGATGAAAGATAACCACATATCCAAAAGTCCCAGGGGTGACTGCCTGAGGCCTGCACAGAGGAAGGAGAGGCGTGAGAAAAAAGGGTGCGAGAGCGGTTGCAGGCCAGTGAGAGGTGGGGGAAGACGAGGGCAGGGGAGTATCATGCTGCAGGACGCATGCTGCAGTAAGCGTGCAACAGCTGCAGCTCTCTGAATGCAACTGGAGGGATTTAACCCTGACGGCCGGCTGATGGTTACTGCCCACCTGTTCATGCTCTTATACAAACACTCCTTTGATCAGTGCAGCCAGGTCTCACAAGGGTCCTTGGGGGGGGACATCAAGGGGCTTTAGCGGAAATCTATGAGTTCTTGGACAAGTTTCAGAGATTCCACAAGTCCCAGAAGGGGCTGCAAGGATAATAAAAGGTTTCTACCAAACTTAGACAATGTTTCATGTTCTTTTACCATGGTTCCAGGTTTTCCAGTTGCTGTTGATCTAACTTGGTTTGGAGAGTTCACCATTTTACTGCCCATTGTTCCACCAAAGGGAAAAAGACTTTCACTTTCATTATGCACTGCTAGATATAAAATGGGAAATATGTAAACATTAGTCATTTTCCAAAGGCTTGATATAAAAAATTTGGACTGGAGACCATTAAGGATTTCTAGTCATGGAAATTCAACAACACCATGGTCGGGGACAGTGGTGATGATTCAGGGCCAAAATTCCAACCAACGGTCACATGCTTTATCAATGGCTGTTCTAGTGTCAGTTGGCAGTACAGTGAAGTGCCGGTGTCTGATCACACTTCAACCCACAATCCCTTTTGTTCGTCCCCTCTCTCTCTGTATCCACATTGGAGAGCAGTTCTAAATGCTGAGCTGTAACCGGAGTCTGGCAGCTGCACTGTGTGCCGTAGTGAAGTCTCAGAGGAGAGACAAAAAGTACTTTAACACCTTCTGATACAAAGTGGTTTATTCAACAGTTTCAGAAAATATATTACCAATGTAAAATCAATATAATATCGTTTTACCAACCTTCCCCTGACATCACAGAACAGTCAGGATTATTCAGGTAACCTGCACATAAATAACATCAGCTGTAAAATAGTTTTGGATTGTCTCTAAAACAATCTAACTAAAACTGGACAAAAATAACCTAACCATCACTAAACAGAACCACACCAGAGGCCTGTACGACGAAGCGGGATTTGCGACAAGCGAGGTCAGTTCAGGGTTAACTCACTTCTGACCGGGGAAGCAAACTGCAAACAGAGTGTCCATCATCCATTATTTTGGATGCACTAACACTGTGCTAAGCTTTGTGTATCCTTAAGGAACTACGAGGACAGGAACCACTGTGAAGTTTACCTTGGATTCTCTGTCACACACAGCAGGCTCAGTCAGAATCACAATCCAATTTATTGCAAGATACGTTTACACATACTCTGATTTGGGGTCTGGTGTTGCCAACATAAGCAATCTAGGAAAACAGGTTGTAGGTCAAAAAGTAAACTATTTAGGTTTAAAAAAGAAAATGCTAAAGACAAGTATTTAGACCACATTTAAATTTAAATATAGAAAGAGCCTTAAAAGCTAAAACACTTAGGTCAATGAAAATATGGCAATATTTGGCAAACTACAGTGGATTGTATTTTAAAGCCATTGATGAAGCAGACAGTGACATTTAATCAGCAATCTCGTTTTTTTTTACTGTAATAAGAAATAATCTTATCAAAGGAGTTTAAACGTTTGACCCTAAATCCTGTAGCAGTTCTTATCTAGCTGCACTTTATTAAAATGGACAGGCTTAGTATGTAATAATTCTTAAAGATATGATGTCATTTAAAAAAGATTGAACAAAAAGGCTTAAAGAACATACAGATCTGGATAGGGTAACCTTTGTGTGGCTGTGTTCAGCGAGGTTCTAAATGAAAGTCAGAGCATGTTTACATGCAGGTGAATATGTCACCATAGATATTTTGTTTGGACTCTCTACTGCAAGTCACTTGGGTATAGTGTCCTATACGTACGGCAAACAGAGGTGCTTTGAACTAAGCAGAGAAAGGCAGAAGGCTGGTGGGTGGGGAGGAGATGTCTGAAGGTATTATCATTATTACAGAGGAGGGAACAGGGCGGAGGGAGCAGAGAGGGGGGGCGGGGTGGGAGAGGCTGGGACAGAGCAGATCAGATGACAGGGCTTCCTCCAGCAGGAGATGACCTGTCTAAGAAACCACTTATTTGTGTTCAGGCACAGGGTCTGCACTCTGCTCTGATAAGAGTCAGTGACTGGCTCCCACACCTGTTCATTCAGGTTGCAGAGGGGAAGACAGACATCAACAGACAAGCACAGACTAGCACTGACTGCTGTCAGGCCTCACTTCCTAATATAAGGGTGGTCACACTCTGTCTAACTGTACTCTCCCTCCTCTTGGTAATACTGCTTATTCTCTGTCTGTACACACACTAATGATAATGGAAATGCAAACCCAGCATGTACATATGTACTGTCAGCACCTCTTCTGAATAACATTCCCTAGTTTGTTGCACTGACTGCACTGAAGTCTGCATCAAAGGTGCATGTAGGGAAGACAACACATGAAAAGAGAACCACCTAGCTGAAACCAGTAGAGGTTTTGAAGGAGCGGGTAGAGGAGGAGACGTTTTCCTCATAGCTAGTAAGTGTGCCAATCATGGATAAACACATGTTTTATTTGTGCATGAGAGAAATGGTGGCATTCATCAACACTTTTATGCATGTGCACTTCCTGCTGGTTCTTAATTAAGAACTGTTTCTTAATTTGCATATTTCTGTACTTATGCTATTTTTAGTTGATATGCATGTTCCAATGCAAAGCATGGCAAACCGGATGGTGCACTCACAAGGTCAAGTTGAGTGTGTATTGCTAGTGTTGTATTACTCCATACCTGTCTTGAGACCACTTCTAAAAAGGTCTTGGTCTTGTCTCGGAATCGACTACATTTGTACTCGGTCTTGTCTCAGTCTCAGACATATAGGACTAGAGATATCATGTCAAGGCTGGTCAAGACCACGGCTGTGGCTGGGGATGTGATTGGATGTAAAACGCCCTGTTTCAAATGCAACCAATAAGGTTACTTCACTGACTTTTAAGCACTTATGAGACTTCAAGTCTTTTACTCATGCGTCGCAATGTTTGTTAACCTGGGACTGGTCTATGTCGGCTGCTACCCCCTCACCTCTCCCCACCCCGTTCACACACACTCAAATGGTCTTGAAGTGATGTTGTTGGGAAATTCAACGATAATTAAATTTGGCTATTCAAACCGCAAATATGTCACTAATTAACTAATGCACTGTTTAGAAATAAAAATAATCACTTTTTGAATAAATATGATGAAGTTGAATTCATAGCTTCCAGTGTGTGCGCGTCTTTTTATGATGATGTGGATCTTTCAGGTCAAATTGACTATGGTATCTTCCACATGTTATTCTAAATGTATTATGTAGTGTTGGATTTACACTAGTCTGGTTGCGGTCTTGATTCAGTCCTGCCCTGCCTTGGTTTTGGTCACCCTTAATGACCGCCATTTTAGCTATGTACGTCAATCTGGTCATTACAGCTACGAATGAAGTTCTACATTTATTTTTTCTACATTACAAACTTACCACTATACTGGTGTCTACAAGAAACCGCAGTTAATTTGTTGGAGGATTTGAGCAGTCTGTAATGTTTCGCTATAGCAGACGATAACAACATTAGCTAGCTGGTTAACAGTGGCTGTGTGTGATTTGACACAACACTATCCAGTCCAAGTTCACTCACTGCTCAAGTGTTCACACTGCAGAGGGATCTGGATTGAGACATGGAGACTCTGCCTTAGACCACACCATAATCCAATACCCACAAAAGCAAATTACAGTTTTTTCTATAAAGCTAGCTAACTAATGTTGTTAGCATCTGCGATTGTGAAACATCACAGACTGCTCAAATTATCCAACAAATGAACTGTGGTTTCTTTTAGACACCAGTATAGTGGTAAGTTTGTAATGTAGAAAAAATACCGGTTTAACTTTATTCATACAAAGCTGTAATCACCAGATTGACATACGTAGCTAAAATGGCGGTCATTAAGGGTGAAGATAAGTGTCTGGCAGGCTTAACGAGACTTTTTGAAACACAGCAAAACGTTTTGGGGGATTTATTTAAAAATGGAAATAATGTTCACACGTATTAAAGATGATCAGATCTAGCCTAAACACTAATACAATTAGACTAATGCCGTGACAATGTGAATTTTAGTCTGGAAGGGAACTTTAGCCAAAGAGGCCAAAGGGTCTTGATCCGCTGGACGGTCATGGTTCACAGAGAGTTAGTGATGCAGCACGCTCTCTTCCGGCAAAGCTGCATCTTCAGTGATCCAGAGATAATGGAGGCTGGAGAAACAGAGTGTGTTTTCCTAACAGGCTGTCATTACTGAGGTTGTCAGATGAGCAGATATTTTGTCTGGTAGTCAGACAGTGTCAGAGTCTTTGGCCCCTCGCTCTCCTGCAGGGCTAATAACACACTTCCATTAACCTCTGACAGACACAAACACAGCGGTGTGTGTATAGAAGATGTCATCCGTTTACAGGGTAAACAGGAGCTGGATGAGGCACGTCTGTCAGTCAGAGAGGCAGCTTCCCTTCGGCCTGATAAAACCAGGATTTTCAAACAAGTCCTTTTACATACCAAGCCTGTTAAGATTTTAGAAACTGAAAACAGCAAATGTGAGGAGTGATTCAACTTAAACTTCTACAATGCATGATTCTCAACGGACTGTGATAGAATCTTAAACAGATGAGTTTTGGCTCATCGCGAGAGGATTATAAACTCTTCTATAAAACCTAAATTAAATCAGTGACAATTTTAGCCAACACGCCACATATCCAAACGTATACAAATGTTACTTATCATACATTTTCACACTTGATAGGTTAACATAGTGAGGTGTTACACTTTTGAACTCCTATGAGCTGAGATGTCATGACCTTTATTAGTGATTTGTTACTAGAGAAGTGTCAAGCAAGGTAAATAAAATGTAGTAAATACAATATTACTCTGGATTTTGAATATCAAGAAAAAAAAAAAACCTTGTTTACTTTCCAACCTGGAACAGTTTCATAGGTATACAGCGATAATGTTTACCCAAATAGTAAACACACACACATACACACACACACACACACACACACACACACACACACACACACACACACACACACACACACACACACACACACACACACACACACACACACACACACACACACACAATATCAGTTAGCTTGGGGAACTTGTGAGGGATTATCAACATCAAAGTCAATAGAAATGTCAGCCTGGCTATCTTTGGAAATGCCAGCAACCCTTTGCATATCCGTACCACACAACCAATACCACACCCACACCCACCCACACCCACACACACCCACACACACACACACACACACACACACACACACACACACACACACACACACACACACACACACACACACACACACACACACACACACACACACACACACACACACCTGCCCCTAGCAGAGGAGGTGATTAAAGCTGCTCTGGCGAGTGTGGCTTTTGATCTCCAAACGTACTGGAAAGCACTTAAAGGCAAAGCCCAGTTAAGCAGCAGAATAAGATGACATCATACCCCCCCCCCCCCCATCAACAAGATTAGCAGGATTAAGCAAATATACACCCAGCTCAGGTCGGCACTTGGGTTAAATGTATTAGTAATATTCATCTCAATGAGGTGCACTTGCGTTTACGGCTAACCCCCCCAAAAATACGAATAGTCGAATAATCTTTGGTTATATATCACCTTTTCTCTTGCCCAAATAATAAGGATTCATTTTGGTAAACACGGTTTTAAGCATGGATGTGTAACGAGAGCTGTATACCGCGTTGGAGGCGAGGCCCCGTTCATGCCTAGGAAAGTTACTCAGCGGTGCCAAAATATCCTGACTCAAACGAACAAAAATATCATGAAGCTTCCCTGGATTTTCTGGCAATCTTCCGGGCAATGAGCGCTTGTATTTTCCTTAAGCCCCGCCTCTAATCCACTTCGTCACCATGGTCTTGGCTCGGTCTAATCAATGTTGAGGGAAAATAACTCTGCGATCGGTATATTACAACCAACCCTCACCCACCCTTATCTTCTGTTTGAACATTTCTGTTTATTAAACATTTGCATTACATCGGAATTAGTGTTTAAAGAAATATATGTATATGTTTATAACTTCACTTCGCCCAATCAACCAATGAATGATAGGTCTACAAAGAAGTGTTCAAATATTCTGTGGAAACCCTCGCTCCAGTCAGCTAAATGTCTAGTCCTCCACAGACCTGGACATGTTCCTGCTATCACTTTTAAACAGAGGTGAACTAACTAAGCACATTTACTGTACTGTACTTAAGTACAATTTTGAGGTACTTGTATTTCCATGTTATGCTACTTTGTACTTTTACTCCTCTACATGTATTTAATCCCTTTAGTTTCTTTACAGATCTGGATTAATGATGGTAAATATAATCAGCCCTTAAATCAGACTTTAGTTCACCTGCAGTAAATCCAGCAGCTACCCTGCAGTATACAAAGCCATTCAAACTAGCTGCACCTTTACCAGCTCTGAGAACACTTTAATGATCAATCATTATAAAACATATCAGATATATTATTCTGAAATGGACCAATCAAACAATGACTACTTTTACTGTCGCTACTTTAAGTACATTTAGATGAGAGTACTTTCTACTTTCACTGGAGGAACATTTAGAATGCAGGACTTTTACTGTGACAGAGTATTCATACACTCTGGTACTTCTACTTTTACTCAAGTACAAGATCTGAGTACTTCTACTTTACTCAAGTACAAGACCTGAGTACTTCTACTTTAACTCAAGTACAAGACCTGAGTACTTTTATTTTTACTCAAGTACAAGATCTGAGTACTTCTACTTTTACTCAAGAACAAGACCTGAGTACTTCTACTTTTAATCAAGTACAAGATCTGAGTACTTCTCCCAGCTCTGCTTTTAAATAAAGCTCCTTTACCCGCTGGTAGCAGTAGATGGTAAATCCTCCCTCATTGGATCCACAGCAGGAATATATCAACAAAGGTCAGAGGAATAAAACTCAGTATGGTTGTTTATGGAGTTTTAAAAAAACAACATAACCAGTACAACCTCTGTCAGGTCACATATTGGAATCATGAAAACATTCCTGTTTTCTTCACCTCTTGGCTCTTCTAAGACCTCAATCAGTTGTCTCTTTTAAATAATCATTATATTATTATTGTAATGTTTCTTTTTCAGACAAAGCATGACGCTTAAGTAAAGCCCTCAACATTTCCGTTAGGATGCATCAACACTATGTGTGTTAAAATGAAATGAAAAAGTGAAAAAACATTAGTCATCAATCTAAATATGACCCAACCAATTACTTAAGTTTAGTTGCGTTCACTGAAGACTTTTGACATTTTCACCGTGTCTCATTAAATACTCCTGTCAGTTGTGTTTGAAGTCTGATGGGAAAATGGAAGAAGCAGAGGGACAATAACAGAGTGAAATGGATCCATCGGACCTTATCATCTCCTCCCTGTTTACTCTACACAGAGGAGGAAGCTTTGTTGACCCCTCACCCCGACTCACTCATCTCCATCCTCCCCGGTAACAGGAGACTGCAGAGCCTCTCTGTGAGAGTGGGAACCAGCACCTCCTGCTCCTCCCTAAACCAGAGGGGAAACAGCCAGGATGGATGACTTTGTTTGAAGCAAAGCTACAACGCCTCAAGTGTCACAACACATGGAGCTCCTTTAAGGAAATATAAACTGTTCAGCCTTAATTAAAAACTCCAACTGTAACACAAAGCACAGTTCTGAAAAGGGACTGCTGATAAGCTGCTGTGGTCTAACAATCCATTTCAATTTTAAATAGTGAGACTAAATTATAACTCTTTAATACTTCTAATAATCTACAATAATAATTGTTGAATTGCCTGTTTGGGCTGTTGTATTTGCAAATTTGTTTTATTTAAAAAGTATTGTCCCTGGATTTGAAATGCAGTTGAAACACTTTGATAAGATTTTCCATATACTATTGCTGAACAACTGATTCTGGTTAATAAGGTGGAACTTGGGGAATATAGTGGAATATTAAGAAGATTTTTTTCTCAGGACTCGATGGATGCTGCTCCTGATGGCAGAATGTGTACATATTGTCAACTTAATCTTCATGAAACATAATATGATGATAATGTTAATGTTAACTACAGCAAAAAAAAGTTAATGGTGTTAACTTTGTTTTAATGATTCACAACTTTTTAAAAAAAACGGTTATTCTACAGTAACGTATTCTTAATATGTCAAAAAAGTGTGTCATATTCACATCTGAAAGAAAGATTCCATAATGCTGTATAAAGTCTTTGCACTTCCAGTGAAAGTGTAATTGCTAGCACTTTGCATAGCATCGCCAGCTTTCTCAACCTTTACTTGCCAAAGAAACCGTTTTTAAGTTTTTGAATAAACTGTTTTTCAGTGATAACAGTTTTTCAGGCAAGGAACTAATTATTTAAATTACCAATTTATGATAACTTTCTTCCAAAACACGCATGTTTGAGAATGTACAGCGATGTTTTGACCTGAGGAGCTGCTGGCCCGATCTGCTAAAAAGAAAAACATTTCATCATTGTTTTTTTTCTTTCTTCCTGAACCATAGACACAGGTCAGCACTGCAAGTTTATCCATAAGGCGTAAATAATAATTCATATTTAAATCATGACACCCACAAATTTGGTGATAGCTCGCTAGAGAGCTAACATTCGCTAGCTATCTTGTTAGATATAACTAATGTAAGTTAGCTAACTATGTATCTATAAAGGTTAATCCTAATTTTTGATAGATAGTGAACATTACCTAGCTTGATTTACAGATAGATAGATTTGTCTACTCTTCTGGCAGTGTGAGGTATTATTAACTGTCCATATGAACTTTAGTCTGCAGTCCAACCGGACGATATGCTTCAGTACTTGTTGTAGCTCCTAAAAGCAGGGGCCATAAACAACAAAAGACACTGCAGAGGTCATTTTAGACCTGTCACATGTCATCCCGCCAGCCTGTAACAGAGGATGGAGGTGTTACTGTAAAAGCATCTGATCACCACAGTGTAGCTGTAACGGCCCGTCCACACGCTTCCTGTTGGGAGCTTCAACGGAGACACTTCCCATTCACTTTGAATGGGGTGACATCAAGCTTTGCTGGACTGAATTGTGGTTCCATTCCTTCGCTTGGCCTGCGTTACCTGGGTGAAAGTGGAGAAAAACTTTTTTCCTCATCTTCCAAAAAATGGAGTCTTATTCGACTAGACCCTGTACACATACAGGGATACAAACAGGAGGAGTGATTGGTTGTTGGTCATGTTAACCCCAAGCGCCAGACACACCCACCGGCAAGCGTCACCGCAACGGAACCGTGTGTTCGCTGCGTAAATAGCCCAAATAAAATGTATTGTTTACAATGCTGCTAGTCCTAAACCAGGAGAACTAGCGTTTAAACCTGAAGTGGGGAAAGGGGCGGGGCTATATAAGGTGAATACATTTTGAATAAAGAGGCAGCACACATAAAGAAATCAAATCACACACATCCATAAAACAGGTGGCTGCATAAAAAAAAGAAAGGGAACAAAAATACTGAAAAAGCAGCCATTAACAACATTTATATATTGTAAAAAAAATGAAGTTTAAAACTTCTACAGTTGGCCAGATGGAAACACCTTCAAACCTCAGGGCCTGGCCAGAGCACTGGAACATTCTGCTTAACCAACCGGTGTTTCCAAAGTCACAGAGCATTTTTGAGGTATTCTTGTATATGGGCATGGATCAGGAAGAATGCCACACTTAAAGCCATAGATTTTAAGCTAGCTGGAAGGATCCCCTGACCCTCAGCGCAGAAAAGTATCCCATGAGCCGGATCATTTTCCAACTGTAGATTGAGAGGAAATAGCTCTGGCACTGTTGGATTCAGACTTCCTTCTCTTTATAAACGCTCTAATCTAGATATATGGGTAATTGGCTGGCTGAGTGAGGGCAGAGGACGGTGGGATAGTGCCGGTGGCTCAGTCTCAGGTTTCAGCGGGAGATGGATGCTGGGTCTTTTGTCATTGTGAGCGGAGAGCCTCAGGGCCCGAGCTCTAACACAGCCTCCATTCATGATCTGACCACACCACAGACTGGATAAGGCTCACCACTCCAAGACAGATAGACAATAATGGGAACACAAACAAAATAAACAAGATTTAAGAAGCATTTGCTCACTTATTTTTGACATTTCATTTATTTATTCATATTTAAATAAGCTTTTCAAGTGTTTTTATTATCATGTGCACAGTAGCTACAGTGTAGTTATGGCAATAAAAATCTTAGGTACTAAGCTCCTCCAACAATGCGACATATATATAGGATATCAGACAAAATAAGAAAATAAACATCAAACAAAAAAGAATTGTGCAAAATGAAACAGAGTACTTTTAATTAAATTGTGCAGGTTTTTTATATTTACTTAGGTTCATTTTATTCAACATCAGTTATTTGTGCTTTGAGTGGCAATTTAATTCAAGCACGCTTACAAACGCACATGAAAAATTAATTTACACACATAAAAACTATTGAAAAAGAACACATTTTAATGTAATAAAATCAAATAAATATAAATTGGGTCAAATGCAATTGCCTGTCTGTAGTTGCCTACCATATCCAACATAACACTGTCAATCACTTTTAAATTAATGTTATAAATTCATTTGACATATTTCGTTTTTTCATAATTTTCAAACAACAATATTTGGTCATTAAAAAAACATTTTTGGGGTTTTATATAGCGCTGCTTCCCATGCAACATGCAGTTTGTCAAGCCAAATATTTCACAAAAGATTAAAAATGTATCTGGACTTTACTGGAGCGAGATGTTTATTTATAAGGCATGAGGCATCTACTATTAAAAAAAACAAAATTGCTCTTGTTTTCCAACAGCTATGTTGAAACTAAAGCATTATCAATGTTTGTATAGAGATTTTAGAACTCCGGGCAGTCTAGACAGAAAGGACATGTTGACATATTCAATAGAAACATTAACAAACCATGATCTTTATCTTACCAAATGCTCAGTAGCCCAAACCACACAGAGGCATGACACGTGTGCGCTAGCTAGCAACGTGTCCTTCTCAAGGCTGCTTCAAACAGTTGTCCTTTAAATGTACAGCTGTAGTCCTTTCATGCTACATGAAAAAGCTAAACCTTTTTTTTATGGTGGAGTGTGGAGTTTGAGTTGAGGAGTAAAGAAGCTGTGTTCCGGTTTTATGGCTGAAGGAACTTCTGTATTTTTGCCAGACAGCTGAGGGATGACAGGCTGTGGTTGGGTGGGAATTGTCTTTTAAACCAGAGTCTCTCAAATGACTCTGCTTGATTTGAGAAAACTCTTAACGCTCAGTAGCCCAGGATTGCCTCTGCCTGTGTGCACCAACAGAATAACAGCTTCAGTGCACATGAACAGTGTGTCCAGAGAAAGGGAAATTGAGGCATTACACATTTGGACTAAAAGGAGAGTGAAGCATGAAAGGAAAGTATGGAGGTACAATGCTAATTACATTTGGAGCTTGTTGCTGAGCTGCAGGTCTGATGTGAAGCCAGGCTGGCTCCATCTGTGTTTCTCTCTCCTCTCCACGGGCTGCGGCAGGCTTTCTCCTCACCAGAGGTAATGATGGCCTCATTTTTGGCCGAGATTTGGAAGGAACAGGAAATTCTATGGCCGTCCTCTGAGAGGTGGTTATATTACTGGGACGCCACTAATAAAGGCTGGTGCCGGCCTGGGATTCCACGTCTTGCTCTCTCCCTCTCTTTCTCCCCTCTGAAGTTTGTCTCTCCTGCTCTCCCTTTATTTCTTTCACGGCTGCAGTACTTGGGACCGATCAGGAAGCACATCCATCTCCGATAAAGAAGACACAACAAAAATAAACAGGTCTTTGTTTGCTGAAAGTCACTGACTACTTACTGCAGCCCCTTGACAGCTGTTCTGTATAAATCACAACACTCACTCTGCAGACGTTGGCTTCCCAAGCCAGTGATGAGGCTGCCAGCCACACTCTGGCAGAGTTTCCTGCTCGGGCCTCACACAGTGCTAATACCCACACAATCCATCTCACTCCATCCAATTTCGCCAAAAACAATATCTGAGAGATGAAGCTTTTTGAAGGAGGCAGGCTTTGCCCTGGTCTCATCTCGAGCTGGTGCACAAGGTGCTGATGGATCTGAGCTGCAGAGTGTCTGCATTACACATTAACCGTCAGTGTCTAAAACCCAAGAGCTCTATTAGAGAGTTTGATCAAGAATTAGGTCATTTCTATTTACCAGCTTTATTCCTTTATTTACTCCTCAGCTGCATTAGACTGTTTTAGGACAAGCATGAGGTTTCATAATCTACATCTAAATAAATGATGCCAACTGATCGCTAAAGGTGCTTTCAAAATAGTTGAAGTGTGATTCAATGCTATATTAAATGAAGGGCAGCATGTAAAAATGTGTATTATTTATCCTAATATTCAGTTGTTAACTGCCTCAAATGTCTACAAATGGTCCATTAGCTACTTATTTTTAATTATTAAAATTTTTAAAAATAGACAAAAGAGATGATTGCTTTTTAATGATGATCAAACGTATTATTGGACGATGAGAATCGTTGTTATTCATTGTAGTGCCAGTTATTGTCGACCCCTATCTATGAATTTAAGAATATTTACTGTTTTATTTATATAAATTAGAACTCATATTTGTTAATTAGGAGATTCTCATATCATCACTCCAACACTTCTCTTGAGATATTAATATCTAGAATCAGTAAGCTAATTTACTCTAATAAATGTATAATAAAATCAGGAACACTTCGCTGCCTTCCATTGAATGCACTGTTAACGGAAACCATCCTGAAGAGCAGGAAATATCTCTCAGGTTTCTCAAAGTCCATTATTACATGGCTTAGTTGAATACACGATTCTGATTGGTCAATTCGGAACATGTGACACCTTGTTAATACAGAAGTACAGACCGCTGTCAAGGACTATAATGACCGTTGCTGAGGAGGATCAAGAGAGCGAAAGGAAAAGAGGTAAAAAGACAGAGCACTGGACGTCAGATAAATCTGCAGAAGAAGACAGACAGAAAGTAAACACTAACAGGAAGTAAACACTAACAGGAAGTAAACACTAACAGGAAGTAAACACTAACAGGAACACGGTCTGGGCTCTGTAGGGTTTAAGGACTTGTTAGTGGATCAGAAACTGTGAACAGACTTGAAGAGTCACAAAAAACCTCGATCAGTGCTGCCGTAACCTTGTTGTTGTTGCAGTTGCAGAACAGAGAATTTTTTTTCTTAGCGGAGGAAATCAGTCATTTTTGAGTCAATAAAATAATTTCGATTAACAATGGGACTCGAGTCGTTAGTTTGTTTAGTATCTGGCCGTGTAATAAGCGGGATAATGTGCAGAGAGGGGGTCATTATGGGGAAAAGAACACACGACGTGATCAGCCTACAGAGAACAACAAGGAATTATGAGGCTGATCCTGTGAAGATAAATCTATCTAAAGCATTGGTGGAAGGCTTTTTGAAACGAGAAAACACATTTTAAAAGTCCATCCAATCACATTGACCCATGACAAATATGGAGGTCAATAATTATTTGTACCACACCACATGAATTTGTCATTAAATGCCATGACCACGCTGCTTGCAGTTACTCACACTGTAAAACACAAAGCTCTCTGCAGACTGCTGAGACCACTCTCCATTCTGGGTATGGAGCATTGTTATGGAATGAGTCACTTAGTGAGATCCTACCCCCCCACCCTACCGCACACCCACCAACATGGTTCTCATTACCCTCACCATAGCCTTGAGTGTGCTGGCATAAACCCCCTCTGCTCCCTCCCACCCTCCCTCCCTCACACACACACACACACACACACACACACACACACACACACACACACACACACACACACACACACACACACACACACACACACACACACACACACACACACACCCACACACACACACACACACACACACACACACACACACACACACACACACACACACACACACACACACACACACACACACACACACACACACACACACAGCAGATATTTATACCAGGTCTGTGTTTCCCATTAGGCCGGCTCTGTCTGTGCTCACCACACAGCGCTCAGAGGAGGCTCTGGGTTCAATCCCCTCACAGACACTCCCCACAGCGAGCCGGCTCTATTTTTGAAGCCCTGATGAGGGAAATCCTCAACAACACGTCTGCAATAACAGGGATCTGTGTGTGGCACCTAGTCCTTCACATACTGTATATTTAGCTCTGTGTTTTAATAATGATGTAGAGGAAAATAAAAGCACATTCTGACATACCGAGGCATTTCATCAAAATCAAGTACTGTTCTTTATCGCACAATGTTTGATCAACCCTCTGATTATATGTTGAATAAAATGAATCCATTGCTAAGCATTTTTTGGTCTGGTTTTGCCTATGTGGGCATGTGTGGGTGGAGGAGGGAGGGAGTGGGGAGTGTAGTGAGTGTACTGTGATACTGGAATGTAAATCAAAGGGCATCGCTTATTGTACACTATACTGAAATAAAAAGACGCATAACAAAAAACAAAAACAAATAAGCCCATCATGTTGAGGGTCAAACTGTAATGCCTGGTTAAAACCAAGCCAAGGAACCTTACTTCATTCCTCCCCTTTGTCCTCTTAACTGTTACCTCTCATGTAAGGTTGCTAAAAGCTCCAAATAAGTAGATTAAATAAGATTTTACTTTAAGGATAAAGTAGGATCATGCTAGCTAGAAGCTAACAGCTGTAGCTATACTAATGAAAGTGGGAATCGTTCAAAAGGTTACTTTCAAAATGTAATCTGTTACAATCACTAGTTACCTGTAAAAAAAAATGAAGTCACCTTATCTGAGTATCAAAATATATAAGTAATATTACCTTCCCGCTACTTTTGGTTTACCTCACTATCAAATGCAATGTAAAAAAAAAAGGGAAAATAAATATATATATATATATATATATATATTTATTTTCCCTTTTTTTATATATATATATACACACACACACACACACACACACACACACACACACACACACACACACACACACACACACACACACACACACACACACACACACACACACACAATGTTTTTAAGTGTATTATGTAAGACAATAACCTTAGAAAAGAAGAAACCAAGATATTTAAGATCAGAAATGATTTTCTTGACAGGAAAACCTGCCTTCATGAAGCATATTCGGTATAGATTCACTCTTAAAGTATTATCAAAACAGAATAGCTGACAGAGGAGAGAGAACATCTGACCCTTTACAACAAACACTATATGCTCTTTAAGTTTTTAGTAACATCCGAATGCTCCAAGTAATCCATAATGTTCAGAAATGTGACAGTAATCTGACTATGTGTTTTTTTATTTGGGCAATACAGTGACGTTTTCTCTGTATCCTTATTACATGTAATCTATACTCCCCAACCCTGGGAGGGGGTTTATGGAAAATACTAAATAAAGAAGTATTCCACATAGATTTTACATTACACTGTCTCAAGCAACAACTTTTTGTTCAAGACATGTGATCTTTAAGAAATCTTCAACTCAATATCAATGTAGTATAATGCAAGTGTTTGTACCCAACTTCCATCAATCAGGAATATATTAAATTAATTTCTAACCTCTAAATGAGATTACTTCACAGGGATTTTCCCCCTACAACACCCGTGCTCACTGTGAACCCATAAATCCTTTATGGAAGCACTGCGATATAAACACTGGTTGATAGAACCAGTAAACACGAGGCTACGCTCCCCACTAACAGTTCCCTCTGTCTGTAGCTCTTTAAGGCGTGTGTTCCTCTAGCTCCACTGCTCTGGCCTTTCTTCTCCTGGTGGCTCTTATCCTCCTCTCTGTGAGAGACAGTCAAGGTTGGGAACAGCCGGCTTCCATTAGGGAATTTCATGCGTGCATAGTTTCATTCAGCTGAGCGGCAGAAACAGAGAGGAGAGGCGCACAGAAATTGAATTTGATAGGTTTCCCCAGTTCACTTTTGTTTTCTCCAGGGAGCAGTTAGTGCTTTGACATTCAGATCCAACAACTGCAGGCTGACTCCTCACTGCATCTGATAAGATAAAATCAGATTTACTTAAGATTTACTTTATTAATCCCAGACTGGGACATTTTTGAACATACACTGTATAGACAGAAGTATTGGGAAACCTACACATTGTATAGTTGGTCCCCCCTTTGCAGCTGTAACAGCTTCCACTCTTCTGGGAAGGCTTTCTGCAAGATGTTGGAGTGAGTCTGTGGGAACTTCTGCCCTTTCATCCAGAAGAGTATTTGTGAGCTCAGACCCTGATTTTGGACGTGAGGGCGTGGCTGTCCGTTCTAGTTCATCCCAAAAGTGTTCAGTGGGGTTGAGGTCAGGGCTCTGCGCGGGCCAGTCCAGTTCTTCCACACCAAACTCATCCAACCTCGCCTTTACGGACCTTGCTTGCCTTGTCATGCTGGAACAGAAAAGGGCCTTCCCCAAACTATTTCCAGAAAAGTTGGAAGCATAGAATAGTCCAGAATGACTTGGTAAGATGAAGCATTAAGAATCCCCTTCACTGGAAATAAGGGCAGAGGCCAACCCCAGAAAAAACACCCAGTGTCCCAATATTTTTGTCTATATAGTGTATATGTGGCAGAGTAGCATCTCTGTTCACTTTGTTTAGATTAGCTTTTTATTAGCGACACCCTCCTTTAAATGGTCTGTGGTCTTTTTACTCACTTCACTTATTCAACAACATTAGTTACTAGTTACTTTTGTAGGTTCATATTATTAAAACAAACACTAAATATACTAATACATTATGCTACTTTTATATTATTGGTCTTAATTTTTATTATTTATTTAACAGTTTTAAGTTGCTCTTTTAATATTTTTACCCTTTTTTATAATTATGAAGGTTTTTTTACTGTCATCCTTTTGCATTTTATTGTACATTTGCATCGCTTCACTTAGTCTCCTGTCTTATTTTTCCGAGAGGAATCATTATTATTGTTTTTATGACCATACCTTTTACTTCAATGTGTCTCTCAACCTGTTCAAATGTTATACTTTGTTGCTATGCTGCATGTATCTGAATTGGTCTTAACATCCGATCTGAGGGGAATTTATTTTTGTTTGTTTTTAACTTGTGATGTGTGCCATTTTTAAAGCACTTTGAGCTACACATGCTGTATGAAAAAGTATAATAATTATTATTATTATTCTTCAGCTTGGAGTAAATCTCCTAAAGGAGCGTAGTAAAAAAATAATCAAGAATAGGGGACTCATGAGCAGACTGCTCCTTGTGGACTAAAGTCAGTTTTTTCCCACTTGTTGCATTACCAGTAAGATGGATTTTTATGGAAGATATTTGCTGGAAATGTAAGGCTTTCTTGAGCCTTATATAATTCAGGATAACCCGATGAGCTGTTGCCATGCGCTGAAGTAAACTGCATTTAAATAAAACCCACAGAATATAAGATCATCTCTACCTGTTTCATCACTAACCCCCTCACAGGACTAAATGTGGAACAATGATAGAACATGTAAACTGAAAATAAGACACAGGCATGTTCAGAAAGGATTGCAGAGGGTTGGATTTCAAACTGATTTTTGATGTAACCAGGCGTTTCAGGTATTTTAACATCGCCCAGGCGACCCAACCGCTTTGATAATTGTGAACTATAAATAATGTTAGGTAAACTAAACTTTGTAAAGTGTGAGCTCAGGCTAACCACGTGCTGCAGGTTTGAGCATCGGTCCCCTTTTGTCCCGCCTTAAAAAGCACATACTATTCTCATTGTCAGGTAATGTAAACATTTTCTTCCTCTAATGTGACATGTCTTTATGCTTTAATGTTCAGAAAGCTCTTTATTTCGCTCATACTGCCTGTGCTGCAGCACCTCTTTTCACCCTCTCTCTGAAACCAGAGTCCAGCCTACTGTGATTGGTTAGCTGGCCGGCTCTGTTGTGATTTGTAAACGGCTTAGATGTCCCGCCCCTTAGCCTATCACATACAATGTGTGGGAGCGCAAGATAAAAGTTGCGTGAGTGTTACATAATGATGTTACTATATTATGGAGGCATTTTCTACCTCTCCAGAACATTTACATGCAAAACCATATAGAACAAACTACAGGGAAGGGAAAAACCCCCAAAACATAGGGCCCCTCTAAAACAGATGAGGGCACAGAAGTTAGTTCCTGGTTCTGAAGCTGTGCGGTGGCTGCTGATACAACAGCATCGCAGGAATTTAAATTTTCACTTTGACTCAGTGGCTTCACGTACTGCAGAAGAAAGCAAGCGAGAGATAGAGATTGGGCAGATGTGGGGAGAGGAGATACGGTTGGGAAAGATAATCCCCCCCGGACCCAGTGCCCCTGTGATTGACACTGTGTTTGTAACGGCTCCCCCTCTGTCTCTCAGGAAAATAGCTCAGCAGTGGGTTCTTTGGTAACACTGTCACACACTATCACAGGCCGTCATTATGAAGCTGCAGAATAATTAACTCCTGAGGGTGAGATGGAGAGCCTCTGCTCACACCGTGTTAATCTACACACAACATTAGCACAGAAAGAAGACCGTATGGATTCATCAAACCTAATCTCAATTCGAAATACAATAAATACGTGAACAAATGCATGCAGCCATTGTGTCTCAGTGCTGACGAAAGGCAGAGAGATACAAAGGGAACAAGTGAAAGGCAGTGATCTGACATGTGCAGCACAGGCAGTGACATACGGGGGTGTGTGAGTGAGAGACAGCCTAAGAAGTGAATAAAACAACACATCAGTCATCCACAGGTGGAGCAGGCAGGTGGCGTTCACACAGAGGCAGCATGGTGCAGCTCATTTGGAGAGATGCTGCTGCTGTAAGGCACAGACACACCGCTGACCTGCAGCCTGTCTGAAGCTAGTGATGAGGGGAGGGAGGGAGAGCTTTGGACGTCCACTTTCCTGAGGGTTATATTTATAGCAGCACAGGGCAGCTCATATACAACCAGTGAAGAGTAAGTGAAGGGTCCTGTATTCTACAAAGACTATAAATAGCCATCTGGTTCAGATTAATGTTCTTAACATTAATCTGAACCAAATCACTTCAATCGTGTTCATGGTGGGAAATAAGTCAAATAAATACTCATTATTTAAATAATTCCTTTAAATGCAACATGTAACATTTCTGATTAAATTAAAATTTGGAGAAAACAGTAACATATACAGTATATTATTGTTTTAATCAGACATTTTTAACAAAGCCTTCGGTTAGAGCTAGCATTTTATGGTATTGATTTTATTTTGGTTACATTTTGATGTTTTATGTATTTTTATTGTCTTCTGTTGTTATCTTATTTTATCTGTATTTCTATTTGTATAACATACACTATCTTGTCTTCTCATTTTCTGTGCATCGTTTACAAAGCTGGTGTTTGTGTTCAATCTGTAAAGCCCAATGAAACAAACGCGTTTTGTGATTTTGGGCTGTACAAATAAAGTTTGATTTGATATTGTATATTTATCCAATTTTAGCCTATGGTCGAAATGATTTTTCCTAGCTTTCCCTACAGTGGCAGCTCCTGATAAATATTACAACATGACTCTTAATGATTTAACATGTAATGTGGCATTTTGAAAATAATTTCTCTGGTATAATTTGTATTTAACGTTATTGTATAATGATTAATTTAACCTTCCCTTATTGATGTGTAATTATTTCTGTCTTTGTGCTTTTCTTAACTTTTCTTCATGTCATTAAACACCACACCCAGCAGGGAATGATTTTAAGGTTTTATCACCCTCATTTTGGTGAGAGCTACATAGAAACTGTACATTAATTAAACGTGGAGAATTAAAAAACAGTATTAAGGACTGTCTGAACGCTGTGAGTCTCTTGATGTGAGATTCCCATGCTGTTCGTTTAACTTTTTTCCTGATTCCCTTTTTTATGTGAAACTCTTTATGCTGCACTCTCAGCCAGGACGGCCTGTAAGTGGAAATACTCCCGATTAAATAACAATGTAAAGAATAAAATAGATTTGTACCAAACTGCTACAATAAAATGACATGGTGTTTTCTTAGCCTCCCAAACACTCATCCACCCCACCGAACAGCTCTCCATTCACACCCTGATGGCAGGGCCGTTGTAATGTAATTAGCAGTAATTTAACTGTTTGTATTGTCTCTTAACATGCTCATATGAAGAATTTAAGGCAAGGTCATAAATGCCTTCAGCATTATCCTGAGGGTGTTTAGAGCTATGCTTATGGAGTCCATCATTTTCTTTCAAAACCTTAAGCAACCTAAGCATTTTTTAACATTTGTCCCACACATTTAGTCCATGTCCTGCATTTGATTGACAGTCGCCCGACTAAAACGTGGCTTTTATCCAAGGCTGTTGATCAATCAATCAACAAAGACATGTATTTATTTACGCATGCCGCTGGAGGGCGATTACCTGAGAATTTGGTACACACCAATGCGAAACAAACAAGAAAAGTCAGGCTCATGAGGAAAATATTGGTCTATGGATACGTTCCTCCTGAAACCAAAAGAGGATCACTAAACAGACAATGTAAACAGCTGACATAAAAAATGTTCACCACACAGGTAGGCCGACTGTGGCAGTAAGCTAGCTCTGCTGATCTATAGTAAAGGGACGCTATTAATGTATAAACTAATAGTTTCCATAGAAATGTTTATTATTAAGGCTTAGAAAGACATTATATTTAAATCTTATCTAACTCGCATCATTGCATTCAACATGTCCCGCACAAACACACTCTTTGTCCCATATGTTGGAACCTGGTCCCCGTAGAGGCAGCAGGAGGACACATCTTGCTGAAAGGTGCTTTGCAATTTGGCTTAGGGGAGGAAACCTTGCAAAACTTGTGCTACTGTGTTTTTGTTTAAGCAGGACAATGACACGGCCATTAGTCTATCATTCCTCTTAGAGAACAGCTTCAGGTGAAGTTCATCAGAGGGTTTAAGACAACAGGCAGGTCCGGAGCGGCTGCTGACAGCAGAGGCACAAAGGAGCAAACAGAGAGCGCCACAGTCCTTCAGAATCAGAATCAGGTTTTATCACCAAGTAGGTTTACACATTCAAGGAATTTACTTCGGAGTCAAAAAAGCAAAAACTTTGGTTTAAATTCAGTCAAATCCAAATCTAATCTTATGTCGCGTTCACATCAGCCTTGTTGAGTCCGGTTGAATGGAACCCTGGAGCGTTTATCCCCTTGGTGCAGTTTGTTTGGGTCGGTCTGATCCAAGACCTCTGACGTGAACTAAACAACCGGACTCTGGTCCGCCTAAAAGAGGGGGTTTTAGACCACTTGCTAGTGAACTCTGGAGAGGTTCACCGCTGGTGTGAACGCAGTCCTCACCAACACATAGGACGCGTAGTATTTACGCGTCACAACAATGTGGATATATTCAAAATCTTTAGCGAAAGAATGAAGCAGAATGGATAAAACCGGAGGGTTGAACAGTGTCGTGTAAAAGTAAAAAAGCTCCGTCAACAATATATAAATCAGGGAAACCTCCTCCTTACTGCAGGACGTGTCTCATTATATATATTATTATAAAAATCATATGGACCGTCCGCTAGAGTCTGTTGATCTGCTCTCCAGATCAACAGCAGCATAAATAACCTGCCGATGCTCCATGATGGAGGTCGGTAAAATTGCCAGGACTTGCATTTTAACCCGCTTAATGTCTGACCAATAGAGCTGTGCAGAGATGACGTATTTTGTACGCCGACCCTGAAGTAAACTGCGCATGGAGTCACTGCTGATGTATTTAATGTCGTAGAACAAAACGTGATCACAGAACTTATTTCAAGCTTTTTCCCCAAATCTTACGGAGAAGTCCCACTGACTCTGAGGGAACCGGAAGTGGTAAAATGCTAACTCACTTCCGGGATTTAGGACTCGTTCCTGCACCACTAATGCTGAGTCTAATAATATTTTGTATTGATTAACATCAAAAAGAAAGATACAGTGCTGCCATGTCTTGATTTAACACACTAATATATAAGAAACTGAGCTTGTGCTTTTAGCTTTGTGAAAATCTGTCTTGCTTTCAAATCAGGTAGTTGAATTTGAAAGCGTACATGTTGTCAGGTATTTTCTTCAGTATATAAAGGGAAAGCAGAATACAGTACGGAATCCTGTAGCTCTGCAGCTGCCTGACTTACTCTGAGCTGGCCCTAAAGCCTGACACATGTAAAACAATATACTGTGTGTTCGTATCCTGATCACACAGTAGAACCAGATGTGTGTATCAGAGCTACCGAGCAGAGCTCAGCCCAGCTCCTGCTCCGGATTATTATGATTAATACAAGCAGAACAATCTGCATTACAACTGCTCACTCCTTCCAGTGTGCTCTATCCTTCTCTACAGTTGTTTAAGTCCATGTGGGAGATGGAGCCCATGCTGACGGCATACAATAGGACTTGAGGTCAAGCTATGATATAATAGGGCAGCGACTGGATCACCAATATTACTATATTCCAATCAAGGAAGCTGCCATATCCATGTCAGAGCTCTCAGGGCGTATGATGGATGGTATGATGTCCAATGATTTCACACGAAGCGCATTTTTTATGTAAAAAGTGATCAACACACAAAGTCTCCTGATAGATCCATGTTATCCAGCAGGGTATTTTACTGAAGAAAGGAGGGCCACATGAGAAACGACTTTAACCTCGGAATTCTAAAATAAATCCCTTTTGGTCATATCTTGGTATTATTTTAACCTTTAAAATGTCCATTACAGGCACATTTTTTTTCACCAAACAGCCCTTCAGCCCATGTGAAAGCTGTTTAAATCAACTTTTTTTTTTTAAAGAAACACACCGCAGTATGTTTGTATTAAAATATATCTCATTTATCCTCTGATCATGTCACCATATTAAAAACTTTTTAAAAAACGTTTTCAGTACCAGGGTCTTCAAACATGTCTGATTTAGATTTCATACTGATCTAACCTGGTGTAATTGTGTTTGTGTGTGTATGTGTGTGTGTGTGTTTGTGTGTGTATGTGTGTGTGCGTGTGTGTGTGTGTGTGTGTGTGTTTGTGTGTGTATGTGTGTGTGCGTGTTTGTGTGTGTGTGTGTGTGTGTGTGTGTGTGTGTGTGTGTGTATGTGTGTGTGTGTGTGTGTGTGTGTGTGTGTGTGTGTGTGTGTGTATACTAATTATATCAAATATATCATCTTTTCATTATTACCGGGGTCTTCGAAACTGTCAGTTAACCTTCCTGACCCGTTGCTATATCATTTTATATCAGAATAAGGGGATATTTGGCAATGTTCAAAAACCACTACGTTGAATTAGGGATGTTTTATTCAGATGTGCTGCATCTGTGGTCTTCCGGAGTCAATTTGGTAAAAGAAAATCAAAATTTTTGTCTTTATTAACGATAAAATGTAGTTTAATTTTGTATAAATGAGTCCTATTGACCATGTATTCATGAAAATTGTTGTGAAAAAGATCTAACTTCGATATATAACCCTATACATCTTAGTCTTGTCCGATACCGAATCTTCGATGCTGATAAGGCACCGGAAAAAACGGCTGTCCTAAAGCCTCCGACCTCGGTTTAGAACGTACCCTCCAAAATCTACACGCAAGACCACCTTTGTCTGCTTAGGAAGGCAACTCACACCATATCTTCAAATCACCAGCTGCCGTTGTATCACTTATTTCAGGCACTAAAACGTTGCATGTCCGACCGCCAGGATATCAACGGGTCTGTGTTTAGTGCAGTAAGTGCTGGGTGAGCTGGTAGAACTGCAAGTGCAGCGTGCAGCTGCCCTTGGAGGAGAAACCCTCTGTGGATGGGAATCTCACTGGTTTAGAGCAGCTTCAGGACCCATAGAAATCCCGAAACCCTCTTTTCCTAACCCAGTTATGCCAATTTAAAAAAATGTCAAATTAAAACCCCATTGCATAACCAAAAACAAACACTGCTATCAGAGCCGTGATATTGTAGCATTTGCGGCTCCGCCGCACGGCTGGCTAGCTAGTTGAATGAGGACACGGAGGATTCAGTTGAACCAGAGAACCGGGTTTTATTACCCTCACAACAGACTTAACCCCGGGGTTGGAAGACTGCCCAAAACAAAAACAGGCTAGACTATCTAGGCGGAGCACGTTCTTCTCACCAATTGTCTTTCTCTGTTCTTCTTCGCTTTTCTCAATCTCCCAAGCTCCACACTCTTCTTCTACTCTCTTAATTCCCACCCCCTCTTTCTACTTTCTATCTACAGGTCCCCACTTAAAGGATGTGTCCTTGCGCATCAAGCTGCACATAGGCGCAGCGATCGTCGAGAATCCCACCACAAAACGCCAGTAGTAGGACGCACACCAGCGAGGACTTTCTCCATTAGCCTTTCCAATGTTGCTGGGGCGTTACACAACCCAAATGACATGGTTGTGAACTGCCACAGGCCACGTCCTGTGGTAGAGGCAGTCTTGGCATTGTCCTCTGGGGCCATGGCCACCTGCCAATAACCGCTCCGGAGGTCAAAGGAGGAAAACCATGCCAAGCAGGCCACATAGTCAAAGACTCATCTATCCGAGGCAGTGGATAGGAGTCTTTCACAGTGTTGTCATTCAATGGCCGGTAGTTGACACAAAACCTCCAGCCTCTGGCCTTTCTTGGGGCCATTACGACCGGGGAAGCCCAGGGGCTTTCTGATGATTTGATAATGCCAGCCTCTTTCATCTCTTGTATCATCTGGTTAGCAGCAGCTTGGCGGGCATAGGGGACTCGCCTAGGCCATTGGCTGTGCAGCCCCTGTGTTGTTAGAATGCTGGACCAAGTTTGTGCAGCCCACATCGTTGGGTTGGGTGGAGAAACTGTGTAGATACTTGTATAAAAGGTCCCAGAGCTTATCCTGTTGATCCGAGGTCAAGCCCTCCTGATTCTTCTCCCAAAGGTCTTGGACAGTTAAATTTGCTGCAGCTTCCATGTCAGCCTCGGGGGTTACAGTTGCGGTCTGTACAACTGCTGGTACCGGTGGCTGGACATGTACCACCGAGTCTGATGGTGGGCAGTTGTCATCTGGCGGGGGAATAGTGCTCTCTGCGAAAGGGGGCTCCCACTGAGGAGGATCCAGCGAACCAGGTGGGTCTCCCTGCACAACAACGTCCCCGGCACCCTCACTAGTTTCTTGGAAGATTTGGTCCTTGAGGAAAGGGATAGACTCCCCATCTGGAAAGGTAACAGCTTGTGCGTTAAATTCAATGCTGCGCTTGCCCTCAACAGAAAGTCTTGTCCAATCAAACAGTTCTCTCTGAGTTTTGCAACCCAGACCGGTTAACGCACTGAATATGCTCCCACTTCGATGTGTGCTTCACACCTCCCCAGCATGGGAGCTTCTCCCCCGTTGACAGTAATGATAGGGACCTCGGTGGCTTGGGGTTGAGTTCCGGCTGGCAGGAGATCCGGGTGTAGAATAGTTGCAGTGGAGCCTGAGTCCAGCAGGGCATGGGTCCCTTGACCATTAACCAGTACAGGTATTCTGCAGCAGTCTGTGGGGAAGGTGTCAAGGGAACAAAGGGAATGAGCAGAGAGGAGGTGAAGGGTTTGAATCACCGGCTGAGTGTCACAGTCTCTGGGGAGCAAGGGTTGGCTCGGTTGACTCCCCTCTACACCGAGCCCCGCCCGTTTCTCAGCGCTGAAACCTCTGGAGCAGTGACAGGGGCTGGACAAAAGTGCCACGTATGGCCTTTTTGGTGGCATCATCTGTCGATCCTCGGGGGGCAACGGTGGGCTCTCTGGGCCCAGTGGAGGAGGGTTTGGTCTGGGAGGCTTATATGCTTGAGTCTTAGGGCGTGCCAATATCTGTGTGGAGCCACTTTTAAAACCCTCCAGGAAGATGTCCTCCACCGCCAGTGCTTTCTCTAGAGCCGCTCCCAGGGTCTGTGGGTCTGCGAGCTGGACTTGCTGCCGTAATGGGATGGGTTGAAGGCCACGAATGAATGCCTCCTTGGTCAGCACCAAGCGGGTTGCATCATCGAAATCGGGGGATCTTCTTTGGGTCAGGTAGCGCAGCTCCGCTGCAAAAAACTCCTAGCTTCTCTCGAGGGCCCCGCATCCGCTCATTAAACCTCTGCCGCATCACAACTGCGGGGGCAGTGTTTCCAAAACGTCTCTCCAGTGCTCTGGAAATAGCTAGTGGGTTCTCAAGATCAACTGCAGTCACATCAAGCAGTACTTTCCTAGCTTCACCCTCCAGGGTGGAGATTGAATGGACTGCTGTCTGTGCAGGGGACCAGCCATTCGCAGTCGCTAGGAGGTTGAACAGGGCCCAGTACGTTTCCCATGAAGTGATTCCATCATAGCGTCCAAACTTTAGCTGGCCTTCTCTGGGGAAAGGGGTCGGTCCCTGAACATTTGTCAAGGCCGTAGAGAGGGCGGTGGTCAGAGCAGCTACCACATCGCTGGGTTGGTTATTGATAGCAGAGGGACTAGCCGAGGCCGCAGTCAGGGGCCGCAGTCAGGGGCCGCAGTCAGGGAGCTAACCTGGAGTCCATCGGCGGTGTAGGGATTTGCATTGGGGCCTTTACTTGGGTGGGGTCGTTTTTGGACATGGGACATCAACAGTGATATTAACATCATGAAAGTTAGCAGTCTTGGAGCGGGGTGGTAGTGACGGGCCAAGATTGGCTCTTTATGCAGTGTTAGCGTAGTAGTTTCCTTAGCATTCGCCTATACTGCCTAAGCCCAGGGGCGGCCCTGGTTAAGAAAAAAATGTATGCTTAAGGGTGCCACTAGAGGGCGCACTTCTGCCCTGGGCCTGCCCTGCTCACAACAGACTTAACCCCGGGGTTGGAAGACTGCCCAAAACAGGCTAGACTAGCTAGGCGGCGCACATTCTTCTCACCAATTGTCTTTCTCTCTTCTTCTTCGCTTTTCTTAATCTCCCCAGCTCCACTTTCTTCTTCTACTCTCTTAATTCCCACCCCCTCTTTCTACCTGCCCTGTCCAGCTAACTAAATCCTTTTGATTCAGGTCATACATCATCTTTTAAAAATCATAAACAGTTTGTCACTTCAGCTAGGCGGGTCGCCTACTGCCCACGTCCTCTGTTATCTTGTCTCAAGATCTTCATTTGCCGTTACCGTCCTCAAGGTGTCAAAAACCACAAGGCCTCATTACTTAGAATTGGGGTGAACAGTTTAACGTCTGCATGATTTCAGTCATCTAAAGGGCATTGTACTAAAGTTCAGCCCGCATCCTGTCTGATTTGTAAGTGAATTCTAAACACTTGTTTTTCCCAATGTAACCTAAAGTAAATCATATATTTAACGATGTCATGGAGTTAGGATTTATTATACAATGGTAGGTATCTTTAGAGGCAGGGTTTAGGAGGGGTCTGCCACGGCCACTGCAATAACAGATCTGTCTTTAGTGGTAATAAGTCAGAATTAATTTATCTTTATATGTGGAACACATTAAAGTTATGATTTATACGATATGCTTTAGAAACTAAGTCTAACTGGGAGGGCAGAAGGTGCAGTTGACATCTCAAAGGTAAACACAGCAGGGTTCTCATCACCTTTCCACTTGTTTAGTATCACTACATTAAAAACCCTGGAGGGACGGGGGCAGGCCCAGCTGTCCCTCAGGCGGTCCGTGTCGGAGTTCTCGGGGGGTGTGAGGTGGTTTTGAAGCTGGAGGCTGATAAAGGAGCAGCGAGGTGTGAGGAGAAGCTGGAACAATGAGTGCAGCAGCTGACCCGAGAACACTCAGGGTCAGAAGCTTTTTTAAGAGCTGAGGTCATTAACTACAGACAAGGTCACAGAGGGATTAAGCTGCATTCCAGTGACGCAGGAAATTAGAAAACAGTTGAATGCTAGCTGATTTATGTTCCCAAACACGAGACAAGTCACCAAAGATGGCAAAAGCACAGATACTCAAGATAAAAAGACTCTGGTAAAAGCTGAATTACTGACTCATTTATTCCAGTAAAAGTAAAGAAGTATTGGCTTTAAGATGGAGTAAAAAAGAGCCATAACTACCAACTGTATTATAGTCAGGTTACTGGACCTCACTTTACATTAACAGAACATTAAAGAACTTGTATTTAAAATTGTTATACTGTCGTTGTCATTGTCATACATGCACCAATCGTGTTTCCTTTATGACTTTAGGTTGAAATAGTGACGCAATGGCTCTAAATAATAAGGATCACACCACCAAATACAGATTAAAAGTTCCCAGTCTGTTTTGAAAATGTAAAAAGTAGAAAGTACAGATATTTGCATTAAAATGTAAGGAGTAAAAGTAAAAAGTTGACAGAAAAATAAATTGTGGAGTAAAGCACTGATACCAGAAACATGTACTTAACTACAGTAATGTAAGTATTTGTACTTGAGTAATTCCCACCTCTGCAAATCAGCACGTTTGCTGTGAGATGAGAATGTTAAAATAAATTGTATCTCTGTAAATTCAGTACAGACACACTGCAGCTCAGAACACAAATGATGGGAGCAGGATAAAGTTGGGAAACAGCTGCGTAAAGTGCTTCACTGAGGTGAGAGGATTCAGTGTTTCCATTCTGTGATACTTTAAGCCTTCCACTGCTGCGGAGGAGCCCGTTTGTCTTTGGAAACCGGTCCTCAGGAACACACATTTCTTTTCAGTAAGACCTAAGAATTTACACTTTTATGCCAAATAGTTTAGGAATTGCTCAGAGAGAGACTTCAGTGAGTTGCAGAACATCTTGTTATCATTAGATTTTGAAGTATATAGAATTATTTTACAGTTTTAGTGTGTCTAATCTCTCATGCACATTCAAATAGGTATTGGTGTCTGTCCATACTGTCCTTAAAGCAATCCCTTCCTATCACAGTTCCAATGTTAGAGATGAGGAAAATAATCCAGCAAAGTTCAAGGTTTTGCCAAAGTTCATTCAGCAGCTAAGATAGGTCAAATCAACTTAAAGTTACATTCTGTCTCGTACACAGTTTCTCATTGTGCTGCGATCCTCAGGAACCCTGGCCAGAGGCATGTTTTACTAGCAACACTGAAAATACCCGCTTGAGTTGTCTAAGCCTCCCATTAGCTCCAGGTGAAAGCACAGAATGAGGACTGTGTTTTTTTGAATCGCTTCAAAGTCAGCCAGACAGGAAGAATGGTGGGAGTAACATTTGCTTTCAGGAACCGGAGCCGGTCCTCCAGTGAGACAGCAGCAGACTCCAATTAACGGAAAAAAAGACATTTCACAACAGCTCCACATTTGCAATGGTGAGATTGTTTTTATTCTCATAAAGCAATCAATGTAGTGTATATATAAGATTTTTTTTCTATAAATATAAAAGGTTCTCTTCATAGCAAATGCAAAAGGAAATTACTTCAAAGCTGTGACTATTGTAGAGCTGTCAACACAATAAAAGGATTACCATGAACCGGAAGCACGGTGTGGAAGAGCGTTTGACAAGAACACAAGTGGTGATGTGTGTGTGTGTGTGTGTGTGTGTGTGTGTGTGTGTGTGTGTGTGTGTGTGTGTGTGTGTGTGCTGCATCAACACAAGGCTTCCTTTCTCTGCAGGCTGCTCTTCGCCCCACGATGCAGACAGCAGAGATGTTCAGTGGGATCAAATTACTCTGCACATCAACCCCAGACTCTACAATCACAGACACATTTAACCTCTGGGTTCAGAAAAACATGTGCCGGTACAGACGAACCCAAAAAATATGCTTTGTTACAAACATTTCTGATATGTGCATGAAAACAACCCCCCCCATCAGCTGATTGAACCATGTTTACAGTGCCATGGTGAAGTTTGGACACCCTTTGAACCATGATGCTGACTCAAATAAAGTTACAAAGAATTACTCAGTTTTAAATATATGAATACAATCTTTTATCCATTGCAGGTGCATTAACTGTTCAGAGTCTTCCCCTGAACTCAACATAAAACATTAACATACCCTCAGATAAAGAAAGCTATCAGAACTTTAAACCTGAAGTAACTTTACCCCTAAGCTGAGTCTAGGTCTCATTTTCTGTAATATGCTCATTTTACATCAGCTGAATCCATGCTACACCCTCAACTTTGTAAACATTGTGAAACTAGTTTTTGGAAGGCAAAAAAAGATGTTTGAAAGCTGCAGTGACAGCTTATACATGTCACAGTTAATTGTGATTACACTAACAATCATTATTAATCAATATGCAGATGAATTGCTCAATAAACAGATATTTATGTCAGAAAATAGAAAATGCAAATGTACTGAAATTATTAACTCATTATCAATTAAATCCTCAACAATCGTATCGATAACTGCTCTACTCTAAGGGGCCTCTACCTTCACAGGCTTTTATTTAAATGAATGATGGCTAAACAATGAATCAAATGTATTATTATATGGTCTTACTGACCATAACAAACATGTCAAAGGTGACTAAAATAAGCGGTAATGTCCAAAGGGTGTCCAAGGATTTTACACAGCACTGTATGCATATACATATATAAAATATAAAATATGCTTCAACACACACAAGGTCTGCTGTGAGGGTCTGTGTTTTAACCTCTTGTAGTGTCCATTACAGGCAGATTTATTTTAAAGTTCAGTAAACAGCAATTCAGCCCATATGAATGCTGTTTAAAATCAGTTTTTGGAAGAAACACACCCCAGTATGTTTGCATGTTTTGACCCTTGTCTTAACATACTCTTGTAACCATGTATCAACTGGCCATGTCACACCATACTAAAAACGTTCATGATTACCAGGGTCTTCAAACATCTTTTCAGCTTTCAGTTGGGTTGTGAAGTTGTAGCATTATAGTGCAGGGTATCTTTACATACATCGGAATATGCAGCACTAACACGAGCAGTGATGGTGGACACTGTGCAGGAATAACCCACTCCAGCCGTTTTAAAACGACTTGTGATGACTAATGAATTGTAGCTAAAAGAAAGGTAGTAAAACAGGATGAACACAATGCAGTTTGGTCTGAGGTTATGGTAAACACATCATCTCCAGATCGAAAACATGCAGAAACACTGGCATGTTGTGTTAACCTGGTGTAATTGTGTGTGCTTTATTTGGAACGGAATGATCGGTGCTCAGACCACAAGCATCTGTCACAATGGCTCACATTCACAACTTGCGCACCGTTTGCTGACATTCCCCTTCAGACCCAGACAACTGCTGCCCCACTGTACACACGCACGCGCACGCACACACGCGTACACACACACACACACACACACACACACACCACAGCTGGGTAATCAGGATGAGAGGAGCCACGAGGAAGCACTTGGGTTTCACGGGACTCCGCTCAGAATAGAGCCAGCGCTTGCAGGCAGCTCACTGATCAAAGACACACACGCACGCACGCACGCACGACACACACACACACACACACACACACACACACACACACACACACACACACACACACACACACACACACACACACACACACACACACACACACACACACACACACACAATGTGAATACTCCACTGGTGTCCACAGTAAGTCGGGTCATGGGACCCCCGGATGATTGAAGGTCAGCTGGCTCTTTGTGATTATAAAGTACAATTCCATTATGTCCGAAGTAGGAAAAAGGAGTTTAAAAAAAACATTTAAAAATCTTTAAATACAAATATATACTTACAAAAATCTCACAAATGTATATGTACATAAAAAAAAAAAAAAATGTCTTTAAGTCCAAGAAAAAAGTCAACAGGAAGGACGGGTTATCATTCAGTCTGTCACTCAGCAGTCTGTGTGGGTCCCCCTCACACCGTGGTCTCCCCCTGTTTACTGTTGGCCAGTCTCGTGTAAAACCTCCTCCAGGAGTTCAGGGTTTTCCCAGACCAGATCCAGAAGCCAGAGGTGATGCCCACAATGAGTGTCATTAGATACTTTATCATGAAGACAGTGAAGTCTGGACTCATGTTGGGGTGGTTCTGGACAGGACACGGCACAGCGTAGGTCTTGCACGTCTGGCTGACCCACGTCCTCTCCCACTGCTCCCTGAAGGCCTGCTCGTAGAAGTAACAGGCGATGACGATGGTGGCCGGCACCGTGTACAGCACGCTGAAGATCCCTATCCGCACCATCAGCTTCTCCAGCTTCTCCGTCTTGGTGCCGTCGTGCTTCATGATGGTCCGGATACGAAACAGTGAGACGAAGCCCGCCAACAGGAAGGAGGTTCCGATGAATAGGTAGACGAACAGCGGGGCCAGGACGAAGCCTCGCAGGGCGTCCACACTGTTGATGCCCACGAAGCAAACCCCGCTCAGCACGTCTCCATCCACCTGCCCCACAGCCAGGATGGTGATGGTCTTGATGGCGGGGACGGCCCAGGCCGCCAGGTGGAAGTACTGGGAGTTAGCCTCGATGGCCTCATGGCCCCATTTCATCCCAGCTGCCAGGAACCAGGTAAGAGCCAGAATGACCCACCAGATGGAGCTGGCCATGCTGAAGAAGTAGAGCATCATGAAGAGGATGGTGCAGCCCTCCTTCTTTGTGCCCTGCACCACAGTCCTTATGTCGTTGTCGAACCTGTCATTACAAACAACCTTGTCCTCCAGTAGAAACCCAGCGATGTAGGCGATGGACACCATGGTGTAGCAGCCGGACAGGAAGACAATGGGCCGCTCCGGGTAGCTGAAGCGCTTCATGTCCACCAGGTAGGTCAGCACAGTGAACAAAGTGGAGGCGCAGCACAACACGGACCAGATCCCAATCCAGATCCTGGCAAATTTCAGCTCCTCCTCGTTGAAGTACATCATCCCGTGAGACCTCTTGGGCTCACAGGGAGCGCCACAGTTCTCCTGCCCGAGGAAGCGGTAGTTCAGGTAGGGGGGCACCCGCAGCGAGGCCGGGCATCTAAACTGCCCGGGCATTGGGTGTTCAGGAATCGGGCGCGGGGTCGGGAACACCTCGGGGCCGGGGCTGTCTCCCTCCGTGCGGTCGGACATGTTCTGCCCGACGCACAGCTCTCCTGCTCCGTGCACCGGGAAGGTCTCGCACGCGAGACTGTCGGGCCACTGGAAGCCAAACTTGTTCATGAGCGCCTCGCAGCCCTGCCGCGCGCGCTCGCACAGAGAGCGGCACGGGGGCAGCGCCTGCTCCAGCACCGTGCACACGGGCGCGTACATGGAGCAGAGGAAGAACTTTAAATCCGGAGAGCACTGGACCTTAACCAGCGGGTAGAACTGGTGCACCTCCAGACCCGCGTCCTCCTGGTTGGTGTGCCCGAGCAGGTTGGGCATGATGGTCTCGTTGTACGCGATGTCCGTACACAGCGGAATGGAGATCGGCTGGCAGAACCCGTGCTCCGGTATAGACATTCCTCGGTCCCCGCCGTATTGTCCATTCACTCGAAAAATCCCCACATTCACGAACAGAATAAAAAACAATAAAGTCAAACCCGCACGGAGGAGTCTGTGGTGAGCCATGGTGGAAAATAGATCCAGTACTTTCTGTCTGCTTCACCAACTTACAGCCAGCAGCTACTTCCTTGAACGTTCTTTGTTGGCGAGGTAAAAATTCCTCCAGTTGATTTAATTCAAGTGTTCCTTTCCTCCGGCTCTACGTCTAGCGCAGTGCTACCACAGAAAGGAAAAGCCCCCGGATTTAAAAGATAAACTCGGCTTCTCCGGTCAAATCCACAGAAGCAGCTTCCTCCACAGAGCCTGACCAGTGCTCAGTGTTCCAGACGCAGCGCCAGTCTGCCGCTCCAGCCTGCTCTGCGCTCCCTCTCTCCCAATCACACAGTCAAGTTAGCCACCACGCATCGGCGCTTCCGGTCAACTCCTTCTAAATAAAAGACTGATACAGAATAATACTGAAATGCTTGGAAATAGGTTTAAAAACACAAATACTTCGTAGTTAAATGGGCATTGTTAGATGTATGATATTGATCCTGTAGCATGGGGTATAGATTTTTAGTTTTTAACGATGTTTTTATTTTGACTTTCAGATACATTTATCTGGTAAGATACATTTAATTTAAATTCCATTTCATTTGGCTGATGCTTTTATCCATAGCGACTTACAATAAATAAGATTAAAAAAGGAAAAATAATGTATCTAGATATCATTATGTTTTGGATAGAACTATATGGGATAATATTTCGATGAAAAATAAGAATCATATACTAACATTGAAATGACAACAATAAAATATGTATATTTGTGGTCAGAAACAAATTGTATTCGTTGAAGAAGTCATTCAGCATTGTGTTTTATTAAACAATGTAAATAATTTGCCCTTCACAATAAAATAAAGTGTATCTAGCTCTGAAAACGTGTTATTATAAATCACACTATATTTAAATGATATACAACATTTATGTTATATTTAAATAAATATAAATTAATTTCCAATTCTCAGCTTTGCCAGTATCTTACTACCACTACAATGTTTATGGATTATGGGATACATCCCGTCAGATAAACGACACGTGCACTGAAGTGCTTCCTGTTTACATATAACTCACTTTGACTGGCTTTACAGACCTCTCCCCCCCCCCTTTCTCTCTCTCTCTCTCTCTCTCTCTCTCTCTCTCTCTCTCTCTCTCTCTCTCTCTCTCTCTCTCTCTCTCTCTCTCTCTCTCTCTCTCTCTCTCAGATGGAAGGGATGGCGGGGCCTGTATTTTCCCTCATGTTTTTGGATTGCAGAGGTTCATTTCAGTTCGCTTCTCCTGTTATTGGCATGCTGGCTGGATGTAAAAGTCTGCCAAGCATTTTAAAGAGACCAGTGTTTGTGTGAGGTTTAGTTGCTTAGCGAACTGGAACAAACTATACTTACACATGATTTGGGTTACTGTAATTTCCCCTTGATTGTTATTTAGAGGTCACATATTATACAGCCTGCTATATGCTGTAGAATGAAATAAAAATAAAAATATGTATTCCTCTTACCATGGCTGCATAAATATAGTATGTGTATATAATATATGGATTTAGTCTCTTTCTGAACCTACTCAGCTTTTCCAGGTCTAAGCTTTCAATATCGACGTGTCATGACGGTGAGTTAGTACAGACCCATTCTAGAGCATGTCCAGTGGTTAGGCCAACAGCAACGGCAGCGAGGCATCAGAGATTCATTGGTTATGGGGTTAGACAGTCCAGTCAAGTGGGCAATCTCAGGTAATACCTGCTGGGGATGGAGTCTGACCTCCAGACGTGGATCCAGACTTTCTGTGTGCAGGCAAGGAAAACATCACAACACACTATTTGTCAGACTGCCAAACATAACCAAAGCTTCAAAATGCATCTATAATTTCTTTTGGCTCTTTCTGTTTTTGCTGTGGATGTGAAATATTTGAGTTTGTTCACTTTTTTTGCAACTGAAGCCATTCTGTTATTTCTGTTGACACATGCTTTTTTGTAACTTACCATGAATCCAATGTGACATAACCAATGCTTTAAGTTGCTGGAGATCAGAAGCAGTAATATTAAAGAAGGCTGTGCTGCTCTTGTGGTTGGCAACTGAAATGCATTTATTTAATGTTGTGATCTGTAACTACCAAGAAGGCTTAACAGTAATCAAATCATCAAGGCCCAGTGGTTGAAGAAGTACTCAGGTCTTGTACTTGAGTAAAAGTAGAAGTACTCAGATCTTGTACTTGAGTAAAAGTAGAAGTATTCAGATCTTGTACTTGAGTAAAAGAAGAAGTACTCAGGTCTTGTACTTGAGTAAAAGAAGAAGTACTCAGGTCTTGTACTTGAGTAAAAGTAGAAGTACTCAGATCTTGTACTTGAGTAAAAGTAGAAGTATTCAGATCTTGTACTTGAGTAAAAGTAGAAGTACTCAGATCTTGTACTTGAGTAAAAGAAGAAGTACTCAGATCTTGTACTTGAGTAAAGTAGAAGTACTCAGGTCTTGTACTTGAGTAAAAGTAGAAGTACTCAGATCTTGTACTTGAGTAAAAGTAGAAGTATTCAGGTCTTGTACTTGAGTAAAAGAAGAAGTACTCAGGTCTTGTACTTGAGTAAAAGTAGAAGTACTCAGGTCTTGTACTTGAGTAAAAGTAGCAGTACCAGAGTGAAGGAATACTCTGTCACAGTAAAAGTATTCAAAATGTTCCTCCAGTGAAAGTAGAAAGTACTCTCATCTAAATGTACTTAAAGTAGCGACAGTAAAAGTAGTCATTGTTTGATTGGTCCATTTCAGAATAATATCTCTGATATGTTTTATAATGATTGATCATTAAAGTGTTCTCAGAGCTGGTAAAGGTGCAGCTAGTTTGAATGGCTTTGTATACTGCAGGGTAGCTGCTGGATTTACTGCAGGTGAACTAAAGTCTGATTTAAGGGCTGATTATATTTACCATCATTAATCCAGATCTGTAAAGAAACTAAAGGGACTAAATACATGTAGTGGAGTAAAAGAACACCATTTACCTCTGAATTATAGTCGAGTAGGAGTACAAAGTAGCATAATATTTCTACGACATTAAATACATCATTAAATACCCCCCCACTGGTGATTTTTGAAGAGTTTACCTGAAAAATGATGGTTTTTCGCAAGTGGCTGAATAGGACTTAGTTGTACGTTATTACGCCGAACAAAACACTCCCGCTAAATTTGTTTTCCCCTGTTCTGAGTTCAGTTAAACTCAGTGTGGCTAAAAGGAAAAGCTTTGTTAAAATATGCAAGCGCTCAAAAGTCAGTTGAAAGGATCTTAAGTTGCCATTGTTTTGAAGTCGTGCGACCCTGCTGTACTCGTCTGTAGTTCGTTTATAGCATAACGTTAGCATTTCGCTTCTGGCGATTAGAGTTATGAGAAATTAAATTCCTACAAAAATACGTCATCCCTGTGGCGCTCTATAGGCAGATTTGAAGGATTTATTTCTTTGGAAATATTTTAAATACAAGTAAATCAAGTTATTTTGTTAAAACTAATGAAAAATACAACAAAAAACATATTTATAACATTAAAAAAACCAAATAATAATAATAATTTTTTTAGAATATCTTAGGGCCCTGACAGTGGCACTGATGTAAAGTGGTGTAAGGCCATGGAAGCCATACAATATCAGGGCAGCTGGGGATCAAGTCAGGATCCTCGGCCTTCCCGTCTCTTTGAAAATCAGAAAGGTAATTAGGACTAGAGACACGGCAACCGACAAAATGTTATGTTGTAGAACAGGCATTGATAGAGAGCAGATACAACATCATATTAACACAGACGCATTGGAAGCATTAATAAATTTTATTTCAGGTAAAACAACATTGAACAACATTTACAGAAGGACATTACATCTTCCATAATAACAGTACATACGGGTCGTAACAAATAATGCAACAGCTATTCTACCGTATACTATATTGTTCACTTGATGAAGTGACCGACAACACTTCTGTTTTCCAAACCACTAGTGAAAAGGATGTATTTCAGTGCAGCATACAAAAAGAAAACGCAAGAGAAGCTTCATTGAAAAAAGTTGCAAACACAGATCCATTGTTCAGCACAGCGAGGATGCATGTTGGAAGTATTCCAAAGGTTTTTCCGACCGAGACCACCCCCCTCCTTGAGTTAAAGAAAGCCAAAACACCAGATATGATAGCATTAAGGAAAGGGGACCTTTGCAACCCTGTATACAAACAAAGTGGAAGCATCACTTTTCGCCTTCATTGAAGGTGTGTCACCAACTTATCCATTTCCACCTATGACCTATTCATATCTTTTTTTCTGTCACAGTGCTAAATGTGCAACTCCACCAAGTCTCTCTTGGACTTTTTTAATGAAATATGACTAACATTTAAGTGCCTTTAGGAACTCTGCTCACACAGGACTCAAAAATATACGTTTTTGTACAAGACTAGTAAGAGTGTTGAGGAGCAAACACCAAAAGGAGAATCATGCCAAAAATAATTATTCAGCTGCTAATACTGCTCAATCCCTCAGAGCCACACCAGCCTGGCTCATTTTAGCATAGCTCCTTGGTATTAACCCTCTTCTGTCATGGTGCTTTACTAGCTTTACCCACCCCTCTCCTCCCCTCTCCTCCCCTTTTCTCTGCCGCACAATCACAGCCTGGGGATGACAGTAAAAACCAGCGCGATGACTTCCAGTAAAGCATTTCTATGAGCTCTCCTCAATCTGGGGTAAAGGTTCAAAACGAGGGATGATATTTACATTGATAAGATGGGCTGGTTTGCTTTGCGTCAGATAAAGTAAGAGTATATATACAGGTCACTGTATACATATGCATTTTTATATATATATTTATCATTAAGGGTAAAGCAAGTGCAGAAAAGGGACCATACAGGTTGGAATGTTGGGCAAACTGATTTTTCTTTAAAGTGCATTTCCAAAACGCTGTTTGGGAGAGGCAAGCCCAGAATTATTTATTTTGCCTCAGAGCCCCCACCCTCTCTGGTCTGAGAAGCTGGACTGGAACAAAGTCATGGTAAAATGACTTCACTTCATTGCTTTTCTTCCTTTAAATGATTAGTTTGGATATTTTCTTTCGGTCAATCTTAACCCAAGTGGCTCTACTGTAAAAGTTGTAGGAAAAAGTCTACAGTCATTGTTCCGTGCAAAAAATTCAATCCAAAGTTCAGCCAATAATAATATATAATGGTCAAAAGCCAAGTTTCCATTCATTACAGGAAAATCGGGATCTATTCTAAAACCATATAATAAAGTTATTCCATACACAGTTTCATTTTTTGTTGAACAGATCCAATGTTTTCATCGTCGCTTTAGTGGAGCTTCATGTAAATCCTAACCTGTATGCTAAGTCATTTTTCTCAACTTTTCTACCCCAGAAAAACTTTACGACTCATTCTCTTTGCTTGAATTTACAATGTTTCAACTCAAGCTTTAGCATTGAAAGATTCATATAAAACAACAGAAAGATATGAGGATTATTATAGCTATTTTTCTTGAGAAAAATGTGTCAATTCATTTACACAAGCCTGGTCAGTCGTAGATAAATGCTGGACCAGGATAACTCCGACTGTGGAAGCCCCATATTAGTTACAGCTGAACTTTGGAATGCATTTTGAAATATATCACTTCATAGCAGGTATGGAGAAGACGGATGATTACATTACTGTTATATAATGACAGACAGAAACCCCAACCTGTCCTTGAATGCGACAGACTGCAAAGCAAACACCAGCGGGGGGCTGCAGGGTTACACTGTACTGTAGCTGAGGGGTATTCTAGCAGGCAAGACATCTATATTATAAATGTGTGTGTGAGTGTGTGAATGTGTTTAATAGGCCGTGGAGCAACATTATAACCATCAACAGTTTTCAATCGTCCATGGCGTTTTATTTGCCACCTCCTCTCTTCGGCGAATCAACAGTGCAGTGCCAATATTATTGGTAAAGAGGAAGCCATTGTATTGATAGTACTTCACAATTATCACCATACATCTAAGCTGTAATATTCAGATATCTTCACACAAAACATCAAAAGAAAGACCGTAAAATAGTATAAACTTCTTTGCAGATGACATCACGTTATACATCTGACTTTGTATTGTGTCTTAAAAAGTTCGACAACGTTAACTATGGGTGGGATGTTGAGGGGCACACATGTAGGGGGAGTCTCTGCATGAGAGCACATGTATGTGGTGGAGGGACGGATCAAGGTTGATTACCACCTATATTTCACATACTGCGCACACACTGAAAATCACTCATCCGCACTTGTTTAATTTGCCAGATAAAAACAGCTCCTGATTATTCTACCCCAGTTTGGCAGAATGCTTGGCCTCCGCTATAGCAGATTTCTTTAGGACCACTGATCCAAACAAATTAACTACAGTTCCTTCAGTCCTCAACGATACAACCGACAAGTTTCAATCAAGTCTTTAAACCGAAAGATGGACGAAGACTCGTTCAATTTCCGTCAGGTGAACTTAAAAAATCAGCAGTTATTGTCATAAATCTTCTGATCCTAATAAAATATTGCAGATATTTGGATGGTATTCGATAAAGTGAAAGGCAGGATTGTCATGGGCTAATCAAACAAGAGGCCACACAAACTATTGCCTTGGTATTTTATCTTTTGTACATTAGCTCATATGCATGGATGGAAGCACCAATGCTTAGCTATTGCCCATGTTTAATACACACACACACCACACACACACCCACACACACACACACACACACACACACACACACACACACACACACACACACACACACACACACACACACACACACACACATTTTCAGCTGTCCTCAGTACGGCTATTGCACACTGGTTGGTGCTGTCCCTGTTTCTGATGTGTGCACCGTCAACATCTCCAGCAGAGATCTTCTACGGTAGAGGGGCGACTTTGAACTCATGGGGGTCCATTTGAAAATAACAAACTATTTTACCACAGGGGTTTTACTTCTACATTTTTGGCCATCATGCTTACGGATCATGATAATATTTCACCCCCAAACATTTTTGTTGGATTGCAAATATTGAAAAGTCCACTAAAATGGTTAATAGCAAATATTAGAACCCATATCTACAACTATTGTGAAGTGCAAATGAGAAAATGTGAGCTGTGTTAGTTAATGGATGGTTGGATTAACCAAATATGCAATTATATTTGATCTCTTTTTTTAAGTGTTGTGTGGCGCATTGGATATGCAGCCCAGAGGCCTCACACACTACACTGAGATGATGTCACACATAAAAATAGCTTTTCTTGCCTCTGGGAAAGTTTGACAGTTATGTAAACTGAGAAAACTCTTAATACAGAGAATAATTATTGATCTTGGTTGCAGTTTGAGGTATTCTGCAGTATCAACTGTTTACAGATGTATTTTTATTACTATTTCCCATAAGGAAAACACCAATAACCACTAGCTAAAAGCTATCAGCCGCATGTACCAGTCAGTAAATAGGAAGTACAGCCTTTAAACTAGATGCATATGAACCATTTCTTAACATTTAAAATAACGTTAGCTGTTCTCAGCTATTAAAGAAGCGAAGACCTCCAATATAGTTGCCAGAGGATGTGTTACACCACCCAAAACCCCTCTATTATTTTTATTACAACTAAAATTATTGTTTTTGTCGCGTTAAACCTGGTAAGAAAGAAATGGAAAACTAATTATTAACTTTTCTTCTTTAAATGTTCTGCATTGTTTTTGTTTACTAGATGAAGGTTTGCTTGTGTGTGTGGAGTTGTGTGTCTTGACATGAGCAGTATAGTGGTGAAAAGATGAAGCGATATAGAAACTGTCCGTTACATAGTTTCTAGATGAGTATATCATACATAGAAATATACATTCTTAAATAGGAGGCTAGTTACAAACACAAAACACACTATGTACCAATAGTAAAGTCCATTTGTTTATACTGTAACCATGATATATGAGTGACTTTATAAAAAGTAAACAAAAATCGATTTGCAAATAATAGCCTGAAATCTTAGGTACCGTTCATAATGCTCACATGCATTCATATCTATACTCAATGCTTATGCTTTCCCGCACACACACACCCACTCACACACATTGTGACGGTAATAAATAAAGAGAACTGGGGCTCCTCCGTTCGTCTTGTTACTCCATCTCAGCATCTCTGTCTTCAGCTTTGTTTACTGCAGTCGCCTGTAACACAGCAGAGCACAACAAAAACAACCAGTCAGGGTCGGGATGAGTCCACACAACTGACATTAAAATACACAAAGTCACATTCATGGGTCCTGCTAGAAATCAGAAGTGTGTGTGTTGGTTAAAAATGATAAGATGTCCAGCAGTGGCTCAGTCAGTAGGGGCTTGGACGGGGAATCGTAGGGTCGCCGGTTCAAGTCCCCAAACAGACTTGAAATATGGAAGTGGACTGCTACTTGGAGAGGTCTCAGTTCACCTCCTAGGCCCTGCTGTGTTGCCCTTGAGCAAGGCACCAGACACCTCCAATCCCCCCTCCCCATTGCTCCCCGGGCGCTGCACGATAGCTGCCCACTGCTCCTAGTACTAGGATGGGTTAAATGCAGAGGACCAATTTCACTGTGTGTGCTCTGCTGTGTGCATGTATGTGACTAATAAAGAGGGTTTCCTCCTCCAATTCTAAGATGTGCTCTCATCATGTGGAGGTAATACGATGAGAGTGTGATTAATTTCATATTTTTTGTGATTGATTTTTACTTTAATATTATATGTACTGAAACAGTAGAGGATTACCAGGCAGCTATTTACAGTTTCCTCAGTATTTCATTTTACATTCTGTCCTTGTTTATCTTATCCTATTTATCTTATTGGTTCTCTTCCTTTGTTTCTTCTTGCACTAATTCATTGTTTTTTAATTTGTTTTATGTCTTGAGAGGTATATTATGTTGCATAGTTGGAGGAGTTTGGGACTTAAGGCTCCCCTATTATGCAAAATGCACTTTTTGATGTCTTTTATACATAAATATGTGTCCCCGGTGTGTAAGGAGACTCACAAAGTGTCAGAAAATACAACCCTTTCTCTTTTCCTCCTAACCCACATCTTTAAAAACGGGGGTACAAACGAACTGATCCAGCTTTGCTTTCTTTGTGATGTAATAAGGAAACTGTGGGCTGGTTTTACATTGAACTCCTGGCAAAGTCCCCCCCATGTGACACGTCCCAACCTATCGTCCCCCATATACAGTCAGTGAGCTGAATCCCCTCTCCAGCACCTCTGTGTTTCTGTGTGTTCAGCAGGATGTCTGCAGGAGGGACTTAGAGTTGTTGTGTATATGATACATATAATGTGTCTGTTCTAGTGGTAAACACCGAGAAGTGTTTCAGAGATAATGCTGGATGTGGTTTGGAACATAATATGGCGTTTAATCACGGCAGCGTTTAGCTGAGTTTCTCCTGGTAGAAAACTCTCTTCAGAGGAGAGATCATGACGCTCCAAAGGGGCGTGGCCAGCAGCAGCTCCAAATGGGCGTGGCCAGCAACAGCTCCAAAGGGGCGTGGCCAGCAGCAGCTAGTTCATTTAAAGCTACAGTCACAGAATCAGCACTTCAGGAACAGGGCTGAAATAGAGGGGGATGAGGAATGCTGCAATGGGGGATCTGTTTGGTATTTTGAGCAAAACACTTCACAGACAAGCTTTGTATAGATATGGCCCTACAATATATTGTTCAAATATAGCATAATAGGAGACCTTTAAGATTTGCATTGCCATTTCTACACAGTAGCTACTGTGCATATGAAAACAAACCCTTTGAACCGCAGATCCTTGCTAAGGATGCTCGGATCAAAGTGCATCTGTATCAATCTGCAAAAAGATGTCGGGTCAATTAAATGTGTTTTCGTACGCTTATCCATCAGACCAAAAAGAATGATACACCTGTTCCACTTCTTCTTCCTGGATGCATAAGGACAGCACTAACTTAAAGTTAACAGCGAATGCGTCAAAGGTCACTTAAGCACTGTAGCTTTGTGTGTAGACATAGTAGAGGTGTGTGAATGAACACACTTCACTGTCAAACACTCTATACACAAATAAGGGATTCATTGTTTAAGGATATCTGATGTAGTAAGAGCAGATGTAGGCTTCCTCTCTCCCGGGATCAAAGAGCACCAAGTAGGTGTGTGTGTGTGTGTGTGTGTGTGTGTGTGTGTGTGTGTGTGTGTGTGTGTGTGTGTGTGTGTGTGTGTGTGTTTCCACTTGGGAAGCAGATGGAGCCGGTGGGTGGGTTTTGTATGGAGGATTTAGCAGGCGTGGCCAGCTGCTTTCAGTCCTTTAATAGAGACAGTCTTACCCCCCTCCCCCCAAAAAAATGAATTCCTAAAACTACTCTGTGTTGGGACAGACAGACACACTGCAATAGAGAAGGGGCTTAATGGGGTAGGGGGAAATGCAGAGTGAAACAAAAAGACTAACACAAGCAGATTAGCATTTTTGAAACCTGGAAGAGAGCTATACTTTTGGATAAACCAGAAACCATTATTTAACCAACACTCACAATCCTTTTATAGTACCCCAAAAAGACGCATAGTTCAAGTCCAAAATTTATGACAAAACCATTGATTTTGTTTTCCATATTTCTGAAGTGTTTTTTGGCTATGATCAAGAAAAACAGCAATAGGAGCTAATAGGGCTAAGAGAAAGCTGAGCCCTACAAAGAGCTGTATGTTGTGTTTCCTGCACATTAGCTTATACGGTAGCATGCTAACATGCTATACTAAGGTAGTGAACATGACATACATCATATCTTCTCACCTTCAGCATGATAGTATTGTCATTGAGAGCATGTTAGCATTCTGATGAGTACCACTGTGCCCCAGTGCAGGTCACAGAGCTGCTAGCACTGTAGATGCTCTGCGGTGTATCTGACCAGAATCTAAAAAGCCTTAAGCTCCAAAATGTCTTTCCTCTTCACAAAACAAAACATATTAATGTCCTGAGTCAAGCAGATTACATATTTTTTTTATAAGATAATATCAACGGTAAAGAGAGATACATTTCGGAGCGTTTGCTGATTATAATGTTGCTAAAAAACACTTTTTCTCTCACTGTGGCATGTGACAGACACACTGGCCAGGTTTTCTACAGTGGACAGAGATCCTGTTGAGCATGACTTTTTCTTTGAGTAAAATAGAAGAGGATGTAATTCAATAAATCTCTAGATGTTGACATGTGACATGACAGTTCAAGGCACTTGAGCTACTGTGAAGCTAAAGAACAAGGAAAGCATGATTTCTGCTGATACCATCGACCAGGGGTGTCCAAATGCGACCCTTTGTCCGTTTTGAATCGGCCCTAATTAAATTAAAAAACAATATTGGAATATGGCTCACACCTGAAACATGTATGTAACCCGCCTCAGCGCTTACTATCATTTAATAAAGACACTGGGTGGTACAGATATTTCTATCAGTGTGCTATTTACCTCATGGACTAGTTAATCTGAAGTCTAGATTCGCTATAGGAGAAAGGGGTATTTGCAATCTGCATTGAGTGGAAGAATAAAGGAGCCGCACAACCAATAGGTAAGTTATACGTGTTAAATTGTATTGGGTAAAGGGAATGAGGAAAATAACAATACAATACTTTGGGTAGCTCGCCACGACTACTGAGTCCCCTCTACCTTACAGAACTGGGAGAGTCTCAGTAGAAGAAGTCTTCATGTAGATCTTGAAATAGGAACCATATAAAGAAAATAATATAGAAAAGAAAAAGACCCGGCCAGAGGCTCAAGTATCACACGCACACACATATATTCTCCGGCACAAATGCAGGTTTCACGGCTGTCGTCCGCAGTGGCGTTTTCTCCCGGAGGCCAAGGGAGGCGTGGCCTCCTCATTTATATTCGATAAAAAAATATCCATGAGTTGGGATTCATGACGCACATTTTAGGTTCCAAATATGCCGTGTTTAATTCCCTGATGTCATGTTTTTCTTTGAGCGAGCAAAACAGCGCCCCTATAGGTGAAATACTGCCATCTAAGGAGGCCCGTTTAACTTGGCCTCCACTACTACTAAGGGTTTTAGCCAATCAGATTGAAGCTCGGCTTGTCACCGAACGCTCATCAAGGTCAATCAAACTGTAAAAATTTAAAAAATGAGGAGGCTAGCTTGTACGTGCCTCCTACACTAATACGTAAGTACGTAACCACACACAACCATGCTGTTGCTAACCGTGAAGGAAGGTTAGAAAGTAAGAATGGATGGCGACGGAGACCCAGAGTTTTTTCTGAGAAACGATTTCACTAAACTACCGTTTGAAATTCAGTTAAAAATAAAACAGAAGGGTAGGTCCACTCCGAATCTCGACCTTACTCAGGGAAGAGCTAAAGGAAATACCCGGACGTTTTGTGAAGGGAACTATACGAGAACGGACTGGCTAACAGGGAGTGTAATGCTAAATTGTCTTTTCTGCTGGCCATGCCTCAGATTACAAATATGGGTGTAAGGTTTTGTGTTGTGTTGTGTTGTGTTTGTTTAAGCTTGTTGCGATATGGTGTCAATAAATAGCAGCAGCTGCAATCATTTGTCCTGATTTATTTATGCTACTTTTAGTCACATTGTTGACATGGGTATGACGTCATTCAGTAGCTTACGATCTCTCTGGCCTCCTCTGTAAAATTGGCCACGCACCGCTACTGGTCGTCCGTCCAGGCAACAGCTCTCATTCGTCTTTTTTTGTAGAATACACGATCCACTAACCAAACGACAGCAACAAAAAAAAAGGTCTCGCTCTGCGGCGATTAAAATAGTGACTCAACAGCCAGACATTTTGCTCTCTACATTAGCCTCTACAGCACTGCGAAAGCAAGCGTGCAGCTGCCCCGACGTCGGTCCGGGAGAGAGAGAGCGCGAAGGCACGCACGTCCCGACGGCGTCCGATTCGCCACGTAATGTGAACTCCCCGTCACTGCCTCCCGCACTTCTAGAAAGGCACACCCACCACACAAATCCAACAAAAATGCCCTTTTTACCAAATCTATTGTGCTGTTAATTTGTGTATACTCATTATTTTTAATCTATTTATTGTCATATTTAAGATTTTAATAAAAAATCCTATTTATTCCTCCTATGTAAGATTATTTTAGATCAAACCTATTTATTTATCTGACACATAAAAATACAAATGTATTTATTTATTTATTTCGCCAATGAGCTGATAACTGAATTAAGGCCCTAGAAACCTGGGTTACACCCTCCCCTCTTAAAGGTGTGTATGTCCCATTACACCCACATGACTATAAACTGGCCTAGGCGGTACTTGGGGGGTGTCTGCATAGCCATGGTTCTGGAGTACGTTTGCAAAAGCAAGATTAAGGCCTTGGAAAAGTGACTGGGCTATAGCAAGTAGGGGAATTCCGAGTTGACCATACTGTAGTGCTTCAGGTGGTTGTCGATGTCTCTGAGAACGTCTGGGGATGGTGTCACTCTCACTCTCTCCCATGATGACTGGAGAAGTTGCTCTTCCTCCCAATGTTCTAGCTGCCGCTCCCTCATTGATCCTGTCACCTGACACCTCCTTACAAGGTTCATTGACAAGGCATCCTTCGTCTCTGCTGCAGGTCTGAGAAAACAGGAAGGCTTTCGCTCATAATGTTTGGTCCTGAGGGAGATTCCGACATACTCAGCTGAACAGGTAAGGTCTCATTCTCTTGTGTTGAAACATCTGGAGCGGTGTCCTGAGAACTCCCAAATGGAACTCTTCTCACTTTGGGGGGATCTGTCTCTTTGTGCACTGAGATGACCTCAGCCACTGTATCAACAACCGTTGCGTTTCCTTTCTTTGAAAACAATTTGATGTGTCAGGGCTTGGCTCATAGGAGGGCCTATCTCTGAGAGCTAGAGGTTTCTCTGATTTGGATAGAATGTTCTCTCTTTCAGGTGAACATCTCATTTTTCTGTCCTGTTGCTCTTTGATTAAAGTTTTTGTCCTTTCCTCCGGGTCAACAGGAAGCATATCAACTAAAGGCAGGGTTGGTTGTTTTGTCTCTCCGAGATGTCTCTCCTTAGAAGGCACTGTCTCTGGCTGGGTCAGAAGTCTTGTTTCAATGAATTCAGTGTTCAATATCTCTCCAGGTGGGTAGTAATAGCATTCATTGTCTTCGGACTCTGAATTATCATCTGCCACCTCAGACTCATCTGCGACTTCCATTCTTGACTGTTTCCTTGTTCTATGTTTGTTGATGGTTTGCTTTGGATGTTGCGCAGGCTCAGCCACAGGTAAGAACCCACACGGGAGCAAAAGGTCACGGTGCAATGTGCGAAGAGGTCCATCTTTGCCCTCCGGTTTGACAGTGTACACAGGTAGGTCACCAGCACGTTTGACCACAATGTGAACATCTGATTCCCATTTATCGGCTAACTTCTGTTTCCCTCTTATCCGAACATTCCTCACAAGGACACGATCTCCTGCCTCAAGGGTGGACTCAACAACCCTTTTGTCAAAACGTTGTTTGTTACGCTCAGCTGTCTTTGAGGCATTCTCTGTGGCGACTCGGTAGCTTTCCTCTAAGCGGCCCTTTAAGTCATGCACATACTGGGAATGTGACTTTAGTTGACTGCTTGCAGGTAGACCAAACGCCAAATCAACCGGCAGCCGGGGTTATCTGCCGAACATTAATTCGTAGGGACTGAATCCGGTCACATCATTCCGTGTGCAGTTATAGGCATGCATTAGAGGCTTGACAAACTCCCTCCAATGAGACTTGTCCTTGTTTTCCAGAGTGCCCAACATCTGGAGAAGGGTCCGATTGAACTGCTCCACTGGATTTCCCCTGGGGTGGTAAGGGGTAGTCCTGACCTTCTGGATAACAGCGAGGATGCACAATTCTTTTATTGTGCGAGATTCAAAATCCCGACCCTGGTCACTCAGAAGTTTCCCTGGAAACCCATAGTGCACCAGAACGTTTTCCCATAAGCACTTTGCCACAGTCTGCGCCTTCTGGTTCTGAGTCGGTATCGCGACTGCGTACTTAGTGAAATGGTCCGTCAGCACCAATATATCTTTGGTGTTACTCTGATCAGGTTCCACCGATAGAAAGTCCATGCAGACCAGCTCCAAGGGTCTGCTGGTCTTGATGTTACACAAGGGAGCTGCTCTGTCCGTTGGAGTCTTCCGGCGCACGCAACGCTCACACATCTTGATCCTCTGCTCTACATATGTGGACATTCTAGGCCAATACAATCGTGACCTCACAAGGTCGAGAGTCCGCTCTATGCCTAGGTGACCCAGGTCATCATGTAGACTTCTGAATGCTGTGGCTCTGAGTCCAGTTGGTAACACATGCTGGTGCGTGACTCGCCCATGTTCTTGTCGTGCTCTGTATAACACTCCATCTCTGAGCTCTAGACGCTTCCACTCTCGGAGCCACAAAACAAGATCTGGAAGCTCTCGTTTCAGGGAAGGACAAGGCATGTCTCCAGACTCCTTGTGCTCAATGACAACTCTGAGATCAGGGTCGTCTCTTTGCTTTGCTCTTATCTCCTCTTCAGTCCAATGACTGATAACCGGGAGTCCATGATCATCTTCCTGCTGGAAGCCACTGGGCAGAGCATCAGTATAGATGGTAAGAGACTCGACAAGGGTGACTGATGGATTTTGACATGTGGAGTTTTTATGAGACCATTCGAAATCATGCCTCTCACAGATGGCCCTCACTGCATCTGAGGGCCACAACCACCAGGTAAGTTTTACGTGTTAAATTGTATTGGGTAAAGGGAATGAGGAAAATAAAAATCATTAAAAAAATAAAATGTCAATACACACAAGATATCAAATCACAATTCAGAGTCCAAATCCTAACTCACTAATACACAGCTCTAGTTTGGGTCCCCTCTACCTTACAGAACTGGGAGAGTCTCAGTAGAAGAAGTCTTCATGTAGATCTTGAAACAGGAACCATATAAAGAAAATAATATAGAAAAGAAAAAGACCCGGCCAGAGGCTCAAGTATCACACGCACACACATATATTCTCCGGCACAAATGCAGGATTCACGGCTGTCGTCCGTCCAGGCAACAGCTCTCATTCGTTTTTTTTTTGTAGAATACACGATCCACTAACCAAACGACAGCAACAAAAAAAAAGGTCTCGCTCTCTGCGGCGATTAAAATAGTGACTCAACAGCCAGACATTTTGCTCCCTACATTAGCCTCTACAGCACTGCGAAAGCAAGCGTGCAGCTGCCCCGACGTCGGTCCGGGAGAGAGAGAGCGCAGAAAGGCACACCCACCACACAAATCCATCAAAAATGCCCTTCTTACCAAATCTATTGTGCTGTTAATTTGTGTATACTCATTATTTTTAATCTATTTATTGTCATATTTAAGATTTTAATAAAAAATCCTATTTATTCCTCCTATGTAAGATTATTTTAGATCAAACCTATTTATTTATCTGACACATAAAAATACAAATGTATTTATTTATTTCGCCAATGAGCTGATAACTGAATTAAGGCCCTAGAAACCTGGGTTACATGTACTTATAGTGTAATGTACTTCTTAAATACAGTATACATGTACATTATGTTACACAGTAATAATTTGTTGATAAGCCCAATGTCAAATAAATTCTGTCTTTTAAAGTTGGAAACCTTTTCTCAAAAAAAGCCCAATAACTTATTTGCATAACGACTTTGAAATATACCCTTCATATTTCTCCTTATTAGAAGAAATCTGAGGCTTCTGTTTTAGGGAATGAGGCGCTAACCCTTTTTGTAGGAAAATAAATGAAACCCTGTGGAGAGCTGTGATGTAGGCTGTTCTTTTTCTTGAAGCATTTTCAAGTATCAAGGATAATTTACCTACATTTGATTGATTTTTATGAAGTTATAAACTAACCTACAAGGCAATATACCTCACCACTAGTGAGTGGCCCAGCCCCTCACATGCTTTTCTGTATGAGAAAACATTTTGGACACCCCTGCCATAGACCAAATAACAGCCAGTACAAATCTTTTGCATCAAGTGGTAACACCACTACCCATGAACCGTGTCCATGTCCCTCTACCTTTCTGGCTGCCCCCCTGGTCTTTATCCTGCTCCTCCGTCTTCTATTATCTGTAGCATCAATGGCTAATGACCTCCAACAGGCTGGGGAGCAACTACAGAAAGTCAAAGAACTGTTTGACTTTCTGTAGTTGAACAGTAGCGCACAGTTACAGCCTAATCTGGAAACAAATGTGCACACTATGTGAGAGCTTGCTGCATGGCATAGACAGTTATTCAAACCAGCTTGACTTAATCGGACTGACAGACCCCCCCTCCTTCCCATGACCAGGGATCACGACACATGACCCCGCCCCCCCCCAGGGAACTGCTGTTGTCTGATCCTGTTTAATGAACTGAGTCCCACTGAACACCCTGAGCTAAGAGGGTGATGATGGTTTAATAAGGTGCTCTGTGTGTGTGTGTCTCTACAGTGTACTAATTACTAATAGAAGCAAGGAGACTGAATGCTACAATTAACAGTACAACATCTCAGACCACACACACACACACACACACACACACACACACACACACACACACACACACACACACACACACACACACACACACACACACACACACACACACACACTGAGCTTGTTGGATGTTATGCCTGTTGGCATGAATCAAGACAAACGGTTTGTTTAGCACACAGAGGTTATTTGGATTTCTTAACAAGGAAAGGACGGTGTCTGCTATGATTTCCAAATTAATTCCATTCTGGAAAAACGTTTCAAACTGGTGTAAACATCTGTAGCCTGTCGCCTTATTAAGCAGGTAGTGCCTGGGATAAAGCCCTTAAGGGAAGTGAAACAGTAGCCACAAAGAAAAATGTGACCATGAAAGTAAGAGGCTGGAGGAAATTAACTTATAAAGAAAGGATGTGTCAGAAAGACCTGTGCACTCACATTGCTACATTTTTGTAATCTTTCACTGTAGCATTACCCTGAGGTCATTTATGTCATCTGAAAACAGCTGGAACACAGCACTGCGGATAATGTTCACATGTTTCAGTTATACTGAGATCACAACTTAGAGGGCTACTATGTTATATTTGATCAATATATCATGGGGCCATATCTCTACAAAACTTGTCTGTGAAGTGTTTTGCTCAAAATACCAAACAGGTCCCCCATTGTAGCATGCCTCATCCCCCTCTATTTCAGCCCTGTTCCCGAAGTGCTGATTCTGTGACTGCAGCTTTAAATCAACTAGCTGCTGCTGGCCACGCCCCTTTGGAGCGGCTGCTGGCCACGCCCTTTTGAAGCTGCTGCTGGCCACGCCCCTTTAGAGCGTCATGATCTCTCCTCTGAAGAGAGTTTTCTACAGGGAGAAACTCAGCTAAACGCTGCGGTGATTAAACGCCATATTATGTTCCAAACTACATCCAGCATTATATCTGAAACAGTATGGAGCTCAAACGTTTCTCTCTCGGTTTACCACAAGGACAGGACCTTTATATTACACACAGTCTCTCCAATACAGCGTTAGCTCTGAGTGTTAGCGATGCTTGCTAATGTAAATGCAGACCATATTACTTCCAAAACAGAGTGGTTTCAGATCGCCGACTGTATATGGGGGACGATAGGTTGGCACGTGTCACGTGGGCGGGATGTTGCCAGGAGTTCAATGTAAAGCCAGCCCACATTTCCGATATACAGTCATAACCGAAGAAAATCTGGATCAGCAGAGATGTGGGTAAGGAGGAAAAGAGAGTGTCTCCTTACGGTGTGTAAGGAGACACTTTGTGAGTCTCCTTACACACCGGGGACATATTTATGTATAAAAGACATTAGAATGTGCGTTTTGGATAATAGGGGTCCTTTAATCATTGTATTGTCACTCAACAGTGGCACCAAATAAATCCTACATTTGAAATGCCTGGAACAACCTTCTGGTCCAGCAGAACAGTTAAAGGTCTTCCACAAAGACATGTGGTGGATCAATAATCTGTGAGATGAACAGAGAGAGAAAACCAAACGATTGACTGAACCACAGACACCGAGGCCATTGATTTTCCTGATTATAATGGAGTGATTGAAAGACCCATGAGCAGGGTGTGTGTGTTGGGGGGCAGGCGGTGCACCTTGGGGCCCCTCTGCTACATAAGCAGCAGATTCCACAGAGCGTGTTGACCCAAACTGAGCTGCTGCGGCTGGGAAAGTTGTTTTAACTTCATGCTCAGGGCTTACCTCCCTCACACCGCCCTCTGAACCGCTCCACAGAGGTTCTGCCGGCTCCACCTCTGAACATGACAGGCCAACATGAGCCACATGAAGGACTCTGAATGTTTGTCAAGGACGATCGCTTTAATGATTTTGATACAAAGATGTCAATATCTGTAAAACATGGATGACTTCATTTTAATGCAAAACAGGCCTAAACCACTGCTAAACTCAATGAGTAAAGAACTAAAGATCAGCTATGACTTAAAGGTCTCCTATTATGCTCTTTAATGGCCTATGTTATAGGTCTCAAATATATTAAAAAAAACATGTTTCTGACATGTTTTGCTCAAAATACCAAACAGATCATGCATTTTAGCATGTCCGCTATCCCTCTATTTCCGCCCTGTTCCTGAAGTGCTGATTCTGTGACGCTTTAAATTTGAGCTGAGCTGAAGCTGGCCACGCCCCTTTGGAGCGTCACGATCTCTCTGAAGAAAGAAGTTTCTAACGGAGAAACTCAGCTAAACGCTGCCGTGATTAAACGCCATATTATGTTCCAAACCACATCCAGCTTTATCTCTGAAACACTTCTCAGTGTTTACCACTAGAACAGAGACATTATATGTATTATATACACAACAACTCTAAGTCCCTCCTGCAGACATCCTGCTGAATACACACACACACACACACACACACACACACACACACACACACACACACACACACACACACACACACACACACACACACACACACACACACACACACACACACAGAGGAGCTGCGGAGGAGATTCAGCTCGCGACTGTACATGGGGGACGATATGTTGGGACATGTCAGGTGGGCCGGACGTTGCCAGGAGTTCAATGTAAAGCCAGCCCACATTTCCGATATGAAGTCATAACGACAGCAAATCTGGATCAGCTCGTTTGTACCCCCGTGTTTAGAGAAGTGGGTAAGGAGGAAAAGAGAGAGGGTTGTATTTTCTGACTCTTTGTGAGTGTCTTTACACACTGGGGACACATATTTATGTATAAAAGACATCAAAAAGTGCATTTTGCATAATAGGGGACCTTTAAATAGGCTTGGGCTTTAACAGAATACATGGAATAGGATTTTTTGAATAAAACTATTTTGTAGTCCAATACTTTGGTTTTCATTTAGGATTATTTAAAAAAAAAAAAAAATTGTAAGTGGAAACTTGATTTATTAAACAGAAATACGTTATTGCTTTTAATGAATCTTTAGAATAAAAGAGCATTTGTGAACTATGTATGCCTAGCTTAGCCTAGTGGGAAGATTGTAGCCGACCCCTCCCACCCTGGGCACAAACTGTTTACCCCGCTCAACTCTGGCAGGAGGCTGCGCTCCATCAGGACCAAAACTTCTCCCCACCTGAACAGTTTGTTCCCCTCTGCTACTGGCCTCATCAACAAGGCCCGAGACCCCCACTGACCTGACCCTGAGCCACATTCTACACTCTATGCACACCATGTCTGCACATTGCAACTTTTGTACATTTTTCACCAGTATTTTCAGTTGTGTTTTATTTGTTTAAATGTATATGTAATATAACAATAACACCATGGCAAATTCCTCGTATGTGGAATTTGCACATTTTTGTCCCTAAATATCTTGGTTTCTTCTTTTCTAAGGTCACTTTGCTCTGTTGTTTTACAAAATATACTTCAGTAAAAATCATCTTGTTGATATTTTTTTAAAATCTTGTCTTTATTGGCATTTGATATTGCAGTAATCCCAAAGTAACCAAGGTGATCAGTTTCATGAGTTCTATAATGTGATACTCAGATTTGGTTACTGATTATTAATAGGCATCTGTAACAGAAACTATTTTTAAAGTCACCCTCTCAGACCTGGTCCTAAAGGTTTTCTCAACCAAAGGTCTGCTGTGTGTTTCTGTGTGTACATGGCATCACTCAGTAATGTGACGGTGAAATAAAAGTGGTGCACATTCAGTCAGTAGCAAAATGGAAAATCTCTGCTCTAAAACAAACACTCTGTCTTTGTTTTTCTTGCCTTGGAGGTCTAGGCCAGTCAGTAATAGTGAGTCTTCAAAGAATGCATATGCATAATCACACACACACACACACACACACACACACACACACACACACACACACACACACACACACACACACACACACACACACACACACACACACACACACACACACACACACACACACACACACACACACACACACACACACACTATTCTGTGCCAGAGACAGCCTCCTCTATGCTGCTCGGTCATGTGTTTCCTATTAGCCCATGTCCTCACAGCACAGTCAGTTAGAATCAGCAGTTGAAATCACTCTGCCGGGAAACACACCGAAACCATGCACTCCAACATTCACAGTTGTGCATCTCCAACACTAGCTGTAATACATACACACACACACACACACCTTCATGCTCACACTCACTCACTGAGACGAAGTTGCTCTGGTGCAGGTGTGAGTAACCATGCACACATTCCTGCATGCAGTGAGGTCTTTGGGTTGCATCAGCTCATCTGCATAAAGTCTGCAGTTGTTTGCATCAGTGACCCCATTAATTCACCTAGCAACAAATCAACAGATTACATTAACTTTTGATAAGGTAACACTCTATTTTGGTGTACTTTCAAATCAGTGCATTTACTTATATGTATTTGTCGTAACATTTCAAATGTGGGTGCTTGTAATGAGCGGCATAGTTGGGCCTTGATGCTTAAAGAACAGTTTTGTATGCTTATTAGATTATTTACTAAGTGGTAATAATAGCATTAATAAGACCTTAATTGTTAAAAAAAAAGCAGTTAATATAAAGTCTTAACATTTAAAATATTGCTTCGGCACTATGAGTTTCTGATGCTTGTTTCTGATTGCATTAAAAACACCTTTAATAAGTTACACAAACTCAACTAGGATATTATTGGTAAATCTTTACTAAACTTATTTTGCTTTTATATGTACACACAAGATAAATACATATACTATTAGATATTGACACTTACTTTGTTATGGAATTCATTAATTGTTAACTGTGCAAAGTACAATCTGGAGAGTAGCAATGTGTATTATCTGCACATATTTACTTGTAAAAAAGTATCAGTGCTCCACAGACCTACAGTATATTGCTGGCCTGTAGGAGACCTTATGAAATGGAAGTCTGACTTTAATGGGGCATTAAAGCTTTCCTGTTTTGGAGTGACCCTGTGACCCCTTTTAACAGCATGGAAAGTTGACTGCAGTTAAAGCTGAATCACCACCATTCCTCGGCGCAGCGTGTGTTCTGCTGTGTGTGTCTGTGGTGAGGAGGAATGAGTACACCGAGGGTCAGAGAAACGCCTTCCTCCACCAACTCGCTAACACGCCCACTCGCTGGGGTTCGCCAGGTTCCCATTCCATAAATCCTTGTTTGGGGGGTATATTTTTCTTGTCTGGGGCCTGGCTGACGTCCCCTTACTGGAGTTCATGTAAGGTGAAGGAAACATTGAGAGAAGGGTGGAGGACACAGATGACGAGAGGAGAACATTAGAATGTAACTGGAAAAGGAAAGCAAAGAAGAAAAATAATTAGCCAAAAGAAATGTTGGGAGAGAGATTTTAACGTAAAGGAAAAAGAGAAGAGCAGGAGCACTAAAGCTAGGAGCCATGAGAGGCTTCTGCCTGGCATTTACAGTAAAGGTTCCACTGTTAACGTGTCGGCCTACTCTAAATCAGCTGGCCTCCTGCTGATTCCCCACCATAGAGACCTGCTTCTCCCTCTATAAGCCCATTCTGACACTGTCATTAATCTGCACAAGGTAGCCAGATCTCATCCCACCAAGAGCCTTGGAAATACACACACTTGTTAAAAAGTTGCCCTTGTGAAAAACTGTGGAAGGCCCTAGTGACTCAACACATGGTGTTAGCTATCAAGCTAACTGGCTGTTGTGTTTGTTTTCCAAACAGAAAGTGGGAGCTAGCTAGCCCTGCTTATTTTAGCACATATCAGGAGAGTAGGTACATCTACAGGTGCTGAGTCATTCTCAGCACCTGCAGGCTGTGGTTGTGATAAATAATCAGATTGTTAAAAGGAACAAGTGATCCAATCAAATAGTTATTTATGGAGTGCTGTGTTCACAAATGAGGGGCTACATGCTAATGTCAGCATGACTACCTGCTCACAATGACAGAGCAAACATGGTGATGATTGATCATTAAACACAAGGTACGGATGAGGGTGAAGATCATTACTGCAGGTATTTGTTCTAAAATCAGTGTTGGATACATCTAAATCATATTTAAGATGCCAAAAGATTAGTCAGAGGATTATGGCAGAAATCTCTGTGCCATATTTCACAAGACAATTTTAGTCTGATCGAAAAAAGTCGAACCACTCAAGGTCATAAGAAGAGATCCTGAAATTCATTGGTATTCATCATCCTGAAAAAAATGAATGTCTGAACTAAGTGTTGTGTCAAAGAAAGGATTTTTCTTATAAAATAAAGAGCGTATAATCAGTTGAGTATATAAAACAATACAATTTGATTAAAAACATCCTTTACATCATGTATTCAGTCGCTCTGTCCAAAACCGTCTAATTACAATTTCATGGTATTTTATGGAAGAATTCAATATGACCATTAATCACATGCTCCTCTATTTCCACAACTCTTGTGGCTTAAAACAGTCACAAGTCTTAAAGTGTCTCTATGTTCCCTGATATAGGGTGTTTTTCTGTTCATGTTAAAGTCATTTAATTAATATTAGTTGAGTTCCCACTGTTCTAAGCTTTGCTTGATTACATGCCTTTAGGGGAGAAAAGAAGCAGTTTGGAAACTTGGCCCGATTACAAGTTAGGGTGTTTGATTTGAGGGCAGTTAGCTTTGTTCAGTCATCTGAGCGTTTGCCAAATTCATGGTGAAAGGCTCCATTAAATTCATCATCATTCACATGACAGCTTCAGTAGCTGTTCCGAGGTGTGTGTCCCCATATAGTCAGGCACATGTGCCAAGAAACTGTAACAAGAAAAAGTCTAAATCACTGTTAGCGGCCCCTGAGGGGTGCCATGTTTATCGAACGCCACAAGATTAGAGTTTTGGAACTCGCGAAGGTAAAGACTTTAAAAATTGTAATCGACACAATTAAGAGGTTTATCCTATTGGGAGGGGCTCAGTACATTTTCCTGGCAATTGAGGGAGATCATCGTTTCAGGGTGGTGTTAGTAGAGAGGGCATCTATTACAAAATATACAAAGTGTTAAACAGGTTTCTTCTGTAAAAGTGGAATTTATGGTCTGAAGGTGGTTAAAAAAAAAACTAATAGGATCCAGCCTCTCGGCACTCCTGAGAAACCTGGTCCAGTACAAAAGCTGATGATTGTCCAACACTGTGAAAAGGTTCATCCTCTGAGGATCATGCATGTGTTAAATACATGTCAATGCACTGGTTGTAATACTTCTGATGTGTTCAAAAGGAATGATTTGATGGTGGCGTGTGATGACAAGCCAAGAAAATAAGCCTTTTGGGATAATTGAAAAGTTACATCAATTTTAATGGCAAGGCAAAAAAAAGGTATCAAGAGACCTAGACCTAAATGTTGACATCACATAGACCTACATCTGTTGGTGTGTATTAGGGTCAGTAGGCAGCTGTAGCTCTGCACACCTCCAGTATACGGAAAGCCTCTCCTGGAACTACGCTCATTGGCGTCTCTGACAAAACAACTGATGGTTTATTCATCAGTTGAGCAGAGCAAGAACACTGTGATCATCTCATCTCCATATCCAGTGCTGAGAGCTGATGAACCAGTGGGGGAAGGGCTGATCAATGCTTTCGCTGGCATACATTCATGTATTCCCACCTCTACATCCATATTCAATCCAAGACCTTCACAGTTTTTCAAACTGCAAGAAGTGAAATTGTGACATTAAATAAAGGCAAAGGAAAAGCTGTTACATTGATGATAAACTTCATTTGGATGGAAAGACTGATAAACTATTATTTGCTATTCTTAGGCTCCCACCAAAATGTAAGGAAAAGCTTGTGAGTAAAACCTCTGACATCTCCAGGATTCTAAATTACACTCCATAAAGTAGTCTAAGGAAGACTTCAGTGTCTCTCTGTGACCAGTTAAAACATTAAAGCCTGAACATTGCAGAAACAGTGCTCAGTTTGATCTCCTTGACAGGCTATTTATAAAGTAAGGCTTAAATCCTCATCCGGCCAAGGCTCACAATGAAGACATCGACACACCGCAGATAGCCTAATCTCTCCTAGATAAATCTGTCATGATAATGATAGCACAAAAAGAGATTGGTATTACGGTAAAAGCCTGTTTTCCATTGTGCCTTATCTTTTTCAGTGTCTCCAACCATTCCCTGCATCAAGAGATTACGTTCTCAAATGCTCAGTGACAACTGGTCTTAAAACAGCGGCACAAGGCCACGATGTTTGGTGGAATAGTAGGAATATAGAATTTAGTTTATGAGCCGAGGCTAATTTAGAGCTTCATGTGTTTAATGCTGGGAATGCCCTTTCACTCCAGAATGAAGTAAATTGGTTGCCATCATATTTTAAGAATGCATAAGGCTGAGTTTGCCTGGGGTTCTTTTTAGGTTATTACATTATACATAATCATCAGCGTAAAGCAGGATTAGTTCTGGCTGCCCTGGCATTTAGGAAAACTGGTGATCTATATATTCCAATCTATTACATTAAGAGATAATGCACAATGAACCACCTGATTCAAAAAAACAATTCAGGTCCTGGGTCAAGATGGAGCCCTGGAAGCTGAAGGACTCCACAGCGGTTACTAAGGAGTCACCCACGGGGATGGGAGCATGTGTGGTGGTGTCCGATCAAAAAATCCACGCCAATCTCCTCTTATTTTTGACCGCACCGAGTAACCAGATGGAGAATGTCCCACCTGTAGCCCTGTAGATTTTGGTCATGGTTAACATAAACCAATGTTGTCTAGCAGTAGGACACAGGATGCTAACCTCCGTCTCTGGAGTTGAAGTACACACATTCTACCCCCATCCTTTTCTCAGAGGTTTTGACTCGTTTCAACAACATATTCCAGTTATGGTGTCAAGATAAGTAGACAAGTGTTTAAACCAACCAAACCCATGCATCCTTTGTCCTGATGAGGACCGTTTGGATTCTCCAGTGAGAGGTGAAACCTGACTGTTGCATTCTGGGTTCCATAAGGCTTTAAAATGTGGAGAGCCAACTCCCACAGCTAACCGTGTGGGGGTTGTACGGGAAAGAGAAAAGCCAAAAGGCCAGTAGGGTAATTTAAGAGCTCTGTGGTGTCACTTGGAGTCTGCTGTCAGCCCCACATAGATACTCTGAATACATTCTACACATCAGTTTCTTCTCCATTTTCAGAAACATATAATATGCAGAGGTCTTGAGAGCAAAACCACAGGATCAGAAAGTTGTGGTGGCATCCTGACAGCTGTGGTGTGTTCTCCCTGCTGTTATTCAGCTTGTGTTGAAAAGACTGGGTGTTGCCCACACTGGAACATAGATACCGTATCCTGTTCCAAAGAACGTTTGTTTGAAACAACCACCATGACATTTTGAGTTGTTTGGCTGGAGATAGTATCAGCAGGCCGTTGTTCCTGCTTGGAAGTGTAGAGGAAATACACGTGAAACATGTTCACTGTTCCTATGTTTGCAGAGAGTATTCATACATTTCAAACAAGGACTGTGTACCTCTGCATGTATTGGATGCAAATTCAATCAAGCTTGAACCCAGTAAACAATATGCAATGGTTGTGAGCATGTATACAACAGTAAATGAGCCGTCTAAGCATGTTAGTGTCCCTCCATCACAGTGAAGGGGCTGCTGTTGGTGGCTGTGAAAGCTGCTTTATTGAAGCCTAAATGGCTGCATTTAGTGAGGAAATCAGCCTGAACATACCATTCTATTTCTGTGAGTTCTCCTCTCTCTTTCTAATGGGATTATAGGCAAATAGAGACAGAGAGGGCATGGCATAAAGAGCAAATTTAGGTATTTAGGATGGGGGGGAGAGAATGTGAGTTAGAGCCTGCTGCAGACATTCACGTCTACTTTTATTTTTATTTACCTGTGTTTGTTATAGCATGTTTATAAATGAGCCCACGTGTGTTTAGTATCTTTTACATACGGATGAGGATAGTCATATTGGGCAGGAGGTCAGCCGTTCGTCCAACACTTTATTCCAGAACAAGATATTTCAGAAAACTACACCGCAGAAAGTGACTGCACCATTGAGAAACTGGGTTAGCATTAAATGGTGCAGCATTTTTGTGATATGTAAAGGGCAGTTTATTCAGATAGAGCGTAAAAACGATGCGATCATATGCTATGGTTTGTACATTAATCTACAGAACATCTACTGGAATTATCAAAACAGCGAATGACGGAGAATCTTTTAGAAGAATGGTGTTCATCCCTCCATTATGTTCCACACACTGTGAGGATGTATGGAAGCAGCTGTATGGCACACCTTCCTAAATTACTCAATGATGGTTTCTGCTTTCATTCGTCAAAGCTGCCTACAGAGTTCTGAGATGCTGAGGTCCGAAGCCAAACAAATAATAACAAATAAAAGCAACAGTGGTAAATAACGGGGGCGTTTGCCAATCTGTGTGCGGATAATACAAAATAATAAGGCAGGTTTATGATACCTACACATTTTGTTGGGCAGGATATCTCTACATATTAACACAACTGTATGATTTCTGAAGTGTAAAGGCAATCGTCAAATGATATAAATCTAACCATCTACATCACAGTCTCATGGCTGGTATCACCATCGCTAAGCTAACAGTGGCTAATGTTTGGCCTGATGGCGTTTAGCAGTCCCATTTAGGTACTTGCAGGGGCGGTTCTGGGGGGGGGACACCTCCCTGTGTTCCCCCCTCCAAAAAAAAGTTCACAATATTCTGATTGATTGGCTATAGTGCTGGCACGCTAGGCTGAACTAATGTAACACAGCTCTCTAGTCGGACCCCTTAGAGCGGTGCACCGCCACTGGCCGGCTGAAGAACGCAGAAAAAACAACAACTCTTGTTCTCTCCGACCAGAGGCTGATCCCTTTTCAAAGTAAGACTCAAACCTAGACATTGAGAGACTAAAAATCACCAGAAATGTGAATTTATGTGAATAAAAATGGATCTTAGTTAATAAAATAACAAAAAATAGCTTTATGCAATTACTTCATACAGTTTGTCTTTTTAACCCCACGTTTAAGGTGCCCTTCATAAAATAACTGGCCCCAGCCTGGCACCCCCCAGTAAAATTGGTGTAGAACCGCCAATGGTTACTTGTTAGCAAAGACATTCAACAGCAGTGTATTTACTGACAGATTTTATGTCTTAGAACAAAACCTGAACATCTCTCAGCTTGTTTTAAAGTCTGGATCTTATTTCAGGCATCAAACCATAGATACACTGTCGACTTTGAGACGAGGGAACTGGAAGTGTCAAAATGTTAACTAATTTCCAGGCTTGAGGACTCATTCCTGAAGCAGTGCACTGCATTGGATCTAATCATGCAGTCATGAACACCCTTACATGTTTTCCCTGTAAAAAACAGAGCCAGTGGATTTACATTAGACTCTTGCTCTGTCCTCATTAGATCTTCTCCTGGAGAGAAGGGAGGATAGAGATGGTTATTAAACCATGCTATGTAATTACTCCAACCCCCTCCTTCCCAGCAGCTGTACATTCCATAATCCATATTCAAATGCAGCGCTGACACAGAAACAGTGTAGCAGAGACCAAAGAGCAGCACTGGCACTGTTCAGCAGTTGGGGCCAGCCGTGGGGAGGTTGCAGGATTTTGGGAAAGATCTGGAAGAGTACAGACTGTAATTTTAAGGACTGCTAGTTTGGATAATGAGCTACTCCGTCTCACAGATAGAAATGCAGACAAACACCTCCAAATGAGAGACTGCAAAGCTGGTCTTGATCCAAATCCTTGTTCTTTCTATTTCCCTTGCTCTAACTGCACATGAAGCATTGCGCGGTGATTAAATAGGAGAACAATAAGGCGTGTGATTCTTTTATACATCCTTCATCTTTTGTCTTTACGTAACTTCTGCAAGACCACAATCTGCCTGCTGCTGTTTGGCCTCCAGTTTACCATTCTGTGTGATGAAGATTTAGTTCAGCATCGCCCCCTCTGGAGAACACTATTGTCAAGTGTATTAATTAGCCTATTTTGTGTAAGTATAACATTCTGCGTAGTTTAGTTAATTTACGGGGCATGCATAAGAATGATGGAGGAGGATTGCAGAGGAGGAAATGTGCTTGGGAAATTTGTTTCATATTTACATAATTATTTAGAAGCTCCTGCTGATGCTGAAACTGAAATTTTTGGGGCTTTAATTTATTCCAAAAGGCTTGTGTTTGCTCAGGGATTGTGCACAGGGACTCAGCTGGTTAATCAAGCATATGTATAATTCATTTTCCAAGCATGGGGTCTGGCACGGAGGCTCTTAGGATGAGCATTTCTAAATGTAATGTTTTCACTTTCACCCTGTGAAGTCATAGCCGTATACTCCGAAGATTTGGACTATATCAATACGGCCCAAACTGAACATCATGAGGAAGGAGCATGTTCTGGGGATGACAGTATGGATCTGCTGCAGACTTCCCCATCCCTCCTCCTCCTCCTCCTCCTCCTCCTCCTCCTCCTCCTGCCTCCATAAACACTCCCTGCTGGGAGCCCCACAACTCCGACTCGGGCTGCTTACACAAACAATTAGAAGATATTTTGGGAAATAAAAATAATTTAGTTATTGTGCCTTGTGTTGGAGCAGCCACAATGTTTAAACATCTGCACACACACACCTGCAGATACACACACATAAAGTAGATGAATTGAGAGGTGAATTTTCTATACTATGCCCACGGCCAATGACAAACCACCAGAGATCCCATTTACACTTGAAACGAAGAATCAGCAGGACGTACCGTGCACTGCCATCGTATGATAAAGGTTAGTCAAGGTCTCACTGATATATTGAACCCAAGGTGATGAACATGTGCTGACATTCTAGAGAGGTGCAGGAATGAGTTGTGGAAACGTGGAAATGATCGGGTTCAGGTTCTCAGAGCGGGCTGTTTTATGAATGTGTTTTTGGTTAGATGCCTGAAGTAAGATCTTTAATTAATACAAGCTTGAAATATTTTTAAGTTTTATTCCACGACATAAAATATGTAAAACACCCAAATGGTAAATGCCTGAAGCTTCTATTGGTCATAAAAAATGGTTGCTGACAGACTAAATGAGACTATTCAATGTCATCACGCAGAACATTAGCTTGGCTCAGTCTGGAGGGACTGTCGATCACGTCCCGATCGGACCAATGGAAAACGGAGTGTGGACTGGTAGCTGGAGAGGTGCTTCCTGGGCACTGCCAATGTGCCATTGAGCAGGCACTGAACCCCCAACTGCTGGCAGGTTCTCTTACCTATCCTGCATCTGGTTCTGTGTGTGCATGTTCATGTAGTAGCCTGTGTGTGAAACACAACAGAGTGAAACAAGTTTTTAATAAAGTATCTCTTCTTCCGTGGTGACATGAAATAATGGACCCGGGAAGACGTTAGCTTTTTACTTACTTACTGGAGATTGTTTAATGCTACAAACATGTAGAAAGTGTTGTAAATATGGGGAGATTTTCCTGCTGAACAAAAAGTATCAAAGTATCATTCTCTTTGTTTCCTGGATTTATAACTTCTCACTGTTTATATTTAATTTAATATTCCACTTAAATGTATATATTCTTTTTTACTCTCTAATGCTGGTTTATTCCTATTTATTTTCTGAGATGTTTGTATGTTTAGAGAATTGATTATTGCAACTCCTTTAAATTCTAACTATGTGCAATGCCTTGTTCTGATTTATACAGCCGCGACCTAAAAAAGATCCAGTTTGGGATTAATAAAGTACCTCTTATCTTATCTTATAATCGTGTGTAGAGTTGCAAAGCTTACTTACAGAACTGCCCTCAAAAAGACATCATCACTGCATCACTCCACACTGTGTGTTGACTGAGGGACTGAGAACAGAGGGAAACTGTGACATTTTAATTATTTAATCAAGTGAATCATCCTATTCATTTCGATTGATTTTGCTGGTTGTGTGTGTGTAATGGTTGCAACCTGAATTTGAGACTGAATCATCCTGAGGACCTGGAGTCTGAAGTCTGTGACTGAGTGTGAAAGCTCATTCTTGACCTTTGAAACAGGCCAATATCCCCAACAAGAAATCATGCATGAGGACGTGGTAAAGGAAAAGCAATAAGGCCAGAAAATACACAATAAACATAAATAAACTTAAGGGGTCGTAATGCCTGAACTTAAACCATAACATGATGTGAAATCACTCACAAATAACACAGAAAGTGTGTTTGTGTGTTGACAGGATCATTTAACATTAAAGAATCATTTGGTGAGAACAAATACGTAACTCTCCGTTGAATCTTCAGTGAAAACAGATCTATATTTATATTTTTAGAGATATTTCTACAATCAAAGATTCAAAAAGCAACGTCTTTTGGATTTTTTTTGCCATTATTTTTCCCGGATGTAGATAAGAGGATGTCAACTCTCTGGAAAAAAAGAGAGCTTAGCAATGACGTGTTTGTCTTTGTGATGATGTTGTAGTATGGTTTCATTGCAGCATCTCTCTGTGATATCATGTAGCCGTTAATACAGACTGGACCCTGCTGCTTCAAACCACTTCATATCCATCAGAATAAAAGTAGGTCACAATGACTGGGTCATATGACAAGATTATAAATAAAACAGTAAAATAAGTTTCGACGAGATGTTTTGTGGGCTAGCAACTAGAAGCAGGATCATTTTACAGCTTTTTGTTATTCATGTCAGCCAACCCGACCATCCTTACATGGGCTGCTCATGCTGAACACGGCTGCAGGCTGGAGCAGAAAGCGGTGGCTGTAGCTATGGAGAGCGAGCTAGCACAGAATGGCGGCTAAGCTCTAATCTTTCATTAAAATAAGCTGAGCTGCTTGGAGGCATTACATGTTAAAAATGCTAACTATTCTTTCTCCGGATCAGGAAGTCGGTTCGGCGAATAAACAGAGTAATAACATAACAACATAATCAGATTACCCTAGAAGGCACAGATAGGAGGCTGGTGTGTGTGGGGATAATCAGCTGCCAGGTTTTTCCAACGCTGGAGGGAGACGTGATGTCCCGCTGAGAACAGACGTATAGCTGCAACTGGGTAAACACGCAGAGGGTTAATAAGCTGCCAAACACCCCCGGTGCTGGCTTCACAGGAGCCCGGGATGAGCTGGGGGGGGGGGGGGAGGGGGGGGGGGGGCCTGGACCTCCCTGTGTCCCACTGGGACAAAGTGGGATTCAGCCCCCCCCCCCTTCCCCAACTACCACTCCTCTCTCTCCCAGAGTGCTGAAGCTTTAAGTCCGTCTCCCAGGTAACACACACACACACACACACACACACATGCGCACACACACACATGCGCACACACACACACACACACACACACACACACACACACACACACACACACACACACACACACACACACACAGCTGCTGACAGACAGACAGACACACACACATTCTTAATAACAGGCCCTGCAGTGCAGAAAGCGCGGAGCCTTGTTAGCCAACAACCAGGCGTGAAATCACCGCACCGTACTCCCACCACGATGAGTCAATCTATACCTCCTGTTTCCCTTTGTTCATGCCTGTGTGTGTGTGTGAGAGAGTGTGTGTTGGAGATGAGTGTGTTTGCTGGTTTTCCTCCAGGCCACGCAGAGCTCTATCTTTGACTGTGTGTGCTGTCTTTTGTTCCGACTCCTCTACAGCTCGGCTCTAACACACACCTCATGCTGTGCATCCTAAACACAGAATCAGAGGCTGAAGTTAACTTTCCCCACTTTAAATGAGGAGCTCTATTTGAGCACATCTGTACACACCTGGCGCTGTGCAACTTCTGAATATGCAAATAAAAAGATGAGGGAACACGTCTCGAGTGTCAAAACAGTTATGGTGTGTAAATGTTATTGGCTCCCCACGCTAGGATGGAGAGTTAGCATTTTGATAGCTTATCGTAGCCTGTCAAAGAGAAAAAGCAGGAAGAAAAATTCTAAAAAATAGTTTTAAATAGAATAAATGACAATGTTTACTGTCGTTGGAAATATAGACTCAGCTTCAATAAAGAGAGTAAAAGTCTTTCTAGCCAGCAGGTTAATATGAATGCTTTAATGTGGAAATCACTGCTATCTCTGAATGTGGTTTCATTATTGGCTTCTGAAAAAGCGGGTTGAGAAATTAATAAAAGTTTGAAACTTTATCACCACAAATGCGCATAGGAAAACTTAGAATTTTAACCATCCCAGTATTTAACCCATTTAAGCCGGGAAAGCGTTGCTGCATTTCTACCATTAAAACTGGGAGCGCTGTTGTGTCATTCTACCATTGAAGCCGGGAAAACGGATACGTCGTTTTCTGGTACAAGAGCTCTGTGGTATTTTTTTGCATTAATTATCGGCCTCTTAGCCCATTGAAATGCATCAGAATATACACGTGGCATTGTTTGGAATTTTTTTTAGCAATCATGGCAGACTACTGCGGAGGGAATTCTGAAGTTAGTGAAGGTAGTGATATTGACGATATGCACAGTGCTGATGACATTATTGCTGACGACTTTGAACCCGTCGAACCAATCGACCGGGATTTATGGTTAAGACATATGTTTGAAGACGGCGACGATGATGACCATGAGTTCGAAGGTTTTGAAACCGAGTGGAGGACGGAGAATTACTACTCTAATCCACAGAGTTTTTTCTACCGCACCCCGGGAGTGAAAGTCGATTTACCTGCAGAGGCCACTCATGAAAGCAACAGCTGTAAGTTCTCAAGTACTTTTTGAATTTTGTTTCTATCTGCTGCAGAGGCTAAGAAATCAATTATTTAGTAGGCGTTGACACAATTGCTGAATTTCGAGAAACACTTTAGGTTTTAGGGGGTTCTTCTAAAATCGCCCATAGGTTTTCCAGGCATTTTTTCCAGGCGTTTTAGGCCTAAATGGGTTAAGCATCATGGGTGTCTGGTGGCTTGCTCTATGGCATCACAGCAGCCTTCAGGAGGCTCACAGCTCTCCAGATACCAGACCAGAATAAAGGGGACTTGACCCCCTGACTCCCTGGTTGGCAAGTTAAGACCCTGCAGAGTGAGCTGTGTTCATAGGGTTTATCAAAGATACATGAGTGTCCTCCTCAGTAAATCATATCAGATTTTGAACCCTTCCTAATTCTAACAACTTAAGAATCTTTGGCTTTCTTGGGGTTTACTTTTAATAATACAGCTCCCATTTATACTTCATCTTGTTTCCCTATTCATGACATCCAACAATGCTCTTAATAATGCCTGTTCTCCTTAATCTTTACCCGCCTGGTTTTATCCTGTCAAGCTTGTTTAATATGAGGCAGTTTTGGGCCAATGCCTGGGCTATGTTGTTTGTTAACTGCTGCTTAACATACCAATATTGAGTATAATCACTATTTAACGTCACTTTTGAAAATTGAAAGAAAATATTGTAAATAAACCAACTGTGAAGTGATCCTGCTTATGCTTACTGTGACACTGAGACATGTTCATTCACGACCATGCGATATAACATGGATCAATCCGCGGCTGAAAATAGTCCCCAAGAAATGTCCACTTTGTTTGAGTAATGTTTAAATAAAGCTACAATGACCAACAGCTGACCAAGAGTTCAGTTTGGCTCTGTGGTTCTAACCACTTTAACGAGAAACAGCAGCTGATCTAATTGAAAGTAACACCAGCGAAGAAGAGTTGTAGGATACTCTTGATGTAACTTTGATTTCGCTCGTCTTAATACGCAGTAAACACTAGCTGATAAAGTCTGCAAGAAAGCAAACATACTGATATCGTCTGAATGCTCTCTTTTCTATATCCCCAATGCAACACATGAACTCTGCATTAACACAAACACACACACACACACACACACACACACACACACACACACACACACACACACACACACACACACACACACACACACACACACACACACACACACACACACACTTCCTGCTGGAGTTCTCTGTTCTATACCACTGGAATCCTTCAGAGCCCAGTGAGCAGCAGCCGTTGCCGCATTGAAGCCGCAGCTCGTTTTCTCCCACTAATCACAAGGTTCGGGGCTGCAGCATTATGCTAACTTACACTGGAAAAGGGGCGGGGCCAAGGGGCTGCTTTGATAAGTCGAGCATGGCAGACATGAATGAGGCAGCGACAGGCGAGGCAAAACACACATTCATTCCTCTCACAATGCCGAGCAGCACTTTTAATTAAACCTTATCCAACATGATGAATAATGCAACAGCTTCCTCGCAATGCACCGTCTCCTTTCTGTGGCTCACCATGCTGTGTTCAACCATCGCATCCCGTCACATGCATACATTAGGCAGAGGAAGAGGCAGAGAAGAAACGCTCAGCTCTTTCTGGTGCACAACATAATAAATATACAAAATGTTTCATAGTTTTGCTAACAGGGGAAAAAGTGGCAGTGCATTAATGAGCAGCAATGGTTCAGATTGTCTTCATTTGCAGCGTGCAAACATTTTGAGTTGCTTTTAGGACACGACATCGTGTGAAGGATGTTGTGCACTGAAATACTGAAACATTTGAGTTTATTTAAATGTATTATATCAACAGATTTTACATAACTGTATTAGGTTAGTTTAAACACACAATATTAAGTTTAAAAAATGTTGGGTTCAACTTAATATTATTTTGAAGTTTGTTGGCATAATACATTTAACTAAAGTTGCTGTTTTATGTCCCTTTTCCACCAAACCGGTTCCAGGGCCAGTGCCAAGCTAGAGCCTGATAAGATCTTGTGCTTCTTGTTTCCACCGCAGCGGGCCAGCTCTAAGCACCGACTTAGCTGGCCCCACTCGGCTTCCCGGCAGGAACCAAGAACCCAGTGGCGGGCCGTGCATTTCACACCTAGGCCTTCAGTGATGTCCTACACAGTCCTACCTGAATTATTCCACCTCTTAATACCATCATTATGACGCCATGGCTCTAGAAACTATACATTTAGACAGAAACGCAGTATAACCGGGCGTTGCATCACCTTAACATAGTCAAGTACAACAGAGTTATATTAATATTTCTGAAGCATTTATAATCAATACATCAGCATTTACAGTTAACTTAATTAATCACATTATCTGACAAACCGCTCCTTGACACCTGTGTCTGTCACATAACGCAGAATAAGTGCCAGCTGTGCTACATTACCCACATCTGACGTCTCGTCCACCATAACAGCGACAAAGGGTGCTTTTTTAATCTTCATTTTGATCTCTTCTCCCATCACTTCAGCAATAGCATAAATCAGGTCGTTTTGTATTTTGCCTGACGTCCCAGTAAACATGTTGTTTGTGTACAGGTGGTAATGCAAATCTGTGTTGTTCTCAGCAAGAAAAGAAAGAAGCTCCACGTAGTTTCCTCTGTTTCTGGACTCGGCGCTTTCATCGTGTCCCCTAAATGGAAGTTCCTGTTTACCCAAAAACAGGACACAATGAATCAGTCTTTCAATAATTCCCTATTTTTGTTCACCCTTTCGTTGTGGAGCTCCGTTTCCCTGCGCACTTGTTCGTTGAGCTGTAGATCCACTCGGGTGTCCCCAAAGGTTTTCAAAAGCACCAGTGCTTCCAAGTGCCCAGCCGTGCTTTGGTGTCTCGTTGCTGCCTTGGTTAGACAACTCAAGTTTGCAAATTTAGTGTGGCTCCAAACACCAAATCGATCAGTTGCAAATACCAGGCATTCCCGGCAGTACAATTTGCAGTGCCTCTCGGAGGCTGTGAGCCAGGGGTACCGCTCGTAGTTTCCCTGCTGTGCTAGGCTCGCTAGCGTTGGAGTTGGTCGTTCCCTTTTCAAGATGTGTAGCTTTACTTGAAAAGTTCGTTTTGAAAATGGCGTTGTAATTATATCTTCGACCAAATTGATCTCTTCTCCTCCTTCAGCCATTGTGGGTTGAAAAAATAGCTTGTAGAAATCTACACAAATTAGCTCGCTCAAGTTCTAGTTCTGTTTGCTAGCTTTGCCCATAGACTGTATGGCTCTGCCTACTGCCTAGCTCTGCCTCTCAATAGTGCGTATCCAATCAGAAGATGTGCACGTGCTAACGTTAGCGTACGCCTGCTAGCTGGCCCGTTGTCGCCACCTCGAAATCTGATTGGTTAACGCCACAATTTTGTTTGCGTTCACTTTAAGCTACAGCCGCCCGCACTGTTGATTCTGAAGGCCTAAGGGCAGATTTCTTTGACCCTAGCAACACATTACGGCTGAAATATGATTGGATAAAAGCTCTAACATAAAGGCCAGCCCTCCAAATCTCGTTCTGAGGCTGGAAGCAGCGCAGCCAAGACGAACGCTATAAAATGAAGAGAATAGACTATGGGGAATAATTTAATACGTATTTGTGGAAAAAATATATCAAAATTTAATTTATATTCTGATGATGTTTAGGCCAGCAGAGAAGGCCTTGCTGGCCCTGACGGCCCACCACTGCAAGAACCAATACGTCACGCTTACGTTGGGGGTGGGGCCGGGGACACAACGACGAACCAAGACCAACATGAGCAGCGCTTCGCTAAAATCCGCCATTGTTGTTGTTGTTGTGAGGGGTTTTTGCACAGTTTTGTTGTCAGGCAAGTAAACGGTTATGTCATGACCAAACCCCCAGGAAGTGCTCCGGACTTTGAGAAAAAATTCATAGTGGCCAAACAGAAGGCCCAGAAAGACTTTTTCCATGACTTACATTCACATATAGCCCTTATTAAAAAACATTAGGTCCTTGAAGTTCTGAAATGCGCTAAAAGCTGAATCCAGATTTATTTTCTCTCTCCATTCATTCTACTGAACCGAGAGCTGGAGATCGGGAGATCAGGGGCTGGGCTAAAGGGGAAACTCAACTGTGCATGCTCTATGTTTTCTCGACAGCCAGGCATGATGGGTAATTTGTGACTCTCGAGAATCTCAGGCCATTTCGTCTTCATGCGCCAGCTGTCATAGGACTGAACAAGGGCCCGCCTCCAACGCTGCATCCAGTTCTTATTATACATCCATGGTCCTGATGCAAACGATGACGCAACTCCACTCGAGCTCTGAGCGGTGGAAACACAAGTGGTGCTACAGGGTAGAACCAGATAAGCATGAGAAAAAGCACAAGAACGGTTCTTGAACCGGAACCAGTTTGGTGGAAATAGGGCATTAGTTTTCTGTGACCAACTTGTTATTGTTTTGAAGTTTTCAAGATACACATAATGTAAACGAGAATACAAAAAGGAAGAGAAAGATTAAAAAGGAAAGTAATAGGATTAGGAGTCCCTTACCCATGCCACCCTATCTCTCCCCCATTCCCACCTCTCTTGCCATTTCTCAAACATCATACATGATGCTTGTTAGCAATCATGTAAGTTCCTCTATCACACACTGTAGAATTCATACATAATCCATTAATTTTCTACATAAAATGTCATCTTTTTAGTTGACATTTAGTCCTGCCCTAACCATCTTCCAATACCTCAGGGTGGCAAGTGATCTGCAATCATTTTACATGGAGGAAGTGACCAGATGTATAGCCTCTAGTGTTTCTGCTTCAGCCTTGTTAACAGAAGCTATTGACAGCTCTGAGATCAGTATGTCACAGGAAGATATCCATTGCTTGATAAATAAAGTATGTGGGGGTTGTTTGTAAAGTTTTTCCGACACCATCTACAAACAGATATGAATTGATTCTGCCTCCATGCCAAGGGCAAAGGGCTCAGTGTGAGGCTCATTGAGACAGTCCAACATTACATGTTCCCCGTGGGAGAGAGGTGGCCTCACCGCATCAGACAAGACCAGCCGCTGAGAAACACATCAGTCCCCCTCTTCTAAACTCATGGACACACTCCTAAAGGGATAGAGGGAGGGGTGGAGGAAGGGTGAGAAGGCTGTGAGGGAGGAGGAGGGGCTGCCGGCAACAGAGAAAAGAAGCAAAAGGGATATTCAGAGCATTGAGGAGTGAAAGGATTGTATGGGAGAGTGAACCCATTACAGAGCAGACTGGCAGGGGCATGGGAAGACAGGGAGAGGGCTGCAGGGCGGAGCACTTGTGATCAGCCCGGAGGATCAGCAGTGAGGGGCTTTGTCAGGAAACCTCAGAGACTCTGCTGAAGCCAGACAGGCCTCAGGTAACCAGGAGGAGTCTGAAATCAATGAGGCTATAAAACACATGATGGATGTGTGTCCAAGACCTGATGTGTTCTTACTGTCTATAAATAAAATGTCAAGTTCTTGAGTAAAAGTAGAAGTACTCAGATTTGTACTTGAGTAAAAGTAGAAGTACTCAGATCTTGTACTTGAGTAAAAGTAGAAGTACTCAGATTTGTACTTGAGTAAAAGTAGAAGTACTCAGATCTAGTACTTGAGTAAAGTAGAAGTACTCAGATCTTATACTTGAGTAAAAGTAGAAGTACTCAGATCTTGTACTTGAGTAAAAGTAGAAGTACCAGAGTGTAGGAATACTCTGTCACAGTAAAAGTATTCAAAATGTTCCTCCAGTGAAAGTAGAAAGTATTCTCATCTAAATGTACTTAAAGTAGCGACAGTAAAAGTAGTCATTGTCTGATTGGTCCATTTCAGAATAATATCTCTGATATGTTTTATAATGATTGATCATTAAAGTGTTCTCAGAGCTGGTAAAGGTGCAGCTAGTTTGAATGGCTTTGTATACTGCAGGGTAGCTGCTGGATTTACTCCAGGTGAACTAAAGTCTGATTTAAGGGCTGATTATATTTACCATCATTAATCCAGATCTGTAAAGTAACTACAGGGATTAAATACATGTAGTGGAGTAAAAGTACACAACTACCCCTGAATTGTACGAATTGAAGTACAAAGTAGCAAAAAATTGAAATACTGAAGTAAAGTACTTGAATAAATCTACTTAGTCAAGGACTTCAGTTTGAGATCATATCAATATAATATTATTTATGCTGCGCAAAGCTTTGGAGATTCGAATCAAACAACAGCAATGTGTGCCTTCAGAGTGTATGTCCTCAGGTTACATCTTTTTGTATTATAAAACCTCTCTTGAGTTCCAGTACTTGACAAACTGAAGTTTATTCAACTCTTTTGTTCATTTATCAACGTTTTGCTAGGACAGAACACTTGTGAAATTATTATACCGTGCACCAATGGCTTGAGCCTAGTTTGTATTAATCCAACACAAACCCATCCATCTTCTCCATAAAACCACATTAAACTGGTTAAATTCAAAACTTTAACTTCCATGCATTCTCCACCTGTGGGCATGTGTTCCAAAATGTTGAGTTTTATTGTTAATTGAAGCATTTAAGGTGCATTTAACAGACAGTCTCCAGAACTTCCTTACTACCACTTTTCCTTCCAGGCAGATGCATGGCCGGCTTGGAACTGGTTTTCACTTGTGAACCAGTTTTGAACATTTCCACTTTTCGCCGCGAAAATGTAAGTTGTTGGTAAAGTCTTGCTTAGAAATTAATCTGGCTGCGTAAGTATAAAAGCAACATTTGATTTGTCAACACAGCTTTGATGGAATCCCTCAATTGTTGTTTTTTAGCGGGAAATACACGCTGGCAAGTACACGTTCAGGGAAAAGCAGCGACATACGCCTCGGATCTGTGGGAAACGCTTTTTTCAGATGGCTTGCAAGTTAATAAAACTCCAAACAACTTTAGCTAAACTCATCTGATCAGAAAAGCGGTCTATGAGAGTTAAGAAATGATCAGGAGTAAACAACAAGCGACTATAAGAAGGATTGATATAGAGCAGTGTGAAAGTGTGTGTGGGGGGGGGGGGGGGGGGTTTGTGGGGGAGAGGAATGTGTTGCTGCAGCAGAGCCAGTCCCTCAGCCCTGCACGGCCCAGATAAAGCTCTGCCTGTCAGGCTGCTGCGGGATCAGATACTCAGGCATCATGCCGGGGCTGGCAGGCTGGGTGAGGAGGGGGGTGTGTGCAGGTGTAAGAACCTGTTTCCCCAAAGAGTAACTGAAGGCCAGCACTGGATGCAGTAGTATTTCTGTCTATAATCTGTTTATACCATATGTTTTGTAAAATGGGGGCACTTTAAATATATTTTGTAGATAACACAAGATGAGTAGAATGTCAAAAGACTGCATTTTCAACCCACAGAGCATAGATTTTGAACAATTCTGCAAAACACAAGATTAAGACAGTGTCTCTCTACAATATCTGTGCATGGAAATAAGTTATGGTTAGGCACTTAAACAAGTGTAAACTAAAATATTCACTGTTGGATTGTGCAATAAGGTTTGAGACTCACTCATCCACGACTGACCTCCACTCCCTTACTTTCTGCTTTCCTAAGAACACAACACTCCCCCCCATTGGCACAGGACGGACTTCATGCACTGCAAGATTGTGCAATATAAATGGAATGCCTTGGGATATCAAACCTCACAAAAAGCCCAAATATATTAGATAAGATAAGATATAGTGAGGGCTGACAGAAGAAAAATTTTAAGATTAAATCTTGGCAGTGAAACACCTGTTCCCTTTTCTGAGACACAGTGTTCATGTTGTTTTAGTCCTCACTACAAAAGGCCAACATATCCTGAATAAAAAATGTGAATTGTTTGGAGTGTAACAGCAATGTTCCTGGTTTAAGGATGAGCAACAGACAAAACTGAATCCAACACAATCACTGACCCAAAGCTCTTTGCTCTATTGATCCGTCACTGACCTGTAATGAATTGGCTTCACATCAGCGGACATAAAACTAAAAAGGAAACCAATGAATGCCAGGAGGGACGTGATCATGGAATACTATGGAATATCAGAAACACTGACACTTGATTAACAACAAAAACTCATTAAATCCTCTTGCAAATGAGGAAACGTGCATTGATTCCTGTTTGATTCTGCGAAAATGTCAAAAATATGCAAGATATCTGTGCAACATTCTAGCCCTCCTGTTGGGATTGTATCTCCCCCCTTATTTTGGTGCTCCCAGTCTAATATGACCGTCTGTTGAACATAATCTAGGGTTACCCATTCATTTCCTATGGTGGTCATTTTTGAGCAAAAACCCTAAATGTGTTACAAAGTTGACTAAACCTCACAAAATTCCATGAACGTGGTGATCAGCTGTTTTATATGTTCAAATGTCTACTGTGGAGGATGTCATAAGGCCTTGAAGCAATCAAATGTAAAACACAACATTTATGATTGATGAAAGTATTAAATCAGTCAGATTTAACCGAACACGTCAGTAGGGTTGAACAAAAGCGCTCGACTCAATCTCACTGCAACAACTGAACCGTTGGCTTGAATTAAATGTATTATGTCAACACATTTCACATAACGGTACAAAGTTATTTGAAAGCAATAATATTAAGTTGAATCTAATATATTTTGTACAAACTTATTTGTATTGCTTTCAATCAACCCGATCTGTTGACATCACCCATTTCATTAAAGTCAGCGTTTCAGTTATTCAGTGGGGGCGTACGCCCTCCTGACATCAACAATTGAAGGCTGGCTGTTTTAGCAGATCAGTACATGGTATACAACTGGACACAGCTTCAAGACAGAATCCAGGGGAAGCCGTCCCCTTCCTCTCCTGTAACACTCCTCTCTCTCACACTCTCTTCCCTGCAGTGTGGGCTCATGAATACTGGGCCCAGTGTTTACAGGCCACTCACACAGGGCAGCAGTGTGCTGTTAACATGCAGACTCATGGAGAGTGTATCATTTGTGAGTCATGTCCAATTCGGATCGAGTCAGTCTCCTGCTGATTTCCTGCCTGGGCTCGCTGATGAATGCTGGGAAAAACAGATCTGGTGCAGTACAGTCACAAGACCCCCATCCTGGAGCCAGCAGTCAGAGAGACACGGTAAAGTGTGAGTCCACTCTTTTGGATTAAAGCTGACAAGTGTTTTGCTTCATTTCCTACCAAAGAAGCATTCATCTTTGTTTTTAAATGTTAAACTCAGATGTCTTATTATTCAGGGGGGGTATCCTATCCAGCTCAGGATAATACACATACAGAGTCATATCTGATGGAATTACAGTTAACCTTTAGAACCATTCCAAGGCTTTTATCAAATTTAAAAGAAAAAACACCAGGCAGTAGAAGTTCCTCAACTGCTGATAAAGAACCAATCGGATATTGACATTGGTCAATGGATTGGTCCATCTGCCCATCCATCCAACGCTTTAGGCAATATAAGATATATCTAACAAATTGCCTTTCTGTATTGTAGCACCAAAATAAAGAAGTAAATCCACTCAAAATGAAAGTGCCTCTGGGGAACCAGTAGGCAAATCTTCTGCAGGAAAATGTAAAAATCTCAACACATGAGGCTGTTTCCTGACAAAGTGCTGCACCGTTTTTACTCAATCTCAACAGATCCCAATGTCCAGGCAACAGTATCCTTTCCAGCATTTATTTAATTGTATTCTGATCATACTATATCATAAAGAACACTGGTTTCCCTGCTTCAATCACTTAAATAATAACATTAAATAATATTAAATTCACTTTTAACAAAAACAGCAAGAAAATGAATGTTTCTTTTTTTTATATATATCTTTTAAAGCTAACAAGGATGTTTGCGACAAATGAATACCAGTAAGAATCAACAACTGAAGAAATATAATCTATACATGCATGAAAGCAGGTAAGCACATTTCATTTACAATGGACTTTTTAAACATTGAGCTTTACGGAAAAGAAAAGAAATGTTTAACTATTGAATAATGTAAATCCATGTAGCTCCAGCAGGTTTACAGTAATTACTTCTCGCTCTAATCAGATGTTTCCTTGTGTTTTTCCAACTCTCCTGACCAGTCCTTGTTCTTTTGTCTTGAATCTCCCTTGTAAACAGTAACTGACAAGACCCAATAGACAGATTACCATTGAACTTAACGCTCCCCTGAGGATAAACCAAATCCAATATCAAGATCGTACATCTCTTCAGCCTTGTAACGCTCAGCCAGGTCCAACTTTGATCACAATATCACCATGTTATTGTGAAATAGTGAAGACATTAGCAGCACCTTAAGAGGATAAACCCTTTTGATTTCAATTACTTTGTGACCTCACCGAGAAGTCTTCAGGGCAAACTTCACATAGCCCCTCAAGGCTCGATAAATATTGAAAGCAGTATGTTGAGTCTCTAGGGTGCACTACAGGGCCTTTACCCTTTGAATGACATGAATGAAAGCAGTACAGATGTTTTAATTGGCAGACTAATACAGCGTGAAGTCGGCCCACACACACGTGAACTCACAGACGGAGATAAATGCTAACTTCCTCCTCAATGGACAAAAGCTCCACTGTCCACACACTGCACCCTTCAGATTGGCTTCTTAATCAGATTTCAAAGGGGGAATGTGCATTACTATGGCACATCAAGAATCAACAGGGTCTTCAAGGACAACCGCGTTCTTGTAGACTTTGTGACGAGGCAGGGACATTTCTCTGATGGAATACAACTTCTGGAACATTGAGCATCACTGCCGTTCATCAACCTCTAATTTCCTTGATTTGTGCTTGTGTGGGTATGGTTGTGTGTCTCTAAACTGCACAGAAACCATCAAATTGTGGAATGGCTAAGAAAAAACTATCAGATATCAGAGTACACGAGTAAACCCATACCAGAACCACTCCTGTCGTAGGTTCTGATGTGTTATTTGTTCCATGAATTCTTATTTGGAGTGGCGTTGCACCATACAGTCAATGTTTGGTCTAAAGCCAATATGAAAGTTTGGCATCTGAGCTTTACAAGGAATTTTTATTTCTCGCATGCTCCAGTTCTGTTCCACACTCCAGTCCAACACCTCTTGCTGGTTTGCCAAGAACAAGAAGAAGATGAGGATAAGAAAATGAATGATTGTTTTGAGGAGTTGTGTGAGGATCATCTCTGTTAAGGACAAGCCCACATTGATATGATTTGTGTTTAAAGAAATACAAAGGCAGCCAAATAATTACAGAAAGTATGAGCGTTTACACAGCCAGACACAACATTAGAGTCTAACCACAGGAAAAGATTCACTTTGCTTTTATCATTTCTGTTCTTCACCGACTCCTAAGCAACATATCTCCTAGTTTAGCTGCTAAATGTATTATTATATTAATCAGCTAGTTTATTTTTTTGTCTTTATCCACTACCTCAATGAGTTTGTCTGAGCCGGTTGACTGAGAACAGCTGTCTGCTGCAGCTGGAGCGGTGGATTGCATGCAATCAGGAGCTGTGCAAACTTTGGAGAAGATATGTCCATGTGAGTTGAAAATGTTTCAGCTTGTCTCCGGGCTTTAGGAATGTACTTCATAAATTTACAGAAAGAAAAGGGAAAAGGAGAGGGACTAGAGGGAAAAAAGAAACAGAGGTTCCTGTTCATAAATTCTGTGATCAGTCCAGGTCTGTGATGTCACACACACAAAGAGATTCTTCCAGCGGTATTTGATGTTACGGACAAACTAAAAAATGGTACACTGATCAAATTTGTGAGCTGAAACATCACTTGGTTCAATTCACAAAGACAAAATATGTAGTTCCATGAACTACAAATCATTGGAACCTTAAAGGTCTCCTATTATGTTATATTTGAACAATATATTGTAGGGCCATATCTATACAAAACTTGTCTGTGAAGTGTTTTGCTCAAAATACCAAACAGATCCCCCATTGCAGCATGCCTGATCCCCCTCTATCTCAGCCCTGTTCCTGAAGTGCTGATTCTGTGACTGTAGCTTTAAATGAACTAGCTGCTGCTGACCACGCCCCTTTGGAGCTGCTGCTGGCCACGCCCCTTTGGAGCTGCTGCTGGCCACGCCCCTTTGGAGCGTCATGATCTCTCCTCTGAAGAGAGTTTTCTACCGGGAGAAACTCAGCTAAACGCTGCCGTGATTAAACCCCATATTATGTTCCAAACCACATCCAGCATTATCTCTGAAACACTTCTCAGTGTTTACCACTAGAACAGACACATTATATGTATCATATACACAACAACTCTAAGTCCCTCCTGCAGACATCCTGCTGAACACAGACACACACACACACACACACACACACACACACACACACACACACACACACACACACACACACACACACACACACACACACACACACACACACACACAGAGGTGCTGCGGAGGGGATTTAGCTCACCACTGTATATGGGGTACGATAGGTTGAGACGTGTTACGTGGGCGGGACGTTGCCAGGGGTTCAATGTAAAGCCAGCCCACTTTTCCGATATGACGTCATAAGGACAGTAAATCTGGATCAGCTCGTTTGTACCCCCGTTTTTAGAGATGTGGGTAAGGAGGAAAAGAGAGAGGGTTGTATTTGCTGACACTTTGTGAGTCTCCTTACACACCGGGGACACATATTTATGTATAAAAGACATCAGAATGTGCATTTTGCATAATAGGGGACCTTTAAGTTTGACTCTCAAAACTTGTTTCTAAAAAGCTATTATTTCAGCACAAATAAGCTTGGAAGTGTTGCAGCTGCAGATGTTGCTTCTTTGCCAAGACCACAGAACAACTGAGGAAGCGACAAATGAAATGATTAGAGCACAAGCTTTGGCCTTGGACTTATGAGATGCAGAGGCATTCCTCAAAACGTTTGAAAAGGGACAGAGTATTTGAGATCCAATATACCATGATGGAAATCTGAGGATGACCCCGATTTCAAATGCACTCCAACTCTTAAGACACTAATGATTTCCCCGCGTGGCTGTTTGTGCTTATCTGTGTTAATTGCACAAGACTTATTTTCATAGAAAGCGAGTGACTGTGCATAAAATGTCTGCGTTTTACCTTCTTCACATATTTGAGAGGAGCACAGGAGCAGTGAGACACGTTTTGCTTATAGCAGCACGGTTAGGGATGCAATCTACTGTTTGTGAGTACTTTTACATTCAAGTTGTTTATTTTTGTCTTATTTGTGCAGGTTAGGGTTAGTTTGAATTCGCCCCTGAGAGTGTTTACTGGCTATCTTAATATGGCTTACATTGTAAAAAAGGTGTCTCAGTATGGAGGACATACAGCAGATGAAATTTGATTTAATGATATGGTTCATATGCTGGTAGAGTGTTTAGTATTTATTGCTTAAACTTAAAAGTTATGTTGATTTGGTAATGTCAGCTACTTATGTTTGGTGCTACTGGCCTTCCATGACATATTTTGAGTTTGTTTAACATAAAAATAAACAATTTACCTGGTGAGAAGCAAGCACATCACTTCATCTTTGAGGGAAGCTCAAATCTTGCTTCAAATCTCAGGCTGTGTTTCGATCATGGCGAGTCATAAAGGTCCAGGTACTGGTCAACTTCTGATCTGTGCTTCTGGCGCATGCAGAACTATATTTGATTGCTCAGCAGATTGTTTTTAATGAAATACTTCCTTTTTTTTTATTTGTTAGAGTCGCTGACTGGGTTGAACAGGCTTTCAAATTAGATAATTAAATATAAAAAAAGTGAAGTCACTTCTGCTGCCAGAAAAAATGCAAAGTGGGTCAAATCTCTGTTACGCTTTCTGCAGTCATGGTGAAAACTGCTCAGTAAGGAGACATGTCCTCAATGCACCTGCAGTAACTATAGGTGTGTATTGTATTCAATGTTTACATTTTGGGAGGTTGATAGGTTGGACCAGCATAATGTACACTGCCTTCTACTCTGTGTATTTATTTTGTGTATTCAACGTATACAGCTCTGGAAAAAACAAGAGACCAGTCCAAATGTTTCTTGAGTCTTTATCTCTACATGTATGGCAGCCTTTCCAGTGTCTGTTGAATTCCAACACAGAGAAATGTTGTCAGTTGTTTATAGAATACAATAAAACTTTTTTTTTTTATTAACTCCAAGACCTATAAATAATAAAACCAAAGAAACTGATAATGCTGCAGTGGTCTCTTACTTTTTTCCGGAGCTGTATACAATATATTCACTGTGTTGTGTATTTTGCTTATACTCTACTGCTGATACGTATATATGTATTCATTACTGTTAGTTTTTTGTAATTTACTTCTCAATCTAGGCTGCTGTGATGGAAACATTTAGCACATTTTGATAAAAAAAGTATACCTTATCTCTAATCTTGTTTTTTAGCATTTCCCTCTGCTTCACCGCGTGTGTAACTGAGACGAGACTGTGCTTTGACCTCCCTGCTGTGTTCTATAACTGAATCATTTCTGATAAGCATTCAGTAAATGCTGTAAGAAATTGTGCATCTTTGCTCAGAAAATAGGGCACAGAAAACCAGGGAGGGGAGGAAGCAACATACATCCAGCATATGCATCAACATTTGAACCCTCCTTCTCCGTATTGATGTGAGCCTTACTCATTATCCCACAGTGCTTTTAATCGCAGAGTTAAACTCATTAGCATACTTTATTTACCACTCATTCACTCAGCGGAGACAAGAAGCTCCAGATCTGCTGCTGCAGAGGAGCTGTTGGCTGCAGCACATAAGAAAGAAATTGTTTTGTTTTATTCTTTTTGGAGGAGCAAAAAAGGAAGGAGATACATGTGCAATGCTCATTAGGGAGAGCCATATGGTAGAGAGAGAAGAAGAGAGTGGGGGGGGGGAAACTGGGAGATCACGGAGATTGAAAACGGTACAGCACTTCGTCTGGAAACAGCCTGCATTGTTGAGATTTGTTTGCAGCTATTTGGAGGCACCTGACTGCTGTCACTTTGTTCCTCTTCTTCTATCCGTTTAAAGTTCTCCTCAGAAGGGTAACTGTGTGCATGTTGCAGAGAGAAACTGAGAGGGTTTTTCTTTGACTTTATGGAGGAATGAATGAATAATCCGCTTCATAAAGGTGGAAGATGGAGTGCTGGGAGAGTGAAAGGAGAGTATTATTGTGACTATAGACTCATGGTAATGGAGTCAGATCTCCTCCTACATGTCAGCTTGATGCATCTGCTGCACCCACTGATCAACAAATTATACAATCAATCGACTCCTCCCTAAACCCTCCTCCTCCCATTCTGTCCTTCACCTCTTTTCTCCTCCTTCAGCCTGATCTACTTTTGGTTTTGTCTTCATTCCTCTTCCTTTGTCCGGCTTCTCCCCCTCCTTTCTTACCCTCCTCTTTCCCTGGCTTTGTCCTCTCATCTTCTTGCTTTTCCTCTCAGACTCGGACCTGACAACAACTAAGAAAAGTTTCTAGTGTGTACCGCATCCCTCCTCCCCAATCCCCCTCCTCCTCCTCTTATATACCTTCCCATCACTTCTCTTAGCCTTGCATAAGTCTGCCTCTCTCTGACCGTCTCACAGATCATGCATCATCACATCCAATTCCCTCAGCTGTCAATCATCTTCACACAGAAAGTGAGTTTGTGTCGGTGAAGCATTTCTACACATGTAAACGTTAGCGCTCCGTTAGCAACGACTGTAACTTATTTTCTTAGATTTGTTATGTTTACACCACCACTCAAGTGGAGTCAATAATTTCAAAAATCCTAATAACATTAATAATCACAAGTATAAAACACTAGTATATTGTATTGTATTTTGGGGGGAGATAAAACAAATACATGCGTGGTGTTGTAATAGAGTCCTGCATGAGTCGCTGTGTTCGCCCTCTGTGCTCTACACATTCTCTCTGCTGCTGATTGTGAGCACCATCTGATATTCATTTGCTGGAGTTAAGGTTTCAAGAATATTTTGAGTCGCAGTTATTACATGTAATGCTATATTTAAAAGTGAGACCTGAAGCTCATTTTGATATCATTGTCTTTTTATGCAAGCAATCATTAAAGTAGGTCACAGCTAGCTCACTCCAGGCAGAGACTAACAGGTGTAGGTCTCTCCTTTGTTTTGGAGTCTTGGACATTCAGACAGATACCTCTCTGACCATCCGAGAGTCAGTTCAATATGCAGAGTACAGTTCAGCAGAACACACAGTGGCGTACAGCGTGAACACTCCTCTGTGTTCTGCTTTTTTACTAACAAATATTGTTTGTTCCCCTGGCCAAGCCTTCAATGACCCTTCAAGACCTAGGTCCAGCTTCCAGCATCCTGGTTCTGTTTTCTCGTATTATTGCTCCGAAAGAATCTCCTCTCCAGCGCTTCCACTGCAGATAGTAATACTGCTGCCACAGAACCCATCCTCTAATGCTGTTGGTAGAATTACTACCCCCACTAAAGACGTGTGGAAAACCTACCCGGACCCAACATACATAAATTAATTTTCAAGGAAAAAAAAGATCTGAAATGGGCTCGAGGATAATTAGACCCCAACAGACTCTGACAGAGATAAGCAGTGCAGCAGCACACACTCGCACACATCTGCCTCACTATACACTGCTACTGTGATGACGAGGGCCATGATTGTGATACTGCTGCTACTGCTGCTGCTGCTGCTGCTGCTGCTGCTGCTGCTGATGATGATGAAAAAGCATGTAATAAGAGCTGATGAAGAGTCTGTGGTGGAAGAAGTATTCAGATTCTTCAGTTAGCAAAAGTAGAAATTCTTTGGTCTTAAAATACTACGATTCAAGTTAAAAGTCTGAATTTAAAATCTTAGAAATACAGTAGTTTATATAACTATTATCAACTAAATCTATTCAGTATGCAGAATAGCTCTTTTCACTAGAATATTATATATCAAATATATTTCCTGTTTTTATGACTAACAAATACATGTGGCATTTAAATGTAGTTGTAGTTTTTGACTGGGGCCCATTTTCTGACAATTAACTTAAATACTTCTACTAGTTTATATACTAGTATACATAATACCAGTGAAATACTGGGTATATTATTAGTACAGTACTACATTGTATCATATATCATGTGTTTTTTCAAGTAAAAAGTAACTAGTGCAGTGAAGTAGGAGAACAAATATCACAGTGAAAAATAAAGGTAGCAAATCATCTTCATGTCAAATCATGTCGGGAAGAGATGAGGAGTTTTGTTTTGAAACAAAGTTTTGACCTGAGCCATGTTGGTTTTCAAAAAGCTGACTTTTCTAAATGAAACAGATCAAGAAGGGATCAAAAACCCTTTCTTAAAAAGAAAAGCCTTCTATTAAACTTGTGTTTTTTGAATGTATTTATTGTAGCCCCCTGTAGCACTTTTGGATTACTTTTAGTAATAAAAGGTGCGTTACAAATAAAATGTATTACTATTATTATTGTAAGTATATAACATAGAATATAAATACTTAGGTAAAGTACCATTATGTCCAATATAATTAAAGTACTGTGCTTATTTTCATTCCACCACTGGTCTGCTCAGATATTGCAGAGGAAGTGTACTGTAGCTAACCGCTCCAGTGTTCCTGGTTACTACACACTGATTGGACCTGCTCTGGATTGTGTGAGTGTAGAGGAAGTATTGAGTGTTGGCAAATGACAGATACTGCATGATGATTCAGGAAGGGAGTGAAGACAGAATGATAAGAAGTAAAGATGAAAGCCCAGAGCCTGGCAACGCATCTTAATCTGAACTCCATGCAGCCTCATGAGAAGTTAATATTAAAAGATGTACATGCAACATAAATATCTCACATAGGAGAATATTCAGTCATTCATGACACGTAACTGAAGCTCCTACTCTGTGCACGTCCACATTTCAGGGCATCATGAGAGCCTGTATTGCAAACAGCATGTCCATAAAAGCTGGATAAAGATGGTAAAAAAATAATCAGGAGTGTAAAGTGGATGCATTAAACTCTGCAGAGATTCTAATAATGTTCCAGGAGGATGAGATGAAGTGAAAGCCTATATAACGGGCAAATGTGTAAAGTTATGAAAGCTAAGGGGAAAGGAGAACTGGCTGATTTGACTGAAGGCTCTGCCTTTCTTAAGGCTATGCCTGCGGTTATCCTTCCTCCCCCCACATCCTATTCCCCCCCCTCCGGCTCACAGCGGGGATATACTTTAAATCACTTTGTCCTCTACCTAGAAAAACTTTCTGACAGGTCGTTTTATGGACCTTTTTTATGGACAAATCTATTTCTTCCCGCTACAGAGACAAAAATATTATCCCCTGTCCTGTTGACTTTGTACATTTTGGAAACTGATGGCTTGAGTAGAAAAGACACCGGGGGACAAATAGTGCTTTTACGTTCAAGAGACATAGCTATGAAGGTTTGCTGCATGGTCACTCGGATGATACCTAAGGCGAGTGTGTGTGTGGATAAATGGCTGGCACCGCTACATTCCGGACACTACAGAGGAGCTCTGCCTGCAGCTGTTATCTTCAAAGTGACACAGTGCTGCTCAAGAGCCGCCGTGTCCTGTCGCCGACCTGTGATGGCTGACTACACACACACACAAACACACACACACACACACACACACACACACACACACACACACACACACACACACACACACACACACACACACACACACACACACTGATGCAGTGAGTAGCTTCTCATTTGTTAAACAGTCATGTCGAAAGACATATCCTGTGGTCGTGGAAAAGATGTTAATCTGTTTCAGAAGGGTCAAATTATTGGCATGCATCAAGCAGAGAAAACATCTAAGGAGATTGCTGAAACTACTAAAATCAGGTTAAGAACTGTCCATCGCATTATTAAAAACTGGAAGGACAGTGGGGAAACATCTTCCAGGAAGGAATGTGGTCGGAAAAAAATCTTGAATGATGGTGATCGGCGATCACTTAAACGTTTGGTGAGATCAAATCGTAGAAAAACAACAGTAGAACTCACGGCTATGTTTAATAGTGAAAGTAAGAGCATTTCCACACGCACAATGCGAAGGGAACTCAAGGGATTGGGACTAAACAGCTGTGTACCCGTAAGAAAACCTCTTGTCAGTGAGGCTAATCGGAAGAAAACAGCTTCAATTTGCTACGGAGCGTAAAGATTGGACTCTGGAGCAATGGAAGAAGGTCATGTGTTCTGATGAGACCAGATTTACCCTGTTCCACAGTGATGGGCGCATCAGGGTAAGAAGAGAGGCCGCTGAAGTGATGCTCCCATCATGCCTAGTGCCTACTGAACAAGTCTGTGGGGGGCAGAGCTATGATCTGGGGTTGCTGCAGTTGGTCTGGTCTAGGTTCAGCAACATGCCCAAAGAATGAGGTCAGCTGACTACCTGAATATACTGAAGGACCAGGTTATTCCATCAATGGATTTTTTCTTCCCTGATGGCACGGGCATGTTCTAAGATGACAATGCCAGGATCCATCGGGCTCAAATTGTGAAAGAGTGGTTCAGGGAGCATGAGACATCATTTTCACACATGGATTGGCCCCCACAGAGTCCAGACCTGAACCTGATTGAGAATCCTTGGGATGTGCTGGAGAAGACTTTGCGCAGTGGTCCGAATCTCCCGTCATCAATACGAGATTAAAAAAAAGCTAATGCAAGACAGAAATAAATGTTGTGACATTGCAGAAGCTTGTGGAAACGATGCCACAGAGAATGTGTGCTGCGATCAAAGCTAAAGGCGGTCCAACGAATATTAGAGTGTGACCTTTTTGTTGGCCAGGCAGTGTATCTTGTGTACATTTTTAGTCCGACATGTATTCTTTAATTAATTAATGCTATTTTATTTCTGTTGAGATGTTTACATTTTGAATTGTTCATTTCTAGTCTTTTAATTTCTCTAATGTATTTGTCTTTTTATGCTGCTGCAATGCAAAGAAATCCCAAATTTGGATCAATCAAATACTTCTTATCTTAGCGTCTGGGACTAGTAAATACAAATTGCTATTGATGGTAGCTTGGCTATTTATAAAGGGCAGGTCGGAAGGCGATAGAGATGGATTTTATTATTACCTCCACCTTTTAGCATTATCTCGCTCGGTGGTACCTTTGAAAAGCACCAGCTGGTGCAGTCACAGTAAGGTAGCCTTGCACATTTAATATATTATGACCTTAAAGGTGCTGGGCAAACTGTTGCCCATTAACGCCACAACAGCTTGTTTTGGAGTTGTGTTTATTGTCACTTGATTAATCTTTTACTACCAATACCTATCTACGTAAAATATGAACAGGTAGTGCACAGCTGCTATATGAAAGCTTCTTCTTTGGAAACAGGTGGAGGAGAGTGGGAGCCAAAACAATGAGCTGAAAGACGCTAAGTCTCCGTACAGCGTTCTGTTGGAGATTACTATGAAAAAACGTTTTATCATTTCACATAGGAGTTTATGTGTTATTTGTTTTACTTATTTAATACTTATTAAAGCTTGAAGATCTTACATAATAAAACAATCCATAATTTAACACCAGGGATGTCAAATATCTACCTTTTTCTATGTCTGTAGCAATGATTTCATCCTTCTGAAGACCGGGTTTGTAGATGAATGTTGGATGGAGGCGCTGTTGATTTTCCCTCTTTAATGTTGCTTTTTGCTCCTGATTGGATCAATGTTTGATGCGTCGTTATGCATTCTGACTGTGAGCACACTGTGTCCCATTCTTCACACACTCTGCCTGGAGTGTGAGCCGAGTGCTGAGGCTCAGAGACAGGGCAGTTGTCTCACACTTGTTGTTGGGACTCGCAGTTGAACTGTGTGGTCACTGAGAGGATTGATGGGGGGGGGCATTGCTTCCCCTCAGCACTGGGTTGCATCAGCTAATCTAGTGAATAATGCAGAGTCATGAATAAACATGGATCGATGCAGTACTGTAAAGCAGACCTGACTCTCTCCCCCTTTTCTTCTCCTCTCCCTCCCTGCCTCCATGTTTTTCAGACCACTCCTTCTACCTCTTTTCTCACCACTTTTTTTCCCCCCTCCTGCCAAAATCAAACACTCCCACTCCGTCCCCCCGTCCTCTGTCACTCCCCCCCGTCCTTTTTTTCTTTTGCTCTGTGGCCACAGCACTGACACACATTGTGGTGCTGTAGTGTTGCTGTGTCTCAGCGAGGCGAGTCAGGCCCGGCCTTCACTCTCAGCTCAATAGCTGCCCGGCTTTCCTAAAAGGCAGCCATCCAGCCAGCACAAAGCCTGCCCACTGGGAATATCCCTACAAAAGAGAGAGGGGCTGCTCGCCTTCTTTGCTCTGTTCGTCTGAAGCGGCCTGCCTCCACCACCTCCTATAAATAATACAACGCTGCCTCAACAAAAAGAAACCCTGTCCTGCTCCCGCAAGCCTCTGCTCCAGCTCTCCTTTATTCCCCCCCCCCATTCCCTCCCTCTACCCTTCCCCTGTTGCCCTTCCGTCACCTCTTTTTACTCTGATTTCACTCCACCAGAAAAGCAGTGCTTGAAGAATAGGTTAATATAAATGTATTTAAATATAACATGAAGTTACGTATTGGAGGTGCTCATTATACTTTGCAGTGTGTTGTGTACCGCACTTCATTCTCCATGTTACTATTATTTTATTTTATAGACATTCCTGCTACTTACTTATCTATCTGAATGTGGACGTCTGTACATTTGAAGAATTTTCAGGTAAACATGGTATGTGCATGCTCTTTATCTAACAGTGTTCTTTTTTCTGTCTCTGTTACAATATAAATGCACCCTCTGTGGGACGAGTCAATCCATTTTGATTCTGAAATCTAAGGAAAGTACCTCTGTCTGGCCGACGGTTTGACAGCGTTTTAAATCACTGCATAAGGACTATTAAGCTGCAGGTAACCATAGCAACAACATTAATGGTTAATAATATGTTCCCATTTTCCTACGCAGAAGAAAAACCTAACCATTAGTACTTAAACCTACAAATGTGCTAATAAACTACAAAAAGGCGATGGCATGTCAGTGGTCTATTTGGTCATGGTGCTGTATGGGAGGAAGTGCACTCAAAATAACACATATTAAAAAATGTCCACCCTGATGAAGCATTTTTAGTCCTGAAATGAATGTTTTTGCAACTAATGCATAGTTAAATGTGTTTAGAGTTATGATTATGTACTCACAGTGCTTACTTTAAGTTAGCAGGTTGTGGAAGTCAACCCTGTCGGAAGGAACTGTTGCATAACGACTGCTCAGCTGCTGTGAAATTGCTATGCTTCCACTGATAGTTGTATCATTGTAGTTCCTTCCGTACTAACTACCATGTTAACTGCTTTAAGGACTTACAAAAAATATTGTGCATTTTGGTTGTGTTTACTGTTTTTTTTATCTAGGGTCTGTTACTCATTGAAACTGTAAATACTCGAGTTGAAATATGTGCGTGAGTTATGTTATGAATGGCTGTGTGCATGTGTTGCTGTAATTTGTCAGTGTATTAATGTGTGCACAGGGATTAGGCTGCTATCAGTGCAGCTCTCCCAGGCTTTAGGACGAGCCCGGACAAAGAGGCTGATTTCAATGTAAATGCAGCAGCTGAGAGGACACAGCTCTCTCAGTGGGGTGACTTCCACCCCGCACACACACACACACACACACACACACACACACACACACACACACACACACACACACACACACACACACACACACACACACACACACACACACACACACACACACACACACACACACACACACACACACACACACACACACACACACAGAAGCTCCAGAACCTCCAGATCAGTTCCCTTCAACGTACTGCCTGGAATATTAAATACAAGGTGTTTTGACTGATTCTTCCCCCTGGTTTGAAGAAGTCTGCACATGTTATAGAGGAAACACTCAGAGTTAAACGCTGCAGATATTCTGAGATGATGTGTTCAGTGTGTGTCCACACCTGTCAGTAATTTCAGATATAATCTGGTCCTCAGTGCTCTCTATCCAGAGTCCATCATTAGGCCGGGCATTATCCCCTGCCTGGCCTCTGCTCCTCTTATTACATGCAAATAGTGCAGCTTTATCTGAGGGGTGAAAGAGACCCCCATCTCTAAAGAAAGGGACACCCTTCTCTCCAGCTCAAAGCCATTCCTCCATCTATTATGGCATTCTCTGCCTCAGTGCACACAGCACACATCTCATGGCGTCAGTGACACAAAGGCTGGGGTGGGGCTGGGGTGGTGGGAGGCACTAAAGTGTTGAGAGAGTTGTCAGTGTGATGAATTAAACTGCTAACTTTAAAATGTCTCTTCTCCTCCCTGGTGCTGTATCACCAAACTTCTATACTAATTTGACTTTAAAGATGATGGAATTCAAACACAACTACATACTGACGGTAAAACACTTTAGAACATATTTTAAATCAGCTTCCCAACATGTTATCACTGAAGAAAAGGCTGGAGGAAAAAGAATAGTAAGAATTGCTACTCTCTATATTTTAATAAAATAAATAAATATAACATTTGATTATAATAATGATAAAGTTTTGATCAAATCATTTAAATTTGAGATTCATAACTGTAATATATAAACGTGTAGTTCATGGTTGTGACACACAATACATAAACACATTAATCATGTTGGATCTCATCCTTTTCATTTTATATGCCAAGATTCTAAATTGCCCCCACAAAATGATTCAATGCTCATAAAGTCAGATAACCTCATTTCTTATTTTGATCAAACTAGTTCTATTCCTTTTTTATTTCTTTCTGAGTTGGACTTTTTCCTTATTTTGAGGGTAATTGAACGTGTCTCTTAAAGGCTGTGTATGTGGGTTGCGTTGTACCAAAATGAGGAATATAAGTGTTTTACTCAAAAAGAGAACGCCTGGAATAAGCCGTGTCTGCTACCCTTTTTTAAGTTGAAAAGTACAATTTTTTTTCCAGTTTTACTTTAGTCTGACTGCCTGAGCATCACTTCTGCCGTGTCAGAATCACTCTTTTGTTCTCACACTTTATAAGACTCTGTAAATGGTTGAAGCAGCCAAAAGCAGGATAATCCACATGAGCTAAAATCTGTTCAGCGTGCTCTGAGCCCTGAAGAAAGAGCAGAAACACATTCTTCTGTTTCAAGGTCACGACGTGGATAACTATGATGCAAGGCACGCTTAGCATGCACTACTTTCCCCAGGGTAGGATATTTAATGTGAGGATGACTTTAAAAACAGAACATTACACTCAGATGTAGATAAGGCTAAATTAATTCATGCCACACATCAGACTCTGCAGATATTTTAAGATAAAGACCAAAGAATAAGCCGTAACTATGATCCATTGTAGCACTGCAGCCATACAGATCAGCACCAGGGTACTATTAAAATATACTCTGTTACAATTATATTTATACTTCAATATATATACATTACCAAAATGTAATCAGTCACCTAATCTAACAGGGTTTTGTCTGAACCAGGTATCAGGGTCTCTGCTCTCTCTTAATGCAGATTTTCCCCGTCAAATGTTAAAGTGATGCCAGAAAACAATATCTCTGTTGGTCAGAAAGGGTATAATGAATCCAGAAATATGAAGATTGTGTCAAATGTCTGGTCAGACAGCAGAGACAGCTTTGTTTTTACGGAGAATAAATAGGGGATGGATGTCTGGTGGGTCTGCCGGTGGGTCTGCCGGTGGACTAGTGGCAGGCAGCAGGCTTACACTGAGATTTCTGAATTACATCCTTTCTTTACTCTCCTTTTCTCTGGAGAGGAAGTAAAGACACCGTAATTTATTTGTTGTTTGAGGTGCAACTATTATTTCCCGCTTCATTCTAATGGTATTTTCACCTGGAAAGTGGGCGGAGCCATATTTTATAACATGCTATTTACTTTCACTAAGTGTGTGTAACAATGTAACCATACAGAAGAAGAAACCAAGATATTTGATATCAAAAATGTAGTTACAGTAAGAGTTTACACATGCTGTTTAAGCTTAATTATTCATCAAAAGCAACTGTATATTTTTTTATAAATCAGGTGTCCAGCTACTGCATTAAAAACTAAATGTATTTAAAATAAAGAAGAATTAAAGTAACCTCAATACAAACCCTAAAGGAAATTCATTCAGTATGTCTACTTACAGCTCCGGAAAAAAACAAGAGACCATTGCAGCATTATCAGTTTCTCTGGTTTTCACTATTTATAGGTATGTCTTTGAGTTAAATTATATATATATTTTTAATTGTATTCTATAAACTACTGACAACATTTCTCTGTGTTGGAATTCAACAGACACTGGAATGGCTGCCATTCATGTAGAGATAAAGATGTAAGAAACATTTGGACTGGTCTCTTATTTTTTTCCGGAGCTGTAGATATATCGATCTTTATTTCAAAATGTAATGTTACGCTAATCCTGCAAGTTATTTCTATATTTTTAGATGTTACAGTAGTCTGATTACTTATTATTCTTAATATAACTGTAATGGAATACAGTTTACTTCTTTTGTATGCTGATAACCTCGTTATATCTATGTAATCCCCATGCCTGATCATGAGTCCCGTGTGTGTGTGTGTGTGTGTGTGTGTGTGTGTGTGTGTGTGTGTGTGCCTCTCGCATCGTAATGAGAGCGTACCTGTCAGGCAGCCGGTGCAGGATGCTGCCTCAGGTCAGTGTTTGCTGCCAGAGGAAGCCTTCCCGTGGCTGTTTCTGCGTGCACACACCTGTATGCTGTCCCCGCTCTCCGTCTGCAGCTTGACATTTGGTATGGTGAAGATAGAAGACACTGCAGGGGAGAAGACGCAGGCAGGTTAGGAGTTTGCAGGCTGACAGGAAGAGGAACATTTCTCAGTCAGGAGTTAGACATAGATATGGTAGGTTAAAAAAAGAAGAGTTGAATGTTATTTTGCAGGGAGAAGCTTCTTAGGGTTTAAATGTTGCTGTCATACGTATCTCTAAAGGTGTTTAAATTGGTACATGACATGCTTCAACTTTACTCACTTGTTTTTAAATTATAATAATGTTGAAAATTGCTATTTTAGATTCTATACTGCACCGGATACTGAGTATAATGTTTCAAAGAGAAGTGTCTATTGTCTTATCACTTCACTTTTGTCTCTGATTGTCATTTCCTGGCCCACAGATTTAGACGTGAGTTCTGCTTGATTGTGACAGACAGCACTGACGGCATTTTTTGAACACTCTGATTCAATATAATCTAATTAGTACTTAATTTAAATTCAGGAATTTGCCAAAACAAAAGCTGAACCTCTATAAACTGGTGTATTAACAAGTTAGCATAGCAAGGTCTCCCTTGTTAAAATTGGATTGGTTTGAATTTCTGAATATTGTAGGAAATAGGATCTTTAGCAAACAAACACTAATTATTAATAATGATAGTTATGTGGTTTAGCAGGATAATCTGCACATAACCACTTTATGGTTTTTGAAGCATAAATGCAATCCAGAAGTAGATAGCTAATGTTAGGCTGTAATGTTATGCTGATGATGTAAAGTAATCTTTTAGCAACTGCTGTTTTTATGACACATAAAAGCTTCAGACATTCACCATTTAGGTATTTACTGATGCAGTGTTTGACATAGAACAAACCCTGACAACTCTTTCCTTAGTGTTTACCATAGATGTTATTTTAGGCTATCTAAAACATGTTCAAAAACGGTTGACTTCGAGACCAGGGAATAGATAAATGCTAACTTTTATCCAGGTTCACGGAGTCATTCCTGCAGCTCTCTATTGATGTAACTTTTATTTTTGTTTGTCATTTAAGCACTCACTACATTTTAATGTGATTCACCGGGAATTCAACTTATTCTGAAATATGCTTATATTTATTTGTATTTTGGCCCCATTAAAGTGTGCTGAGCTGTCTAATAGAAGTTCCTGAATGCAGTATACCAATGCATGTACAGACAACTGTTCCTGGATAGCTTTTGCGATACACAAAATTTCACAAATTCACACTGAATCAAATGATATGGGCATCATTTGTGTGTTTGCATATTTGATCAAATTATGATTTCATTTTTAAGGTTAATGGCTGCAACTTATTATGTTTTCTGAAGCCCAGCATGCACCTGTCCTTTTCACCACATGCAGTACCCCTGCCTGCACCTCTTAGGGGGACATGCCTCTCTATTTTATATCCTCGTGGCCAGCTCACAGATAGCAGTTCAGGGTAAGGGAACACTCAAAACTCTTCTCCATTGGCTCATTGTTCGTTTTGGTGAACAAAGGGGATCCAAAAGTGTATTTAGCTCTAATTCCTAACGGGGAAAATGGATTTGAAATCGCTCTCTCTAGTAAATAAAGGCAGTGCAAAAAGAGCAACAGTTCCCCACTTCCGGATCCATGACGCTCTGTCCAGAGAGACAGCAGAGAGTTCCCCTAGGCACCTACACACTTCCACTGAAATCAAATTAAAAATGCCACTATCCAATCCTCAGGGTAACAGAAACCTCCGGAGCTCCATTGTCTCAGTAATTCTCCCATTGTCCCTGGTAATCTGTCTGGGTATTGTCTGGTAAATCCATAATACACATGACAATAGCGTGAACAGTTGGCCATAGAAAGCATACTGTTCATCCCTACAGCGAGAACTGAGGACTTGAAAGCATTCATTTCTCCAACATATATGACATCTGTGTTACTGGTAGTACTAGTGCTGATTCTGTAGAGCAGCTTGCACTGGGCTGTTCCCATTAGAACATTATCCCCATGCTGCGGCTGCAGTCTGACTCTCACAGCTGGAGTAATTAGCCAGTTCTTTATCTCAGTCACTTAATTTGCATAATTTTGACACATCCTTCCCCCACAAAACTGCGAGAGGCAAATCTGCGCACACACACACACACACACACACACACACACACACACACACACACACACACACACACACACACACACACACACACACACACACACACACACACATTGGAAGACTTTGTGTTTATCCACTCCTGTCCTCATTTCTCCAAACGGTTTTAATTCTCTCCCTCAGCTGTGTCACATGTGCCGCACAATAGAGAGGCAGAGCGACCGAGCAAGCATGACAGAAATCAAAAGCAGCATCTCTCTCCCCCTCCTCTGTGAGTGACCGCCGCTCTCTGATTCTTTTCAGACATGACAACCTGCTGGGTGCTGATAACAGGATTATTAATGCTGAGAATTCCTAATCGCAGGGAATTAAAAATGGAATTCTCCAATAAAATTACCACCATGTCAGTAGCGGCACACTCAGGTCTGCTGAGCGGGCTTCCACACCGCTAATGAATACCAGCTTAAGGGATTGGCGATGTATGTTTAATCTTATGGATATGTCATCTCTGAGACCTTCCTTCAATAACACAATTGTGTGGGATTAATTGAAAAATAGCCCGACTGAAGCCTTGAACTCTTCCAAGCAGCACACACACCTGCTTCATGTTGTACCGGGTTATTTAAGGCCTCAGCCCATGGGCGGTTCTGGGGGGGGGGGGGGGCAATAGTGGCCAGTGCCGAGTAACAATAAGGTTAGACCCCTCTGTGGCCCCACCTCAGAAAGAAGAGTTAATAATGATAATACAATTATAGGTAGTGTTATGCTGTAGCCGAAGTTAGTGGCTCAGTCAGTAGGACAGGGAGCCGTGGTGCCCTTGAGCAAGGCACCAGACACCCGGAATTTTAATAAAATTGTAACTACAGAAACAAATTCTGTTTCCAAAAAAACACCAGTATTTTTTTCCCCATACAAAAGTTAAAATGTTGAATACAGTCTTTGTCTCTTTCGCCTGGTGTGCTCCCCTCATGAAATAACTGGCCCCAGCATGCACCCCCCCCCCCCAGTAAAATCGGTCTAGAACCATCACTGCCTCAGCCTGCTCAGGACGAGGAAGATCAGACTGAGTGTGTTGCTGCAGACAGCAGAGGTTCACTGTCCCAACGGCCCCCTCATAATAAGAGCTTTCTGTGCTGGAACAAAAACAAGCCCTGAGGTCTGCATCTGTGTGATCCACAGCAGACCAGAGCTCAGGAAAAAAGAAACACAGAGAGGAGAAACAAAGACAGAGAGAGGAAAGAGTTCGTGACTGTCGAGGTATTTCACTGCAGGAAAGCAAAGACCTTCTACTGCACATGTTTCTTTTTTTATGTGAATCTGTCCTGTGATAACCAGTGATTAGTAAAGTAAAGTGCACATTTCTGGAAGATAATTTAGGGCCAAAAAACAACAACAATGAATCAATTTATAAACACCATGCACAATGCTATACTCTACCTGTCTATTGTATATGTATATATGAAATACTATTCTTTTCTGTAAAAATATATAGAGTTATATATCCCTGTACTTTGGAATTTAAGTTTTTATACATTTGTTTCCAATTTAGAATGAAGCCACAAAAGTATGCTGATTAAGCTATTGGTACTTTCTTCTTTTTCAGATCAATTCTATTGCTATTAGGAGCATCTTTCAAAAGATCTGTGTTTCATATAATGTGTCCTAAAACGGCGGATGCTAACAAATGATTAAATTAGACCACTAGAGGTCATCAGGATGAACATTAGCCGCCTTTAGCTTAGCGGTGGTGACGTGCAGCCACGCATCTGTTATGTAGTTTGTAACAGCCTAATGTTCACTTTTTACCTTTGGCAATCGCATTATTGCTTAAAAGATCATAAAAAAACCCCTCCTTTTCTGCGGTATTCTCAAATCCAATGGAAAAATTGAATAGAGTCTGGTCGAGGGAACCTTTGCAATGCTAATTTCCAGGTTGTCATCGCTGCACCTCTCTATTGAGTCAAATATTAAAGTATTTTTTGTTCAATGTTTTTGTTGCCAGCAGTCTCAAGACAAGCATAAAGTAATTTCAAAAACAGACAGGTGGGATGTGTGTGTGTGTGTGTGTGTGTGTGTGTGTGTGTGTGTGTGTGTGTGTGTGTGTGTGTGTGTGTGTGTGTGTGTTACGTACTGTCCTGCAGCTCACAGAGCCGCGGAGGAAGGTTGCTGAAGTACTCGTGGTTCAGTGCTGCCTGGGCTGACAGCCGGTTCTTTGGGAAGCACTGGAGGAACCTGGAGGCCAACTCCTCGGCATGGTCCACATAGCCCAACCTGACACACAGAAGAGACACACTTTATCAGAGAGAGCCCCCGCAGAAACACACAGGTTACAGACAGTTCTCTGTTTGAGATATATGACTACAATTCCCACAGCGCGAAACGTTAAAGAGACACATACAGTACATGGACGTTAGCACAGTTCTGTTACATTCTTTAACATTAGCATCTAACAGAAAAAGACTATCCATGTTTTAGTATCATTTTTTTGGTTTTGCCTCTTTTGTTTTAACCACACAATAGAAAACAGGTGGTCGACCCATTTAGCCCATCCAATGCTCTCTACTTTAAATATAATAAAGAGGAATATAGTTTCCATTCATTCATCCCTTTGGGAAAAACAATGTTTTTCCAATTCACAGAGCTGCTGACAACAAAAAACAAGCACCCTAATTATGCAGAGGTCTGCTGACTCATGAGGGAAAACACTTCTTAGACACACAAAAGAGCCCACTCGCTCACACCTTGCTCCTGAGAGCTCGCACATGATGGGCGGGTCGCAAAAACTGTTCAAGATAAGAAAACTGTGTGCGTGTCTTCATACTGGGAGTCACTGAACTCCTGAACCAGCCCCACCTAGTAGTGCCGAGGGGGGAGAAGAGATTGAAAATAAACTAAGAGCAACAATTTCAGTAAGTAATTAGTCCTCGCTGCATTAAATAAACATGATGTTATTCAGCGCAGCTCTCTGGCCCGCCGCTCACATCCACAGAGCACCTCTCATGTTCGGCAAGCCTCTCTCAGCCCGGCACTCTGACAGACACTCCCACGGCTCTCAATGGGGATCGACTTATCAGCAGAGACAGAGGAGGGGAAACTCTGTTCAACTCCACACCACTCAGCAGAGAGGCAAAGTTAATGAAGTCCATCAGGGCCTCTGCTTGCCTCTCACACACAGCTGCTCTTCAGTGCACACTCTGAAAGTGTTGTGAGAAACTGTACTTATAGAAAATAACTGAATGTTAAATGAGACAGTAAGACCGTTAATGATACTAGATGTTTAGTTAGAAGCAGCTGATAAACAGTGCAGTTATTCAACAGTTTGAACAGGAATGAGAGCTTCTCATTCCTGCAAGATTTAAGCTGGAGCTGGAGTACGATGATGGGGGGTATTTGAATGCATCTTCTTCATGCCTACGATCCCTGGATCCCGTATACCACTGGGCATTAAAGTTCATTGCTAACCTTAAAACACGTATTGCTGCTTGTATGCTCAGGATCGATGTTTCAGATTAACATCTATTGGAAACGGACGGGATCCAATCAACTTCATTCTGAGGACTTGTTTCTGCTGACTGTCCCTAAAGTCCACACTGAGCTGCTGGAAGGGCATTCAATAACGCTGCTCAATTTGGTATCAGCTGCAACACCAACTGATACACAGGGAGCTGGTCCCTCTGAACTATTTTAAAGAACTTGTTAATGACTGAGAAGCAGCAGCTCTGTCTGTAGATGCTTTTTAAGATGACGTCCTGATTGTGACCATATATATGTTCTCTGTCGTTGTTTTTATTTGTTGTCTTTAACTGTGCTGCTGCCTATCTTGGCTAGGACTTTCTTGCAAAATAAGTGTTAATCTCATGAAACCTTCTGGTTAAATAAAGGTTAAGATTGATTGTGTTTTTGTCAAATAGCTATGTCCAGATCAGAATTGAACCGTCAAGCTATGGTTCCATATCTCCCACAATGTTACACAATACAAGGCCAAGTATGCACAACAACAGGCTCCGACTTGGAGTAGTAAGTTCCTGCAATACTGGAGGCTGCAGTTTCAGGACCGCAGACGTGGGACTGCATTTGTAGGACCCTAGCTTTTTGTGACACTTGCCACCTACCGAATCGGAGACATGAGTTCTTTTAAAGTTGTATTTATTTAACAATAAAACAAATTCTGGTGTCTTGAAATGAAGTGTGAGCAGCTAACGTTAACTATAATAGTCTTACAGCAATACAAACAATCCTCTGTTAGCTTATGATAGCTTCTAACCGTATTAAAGGCACTGCAAACACTTATTTGTTAGCTATAGCTAACCCTAAACCTGACCGTAATGCATGAAAAGATAACCAGCATTACAATGTCTAAACAGAATCGCTGTGTAGTAGACTCAATACTCACTGGTTGTACTTTTGCAGGCATCCAATTAAACTAGGGTCCTAGCAATGCGGTCCTATGACTGGGGTCCTGAAAATGCAGCCTCCGCTATCGTAGGAACATACTATTGCCGACTTGTACAACAGCCCTGCTGCACACATCACCAGAGAGGTAATGTTCAGACCTTCAAAATCTGTCTTCTTATTTTGCTAATGTGGTTAGAATTATAAAAACATTGTTACAGCTATTAACTGAGAACTGTTTTAGAGGTTATGCTTGCATCCAGGGACAAAATAGAAGGGATCATCTTCTGGGGAGCATGCATGTGCCCAGAAATGAATTCTATAGATTGTATTTGCTTCGAGAGATCTGTGAAAGTTTAGTTAGCTGTGCTTAGCTGTACAGTGTCTCTGCAGGGGCCAGCACAAACGGTAGGTGTAGGTGTGAAATCACCTGGATGTGAGCATGTTGACCTTTGAACAGTGTTGATGTACAGTAGGTGCACATTCCTTTGTGCTACTGCTGTCAGCCAAGCCCGATGAATAAGTGCACATCGACAGTGAGATGGATCATATCTCCTGAACTATCAAACACCTGCATGTGATGGCACATTACAGCAGAGTGGAGCATTCCTTCCTCACTGGTGCATGGCCATGCTTTTAAAGGGATTCTATCAGAAAACTACACCAAGGCCTTTAGAGAGAGGAGATAAAGGATACCACCTGCCTGCAGTGCCCCCCCCCCCCTCCCCCAACTGCAGAAAGTGGTCTCTTTGTTTGATCAGACAGCAGGAGGAGGAAGAAAGCGGTGTGTATTTTGTCAGGAGACATCATCTGGAATCTGACTCATTTGATGATGAGGGTGTTGTGAGGGCAATGTGAGCTTAGCTGACAGGCCTGAGCATGCAGCTATAGGGTCACACTGTATACATTCTATCAGATATAGAACGCGGGTATAGACATTTTTAACACGGCGTAGTTGAATAATCGATTCCGATTGGTCAATTGGACATTCTAGATTCTTTTTGATAGCAGATCATTGCTAAGGATGCCCTGATCAAAAGACTGCAGTCATATCAATCCACTATTGACCAATGTATCTTCAGCTGTGAACAGCAAACATCAGAAAGATATTGGTGAACACTTTTTGAATATTCTTATTTGTAGCTATTTGTGGAGAGCAGGGTCAGGCAGTCTTTAAAGGCTTGTTAATAGAAAAGAAAATGTAAACAATTATGGAGCATTCACCTTGATCAGGACTACAGTGTATTCTTTCCTGTCAGAGGCAATAACATGATTAAAAAAAGAGAATGTGTTCAAATCAATATTTTGTGTCAGTTTTTTTATTTGATGTGAATCCCATTCAAAAAGCAGTATAGTCTATAATGTATTCTAAAGTTTGGAAGCAAAAACGCTCTCCTCACACATCAGTCATTGCACTCATAGCGGCAGTATGAGTTATGAATGTGTTATATGAACATTAAAGCATGTAAAGTAGGGGCAGTTGCGGTTCAAGAGGTGGAGTGGGATTCTTCAATGCAATCATTTTCAGGTACGCCATCACTCTTACATCCATACAAGTGATACAGAACATTGTAGCACTTTCAGGATCGCTACAGATGTGAACTTTTAACAACTAATAGATAGTCAAAAATGTAATATTGATACTGTATGCTGAAGCTGAGGCACACATGCAACCAATTTTTAAAACCTCCTATAAGACTGATCATCTACACGTTTTTTTAACACAGTTTGATTCCCTGCAGTCAACATGTGGAGGTGTTATTGATGAAGATCATTTCTTCCAAATTGCTTCAAATGGCCCGGTTAACTGTGTGAATGTTAGTTTCTTGAGCAAGTGCACTTTGTAAGGCAACCTCTGACTCTCGTGCAAAGTAAACGTGTATTTACCGTTCCATTTAAACATTCTTTTGTAGGAAATCAAGTAGTAATTATATAAAAATGCATGAACTTAAAAATAAGCAAAATATGGGACTTTTAACATGAACACATGCTTGTCTTACTATATTCGTAACAGTTCAGAAGCCCACCAAACAGATATAAACCCTGAACTCTTTCCTGCCCCTCACATTTCTCCAGCTGCAGGAAGGAACACAGAGCAGAAACAGGAGAGAGCGGAGGGAGAGCCAGACAGAGTGAGAGTGTGAGTTCATATCAGATTCATCATCCCTGGCCTCTGATGAAAGAGACAGAGAGGAAGTGCCGGTCATTAACATTCCACCTCACCTTCTTTCTTCACATTTTGATTTCCTCCTGGACACTGGGAGGGGAAATCCACCTCAACCCACTCCCATTTCCATTGGTCATTATATTTGGTCAATTGACTTTTCTAAATTCTTTATATGCAGTATAATCATCTCCAAACTTGAGCGGTTCTTTCCCAAATGTTTCAAACTGGAGCTACAAAGCTGTTATATGACAGCAGAGATAGTTAAACTACAAATCTACGTGACATGATTATTTATTCAATAACTTAATGTCAGTAAGGTATCTGTTCTTTCATTCTTCTTTCTAAAAAGAAAATCAGTAGGTGTTTAATAGACACCAAAAATGCACTTGCTCCAAAAAATGTATAAATGCAATATTACCCAAAAAAGAACATACATACAAAAACATATGAGTAAAAGATAAATACATTAAATAAAGCAGATGGTGAAAAATAGGTAATATTGCATGCTCAGTCATCCTTATAAAACAAAGAAACAAACTGTCTACTGACGTTGTTTCTGTGTTCAAATAAAATTGAACTACCATTTTCTCTCTGTGGAGGGTATGTGCTGCTTTATTTTTCCAGTTTTGCATTATCAGTTTCATATAGACCAATGGTGAAACAGTATTTGCCATCCAGTTGGCTATCTTATTTTCCTGGGTCTATTGGAAGAGGCAGACTCCTGGGGAAAAATTGATTTTTTAATTCTTGCTAATTTAGCAAACATTCCAAAAGGCATGTATGAGGGAGTCACTCTGTGTACACAATTTAAACATTTATCTGAGGAACTGCTGGCAAACGTAAGTATATATTTGTCTCCCCTGTGTGTTAAGAGACTCAGAAGTGTCAGCAGAAAAGGTTCTCTCTCTTTCCCTCCTGATCCCAGTAAGTGAAAGCCGCTCCAAAATGGGTGAGTTAGGTTTCGATTCATACGTGACGTAAAGTTCATCTATGACGCCATTTGTGGGTTGTACGGCATTAGCAACAAACCAACCACGGTAAGCCCCCCCTCTTTCCTGAAGCCCCTCCTATACCTCTGCGTATTTTTGGCCACCAGTTTCAGCTGGATGTCTGAGTCGGAAACATCCAGCTGCATGCGCAAACTTCAACTACAGGGTCGGATTCAGGATCATAAATGAACTCTTGCACCGCTGAGTTTCTGCCGGTGGACATTATGAAACGAGAGCCAGAAACACTTTCTGAAAGGGGCGTGGCCAGCAGCAGCTCATTAGCAACAGATCAAAAGTAACCTGTTTCATTTTGAAAAGTCAGCTTTTTGAAAACCAACATGGCTCAGTTCAAAATGTTGCTTCAAAACAAAACTCCTCATCTCTTTCGGACACAGAATCAGAACTTTTGGAACAGGGCTGAAACAGAGGGGTTTATAGCATGTTATTATGCATGATCTGTTTGGTATTTTGAGCAAAACACTTCAGAGACATGTTCTGTATATATCTGAGACCTGTATTATATTGTTGAAATACAGTATAACACGTGAACTTTAATGTCTTTTATTTCTACGGAATTAAACATACAGTATATTTTGGTGTCTGTTGTCCTTTCTATACAGATTACAGGTGCAGATGGGGTTGACGACACAGATGAATTGTTTGAAACCACAGGAGGATCACAGGTATCATGGATCCCCGCAGCAGCAGCTATACTTGTGACACAGCTGATCAGACAGCTGGAGTTTTACATAAACCTCTTTCCTGGTGCTGCTTTACATTTCCCAGTGGAAAACACACACACACCCCCACCTCTGCCCTCTGTGGTCTCCCCTCCAGATGTTTGCCTCGGGCAAACAGTGGCACACATCTGGGGGGAGCCTGGACTGTGCCACCATGACCTTTTTCTGCCAAATGAGCCTGAGCAGAATCACACTCACACACACACACACACACACACACACACACACACACACACACACACACACACACACACACACACACACACACACACACACACACACACACACACACACACACACACACACACACATATGCTGCAGGAAGGGTGGAGGCAGAGTCTGTGGGCTGCACTATCATTGTGTTCAAAACCCGGGGGAGGGAGCCTCTAAAGCAAGGAACCAGGAACACAGTGTCAGCTACAACACCCTATGAAATAACACTTCACTTCTATACAGTACAAAGTTACACTCACACACACACACACACACACACACACACACACACACACACACACACACACACACACACACACACACACACACACACACACACACACACACACACACGCACGCACGTTGGTTCACTTACTTATTCCAGGCTTGTCTGAGCTTCTTGGGGCTGTACACTGTAAAGCGGTCTGTAATGAGAAGAACACAAACCAACATTTAGTCATTGACTTGGCATCACATTTGAATTACACACTGAACTCATAAATACTGTGGCATATCAAGCCAAACCACGCTGTAAAATCAGCCAATTAGATGTTTTATTCGTTGATTGTAAACATTCATACAGTATGAAATACCTGACATTTTTTTTATGATCACTCTGAATCCACTGTCAATAAAAACTCAAAATTATTGTTAAATATTTTCACTTTGAAGAGTATCATTAATCCTCCTGTGCTTTTCATTTACAGTAAAGCAGGAAAGGTGCAGGTGTAAGTAATTACATTAACGATGTGCTGTTCAGTGTACATGTCAGAGAAGGCTGAGCAAGCGAGCACAATCACTAAAAAGGAATGCAGTCGTCATTAAAGTCATTAAAAACACCTGCGTGTTTCTGGCTGTGCCAAATTCAAAACACAGGTCAGTGCCTGAAGGTGTCCACCATACTTCTTTTGTGAAAAAACTGTACTAAAAAGTTGTTTCAATGAAAAGTTATTTCTGTTAATGTCTCATGTGTCTTTCGATGTTAGGCCAGCGTGTACGTGAAAGACACTGGATCCATGTTGTTAAAAGTTTTAACTGCCCAGAAATAACATCTTAGATTTGTGAGCAACTGCATTTTTTACAGTCTGAATCTTTGTCGCCTTCATTGCCATATACATTTTAAGGAAGAGCCTTTCTAATCTGTTATGTAGACTTAGGGTCAAAAGATTACATTTCAAATAGACTGCATACACACCAGGGACAACTGACATGTTGCCCATATATCTACACCTTTTTGAATTATGCTTTTGTAGTTTGCATTATATACATTTTGACATGATGGGGGAATTTGTATGCTAAGGGATTTATTGATTGTTTTTCTACTCATTACCCCTAAATCCCAAGCCATGGTTTAATCTTGAATTACTTTATTACCATAGCAATATCTAAATAAAGTCTCAATGAAATTAGTGCTGCTTGAATATAAGTGTGACAAATGAAGGTGTGGCTCCCTCTCATTTCCGAAATGCTCCAGTCTTGAGTAATACAGAGCTAACTATGTGCTTGTGCTCCAGCCAGAGGAGAAAGTCCCTCCATATCTCCACAGCTATGTGTGTTATGCTGCGAGTGTGTGCACTGTTCTCTTAATCTCAGCCAAAGCAGCCATGTGGACGCAGAGTGAGGCTGAGCTGCCAACCCACAAGCTAGCCAGCCACCCAGGGAGGTAGCCCCCCCCCACACACACACACACACTGCCAGCCTGATCCTACAGGCCGACCAGCCAACTGTGTGTCAGTGTGAGCTGCAGCCTGGTCCAGTCTCAGTGTCAGCTCAGAGCCCCAGCCTCCTGCCGCCATGTACAGGGGAGGAGGTGAGAGGGAGACCACAGGCGTTGTTCCGATCATTATAATTTTGAATAGGATATTTGACTAGTAAGATATACAATAATGATATAATCGTTTATTCAGATATAATTAACATGTCATCGAAATCTGAGTATTTGTAGAGATAATCTGTTATTTTTATACAGCGGTGGTAAAAGTGTTGTTTTAGCAATGCTGTTTAATCAGCATTATATCAGCATAAATGATCAGTCCCTGCTGTGGAGAACACAGGTTCAAATCCAGCCTGCAGTGCCTTTACACGTGTCATCCCCACTATCTCCCTCATTCTAATCCATCTAATAAAGGTTTAACTGGCCCAAAAAATAGTCTTTTAAAAAAAAAAGTTTAACAGAAATATAATCACCTCAACCATACGCTTCATACACTGATAATAATGATACATTTACAAATACATGTTGAATATGGATGTTTTTTTAAACACAAAACAGATTTCCAGACTTACGCAACACTGCCATCTGCTGGGCTTTATTCAATTTGGAAACTGGAAAATAAATATTCAGATTATGGAAAATACAGAAGATCTATTGATTTAACAGATTACTGGATTAGTGTCATACTTTTTTATCCGACGGTACTATGTATCATTTAGGGTGGACAGTAATATCCCCACCTTTTGACCTGTTTCGTATAGAATAGGCAGACATTTAAACAAATACAAACTATAATGCTATAATAATACATTGCCCTAAACAGGGTGAAATTCATACAACAAATAAATATATGTATTTTGCGTTGCTTGTGAATTTAAAATACAAATCTTCATTACAGACCAATAAGAGACCTTTTTTAAGAACGTTTGACCCTCCCATGATGTAACTTTCAGAGATTTGGATCGACAGTACAATTGAACAGTTAAAGGGAATCTGTATAGCAGCAGATCATAATCCTACAATGTGTGCTGATAATTTTTTCGTCCAATTTGATCAAACATTGATCCCTCACTATGTTAGTATCAGCTGCAAACACAGTAGTGTGTTTGCAGGTGTGTGGTCAGACAGCTGCACAGCTGTTCAACAGTGTTTGAGTGCAAATAGCCGTCGCCATGGCCACAGGATGAGAGTTTACATGTGCACTGTGTGTGTTTGAGACCACGAGCCATCCATTTGGTCCCTAATTGGGCACTGGAGATGGGAGGCTGCATCCCACAGCCAACACCATAACTCTCCCCCTCTTTATGTCCATCCTCGCTGTCCCCTCTCCTCCACTCCATTCTTCTCCCCTCCATCAAATCACACTAATCTGCACTCCCTTAGTTCATGTTCCTCTAAAAAGCCCTAATGAGCTCCCAGAGGGCATGGCTGACACCCCCACACTACCCCACCCAGCCCTGCCATTGCTACTGCTGCTGCTGCATTAATGTGTAGTGGTTCAGAACCAATAAGTAATTGATAACATGACATATTAATTAACATGTGAGCAGCAAATTCCAAGGCTTCATACAAAACATGAGTATGCTAAAGTGTTAGCATGAAGCCTGGTGTTGATAACTATTGTGTAAGCTAAAGTGTTAGCATGAAGCATGGAGTTCATAAATATTGTGTGAGCTAAAGTGTTAGCATGAAGCATGGAGTTCATAAATATTGTGTGAGCTAAAGTGTTAGCATGAAGCCTGGTGTTGATAACTATTGTGTGAGCTAAAGTGTTAGCATGAAGCCTGGTGTTGATAACTATTGTGTGAGCTAAAGTGTTAGCATAAAGCCTGGTGTAAATAACTATTGTGTGAGCTAAAGTGTTAGCATGAAGCCTGTTGTAAATAACTATTGTGTGAGCTGAAGTGTTAGCATGAAGCCTGGTGTAAATAACTATTGTGTGAGCTTAAGTGATAGCATGACAGATGGTGTCAACTATGTTAGCATAAAGCCTAGTGTTAATAACTAACAATTATTAACAAACTTATAATAGCTTCAGTTAAGGTGTTAAGCAGGGAGCCTGATTTTCTACAAGGAAAAAAACAAAAACAAAAAAAAACACAGGATACAATGCAATAAGTTACAAATAAAACAAAAACCAAACCATAATACTTATATTAGGACTAACACATGTTGCTATACTATAATGCTAACATAGCTACATCATGATGATAGCTCCTTTGCTAACTCCTCCTTATATCCAATGCTTCATGGTAACCCTCTGGTCAACACTGTGTTCTTGTTTTTTGGGTTGAGTATGATTCACCTTATTGAAGCATTAAAACAACTTGTCTCTGTTTATAACACTAACAATACTTCATCACATGAAAGGTCTCACCTGGTTTGAAGTGAGGCAGAGAGTTGACGCCAGGCCAAGTCTCCTCTGACGGGGTGCCAATGACCTGAAAAACACAGCAACAGCAAGTGTTATAAGCAATGAAATGTACACGTTTCCTACTTGAGATCAACAGTTCTGAAATGATTAAGGCCTAGATACCAATTTACATGTCTTTTCTGCTTTTTGCAAGTATTTATTAGGGAAGTTGGCCTGAGGAGCTTCCACATTAAAAATCCATTATACACAAAATATATTAATGACCATTCAAAGTAGTACTGATATTGCAGACAAAACTAGACCATTTGTGATATCTTTTTGTTGAATATAAAAACTAATTGTACTATGTCATTAGTTAAAGAAATAAACATTGGTAGTAGGTTGTTCCTGTGAGTGAGAGAAAGAGACTCTTCAACATGACTGTGTGTTTGAAAAACATGGACTTAGAGCACAAACACATCCCATAGCTTGTACAATCGGCCTGATTAGTAACTTTAATGGAAAGACTGGCTGAGTTCTCACGCACACAGCCCGCTTTATGAAGACAAAAGCCAGAGCAGCGGACATGCCTTCCACATGATCCATCACAGCTAAGCAGTATAATAGTTTCCAGATTGCCCCGCTGTCTCTGATCCACAGCACACTCCTACAGGGGAGGCGCTCAGGGTTCTGCTGCCTGCTACAGAGAGCCCCCCCCCCCCCCCCCACCACCACCACACACACACACACACGCACACACACACAGACACACACAGACACACACACACACACACACAGACACACACACACACACACACACACACACACACACACACACACACACACACACACACACACAGACACACACACACACACACACACACACACACACACACACACACACACACACACACACACACACTGTGCACCAGAAGGTATTTACTGTATCTGACCTTTCGTTGTCCTATGTCCCCTCCCTCACCCTGACATCCTCAGATCAGGGCTGCAAATCTGTTTAAATAAATCACTTCTTAAAACTTTTTGCTTTTTGCTTTCATGTGATTTTATTTACTGTTTTACTTCAATTTCAGTTTCTGCTTTTTAGTTTCTTTTTCATTCTCTTAATGAATTGAAGGTGTTGTCTATTTGTCAGTGAACGCACTGTATAATAAAACATGTTCTTAATTAGTTACCGGTTATGAATTATTAGTATTATGTAAGCATGTAAAGCCTGAATGTGATTTATGTTTTAAAAACATGATGTTTGCTACATGACTGAATAAATAAATGTATCGTTTAGCATCAGCTACAAAAGGTTTGGCTTTGTGCTTCCAATTGTATTTTCCTGGAAAATGTTCATAATAAAAATATATTATTGAGATAAAGCTGCGCAATAGTTTCAGGCATTGTCAGTGACTCCAAAATGAAAAAAAAGAAGTAAATAACTAATTGAAGGCAGTGTCAAAAAAAAACTTTTTAGAATGGATAAACATGTGACTTTAGTTCTGTTTTTATATGTCTGTTTTGTTGACTTTGATTATTATTATTATTATTATTACAGGGATGATCACTCTTGTTTGTTTGGTTGAGAGACTAAGGGAAAGACAATTTAAAATGTTGTTTCCATAACTGTGACAGTATCCAGTCAGAAAACTGAAATGCTAAAGATGGCCAATTGAATGAAATTGAATGCAAAGCAGAGGAACAAACAGAAGGTCAGAGGCTTGTTATTATCACAAGTAGCTGCCATAGTGGATGTAAGAACAAAACACGGCACTAGAGAGCAGTACAGCACCACGCACCCCCTACTCATTGAGTAGGCAGGACAAAGAGAGTTCAATCTGCAAGATCTGCAGAAGTCCCATTGTTTAAAACCTAATTTGCATTTAGATGCTAAATGTAGTTCTGGAGAATTTCATTTATTATTTGAATATATGACAACAAGCTTGATGTGGCCATGAGACAAGTTAGACAATTAAGCTGGATTTGTGTAAATGTGCATATAGGTGCATGCACTACCAACACCTGTAATGTGACATGGTGCAATATATACACTGTTGCCCATAAAGTTGGAATAAAATATATAATAATAATGATAACAATAATAATATATTACATTTTTATAGCGCCTTTCAAGGGACCCAAGGCCGCTTTACGTGGTGGACAGACAAAAACCTACCAACAAACAAACAAGTGGGGCAAATAAGTAGAAACTTAAACACTTAAATAAATAGCAGCTGGAGTGGAAGCAGGGGACTGTGATGGGTTAGGGGGACCATATATTAATATTTTACTTCTTCTCATGAAATGATTGTGACTATGAGTTATTCTTGATAAAGTCATTTCTGTAATTTAAATACATTTCTTCAACAAAAAAAATCAAACTTGGGCAACAGTGTACATTTACTTCTATACTAGGAAATATAGTATTTACTACCGCCATCCTGCAGTTACTTCATTACTTTCACTTATTTTTATATAATGCTGCTACATACCTTTTTATACTTCGAAAGTGTAATTATTATTTGACTAGCATGCCACTTTACTTAATATGACATTTATTTTGTGAGTCACATATTCTGTCCACATTCTCTCTGTAAGTATTTGTGTTATAAAGCAATGCTGTGCTACTTTTGAGAGTCGTGATTTCCATGCTTCTAAATATAAAGTCAGGTCATGTTTGACTTTGATCACGTTATGCTGAATCTGCGGTTTGTTCTTCTCCTCTTCTCATATCCTACATGGAAACATCACTTTGCTGGGTCGGTGGATTCCCAGCCCGGCACAGACTGGTTAATGAACACATGAAACAGCATGTTGACAGGGGGGCGGCGGGGGGGGGGGGGGGGGGGGCGTATTCATCTCTCAACATGCGTGGGTGCCTGAAGGGTACAGAGAGGAGCATGCATCACAGAGAGAAAGTTGTGCCACAGAGGAATTCCTGTGAGGTCGCAGGTCAGGACTCTGAGCTTGCATGCATATTCTACAGGACATATATAGTCTACATAACCCCCCCGACCCCTCCAAAAGATAACTTAGTTACAGACCACCCAGCCACACAGACACAAACAAACAGTCCGTCTGACATTCACCCAGGAACCCCCATTTATACGTGTGCTGCCGGAGAGATGAAGAGCTTCACACTGCGATACACATAGTTTTTGTGTTTAAGGATACTCGGAGAATGACATTTAAATAAACCTGTGTCATGTTAAAGGGGCATTTCAGGGTTTTAGAATTACAGTACATTTCCAAAAACTATCCAGGTCAAAAAAAAGTTCAAAATCAGCAGCTCAGATATTTTCACCTATGCTGCTTTTATACATTTTCATTCCATCCATACTGTAATAACCTACTATAAGGGCTATCAAGACCTGTGGTTGGTGTCCCAGTGACCAGGCTGGTAAAACAAAATGTCCTCTGGTTGTAATTAGTTTTTTTGGAGTTACACCTGTGATTTGGACTTGAAGAAAAAACAGAAAAAAAAGGTAAGTAGACTATTTTCCATAAGACATTCCGACAATAGGAAAAGAGTTGGTCTTACTGAAAACATTAATGACAGCTCCTTTCCGGTTTTATTCACGGCAATAAGCCAGCATGCACAGAGCAACTGGACCTGGGACGCAGCCATTACTCCCGTTTGGCATCTTTTATTCCTGCTATCGCATCTCTGCAAAGTAAAATCCTACTGTTAATAGAAAAACTTTGGTGGTATTTAGGGGCCGCAAGATTTGAAAAATATATCTGATTGGGATTATTTTGGAATTAAATTATGATTCACGATATTAAAGACAATGACCGTTTTTGAACCATTATTCCGAAAATCACGGTTAAATGATCACGGTCTGATTTTGTAGCACAAAAGGATTTTTTATTGAGTGTATAGAACATCATTTATGTCCTGGGACAGGCATGGCAATTCAACATTCAGAATAAATATTTGACATATTTTGCCTTACTGCATTTTGGATATAGTTCATATTGCATTATTTATGACATTTAAGCAAATGTGCAGCAGTAATATCTCATGGCTGCAAGCATCCTATAACTTTGACATGTGCTTTCGTATTCTTTCTCAGTCCCTTAATCCAAACAAATGCAGCAGACCTGACCCCGGTCTCAGCTGCCCCCCCCCTCCTCCCCACATCCCGACCTCCACTCTCTTTATCTAAATGCTGCATCTTCATCTCCTTCACTGCTCCACCCCCCCACACACACACACTTATAGCTGCTCTCCAACCTTGTCCCACTCACACAGATTGGGGTCAGCTGCAGGAGGGGGTCAAACGGATCAGAACCAGAGCCAAGTGGATCAGCTGTCTCCCACTGTGACGGGTGGAATGTGTTCGGTAAGCCCTGTCCTGTCTGGGTCGCAGCAGATGGATGCTCATGTCAGTGAAACACTGCCGGTGAAAAGGTATTATTTATCTCCCAGTAGCCCCTCCATCAGCCCCTCCTCCAGCCCCTCCATCAGCCCCTCCATCAGCCCCTCCATCAGCCCCTCCTTCAGCCCCTCCTTCAGCCCCTCCTTCAGCCCCTCCATCAGCCCCTCCATCAGCTCACATGTGCACCGGCTTACTGTTCATAGCAGCAATACACTCAGCCAGCCAGGTATTCGCACCATACTGCTGCTGGACAGACCCTCTCAGTTGCTCTGTACGGTACCTTGTTCTAATGGTTCTACTGTACAGGGTCTCTTTTATAAATGTAGGTGCATCATGTTCTTTTTAGCAGTGTAGATGAATAAATACACCCTCACATAGATGTATTGTTTGTTAAGGACTATTGAAGTGTGAGTGGTTCAAATTTTCTTTTTGTAAACTTAGTCCATGTTAAAATGTACAGCATCCTGATTGGATTTGTTGACTGTGGGAAAAATTAAGAATATCGCCAAAGCCACAATACATGTCTTTCACCAGTTTAAGAGCATCACAACAGCATGTTATACACATGAATGTTACACATACAGTGTAAACCTTTAGCTGGTAATGTTAGCATTTGCTGATTTATAGCAAGATCAAAGTATTGTTGAGTTTATAGGAATGTCTTAGATCAGAGGTGTCCAAACTTTTTTCACCGAGGGCCACATACAGAAAAATATAGGGAGAGCTGGGTCACTTATAGAGGTGAATATTGCTCAAAAGTTAAGTTAGCAAAACAAATCAAATGTAGGTGAATAATGCGCGATACTTGAAAACGCGTTCAGAAAAAAACAACCTACATCCCGTCTGTCTTTAGGGTTTCATTTATTTTGTTGGCAGCTCATTCCCTAAAACAGAAGCCTCAGATAGCTGATAATAAGAGTAAATATGAAGGTTACATTTCAAGCTTGTTATAGAAATAAGTTATTGTTTTTTTTTTTATCAATTAAGATTTGTTAGAAACAGTTTTAAATTCTAAATGACTGAATTTATTTGAAAATTGGGCTCATTAATATATTTTAACATGTATATTTGAGATATATAAGAGAAGTACAATATAAGACAAGCAAAAGTTCAATTGGTGGGCCATATTGCATTATACTTTTAGAATTTGCTGAGGGCCGCTTCAAAATGGCCTGCGGGCCGTATTTGGCCCCCGGCCACTGCAGCATTATCAGTTTCTCTGGTTTTACTATTTGGTATATGTTTGATTTAAATTATTATTATAATTTTGTATTGTATTCTATAAACTACTGACAACATGTCTCTGTGTTAGACTTCATCAGACACTGGAATGGCTGCCATACATGTAGAGATAAAGATTTAAGAAACATTTGGAGCGGTCTATTCATTTATTCTGGAGCTGTATGTGATTATATGTATTTGCAACATCATCAACAAAATAAGTCAAACCAACCATTTAAATATTGAGTTTACGATACTGCTGAATGAAAACCAGGAACATGAATGTGTGTAGAACATTTCATGGATATTTAACCAGTAGTTAAATGACTAGAACTGCCCACTAGTGTTCTTTAATGGACCTTCAGCTCATTTTAACCTTCCCTTAGCTGAGACTGTGTTAATGCTGTAATGAACAAAAGCAGAAAGCGTTATCGCAGAACGATATGTTAGGTACTCTTGTTTGAGTCACAGTAAGGACCGGTGCACAGCTCAGGAAACGCTGTCAAGGATAATAACAGTGTGGAGGTGTGATGCTGCAGGGAAATTGGATCGTAAAAAATGTGGTTATACAAACAAGCAGAGCGCAGAAAACCCGAGGATTTAATCATGTGTAAGTTGTCCACAAGAGCCTGGTTCAATGGTTATTTTGTGAAGGACAACATTAGGGATGTATAGACGTCCCAGCAGGACTGCATGTTAGTGTTAATGTGTGTTTCCATTAGCATGCTACAACTAGTTATTCCTTTTCATCTAACAGAACTAATATTGCACTTGAAAAAACAACATTTTCTTGGGTTGATTAAGGGACGTTTTGTGCAAAAATATTCTTATTCTAGGACTCTTAAAAGTTTCAAATAAATATGAGTATAGATTAAATAGAGTAAAAGTAGAAGTACTCAGATTTGTACTTGAGTAAATGTAGAAGTACTCAGATTTGTACTTGAGTTAAAGTAAAAGTACTCAGATCTTGTACTTGAGTAAAAGTAGAAGTACTCAGATCTTGTACTTGAGTAAAAGTAGAAGTACTCAGATCTTGTACTTGAGTAAAAGTAGAAGTACTCAGATCTTGTACTTGAGTAAAAGTAGAAGTACTCAGATCTTGTACTTGAGTAAAAGTAGAAGTACTCAGATCTTGTACTTGAGTAAAAGTAGAAGTACTCAGGTCTTTTACTTGAGTTAAAGTAGAAGTACTCAGATCTTGTACTTGAGTAAAGTAGAAGTACCAGAGTGTAGGAATACTCTGTTACAGTAAAAGTCCTGCATTCAAAATGTTCCTCCAGTGAAAGTAGAAAGTACTCTCATCTAAATGTACTTAAAGTAGCGACAGTAAAAGTAGTCATTGTTTGATTGGTCCATTTCAGAATAATATCTCTGATATGTTTTATAATGATTGATCATTAAAGTGTTCTCAGAGCTGGTAAAGGTGCAGCTAGTTTGAATGGCTTTGTATACTGCAGGGTAGCTGCTGGATTTACTGCAGGTGAACTAAAGTCTGATTTAAGGGCTGATTATATTTACCATCATTAATCCAGATCTGTAAAGAAATTACATGTAAATACATGTAGTGGAGTAGAAGTACAAAGTAGCATAATATTTAAATATTCAAATAAAGTTAAAGTATTTTATCGTCTGTATTCTGCCTTGTTTTGATTTGTATAATGTTTGTTGTTTCATGGTTTACAACCTAGCCTTCTCAACAGTTATCTTGATGAGTATTTAATTTTGTCAAAACTAATAGGTTTGGCCAAAAGCATAAAATCACACCTGGAGTTAATCAGCTGGAATTATCCTTCAACACTGGTGTTGACAGGTCAAAGGGACTAAAAAGCCGACTACATTAGGAAGCCTCTAGTGCCTCCAGGAGGAGCTGTGTCAATTCCGATTATTGTTTTCAAGTGATGTCTTGTGAGTCAACTATTTACATACAGTCTTTTTGAATAATGTCAAAAACCATATCATATTATGCCAAATTAATCGTCTGCCATGAAATATCAGCCTCTAGCTGTAGCAGCCAGGCCTGTTTCAACTCATATTACTCAAAATAATCTGACAACTACATTCACATCATACTAGCCTTCCCAAAGTTAGTCGTCCGTTTACCAATGTGCACACCAATGTTCCCTTATCGTCTAACATGCAGAATAAATAATATTTTATCTCCAGCAACTCCCAATATCAGCCTGCAGTGTAAGGATATGGTTTTGTGGTCCTTTAAAACAGTGATTCGAGCAATAACTATATTTAGAATTCTGTCAGATGGAGCAAAGGGAGGCTCGTAGAAATTGTAGCAGCATGTTGTCATGGCGCAGGCAGCTAACGTTACTCACAACAGAAACAACATCGAGCTACATCTCTGTCGGTTAGAAGCTCATCGTAAACTTCTGTGACGTGCCTCTGCTACAGCTAGCAGGATCCAAGAGCTGTATTAATGTTTGTTTCCACGGTTATGGTTACGGTCTCTGCATTTAGAAAATGGGTTTCACACAAAGACTTTCTGTGGTGACATGCATTCAGCATCCCCAAAAACACCCGAAAACTACTTCAACATTTCCCAAATCGACCAAGCTGTTTTCAAACTGTTATCAATTAACGCAACCTATGCTAATTGTGCAAAGTGCCCAACACATGTAGTTGCATCCGGCAGTTTGTCATTACTCAGGACCTGTGCTCTACATTTCTAACATAAAACTTTGTGGTATTCAACATTTCCAGGTTCACAGAGCTGGCAGCTAGACTAGAGGGTCTGACAGGAGAAAAACTCTTGGTCACGTTGTGACATTCACTCTGCGGACGTCGTGCCCAATGTGCCGACTCAACTCCTGGCAGGGTTCCTCTCACCGGTGATGGAGGCTGACCTTTCTCCTCCTCTCTTCCAACAATATGGCCTTTAAGATGCTTCTGACTGGCGGTATTCATTGATGGTGCCCTTCACATGAGTGTGTGAGGCTGTGGATCCACTCTCTGACCCCTCTGACTGCTGACACACACACACACACACACACACACACACACACACACACACACACACACACACACACACACACACACACACACACACACACACACACACACACACACACACACACACACACACACACACACACACAAACACAGGCAGAGCAAGGCGGGAGGGTGGAAATGTCAACGTCAGGCTCTCTGACAGGTGGGCTAACTGTGAGATCACACACTGCCTCGCCACGCTGCACACATAGACATTTACATTTGATCAATGCTCCTGACAGCTGAACACACACTTATTTAAACAGAATGTGATCTGGATGTGGAAGAGAAAAAGCTGAGTTGGCTCATCAGTATTTCTAGGTTATGTAATAAAGTTATAAAGAAAGGTCTCACAGAAACAACTGATATATTAAATAAAAATTCAGTTAATGCTGTCTGTGAAAGTTAGGCTTATGGAAGACTTTTCATATACTTTAATTGGAAGTAAAACTGAAAGTTAAAATTAAATAATGGCATTTGTTCCTTCCTCATAACAAGTAATACTGATAATAAATAAGATTAGTATAGCGCTTTTCCTCATGCTCAAAGATGCTTGCATAGAAGAAACATCATCTCAGTAAGTAGGAATGAGAGAAAAATAAATGTTGGCCAACAATGTTTACAAGTGATTTGTAAGCGGTTTTGGATGAAAACGTCAGCTCATGTAATGTTATATATAAATGTAAATTCAGATTTATCCAGACACTATAGTTCCATTTAAATCTGCATTTCAACATGCTGGTGAAACAGTCTGCATTAATCTATACAATCATGTGGGATTTTCTTATTGAATATATATAAAAGTTTTGACAATTGAGCTTTTTATGCAGCACATGCACTTTAAAATAGAGCCTATGTTGCACAAGAGTGTCTTAGAGATGAGCACTGTAAAAACTGACTATTGTCAACAGATATCACATAACTGTATTAGACAAGTTGAACGCAATAATATTAAACATCAGGTTCAACTTAATATTATTGCTTTCAACTAACCTAATACAGTAATGTGAGATTGTTGACTTAATACATTTAATTAGTAAACGTTTCAGATTTGTTCAATGAAAGAAGAGCACAGGCCCTTTTTAAATGGTCTTTCCTCTCAGGGGTTCAGTCTTTTTGTGTTGCCTGTATTTTATTATCATTCATTCCATTTTCCAGTCGACCTCAATCATGGGGCAAAAAATCTAAAGCATTATATTTGAAAGATTTGTGAGCGTCTGTGAAGAAGCAGAGCAGCTGAGCCTCATTGTCAGTCCACTGCCGGCCCTCTCGTCCAATAAGGGTGTGTCTTTATGTCTAATGGGGAGGCTGAGCCTCCTACAGATGTGTGCAGGAAGCCCCATTTTTCCCTTCTGGCATCAAACACAATCAATAAGCATCTTTCTGCTGGGTTTCCACGCTCTGTGAGAGAACCCCCGCCTGCAGGGCTTCCTCTACCTCTGCTCATCCAAAATCCAGAATCCATCCCCCCCACTCAGATGAGTATCTCCAGCCCTCAGCCCTCAGCCCAGGGGCCAAACAGCAGAGAGCCCTCTTTGTCTCCAGATTTGACTTCTTCCCTGGTCCAACCTCTCCATACTCTCATCTCTCTGATTCCCTGCATCAATTATTCAGGCCCTTCAGCCCCGGAATATAAATCCATTATGTCTGCTCTGCTACACTGTGCTCCAATTAAGAGATTGGGGATGATATGAAGCGGGGAGGGGGGCAGGAGATTCAAGGAAAAGACCTCAATTTACTTTAAAATATATATGCCATCCTATAATCCAATGCAGAGATACTACAGTACATGCAATTACTTAAAGGTCCCCGTACCATCTGATTTATTCTATTGATTTATTTTATTTAATCATCTATAAATGTCACCATTTAATGTGCCGTACCAGGTGGAGAGACTAAAAGCATACTACAACACACACAATATACAGCTACACACAATAACACACTCCACATGAAGAGTCATGAAGTCCATAAGATAACAGGTCATTGAGTTCCAGCTGTTTTAACAGAGCTGCAGCTCCTCACGTCTTCAGATGTCTGCTATTGCTCCTTAGGGAGAAATGTTGAGTGGAAGAGGGGCCTCTTAACAAAAATGTATAAAACAGGAACCCATCGTTAACCTCTCTAGTTCCTGAGCCATTTAGGTGCGTTCTGAACCCTGGACAGCTCTGATTTTGAGACTGAAGCTCAGTATATTTGTTTTAAAAAGAGTTAGACTGTGTCGTTGTTAACTGCACCGGGGTAAACCTGATTTTAAGGTATTCATTTTGGGCTTCAGCTAGAGTTGTCGGGACTGAAATTCACTGATAAGCATGCAGTTTGTATCGATTACATTAGCCATTAGCATCCTGGAACAGTATTCAAAGTTCTCTGAAGAGGAAACAGTTTAGATGAATAAATACATGCAGGTACAAGACTTAGATACTAACATGGTTGGGCTTGTTGTTTTAGCTAATGTACCTGCAGGATCCTTGATGTTCTGAGATTGTCGGGTTGATTGTTGATGTGGATTGACCCTGTTTTTATTCACTTTGGATTAAAACCTGTGTGATTTTCTTATTGTTTGGATTCAGCAAACCATGTTTTCCTACCATTTAAAAAGCTCTGTTGATGTGACTATTATTCCTGTAAACCATGTAGAGATTATACAGGTGCTGTGTGAGATACTGTGATTTAATTAGACTCTGATAGATACTGCAGGTCAGCATCAGTGTATCCTGTGCCATTTACACCTGAGCTGTGTAAACAGTGATTCATGCTTATAGAACATCAGGTCCCTGCCATCAACATGTGGCAACATAGACCAGGATTCATGGTCCAGGTTATCACAGATGTCATCACTCAGAAATAAATGAGCCTGTTCAACCTGTCCCTTGTTGTAATGCAAGCCAGAATCAATGTTTTACAATGTCCGCAGACAAGTTACTTAAGAAGTTACTAAAATGCATTTAATTGCCAACTAAGGCCATATTTCTTACCATGTCATTGTTTGTGTTCATTTTATCTGACATATTATGTAGAATGTAGAATTCGACAGATTAAATAAAGGCATTGGGAACATGAAGTAGTAAGAGTTAGTTTAATTTTGCCTAGTGCTTTTTTTGCTTGTTTCTGTATAACACTCTCTGCAATTCTACATGTGTTAGTTAGTAGTGCCCATATTCAGAAACTTCAGAAAGTTTTTCGGGGAGTCCCCTATCACATGTCTCTATTATGTATCATGATAGAATTAACTTAATTACTTAACTTAATACACACGGCACTGAAAAGAGCAGGGCAGAGGAGAGCTCCACTGACGGAGGCTGCACTACTTCTGAACCACAGCATGTTCCTGCACCTTCTCACCTCACTGAATAATTAAAAGATCTTTCATGTCGAGTTAATTTTTTTAACATTTGAAGTATTGGGCCAAATGAGTGAATTTAGAGTTGACATGGAACACCGCTGATTCTGATACAGCGCAGATATCAAGGACGTACAAGAGCGCAATACTCAGGTAACCGTTTCATTCCCTCTTGTTTGAGTGCAGCAGTTTAATCATATTTCTGAATAACAAATACAAAAAATGTTGTTCTATAAAACATGTTTTACCAGCATCAGTACCTTGTATATTATGACTTTAAGAAGGAGTTTTTAAGGTTAAAACACTGTATTTCCCCCTTCTATTTCTGCTTAGGGCGGGGTATTGAACCTCAATACTTCTAGAATATTTCCCAAAGAATATCAATATGTCTTTTATTGGAAACTGTTGAGCACTGGAAGTCAGCATTGGTTAAAGTTCAAACTTTGCAGCAACTTTTTATATCGTAAAACCCCAACGTTCAGAAGTATGGGTTATATCCGCAGCTCTGAACCTCAGGTATTGCATTTATGATACTCAGCCACATTGTTGAAATGAAAGGAGACCCCCCCCCCCTGCAGGGTCTATGCTGCAGGGTAGAACGTGTTCATAACAGCTGCCGTCAGAACACACACTCATGCACACACACGCACACACACACACACACACACACACACACACACACACACACACACACACACACACACACACACACACACACACACACACACACACACACACACACACACACACACACACACACACACACACACACACACACACACTCTGCAGCATCCCTCACTCACCAGGAATATCCTCTCCAGCTGGTCCTGGATGTCCTTCATCCCCGGGAAGGCAGCCACTCCTTGGATCATCTCAACGAAAATGCAGCCCACTCCCCTTGAAGAGAGAAGAACACAGGATGAGACCCTCTGTCAAATACTGACTGTTAAAAACTTCATTACATCAAGACCACTAGAGGTTTAACGTGTCCTCATCATTTAGAGATCTGCTGCCATAATTAATTGTACCATAACCAAAAACTAAGTTAAGTTTATGTCCTACCCTTCATATGTGTGAGAAAGTAATCAGTATGTATGTACACATGTATGTCCATATGTTTCATACATTTTTATGCATATATGAATATATGGAACAAAGCCTTGTCTTTTAACAAAAGAGGGTGTATGTTGAATGTGTTGATCTACTTGATAAAAGCCACATGAATAAAAAATAATCCCATATACAAATCTTTACAGATTCTAGAAATATTACATTTGGACATCAAAATATTGTTGTTAGAAATAAGAGATTTGAAGATGAGTTATTATTCATACATATCAGAAAGTATCTTCACTTTTTATATATAGTACATATTATTGGAGTCATTTTTCGTATTGTATTCCCATTCCTCCTGCTGGCACACACAGTCTGTGATTTAGCGCTGCAGCTATTATCCAGCTCCAGCTCCAACATTTATTCAGGTTCCTGCTAAGCTTACTCTGCCATACCATAATTATCCCTGTCACTGAAGGTCCAGCCCTCTGCAATATCCCTTCCCTACTTTAACAGTACTCCTAACCTGCTCCCCATTCCCCTCATCTTCCTCCATCTCCTTCAGCCTGCTGCCCATGTGCCTGGTTAAGCTTTCCTTTACAGAGTCCTCACCTGGTTTTGACCCTTCTCTGTAATGTGTATCATCCACAGTAATGGAGCACTTTTATTTTACTCCATTACTGTCTGAAATCTTAATTAGCTCGTCAGTCTGGGGGGGGGGGGGGGGCAGCTGTGCTCCTTTAGTTTTAGCACACAGTAAATTAGCCGGAGTAAATACAGGCCTGTTTGTTAACAGACAGTTAATGAACCCTCCTGACGGCAGCAGACCGAGCTGAGAGGAGATCTGTGGCGCCACAGGAAACACACAACACACACATGGGGGGGTTCACACTGCAAGGAGGGCTGCTATATAAAACGACCTTTCTGATCAGTTCTTTGATATCCATACTGCAACGATATGGTAGTGTTGAATATTTGTGCTTTAACAACATCTCTTTGATAAATAATCATATATAATGGCTAAGTGGGTAAAAGCAAATAATAGAACAATGCCTTTAAATGCAGGAAAAACACTTAATGTCAAATTGTAAGATGATCTCTAGATAGATAGAAGACAAGACCACCAGCAAGCAGCTTGGTGATCTGCAGAGAGGAGAGGACCAAAATCCCTCCTGCAGTGCTCGAATTATGTTTTTGTCTTCAAGGGGGTCTCTCTATTTTATAAAAACAAGTTGGACTCCCCGCCCCCCCCCCCCCCATAACCTAACATGTCAATTAAATAGCCGCGAATAGGTGCGAATGGCGCTTTTGCGCACGGTAGACACAACTTACACACGTAACACACGCACAACACAACAGACAGATTTTTTGGGGTTTGTTTTACAGAAATCGGTTCCATTTAATTTAAACATATTATTGATTGTCCATATTTCATTCCAATATCGCAATACATACAAATACATAGATTAAACATATTCTTTTGAATTTCAGTTTAGCTAGACTGTGAACTTATGCATTATGTAGCCTATATTGGCTTTGTCAAACAACATAGAAGAAAGCGCAACTTCAACAGACATTCTCAGCACTTGTCAAATCATGTAACCCAATGAACGCATATATAGACAAAACACTCGCATCATGTAGGCCTAACAATTCAGTTCGATGCTCTGATCATGTTTGACCGTGTTGGGCTTTACGGAAATAGATTAAACATATTCTTTTGAATTTCAGTTTAGGGACAGGCTAGACTGTGAACTGTTATGCATTATGTAGCCTATGGCTTTGTCAAACAACATAGAAGAAAGCACAAGTTCAACAGCAAACATGACATTCTCAGGACTTGTCAAATAATGTAACCCAATGAACGCATATATAGACAAAACTCACCCATCATGTAACAATTCAGTTCGATGCTCTGATCATGTTTGTTGGGCTTTACGGAGACAAAAGAGACCAAACTGCCCTGCTCTCAGCTGGCTGGGGCCTGCGCCCAGGAATCCATGATGCTGATGTCCGGTGGCCACTCTTAATCCATGAGTGGACAAACGGCACGGGGTTGAATTTCTCAATAGGAGGTCCATTCAAGTCAATGAATAGCAGGGCAGTGAGGCTCGCTGCACGCAGTCCGTTCCTAGTTTTATCGTCTGTGTCATTGCAAGCCGAGAAACCCCTCTCACACTCCGCTGAGGTCGGGAGTATAGTGCGGCATGCGACGATAAGTTTCTTAAGAGTATTCCCCTGAGAACCTTGAAGCTTCCAATCTCGGAATTCCTCGATAGCCTCGGTAGAAGATTCACAGAGGAGTTTTGCGAATCTCCCCACTTCGCGCTCTCCAAATAGCATTAGGTCTGACCTCTCTGCAGGCCAAAAGTGCTGATCTAGAGGCTTGAGCATGGCAATAAGTTCACTGTCAGGAAGACGTGATCTGAGATTATCAAGGATGGACTGATAAAACTGGGGTTTATTAATCTTAGGCTGCGTTTCCCTAAGCACAACGCCTTTGAACCGACCACTTGCTATGCCTGCGCGAATCTTGGATTCCGTTTTACCGGCATCTTCTTTCATAGCAGACAGTATCTCGATGGTTTGATGGATTTGTCTGCTGCCATCCACCAGAGACGTGGCCCTTCTCTGTAGTCTCAATGAGAGCCCCTGCAGTTCACGAAGCACATCTTTCATCACTGCCAAATCGGAGAGGAAGCCAGTAGATGTCAGATGCTTGAGTAGGCCACCATACTTCGCCCTCTCCACACCGTTGCGCGAGGCATCTTCGCTGGCCATTGTAAAGTGCTGTGCCAAAACAGGAAAATCTTTCACCACAGCTTTAACTGTCCGGAAACTGCTTGCCACCCACCTGATTGTGAAGACTTTGCCTATTTTTAAAATCTGCATGTTTAGTTCCCTAGCAGCATTTTCAAGCTCCCGTGCGTTTTTGGTGGATTGGTGATACAGACTATGAAGCTTTGAAATAAAAATGTCAAAATGGTTGCACCCAGCCACAGCCTTCAAAGAATCATTAACAGCTAGTTCTAATCGGTGTGCCAGGCAATGTACATCCTGCAGTCGAGGGAAGTCTTGTTTAAGTCTTTCAATGAGTCCTGTATGCCTACCGGTAAGGACAGCGGCTCCGTCTGTGGCTATGCTGATGAAGTTCCTCTTAAGAAATTCTGCCTCTATCCCCACATTTTGAAGACTGTCTTTTAACGCATTGTAAAGAGATCCTGCATCTCCTTTTTCCAACTCAACAATGTCCAAAAACACGTTCTCTACGTCTCCATTACCTGTTACATCGCACCTCATGTAGATAATCATATAGGAGCGTCCATGCACAGTGCTTTCATCCAACGTTATGCTGATACGTGAGTCGAGTTTCAAGACATGGGAAACAAGTCTTCTTTTCATTTCATCTGCTATATGTTTCACAATAGCAGCACAGGAGTGATCGGAGCGGTGTGCAGGGCCCACTGTTGCACCATTAAGCTCATTAACTGTCATGATCGGCGTCATTTTGGTGTATGGCAATCTCTCTTTGGCTATAGTGTACGCCGCCCTAAATGAGCTTGATGTAACGTCGATGGCAGCCAAACTCAGCTCTACAACTTTGGTGGGCAGAACATCTTTTTGTTTTAATTCTGCTATCTCCACTGCTCTTTTATGAGCAAGGCTGTCCCGGTGCAGGTAAATCTTCTTACGTAATTGCTTTTGCAATGAGCTACTGACGGTCCCATTAACCCATGCATCCGAAAGGTGCACCCCAGTCTTTTTTTCATGGAGCAAGAGAGTTTTTGCTGCCTGGCAGGGAGCGCACCCAAGGCCACTCTCACTTGTACACAACCATGGATTTCTCTCCTTCCACGATCGCCACTGTGTGAGCCCCCAGTTCTGAGGCAGGTGGCGCAGGTGCTTCAGTTCCATATCGGTCCCGGACCCCGACCCCGTCTCCGCAGCCTCTTCTCCGTCCAATTCCTCCTCAACGTCCTCATCGTCATTGGTAAGTGTCCCAGCTAAAACATCATGATGACTGGTTGTAGCCACAACGTCCTCTGGCTCAGTAGAGTTAGGCGCCTGGCTAGAACTAGCTGTTGCTAGGCCATTTTCTGATTCTAAATCTGCAACTATTTTTGTTTTTTTAGTGGTAAAACCGAAACTGGTCAGGGCCGAATATGAATTTGGTGCAGGTGGCCTTTTTTTCGGCGGCATAACTGGCAATTACATTTAAATTTAAGATGTGTTGTTGGTCTTTACCTCAAAAGCACATTTTTATGTGACTTCTTCGGACTTGCGAGTGCTGTCAAATCGATCTTATCCAGTTTGCTCACGTAGCCTAGTGGTGTGGTGGTGAAGTGCAGTATGCTGCGCTCTTGAGCGTATAAGCACGTCCGGTATTAGCCTATTTTAATGTAACGTCTTTAATGGTTGGAGACCGCAAAGGGATGGATAATGAGTGTTGTTTACGATTAAATTACAATGCAATATATGGCAGACACCTTCAGATATGAGAGACCCCCTCAAAAATTTGACTTTGTTGCTTTCATGGGAGCCAGTCATCACTCTATGGGAGCTCGGCTCCCTCTGGCTCCCACGTAATTCGAGCACTGCCCTCCTGAGATGTGAGCAAACCTGGTAACCAACTACAAGAAGCATCTGACCTCTGTGCTGTCCAACAAGGCTTTCTCCACCAAGTACTGAGGCATGTTTTGCAAGGGGATCAAATACGTATTTCCCACCATTAAACGCAAATCAGTTTATATCTTTTTTTTAATTTACATTTCTGGATTTTCTTTCTGATATTCTGTCTCTCACTGTTAAATAAACCTACCATTAAAAGTACAGACTGTTCATTTCTTTCTAAGTGGGCAAACTAACAAAACTCGTAGGGGATCAAATACTTATTTCTTTCACTGTATGTCATTTATTCCACAGTATACATATTTCTTACAATTGTCAGCCATTCAGCATAGGTGGGGGGATCTTTTCCTCATATAACTGAGTTTCACTCATTTGGCATCTCTCAGTCTCTCTCAACATCTCTGCTCTGCACATGTTTACTTAGACACACACACATAATGTAATAATTATTTTTAAAGAACATCCCGCACTAGGAACCAACGAGCTTGGAGCGACAGACAGAGGAGGGTATAAACAGACGGACCTCCACTTGAGTTGCTTTTGGTCTTTCCATGGTGTTTGTTGACAACAGGACAAATATTGGATAATGGCAGCCATTGTCATCTGTGCATGAGCACGCTCGAGTGATCTCAGCTCTGACTGACAGACGTGTGTGAGAGCCGCAGGAAGGTAAAAATAGAGCAGCTCTCCTCCATCACATCCTGTGTAACCTGCAGGCTGCTTTGACGGATGCTCTCATGGCAGGAAGACAGATCTGCACCACCTTTGGTCCTGCAAGAGATGCTGCTTCATGGAACACTGCTTCCTAAGTGACCAGGGGTGAGCGTGTGTGTGTGTGTGTGTGTGTGTGTGTGTGTGTGTGTGTGTGTGTGTGTGTGTGTGTGTGAGTGTGTGTGTGTGTGTGTGTGTGTGTGTGTGTGTGTGTGTGTGTGTGTGTGTGTGTGTGTGTGTGTGGTTGGGTGTGTGTCGCAGGGTGACTCTCAGTCGGATGGAACACCACCCTGTAGATTGCCCACCTGCAGTCCTGGTCCCACTTTCCCTCTGCCTCTCAAACTCCCAAAGCCCCGAACTGCTTTTTAATTGGATATTGAAACATGCAGCTGGGGTTTATGGGATGTCCCTGTGGACTGTCCAGACAGAGAGGCTCACCCAGGCTCCGCTGAGTTTTGTTGGAAGTAAGCCTCAGAGGAAAAGGACCAGCAGGGGGGCAGGTAGCTCCACCTCCTGTGCAAACTCATTTTCCACTTCCTGTTCCTACATTTGCTACAGTTCTGCACAACTTGATTTTAAATGTTTCTTAGTAAGAAAAAGGCCAGGAGATAAACTTAATACATCTCTGCGTACATTCTGGAGATTGCATCAGCGGTCCAAATGAAATGAAGGTGGAACATAATCGTATTTATAGAGACATCTTGATCTGTTTGTGTAGTTCTTGTTTAGCAAGTAGGATTTATAATGCCTCCCTGTATATTTGCTAAAACTGCACATCAGGCCACTTTTGAATTGTATCAAATGTGTAATTATGTTGAATTATCTCAAACATATCTGGGAGCTCTGGTATCAGCTCACTGGTTTAGTGCAGACCAGTCCCACATCATGTCCTGAACCAGCTGCCAGGTTTGATAAATACACTATAATAAACCATTATAAAGGTGTTCCCATCCACCATCCATAGAGCACAGCAGGATCATCAGCATGATACACATTGCTTTTCATTCATTAATATTGAGAAATATAGTACACCACTTGAGCTAGATTGCGATTTTGTCAGTAAAGATGCAATTCAATATATTTTCTCAACTCTTTCAGCCCTGCTTAGATTGATATTAGTTTATTCAACCAGGTCTGGTAATACACTTATTTTTGTTCTAATCAATAGCTAATAAGAGTTGAATGTTAATTACATTAGGTATCATCCATATCTGTGATCCATTGATGGGCGATTGATCCGAGGAACAATCTGAAGCATTCTACAGGAGGCAGCGCCCTCTCAGGTTAGGATCAGCTAAATATAAATATAAATTGCTATTGCGAAGAAAATATGATCTAGATCTCACCTGAATAAAGCAAGTAGAAGTAACACAGAGAGGGAATGAGGGGGGTGGGGGCGTGTTTCAGGGTCAGGGGTTAGGAGTACTCACCACATGTCCAGGCAGGTGGAGTAGTCTGTGGATCCCAGCAGGACGTCTGGGGGCCGGTACCAAAGGGTCACCACCTCGTTGGAGTAAGTGTGGCTGGGGACCGACTTGGCTCTGGCCAAACCTGGGGGGGGGGGGCAACACAACAACACCGTCTCAGAAAGCATTGGACAACGTTCAGCAGGCCTCTCCACAGAGCGCTGGAGAAGAGCAGCACTGCTACTGTACGTGGGGTAAGGTAGTCTGTACAAGCCCACTGTCAGGGGGAAGAAACAGCAAGGAAACTAACAAATATTTATGTGTATGTTATTATATATACAGCTCCGGCTAAGAGACCACTTCAGCATTTTCAGTTTCTCTGGTGTTATTATTTATGTCTTTGAGTTAAATTATTTTTATTTATTTTTTATTGTATTCTATAAACTACTGACAACATGTCTCTGTGTTGGAATTCAACAGACACTGGAATGGCTGCCATACATGTAGAGATAAAGATTCAAGAATCATTTGGAGTGGTCTCGAGCTGTATAAATGGATATACAAGTGTGCGTGTATGTATATACACCTTATTTTAATATATATATATATATATATATATATATATATATATATATATTTGTATTTTTTAATACTCAGGATTGTGGCAAACAGTATTTTGATCCCTCTGTTTGTACACACTAACTGAAAGATTGACAATGAAGTTGACTTTAAAAACAATTGCCCAGATTTGTTTCCTCTGTGATTCTGAATAAAATCATAACAAACTCAAATAAAAATCAAATTCATAATTAATTCATACAGTTCATAATTAAAGGCGAGCTAAATTATCTACTGCTCCGTTTCTTAAATCTTTATCTCTACATGTATGGCAGCCATTCCAGTATCTGTTGACTTCCAACACAGACAGTCAGTAGTTTATAGAACAATAAAATCTAAAATAAATCCTTTAGTAATGCTGCAGTGGTCTCTTGTTTTTTTCTGGAGCTGTATATACAGTTTCTGTTTGCAACCCATGTATGTAGATAGTACTAACTGTGGATTACTGTGACAGTAAAGGAAGATTCCAGCCTCTTTTCTCTAGTATTTATCATCAGAGTCATAGACTTTTGTGTCTGATGGAATCAGAGATAGATATATCTTTGCAAAGAGAAAGCCAGTTATTCATCCAGGAGTATGATGTTTAAGGGGCCAAGGTTTTAATAGCATAACCCCTCTGTGTCCTGGCTGAAACTACTGCTTCTGCACGCTGAAAAATCAGTGTGTCAAACTGCAATAACCTACTACCTGTTGTTTTGTTGTTTTTAGAACCCAGCATGCACCTGTCCCCTTCACCATCCTTTCCTCCTGCTTCCTCCCTTTCAGTTTTTCTGTGCCCTTCACCCCCCTGCAGTTTGGAACCTCTGTGTTTGGATAAACTTTGGAGGACATAACTCAAACATGAGATCTGCTAGATGATGAGTAATGTTTTGCAAATGACCCCAACGCATAAAACTCAGATTGAGTTGAGAAAATGAGGTGGCACTGTGGACTGCTGTGAGTAATAACACAGGACATTAACATCAGACGTGCAAATTCAGCACCGTGCAGTGCATGGCCTTTATGACGAATGGAGAGATTTTGCTTCCAGGTCAAATGACTTACATTCTGATTCAGTCTGCAGAATGCCCTGTGTAGCAACGTGTGCTGTGTGTTTCTGTTTCTGTGTTGTGGTCATGTACATTTAGAGTGCTGGCATGCTGCGTGTGAGCGCGTTGTTGCTTCTGCTCTTTAATGTATTTCGAACTCCATTGGTGTAAATGCATCGTACCTGTCATTTCAAAATTCCATTTTACCGTTCTCTTTTATCTCCTATCTTCTTGTCTTTCCCCCTTCTCCTTAGTCAATGTTTGTCATGTATTGTGCTTTTAGGGTGTCTATTATTATTTTTTATTACATTGCACCTGCAACCACACATATGATGTCACACCCTGCAGTAATCAGCACAAGAAAGAGAGAGAAAAGAGAGGAAGAGCTCATTAGAAGGGTTAGGATAAAATGTAATCTTTTTCAGTCCTTCATTACAGCGAAGAATCAAGATCTTCTAAATGATTGATGTATGCCTGACTTTATAGCTCTTTATAGTTAGAACATTGCCTCCTTTCATTTGTCAGCGCTTGCTGTATTCCTCACACTGTTCAATATGCAGACTCCCCCTCTGTTTCCATCGAGGCCAACATAAAGTAATCTTCAGCAGCAGACCTGTCTTTGGAATGTCTTCTGTACATTCAACCGCAACATGACTTTTCAAATGGAAACCATGATGGAAGACCTTTGAGGTTATGAGAGGAATGCAGCGTGAACAATAGTGAGGTGAGCCCAAAGGAGCAGAACTCCTGTTCCCATCGAGTGGGTCTGACACCCCTGCTTCATACATGCTGATACAGCTAGCTTTATCATAAGGAACCACAGCAGCGTGCTGAACAGCGATGGAAGAAGTACTTAGATTATTGACTCAAGTAAAAGTAGCAGTACTACAGTGTAAAAATACTCTACACATAAAAGTCCTGCATTCAAAATTGTAACTGGTAAAAAAGTACAAAAGTATATGCATACAAATATAGTTAAGTACCAAAAGTAAAAGTACTCATTTAGATCAGTTAGTTATTGATGCATTAATGCAAATGTCGTGGAGTAAAAGAATAAAGTAGCGAAATGTGAAAATACTCAAGTAAAGTACAAGTACCGTTTGCTTAAGCACAGTACTTGAGTTGTGTACTTCACAAATGCAATTAGTTACATCCCACCACTGGTGCTGAATCCCTTCAAACCTTTTCATGGATTATTTTATTCAGTTCATGTGCGTCTCCTGGTTATTCTAACCCTGCTCTCGCTCTTATCTTTGGCTGACACTAACCCAGGTGAGCTCAGCACCATGGCAGCTAATGGTGGAGCAGAGTGCAGAGGCAGCAGCTTTAATGAGGCTGATGGCATTACCTCTTTGTCTCTTCCCAAGAGGTTAGAAGGCTTAATTAAAGCACTTAGCTTGGTAAAAAAAAAGACTTCCTGCCCCTGCTGCCAGTCCCCTGTGTGTGGGAGGAAGAGAACAAATGAAGAGGGAGGGAGTATTTAACATTTCCCGGTGTTGGAACGCCCACAGGAGAAAGGAGTTTCAGACACCATTCATCATGTCCGGGCTCTATACTACATGGATCACATGCATAAAGAGACCCAGAGGCTGCTATTTCCACTGCGGGGACCCTGTGTGTGATCTACCATTACTGCACTCATCACAAAGAAAAGGTTGTGATGGGATGTTGGCTTGTTTGTATCATGGAGACACGGTCAAATGAACTAGAATTGTTTGAAGAATAGCTCAACGTACATCATGACTTTAGATCCTCCTCCTTAAATATACACTGAAGATACTCTGGTAGGGCTTGGAAACCTGAAGGAAATTATATATCATAGTAAGACCAAATACTATTAAGACCAAATACCTCAATATGTCTATTAGGGGTGGGAATCACCAGGGTCCCCACGATACTATCGCGATACTTAAGCAAAGATACGATAGCATTGCGATTCTACGATATGCGAAGTATTGTGATACGATATATTGCGATAAGGCACATTTCTGATTTCTGTCTCCGCTGACTCCATCTTTGAACTTCTTGCCAATCGCACTGTTTACAAACATTTTTCATTTGAATAGTTATCGATACTTGGCGTCCGTGTATCAATGAAATATTGCCATGCATAGTATCACAATACTATGCTGTATCGATTATTTTCCCCGTCCTTAATGTATATGCAAATGGACTGTACTCTTAAAGCGCTTTACAGACTATGAGTCATTCGTCGATTCATACAGAGCAGTGCACCTTGCTCTAGGGAAGCTAACACTCACACACTGTTGGCCATCGGGAGCAAATCAGAGTTCAGTGTCTTGCCAAAGGATACATCGACATCTTAACTACCTGGGCTGGGATCGTACCCACAACCCTCGGGTTGAACGTCGACCGTACTCCCTCACTGCCACAGTCACCACAATAAGCTAGGGTTGACCATTGATGCTTTCAGAAACTATTACCCAATGAGATGTGGATACAATAAAGTAGTGGGGAAACGGAAATAATGGAACCTGTAAAACAGGCTGCTAAATTCAGAAATACATGCATATCATGAATCAATACATTGCCAAGCCATATACTGTATCTAGATTATCTTTTGAGAATATTGATGTTTGTCTGTGATGACTCTTACTTAGTGGAGATTACAGTGACTGCAGTAAGCAGTTCTTCTCTGGTGCTTTTTTTATGTTTTGATACAATAATGGTGAGAATAGTTTATTTGGGACTAGTTTTATCAGTGGATGAAACCATATTTGATATTCCAGTGAGCATGTGTGACTGCAGGATGCTGTGTGTGGGATCATGCCGGAGTAAACAGTGTGTTGCATTTGTGCATTTGTGTGTTTGGTGGAGAAACTTATTTAAAAATAACAATATTTGTTAGAAGACTACATTCATTTTCATTCTCGTCAGTGAAATCAGTTGATGTAACTGGTTGCCAACTAAATGAAAAACTGAATATCACCAGCAGGCACTTACATTTACAGAACTCCTTATAATACTGAGATTAAAGTGATATTCAGCAGGGTCGGTGCAATTATAATATTTAAAAGTAACAAAGCAATTATAACTCTTTATATTGACTTCTTCATTGTAACCAAAGCCCCAAGGAATACACAGATTAAGGGGGAAAAAAGCCAATTAAGTACAGCGTCTTGCTTGTATATCCAATCAGCTGGACCTCTTCCATATCAAGCTTTATGAATTCAAAGTAAAAGTCCACCCACAGACGGTCTGGAGGCAAACAGGCTTTTAACTGTCCCTGTTCTGATCTAGACTGCACTTCCAATCAATGGTAACACTCAAGCTCAGGTTTAAAGATGGCAATGTGCTCAATTAGCTTTTTTGTTTGCATATATTGTTTCTTGTTATTTGCCGTTCGCCCATCATGGTGTGTGTAAATAGTGTAAGGCATTAGCATTCATGGCCGATAGAGATGTGTGCTAATGCTTTAGGTGGTGGTGTTCCTGTGCACTGACATCTAGATCACCTTGCACAGTGTTATAGGTGAGTTTGCAGCATCATGATAGCCCCCCCCTCCCCCGACTGCAGAGGAAGGCACTACTTCAAACACACACACACACACACACACACACACACACACACACACACACACACACACACACACACACACACACACACACACACACACACACACACACACACACACACACACACACACACACACACCTTTAGCCACTTCCATCTGCTGCAGTTCATCAGCTGACCTGCCATCCTGTCCAGGTAGTTCCTGGGGTGAAGGTCACTGGTGATTTATACATCACTATCTCACCCCGGGGGTCAGAGAATAAATTGGGCTGAGGTGGGCTTAAGGGAAAGCGGTAGAAGAGAGATGAACAAAGGGAAGGATGAAAATAGTCTCTGTCCTCCGGGGAGAACAGCTCACTGTTCTTTTAAAGTTCATTTGGGATGTTAAGGCAGTTTCTCCTCCTCCTCCAACCCTCGCAGATTGAGAGAAGTACGACTTCCTGCCAGAAGCAGTTTCATTTACAACAACTGAACAAAGTTTGACTCATTTTGAGCATCATGGCTCCCTAACGGTGTGATTCCTACATTATCAGTGTCTGAACACTCAGTCAGTGTTATGTTCTCATTAACCGGATGCTCTTAAAGGAACAGTTTAGGATATTTTATCCCTCTGCACTGACTGGGTTATCACAGCTCTGAGCTGCACTGTTTCTGAAGCTGCCAGATGTTAATGTGAGTGCCCTCTGACTGAAAATGTTCATGTCTAAAGAAAGTTATTTAAAGTATGATTCTGTGGTAATTAGCCCCCTGCTGTGTGTGTACTCTTGGTAAGAGGGAAACCTGTAACCTAGCAGGGCTGCAACATATGGTCAGTGACTATGAGACTCTGTGGAGCCTGCTGTTAGAAATACAGCCGTGGGAAAAATTAAGAGACCACTGCAGCATCATTTGTATTGTTTTATTATTTATAGATATTTCTTTGAGTTAAAGGATTTTAAAATATTTTTATTGAATCTACTACTACTGAACATTTCTCTGTGTTGGAATTCAACAGACACTGGAATGGCTGCCATACATGTAGAGATAAAGATTTCAGAAACATTTGGGTGGTCTCTTCCTTTTCCGGAGCTGTAGATCCACAACTTTAAGAAACATTACACATTTCAGTTTGGAAGCTGATTAAATACATCAACAGTATAAGGTTTAAAGGTCACCTATGATGCAAAATCTACTTTTTCATGTCTTTTATACATAGTTATGTGTCCCCTCTGTGTTAAGAGACTCTGAAAGTTTCAGGAACAACCCTCTCTTTTTGTCCTGATCCATCTTTATAAAAGCCTGTCACTTTGTGATGTCACAATGTTTTTTGGGTTGTGACACTATTAGCCAATAACCAACCAAGGTAACACCCGCCCACCTGATCCCCTGGATATCCTCCTAGAGCACCATAGTGTTTTTTTAAACCAATCTCTTCTCAGAGGGGCGTGGCCAGCAGCAGCTCATTAGCATTTAAAGCTACAGACACAGAATCAGCACTTCAGGAACAGAGCTGAAAACGAGGGGTTTATGGGATGCTACAATGAGCTGTTTGGTGTTTCAGCCAATCAGAGACATGTTCTGTATAAATCTGAGACCTGGAGTATATTGTTAAAGAAGAGAAAGAAGGAACCCTTAATCATCCTACAGAGGGGAAATGTTACATTCTGCATTTGACCCATCGTAGTGTTAGGAGCAGTGGCCTGCCATATGGACGGCGCCCGGGGAGCAGTCTAGGGAAGGGTGCCTTGCTCAGGGACACCTCAGTAGCACTTGGCCTTCTGGGACTTGAACTGGTGACCTTCCAGTTCCCAGGCCAAGTCCCTATGGACCTTGCCACCACCGCCCTTGAAAAAGAGTATAGAACTTTAAGACTGTAGGGCTGCATGCTGAAATTCAAATGGCTGTTTTTGTTACTTCTTTATATTAACAACACACCTGCAACATTAGTTCAACCAACCAATCAGCTCGATTGATGTTCTGTTGAGGTTTGGGACAGTAGGGTCAGGCTTATGTAACGTGCAGAAGCATTATTCCAGCAGATTTCTCTGTTTCAAAGTGTGACTTTTCTTGTGTGTGAATCTCATTTAGTGCCAATACTGCACCCTTCACAGTATATGCAGACAGGAAACTGCAAGAAATAAGCTTAAAATAATACAGCAGTTTGAATGTTAGTTTGCAGAAAAAGCTATGTTTACAGGCAGCTTGTCAGAAAAAAATTAATCTTATTCAAGCTTTTATGGACAAAGCCTTTCATTTTCAGATGCATATATATATTTGGAGTTTTTACGCCATTAAAATACATGTTGAGTGACTTTAAGAGACATGCTGTAAACTGTTGTATTACAGCTGCTGAGCCCTTTTCCCAGTTCCATTCTTTTTTCTTCTCAAAAGGTCTGGACACCTAAACCATTGTGTATTATTGTTGGAAGACGAATATTTATCACACCTGTGTGCAGTTTAGGTCCATACTGAATTGGGGATTTCACATTTCTAGTTTTTATACGAACAGGGTCAGGGAGTAAAGCTGACTAAGCAGAACATATAATGCCTGCACACACTCCCATCAGCGGGGCATATTGGTGGTGGCTGCAGCCTTTACACAATAACCAATCCTAACGGTGTATTGGTATGTCACAACACAGCGGTACATTGAGACACAGTGTTGTGTTTCTGCTGCGTTCTCCAGCAGGAAGTACACACATCTAATACGGGTGAGGAACCAGAGCAGGGAAATGTTTCTCTGCTTGGAAAAAAACTGAATTTACAGATAATAGAATCAGCTGAGGGAAAGTGAATAGTCAGCTTTCTCGTTTGTCATCAACTCATTTATTTATTATATATAACCTTTCTCACAGAGGCCTCCAACAATGTAAATGTAGTCAATGAACTGCACAAACTGAATATGTAAGGTGACAATAGTGAATGTGACTCTTTAAAATCAAACATTATTTTTGTGTGTGTGTGTGTATGTGTGTGTGAACCACCTGCCATCGTCCCAGCTCATTTACCAACACAAAGCTAACTGTAATGAGCTCTGCATTATAGAAGCCTACACACACACACACACACACACACACACACACACACACTTTGTTTCAGTTGCGTCTTCAGACTGAAAAACTAACATACGCATCACAAAGTTTGATTCATTAAACTTAAGAACTGCATCTGCACTGTTCAACACACACACACACACACACACACACACACACACACACACACACACACACACACACACACACACACACACACACACACACACACACACACACACACACACACACACACACACACACACACAGTGCTCTGGGGAGAGCTCCGGCTGCCTGCTACATTCCTGCAGCTCTATTGTCACATTGCTTCTCTCCTCACACATCATTATCCCAGCAGCTGCTATTTCACAGCACAGCAACCCTAACCTCCCTGATAATAAACACACACCAGCACACATTAGCTAGCTATAGCAAAAAGTAAAAACTTTAGTGCAATCCATTACCTGGGGCCAACAATATGCTTCTACACAGTGAGCTGGTTTGAAGGAAAGTTGGATATAGAGAAAACTTCACTGACCCTGAGGGGGGGATTATCCTGGGCATTGTGCTGCAGTCTGCTGTAGGGACTCAGTAAAGACAAAGATTTGAGACGGTTGCTTTGTATTATCCTTCAAATGTACACTTATCCTCAGACTGTGAGCTCCTTTCCTTGTGTGGTATCTCACACCTCCCCTAAAAGCAAACCAGCAGTCAGCATATTTAAAATAAATAAGTCATTCCTGTAGTCGGTTGACAAAAATCTAATAGGCTACTAATATGTTCATGGATCATTTGTTTGCTTGATTCTCAAATGTATTGATGTCTCAGTATAGTATATCTGAGAGAAAAATGAATATCTTTGGGACATTTGGTTGTAACAATCATTATGAATACAGTATCTTTGGCTGTAAAAAAATACAGTTTTTCCTTTTATAAGAGAACATATCCATAATGAAAGATAATCACAGACACTGCATAATGTTAACATGCAGCCTGTATGAAAGTGGGACAAAAATAAACTCTCTCTGACTTCAACAGCAGCCTTTATGGTCGCTTGCGGTTCACAGCCCCAGTTAAGTGTTAAAAACACGTTGCTAACTTTTGCAAAGATTATACTTGTGCCAATTCTCTTTGTACACAATCATTTGAATCACAAGTGATTCCAACACAGCTTAATATGAGATGGTGTGTTTCCACAGGTCTCATCCCTGTTGAAGACACCTGACACTAGAATGTTAACACATAGATCTGTAACTGTCTAATGGTAAAGCAGATTTCTGTTGGTTGGCTTAAAATCCCGAGTTGTTATATGCAGTACTGTATGTGTGGTGAATATTGCCACTCCATATCACTGAGGGATTAGCTAACTTGGCTAACTAATTGGACGCTTGTCATCTCCATTAACGACGAAGTTTCATTTTTGCATTACCAAATATTTCCAAAGAAAAACAGCGTGTACAGCTACAAGGTCGAAAAAAAACGGTTGCCCTTCCCAGTCCATCAGCTGCACCTGTGCCGCTGAGGTCACCTAAATACCCATTGCCCCATTGCGCCATCTAGTGCTCACAAACAACAACAAAAACAAATGGGCACAACAGTATGTGTAAATATGCATGTCATTAACGTTACCATTACCATATCCAAAATAAAGGCTTTTAATTGACCTTTTTCTTCTAGTTCTTATTTCCAAGTGACCAAAACATTAGGGCATTTACACGTTCTAGTAAAGCAGTCTTAATGTATTACACTCCCTGAGAAGCACAACATTTAGAAATTGGAATGGCCCTTAACACTTTCCTAAATGTACGGTCTGTGTAGCTGATTGAACATTGGTTGTAATTGTAGAAGATAATGTGGATTCACTGTGACTTAATCCCAACAAAGGCTACGAGTCTACAACCCTGCTAGTGGCTCAGTGGGGCTGTCCACTCTCTAATGTTAACATTAGCATGCTAACATGCTCAAAATGACAATGCTAAGCAGATACAACGCTCACCATCTTAGTTTAAAGTGTGAGCATGCTAACAATTACTGCCCCCACCATCTGGAACGCACTTCCTGCAGAGATCCGCCATGCTGCCTTCCTGGACATCTTCAAGTCATCATTAAAAACTCACCTGTTCACCATGGCCTTTGACCCCTAACCCATCGCAGGCCCCTGCCTCCACTCCCACTGGTGTTTATTAAAAAATTCATTTTTACTTTATTATTTGCCCTACTTCTTTGTTTGTTTGTTTGTTTTGGTCTGTCCTTACACCATGTAAAGCGACCTTGGGTCCCTTGAAAGGAGCTATAAAAATGTAATCTATTACTATGATTTGTATTTTTATTATTATTATTATTATTATTATTATTTTACGATTATTATTATTATTTTATGATTATTATTTTATGATTATGATTATTATTTTATGATTATTATTATTATTTTATGATTATGATTATTATATTATGATTATGATTATTATTTTATGATAATTATTATTATTTTATGATTATGATTATTATTTTATGATAATTATTATTATTTTATGATTATGATTATTATTATATGATTATGATTATTATTTTATGATAATTATAATTATTTTATGATTATGATTATTATATTATGATTTATTATTATTATTATTATTATTATTTTATGATTATTATTATTATTTTATGATTATTATTATATGATTATTATTTTATGATTATTATTATTATTATTTTATGATTATTATTATTATTTTATGATTTATTATATGATTATTATTTTATGATTATTATGATTATTATTTTATGATTATTATGATTATGATTATTAGGTGGTTACAAAACGAAGTACATATGAGGCTGATAGGAATGTCAGTAGATTTTGTAGTAATTTGGTCATGAACCATAGTATAAACGGATTTGAATTATTGACCTACTGAAGCTAGAGGGAACGTCAGAGGATAATTAAAGTTATCCCACTGTGGGAAGATCAAGGTTACACAAAATTATTGGCAATAAATCTAACTATTCCGGATACATTTCACTCAATAAAATGTCAACATTAAGGTGTTGCCAGAAGAAAAGTCAGGAGATCATAGTCTTCATAAGGATTTATTCTGTCAAAATTGAATGGATATCCATCCTATAGTTGGGATATTTTAATATGGTCTAATTGGACCTAGCAATAAGCCAATGGACCAACCAACATCCCTGTTTATTGTGAGGTAGTTCAACTGGCAGCTGGACGCAGGACCGTGCTATGTAGCAGAAGTGTCCAACCCTTCAGCAGCTAAATGTATCACTCCACAACAGATTGGAACAGGTCCTCCCATGGATGAAGTCCCAAACACACACAGCTCAGTCATTGAGTGTGTAAATGAGCCTCGGACACAGGGTTTATGGTCGCTGACCGCAGCATGTGCTCCAGGTTGGCCAAGGACCTGGACAGCATATGGCCGTCCTTCAGTGTTTGATTGCATTACATTCAGAAGGTTCCTCCAACTGTGAACACATTCAGGCTCTCATGAGGCTCTGAAGTGTGTAAATATGAGCAGTCTTCATCTGCTGCTTCATCTGCCTCTATCATTAAAGCTGAAGTCATTTTGAGTGAGACGACAATGAGAGCTTCCAGCAATAGGGGCATTGCGTTTTCCAGTATATAAACACAATAACAGTAGTATACACCTATTAAATTACGTACACACCCTCTTCCCCCTTATTTTGCTTCTTTTTATTCAGGATTATAACCAACTTAGTCAAAGATCATGACTGCAGACTTGGTGTTCAAGCGAAAAAGCTAAATTGCTTACTCATAAAAACATGTTTTTAACCGTAATGCTAATATGGAACCTGACACATTTAATTGAATCAGTGAATTTCTGGTCTTTTGTTCACTATTGGCGTGTGTGATGCAGTAATGGAGAATGGAGAGGATAGATACACCATACAACTTTAAAGTAATATCTTTTCTTTTAAAATGTCTGAAATAATAACTAATCCTGTGTTGAATCCAAACAGATTAAAGCATAAAAACGTTTTGAGTGCAAATTCTTTCTTAGAAAATAGTTACCATTACAGTCACCTTTCCTGACCAGAAAAGGAGCATGAATCAGTGTGTTTACGACCAATGTGCGTGGGAACATGCAATTATGACCTCTGGGGAAGATTGTTGCCGACCCCTCCCCTCTGACAGGAGGCTGCGCTCCATCAGGACCAAAACATCAGCCCTCCACTTTAAAATATAATCCACTGTAATTTGTCATATATTGCCATATTTCCATTGTTTAGCTTTTAATGTTCTTTGTATATTGAAATTCAACCTACTTTTACAACCTATTGTCTTAGACTGTTTGTGTTCGCATTACCAGACACCAAATCAAATTCTGTGTATGTGTAAACGTACCTGGCAATAAAGTCGATTCTGATTCTTGTATGTGCACAAGATACAAACCAAGTGACCCACACTTATAATTACAATGAGCCACAATGTCACATGTAGTGAAAACCAGAAAAACACTTTCTCCTCTTCTGCAGCACCAACTGTTTTTCATGTACAATGGTAAATCTGACAAAACCACTGGTATGATACTCATTACTTAAATCACATATTTTGATCTGATCTATTTGTGTCATTTTGTATTTTGAGTTTTGATTTAGTATCAGTGTAAGTGATAATCAAAGCCAATGCCTGGTCCACTGTATGGCAGGTTGATAGGATGGGCTGTTTGTAGCAGAGGTCCCGTTAATGTGTGTGCTCACATTGGGGTGCAGTGATTAGGCTCCACAAAGCTCCACTACACAAATACTACAAACCCCCCGCCTCACACCTTGCTTAAGTTGTCCTCTATTAGTTGTGTCCTTGATATGAAACACTGGCTCAGAGCCTCCGTTATGAGCGTGTTGTTTGTGCAGCTCATTAAGCAGTGAGAGCAGCCACAGAGGAGCAGGGGGAGCATCTGGATCCCCTCCACAGCAGCAGCAGGGGGACGGGGCTCTGGATAAAAACCCTGCCACCTTGCTAAGTAAGCCACCCTTCTGCCCAGCCACTCACCTCTACCCGTTATCTGCATCTATAACATGAGGGGGGGGGCTTTTCCATTGTAAAGCCTTTTTGGTTAGTGTGCAAGTTGTGTGTGCTGTTTCTTTCACCTTTTGGAGACATTAGCTGCTATACAGTAGCCTGAGAGTTTTCCCTATCATGCTTTTGGGGGTTTTCCCTCTCCTGTAGTGTGTTCTATAGGTTTGTGTGCATGAAAATGGTCTTCAAAGGTTAAAATATCGTGTTCCCTCCAGAGGGAGTTTCTCTCCCACATACTCCCACCCTGCCCTGCCTACTATTGGCTAGCGCTCCAACACAATGTACATGATAGGCTAAGGGTCGGCCAGCTAAGCAATCAGAGCAGACTGGGCTCTGGTTTCAGACGGAGGGGGAAAAGAGGTGCTGCAGCACAGGCAGTGTGAGAAAAATAAAGAGCTTTCTGAACGTTAAAGCAAGGAAGGAGAAAAACATGTATATGATATTATGAACATGAAAGTGAGCAGAATATGCCCTCTTTTAAAAGGCATTGGTAGTCAAATTATTTCAGACATTTTATAGATTTATATTACCTAACAGGTATAAAAAAGGAGGGAAATCAAAACACACTTAACAAAGCTGGCATCACCATTAGTGATTTCAAATGTAGATATACATTTTTCTCGTACAACCTGTGCATACAGCCGCTGCAGAAATTAAGAGACCGCTCCAATTTGTTCTTAAATCTTTATCTCTCCATGTATGTCAGCCATTCCAGTGTCTGTTGAATTCCAACAAAGAGAAAAAAATGCCAGTAGTTTATAGAAAAAGACTCAAAAGACAAACCTATAAAAAATAAAACAAGAGAATCTGGTAATGCTGAAGTGGTCTCTTCATTTTTTCCGCGGCTGTATATATATTTATTGTGACAATTAGACATTAAACTGTAGGCCTACATATGCATTTTTATAAAACGTTCTATTGTCAACAGCAGAAATGTCAACATCAAAAGGGAGAACAGCCTGTTTACAATGTTTGATGAATTGGCCAATGGGATGTCCAGTAAAGTGTAGCAGGGGGTGGCCTATGCATTCATAGTGCATGTTTTTGCTTTGATGCAGTACATTAACAAACATTACTAAAAACTATAAATCATAGCCAGCGGTCAGTGAGATCCCACTTCATCATTTGACTTGATTAGTTAGAGGTCAAGGGGTCACCAGAGTTTCTGAGAAGAAAACGCAAAGGGTCTTGTTGCCAACACGTGGGGACAACATTCTGTTCCACATTGGATAACTCATCACCGGGTCAGGTCCAAACTGACCACACCCAGGTTCAATAAACATATCTTTCCAACCAATGAAGCGATACAAGATATAATGAGGAATTACTCTTGACATCAATGTCTGTGGCCGACTGCAATATTGGATGGACAAAGTGATCAGTCCACTACTAAGGCAACTGATGAGCATGAAAAGAAGAAGAAAAATCAAGGTTCTTCTTCCTACCACCCTACCACCCTACCACCCTACCACCACACAGCACCATCCCCACTGTGCTCTGCAGCCTCTCATTGTAGCTCTCAGCCCCCGCTTTGTTGACACTCTGCCTCCATCTCTCTCTTTTACCCCGACCAGCGCCACAGGCCTCAGCTGTCAGCCGTTAGTATTCCTGCTGCCAAGGCCCATACCACAGGGAGCCCTGGCAGCCATACAATCACACACACACCCACACCCACACCCACACACACGCACACGCACACGCACACACACACACACACACACACACACACACACACACACACACACACACACACACACATGCAGAGCCTCTCCCTTCCTCATCTGGTCTCCCTCAGGCAGAGGCTGATTTTCTGTTTGCTGATGAGCACCGCTCCAGCGACAGACTAATAGGCCGGGGATTTTCATTCCTGCTCATTTTGCATTTCGTCCATTATTTCTTCTTTCTCATTTCCCTTGCAGTAATGTTTCTGCACTAATACACTGTTTGCATTATTGATCAGGCTGCAACCTTCCTCTTCCCCCTGTCTGGGCAGAGGGGTGGAGGGGGCAAGAGATGGATGGAAGAGGGTAGAAAGGTTTGAGGGAGATATAGGTAGCAAAAAAATGACTTTGGAAGGATGGATCCTGGATGGATGGATGGATGGATGGATGGATGGATGGATGGATGGATGGATGGATGGATGGATGGATGGATGGATGGATGGATGGATGGATGGATGGATGGATGGATGGATGGATGGATCCTGGATGGATGGATGGATGGATGGATGGATGGATGGATGGATGGGGTATACAGAAGGCTGTGTTGCCAGTTTGTCTGCCCCCCAGGGTGCCAGACAGTCCATTTCTGGCCATGTTTACTGAGCATTGATTCAAGCCATATGGTGCGACTTCAGGAGGAGCCTCTTCCAGGCACAAACACACACATACACTACAACAATTACATGGGAGCCTGAAAGAGATATGCAACTTTTATCTTGATCTGCTCTTTGGTTTTGATGTCTTGCATAAAAGTGGTCCTGCATTGGATGAAATGGGAAGGGGCCAACTAGTTGCTCGGACCTTGTGATCTTGGCCACAGTGTTGGACAGATGGATGAACCAACAGTCCATCTACAGCTATCCCAACGCTGGGGCAAAAAGAACCAAAACAGGAAGGTCTTTCTCCAAGACTCCCATTACTCTGGGATTCTGATAATACAATACGTTTTTCCTTGAAAGTGTCTAATGATGCCATATAATGTACATGTAGATCAGATTGCAGACTGCCTGTTCCACCGTGCCTGATCCGTCGATTTCCTGTAGCTAACTATTCCACAGCTTGAATGACAGAGGTGATCAAGGGACGGGTGACAGGGCTCGACTGTTTTTATTTTTTCACGTTTCTCACATAAAAGCACAGACGCAATATTCCCTTTGACTGTACACCCAACCAAAACACACAATAACAGCATGAGAGCCGGAGTACTCACCGAAGTCAGCGAGTTTCAGCTCTCCTGTGTCTCCGATGAGCAGGTTCTGTGGTTTCAGGTCACGGTGAAGGATGTACCTCTGGTGGATGTAGGACAGGCCTCTCAGTAACTGGAACAGGAACAGCTGGAAAACAAGTGGAAATAACTATTAGTACAGGAGAAAAAGTATGTAATCATGAAATAATGTATCTCTTAACTACATGGTTAAGATAGTTCGGACTTAAAATTACACGCTGAATAATTTACATGAGATTCAATCCTTATAGCAAAGAGTGGACATTACAAAAACACCGTAACATGACACTGAACATGATTATATCTTGGCGGTTGAGTTTTACTCATTTTATTTGTTTCACTGAACTTCAATGTGAATTAACTTGTTAATGTCTCTCTCTTCAAATGATCTATTAAAGCACAACTAATGTGTGTTTTTTTTACCTCTTTTTATTCAAGAATATTACGTGTTTCTTTATAGACTGATTGATTTTCAAGACAAATTATAACAGAATAAATTAAGGCTCCCCTTTTAAACAAAATGCACTTTTTGATGTCTTTTATACATAAATCTGTCCCCGGTGTGTAAGGAGACTCCCAAAGTGTCAGAAAATGCAACCATCTCTCTTTTCTTCTTTACCCACTTCTCTAAAAACGAGGGTACAAACGAGCTGATCCAGATTTGCCGTTCTTATGATGTAATAAGGGAAATGCTGGCTGGCTTTAAATTGAACTCCTGGCAACGTCCCGTCCACGTGACACGTCCCAACCTATCGTCCTCCATATACAGCCGTTTGAGTCCAGCAGTGGCTCAGTCAGTAGGGGCTTGGACTGGGAATCGTAGGGTCACCGGTTTAAGTCCCCAAACAGACATGAAATATGGAAAGTGGACTGCTACTTGGAGAGCCCTTGGGCAAGGCACCGGACACCTCCAATCCCCCCTCCCCATTGCTCCCCGGGCGCTGCACAATAGCTGCCCACTGTTCCTAGTACTAGGATGGGTTAAATGCAGAGGACAAAATGTCACTGTATGTGCTCTGCTGTGTGCATGTATGTGACTAATAAAGAGGGTTTCATCCTCCAATTCTATTCTAATCTTAAGCTCCATACTGTTTCAGAAATAATGCTGGATGTGGTTTGGAACATAATATGGCGTTTAATCACGGCAGCGTTTAGCTGAGTTTCTCCCGGTAGAAAACTCTCTTCAGAGGAGAGATCATGACGCTCCATAGGGGCGTGGCCAGCAGCAGCTCCAAAGGGGCGTGGCCAGCAGCAGCTCCAAAGGGGCGTGGCCAGCAGCAGCTAGTTCATTTAAAGCTACAGTCACAGAATCAGCACTTCAGGAACAGGGCTGAAATAGAGGGGGATGAGGCATGCTACAATGGGGATCTGTTTGGTATTTTGAGCAAAACACTTCACAGACATGTTTTGTAGAGATATGGCCCTACAATATATTGTTCAGACATAACATAATAGGAAACATTTAAGTCATAAAAAAACACAGCATTGCTCCATGCCTTGAAGCACTTCTGCTGACCTGTCACATAAATGGAGATTCAATTACATTTAAATGTACGTTTTAAAGCCAATCATCTTACTGCTGAAACTAAACCCAGCTCCTCCACCTGCCGTCAGGTCCATAAACCCTCACTGCGTCAACAACAAACAATAAATTCATACTGCGTAGATTCTCTCTGCTTCTCTCTGTATGCAGATGCTGCGTGAGATTTCAAAACTGAATATCAACAAAATGTGTCCAAATTCAGAGCATCAAACCTGTTTTGTTATGCTTTTGAGATCTGGCAGTTCCCCCAACCCTCTTGCAAACGTGTCAATCAACAAATAATGAGGCGTGCACGATCCAACGTTACATTGTTTTCCAATCCCAGCATTCCCCTCTCACTGACACTATAGGCCCGGCCAATTAAGCTGATTGAAGCACCGTGGAGCCCAATCAGGGAGGGCCGCTGTGAGGCCTCTGCAGTCAGCGGGTCAACAGTCTATATTCCTGCACTCCAAGGGGTGAGAGATGAACTGTAGTGCAGAAAATTAGCATGGGAAATGTGTGCTTACTCATGTATATCAAATAGACTTCTGAAAAGCCCTTTGCCTTGTTAGAAACACAGCGGCGCGGTAATAAAAGGAAGAAAAGAAAACAGTCTTTATTCTCTTCAAACCGCTCTGCAATTCAAACATTAAACCTTTCTGAAAAGAAGCTTTTTCTTTTTTTAACTTCCATTGAAAGCTTGCTTCCATTTGCATTCGATTATTGGAGGGAAAGTGAAGTGCTGAGAGGCAATTCAGTCACACTTTGGTAAATAATAATAATGCTGTACGCTGTTTCTCCAGATGGTCAAATTTCGAGGTAATTTTGAGTTAAATCCTGAGCTCGGTCAGTGGGGAACATTCGGGTTGTTGACACTTCAGACCCCAGCTGAACAGTCAGGCTCAGCAGACTGTAATAAGTGAGTGTGAGGGGTCCATCTGGGGACATGTATTAAAAGGAAGTCTGCAGTTTAAGGTGACCACACCAATTATCCATTCGAGCAAGACATGCAAAGTGACAGGGACGAGCAGAGACAAAATAAAAAAAGTGAGAATAATCCCAGCAGTAGAGGTGGCTAGGAAAAAGCTAATGTGGATGTAAATCATTCCAAAAGGGTTACAGCCTGAGACGGGTCTCAGAATGTACTTATGATAATCAATAAGCATAATTCACTGTACTCTGATGAGACATCTATCCATCTATGTAGACTTTAATGTAGTTGTTAGCAAGTGTTTATTAGTGTATTTTTTCAAATACTAAAAACTACTCTTGATTGGGTTTGTGCATAAACCAATAATACATTATGAATAACAATGCCTTTTAAAATCTATTATATTTGTGACAAATACTGAACATCTTAAATTGCTTCCATAGCTGCATACAAATGCATTAAAGTGTTTTAGAAAAAATGTATTAAAATAATATTCAAAAGATAGTGTTCAGCATAGCAAACCTCCTAAGAAGTCAAATTGTTCATTGAAACTGTGGTTAAAACTACAATGCCACAGGATGTATTTCATTGTTGCCATGGGGAAAAAAATGAAAGTAATATGTTGTGTGGTGTGCAGGACTGAGCTGGTCCAGAGATCCCCAGCTGGTTAGTAACCTTCATGTAGAGGAAACTGATGTTTGTATGTGAAATGAGTGGTGTACCAGTCCACCGTGTCATCAGCTCCATAGCAACAGAATTTGAGACTTGGGATTCAATGTTTCTTACTGCAGTGCGTTCTGGGACTTGGCTTGCCTCCCGAAGTATAACGTCTTGTACCTTTGACTTTTTGTACTTTTTAATTTCAAAGCAGTCTCTCATGCTCACAGGAGAGTGGAAGGCTTATCTCATTGTTAGAAATACTGCAAGAGCCTTTCGTCACCTAGCATTGTGAGGAGAAAACACCCTGAAGTCTGAAACCCACTTACAGATGTGTTTTGGACAAGGAGCTGCACTTAAAAAACTGAAATGTTAACTTGTATTATGACAACAATTTTCACATAACGGTCTCCGTGTATTTTATTTAATGTTAATATTATTGCTTCCAACTAACCTCATACAGTAAGATTAAATCTTTTGACATAATACATTTAATTTAAGTCAACGTTTCAGTTTTTCTATGCATGTAGGTTGACTTAAAGCCTTCAACAGTAAAATGTAATCAATTTAAATTCATAGAGAAAACTCAGCAGAAGCTCTATATATGTGTAGCGTGTGGTTGTGTGTGTGTGTGTGTGTGTGTGTGTGTGTGTGTGTGTGTGTGTGCTTGTGAGAAAGAGAGCATCTGTTTAACAATGATACATTATTAGTTAAATAACCCATTACCATAATCTATCACAAGAGGAGTGACTCTACTACACGACCAACAATCCATTATCAGCACACCAATAAAAACACATGCCATTACTCTAATGATGAAATACTTATTGCCATCAGACCCAAGGAAAGCAGAACCCTTGATGAATGGGACCGGCTATGTTATCTTTCCACAGAATGTAGTGCAATTTGGCTCTTCTGTCAGATATTTAATGTTCAGCAGGGTATGAGGCCATGTATCAACGAGACAGCAGCACAGCAGTGCTCTGTAGTTTCACAAGGACAAAAACTGAGTCAGTCAGCACAGAACACTTGAGGGGAAAACAGAGCATGTGTTTTAACACACTATAAGCTAAAATGCATTAAAGGTGCCCTATTATACTCTATTCAACAATATACTCCAGGTCTCAGATTTATACAGAACATATCTCTGATTGGCTGAAACACCAAACAGCTCATTGTAGCATCCCATAAACCCCTCGTTTTCAGCCCTGTTCCTGAAGTGCTGATTCTGTGTCTGTAGCTTTAAATGCTAATGAGTTGCTGCTGGCCACGCCCCTCTGAGAAGAGATTGGTTTAAAAAAACACTATGGTGCTCTAGGAGGAGATCCAGGGGATCAGGTGGGCGGGGGTTACCTTGGTTGGTTATTGGCTAATGGATGCACAACCCAAAAAAACATTGTGACATCACAAATTGTCCAAAATCTGAACAGCTCATTTTCAGACAGGTTTTTATAAAGGCAAATCAGGACAGAAAGAGAGGGGGTCTTTGTTCCTGAGACTTCAGAATGTCTTTACACAGGGAGGGGGGGGGGGGCTATTTATGTATAAATGACATGAAAAAGTGGATTTTGCATGATAGGGGGACCTTATGAAGATGGACTGATTTTGGACAACAACCATTTAAAAAATATATATACATTTATGCGTGCTATACATACCGTTAACAGAGAGAGCATACTCCACTTACTCACCATTCTCCATTACCAGAGCCTTATCAGTAAATAATATGTAAAGTGGTTGGGTGGAGTAATAATATTGCTCTTGAGACAATTACTAAGGAACAGAGGTAATTGTGTTAGGTTTACTATCTGAGTCTCATAAAGTCCCTAACATCTGCTCTGCTGGAAGGAGTGCACTAAATCTGTCTGCTGAAGATGGTGATTGTGCAAATGGAGCTGCTCTAATGCAGGAAAAAGAAGAGCTTGGTAAAATGTGTCCACTGGGACACACAACCGTATAACTTCCATATTGAGCAGACAGGTTTACTGGTCCCAGGACCTGAACACCAGAGCTCAGAGTTAGAGAGCGGCTTGTGAGACACAAATAACAGTTCATGTTTTGTCTGAGTTCTGATTTGCTATCTTCGTGCAGAGGTGGAAAGTAACTAAGTACACCTAATACTAAGTATTGCCCCTAGTGCTATTTTGACATCATTGTACTTTACTCGAGTATTTCCATTTAATGCTACTTTATATTTATATCCACCACATTACAGAGGCAAATATCATAGTGTTTAAGTAAAAAACAAATACAGTATATGCTGATATGGTATAATGCAGTACTGTACTAATATTCTACACAGTATTTCAAGTATCCAAACTGCTCCAGATTGACTGGCTACAATAATAAAAGGCTCTTACGTGTATAAAAACAGGATCATTTTATAAACAGTAAAGTATAATACTGTGAAAACATCAATTCTTTAACAAGTACTATTACTTTTAATACTTGAAGTACACATAATACTTCTGTACTTTATATTGTATTATAGTATAATATCTATTCTATGCAGAATGATTACTTTAGTACTTTAAGTGTATTTTAATGCTAATACTTTTGTTCTTTAAACATGTTTAAGTCAGTACTTTTACTTGAGTAAAGGACCTTAGCACTTCTTGCAACACTGTCTGTGTGGTTAAGCTTTAGCTTTATTAAATGTACAACAATGACTTGGATAAGGTTATGTACAGATTGTTGTTTGGAGTCTGCAGTCATGCTACCCGTTCTGTAAGTTAGAATGTATGCATAGCGGTGCATTGGCTTACTTCTGAGTCCCGCAGGCTAACATGTTAATCAGTTATGAATACCATAATGTTCAGTGAGTTAGCATCCAAAGAAGCATAACACATGCTGAGCAGAAAATACTTTAAAATTGAAAATGTATGTAATACACAAAGCACTGTATGGGTTTATGGGTGAGTCTGACCTGCTGATAGCACTTCAAAGTAAGGGTCACTAAATGTATCAGGGTCATGAAGGTCTGAACTACATTTCGAGTTGATTCATCCAATTGTTGTAGAAATGTCTACTAATGATGGAACTTTCAAACATAACAGATGTGATGATGACATATTTTTATAACCACGTGAACAGTACTTAAACTCAAGCAGGTCCCTGTTCATCATGTGATGATAGGAAATCCATTTCATTTCTAGACTTGAAGTTCTACAAAAAACAGAAATGGATAATCTTTTCTGCCAAAAGGAAAATAAGCTAAACTGTTAAATAGGCAGTTTTATAAGCCTGCTTTATCCTTAACACTGAAATAACTGGCCCATGGATGAACCTAATTGCCTGCTTGAGTATATTTCAATGAAGGACAAAGCCAGGGAAAGATTACATTCATCGTTAACAAGAAGCAATGCTGACTGTCTTCCATGTCGATGGCTCATGCTCTGTGGGTCCAAGCATCAACCCTGACCTCTTTCTGAAGTGAACCTGCTTTTGCTTCATGGAAAAATAAAGTATTTGTCTGGTAAATAAAGGGACAATCTTACAAACTATTATCAGATTCGACCACGTGAAATTGAAATGTTTTGTTTTATATCAAGCTGTATGTATGAGCTCAAACCATAGCACAGATCATTTCAACATTGTCAAACTGCAAACATTCAGCTTAGTCGACAAATCTCAAAGTCAGTGTTTTGCTGAAATTAGTAAAAGTGGCGTGTTCAATGAGGGAGAGCTAACATGAAGGAGTGTTAAATGGAGTGAGAAGGTTTTACCATCTGCCAGCAGGCAAACAAAGATCCCTTATCTTTTTCACTTAGCATCTGTAGTGCTGTCCTTAATGGGCTGTATCAGGAGACAGCCACAACCTGCACTGAGGGGCCGGTCACTGAGGGCTATAATGTTCCAGATCTGCCCAGAATTATCTTTGGCTGGTGTTTTAATGAGCAGCTGTGCAGCTCTGCAGGGCCTCTGTGTGTAAATATAGGACTGCTGGAACACCACTACAAAGACCAGAAAGCATGGTCACCCAGCATCCTCTGTAGACATGTTTTGAAGTCTGAATGTGTTTCCTGTTTGTTGGAATAAAGGCTCTGAAGCCACAAAAATCTATAATTGGTCAAAGACAGGGTTTGATGGAGTGAGGACAGGGGAGGAGTTAAAACTGGCTCTGATAGGATGAGACACCTGCCAATCAAGCAATGATACAGTAACTCTCATACATGGGTGTATAATAAGAACTGGAGACAACATCGTAGGCGGGGCCTCGTTCATTCCTATGAGAGCTGCTCATTGGCACATGAAGACAAAATGGCCTGAAATTTTCGAGGGCAAAACGTCACAAATTACCCATAATGCCTGGCTGTCAGTGCAGAACTACCTGTATGTGCGCTCATAGAGCATGCGCAGTTGAGTCTCCCTTAAGACCCGCCCCCGATCACCCGCTCTCGGCTCAGTAGAATGAATGGAGAGAGAAAATAAATCTGGATTCAGCTTTTAGTGCATTTTAAAACTTATAAACCAAACAATTTAAAAAAGGGCTATAAAAGGGTTCATACTGGGTAGATTATTTAGTTTAAAAAATGATCTGCCAATTTACAGACATCTCTTTCCCAATGTAAGTCAATGGGAAAAGTCTTTCTGGGCCGGGTGATGTCACGGACTGATACGGAAGTTGTAGTACTGCCGTTTGCACTTCCTGGGGGCTTGTTCTCAAACTAGAAACTAAAGCACCTAACTCTTCAGTTGATACAATGAAAAAAGACACACTCTCTGCTGTGTCTTCCTTTGTCTTTTTAAGACACTTTTGTTGTGTTTAGTTCAAGTGTTTCTTTCTCTATACAGCATGTTGCACTATAAAGTCATGAATGGCAGTGACCTTAAAACATCATAAAGCTTATTTTAAAATATTTAATGTTTCACCTCAGATGGACAAATGAAATCGAATTCTCTTAATCTAATTTTGCAGTGATTCTTAACCTTTCTGATTGTTAACCATTTGAGCTCATATCACTCTCACCATTCTACACTTCTGACCAATTTAGTTTGAATATCTTTTACAAAAAAAAGAGTAAAAGTTAATGAATAAATGTAAGTACATTTTGCATTTATCTATCTATCCTATAAATATTGTCAGAGCCCTTTCAATCTTTCTTGTAACTCTGTGGTGTTTCTCAGTGATGCAGCCCTAATGTGTCCAGGCTGCTCACCATGGGGTGTAGAAAGAGCTGACTGAACACAGAATAAATGTCACACAGTGGGACTTTGGGCTAAAGACACATAGGCTGTGTTTTAAAGTTGTGGCAGAAGAGAGCTCAGTTATCACAGTGGTCAAGCAGAAGTATTTATTAGGATTCCTTAAATGGTTTTTTTTAAATGAAAGCAAACCAATATTTACAGAGCTCTTCACGTTTATGTGTTTGATTATTGACATTTTAAAGTGTGACATGAGTATGCATGTTGAGGAGGATATGTGATGACCTGTTGACACTGATGAGTAGTCACTAGCTCCCTGCTAATGTAATTGTCAGAATAAATGCTGGCTGTTACTTGGCTTGTAGACATGGCTTGTGGGTGTCAGTTTCCCATTGAGACATGGCCATTCAGCTGACTACATATAATCTAATAGGAAGAGCACTTCAGTCACGATGAGGTCATACTCACTTGAGTTCAATTAGAGCAGCGCTGCTAACAAACTGCAGCTCACAAGAAGAGAAGAATTAATGGTGCTGCGCAACAAGAGCATTTCAATAGAGTTTACGCTGGATATCATCGAGATCAAGCAGAAACTTCAGGGCTTTTTCCATTTCAAACACACACACACACACACACACACACACACACACACACACACACACACACACACACACACACACACACACACACACACACACACACACACACACACACACACACACACACACACACACAGCTTTCTGGTTCTTGACCAATAATCACATTAGCAGTGAGTGTGTGGAGGATCTAAGAGCCTGATAGTTTCTGATTAGTAAACAGCAGGATGTGGGAGTGACTTCACTTTCTCAGTCAGTCATTAAACACACTGATAACACACATAACACCTTTATATGTTTGTTATGATTATAAATTTAATTTAGTAACTTTGCATCACTGACACACCCCTAGGCTTCGTGACGCTGTTCATAATCTCTACATTGATGACACATGCATTTAGAACTAAAAGAAAAGTTCAAAAGTGTAACCTTGAAAACCAGGAAATCTGAAAGCAGGGGAAAGGAAAACAACCTCTACAACTCATTAATGATTTTTGATTATCTGATAACTCTTAAAGCTGGTGAATACAAAGTAAAAAAAATGCTACTCCCTCTAAAGCCATACATTATTTTAACATCCCTGTTTGTGTTTGAATACACATACAAACATATTCATTTGAAAGGCTTTCTTTTTCATTTTGGGCAGAACAAGGCTCTTTGATGATATATTTGACAAAAATGTGACATCTTGGGAATGAAACAAATTATTGTGGATACCTTACAGGGTTACATTTTGAACCAGAGCACAAAAGTTAGCTGCAGTGTGTATATACACTAAAAATACTATTGTAAATAAAGTCAATGGAATGCTATTGTCATGAAATCAAGAGCTGCATGAAAAAATGAATTAGATCTGAATGGATGATGTGTTAACAATGCAGGAAGATAACTTAACATACCCCCCTGTTATTGTTAATATCCTTATAATGAAAGGTGGTTTCTGTGATCAGAAGTTAATACATAATCATTACCTATCCAGGACAACTAATCTATGAGAAAATCAATAAAAAAGGTAATCATTTTAACCTACATCTGGTTCTAAACTAATGGTCGAATGAGTTTGCTAGTGGTGAAACAATCATAGTAAGAGATTTGGATACCAATCCCTGAGGCCTCCCATCAAAGACAAACATTGCAGTCTCTATGAGAATTGTATACAGGGCTCGTCAGCAGCAGGATGTCATCACACCTCCTCCCTGATGTCTACTCTTCCTTTTGTCTAACTTTCTGTTAAACTGCCATCACAATAGACATACTTATCTTAGATGGAATCTTAGTTCACAGCTTTCTTTGGGAAAGTGGGGGAATATGGAGAGCCGGCAACAACAGAACCTTCATAGTGCTTGTAAACAGTGCAAATTAGGATTAGCACAAGTTATTTAAATCTAGCATGGTTGAAATTCCTCCATCAGGAATGTCCATTATAAGTCGCCGATGTCTGTCATATGAACACATATGGATTGACTGCATCGATTGACTATTTAAGAGATAAATGCTGCAGATATTTAGTGTGATAAGTCAAAACAACCTCAAAAGGAAATCTCAGTACAAATATGAAAACCGTGCTGAATTAAGAACTTGGTTTGGAGTCAGTCAGTATTGTTTAATGTTGGATAGGACAACTCCTTCCTGGCTGCTCTACCAGCAAGAGCCATCCGACCTCTGCAGCTAAGAAGAGCCAGTCACAAAAGAATAATCGGAGCACTAATGATTCTCTGAACTGCTTCTGAAATGTATTTTTGATTGCCTACAGCAGGGGTCTCAAACTCAATTTACCCGGGGGTCGTTAGAGGTAGAGTCTGGGTGAGGCTGGGCCACATCAGGTTTCCCACAAGAAAAGTACTAAAAAACATTCCAATGTTATCAAATGTCTTTATTTTTATTTTTTAACACAAAATAAGATGAAAAATAAATTAACAAATTCATAAGAAAAAAACAAATCAATCAGTAATAAATAAATAATAATACAGCAGATATAGAAGACTGAAGAAACCACATATAGTTGCTGACTAGAGAAATGTAATTATTATTATTCAGATTCAAATATCTGTATTAACAGTTCTTTAACATTTCACTTTCTGAACATGAACGGAACATTGAACATAAACTGTTCTGAACATGGCTTCTTCTGCCTACTTCTTGCTGCTAGAGATCTGGCAGCGCTTCCTCTCGCATAGCCGAGCCACATTTGGCTTAAGCAGGGATGAAGCAGTTGAGACCCTCAGTAGGGCTTGAAGATGCTCATCAGTAAGTCTGGACCTGTACTTGGACTTATTGAAGTTCAACGTAGAGAAGAGCTTTTCGCACAAGTATGTGCTCCCAAAAAGACACATGGTCCGCTTGAACATTCGTGAAAGCTCAGGGAAGCTGGGGGGCAATTCTCTCAAAAATTGCCCGAGCTTGTCTGCTTTTCCACTCACCTCCCCTGAACTTGGCTTTGAGTTCAGAGTTGCACTGCAGGTCAATGAGCTCCATTTGAAGCACAGGAGGGGCATCTTGCACATCAAAGGAGAAGGGGTCCGCAAAAATTTGAAATGTGGCTCTGTGCGTCTTGAAGTCTGCAAATCTGTGATCAAATTCCTCCTGTAGCTTCAAAATGACATCCACATACTCCTCACCACTGAATGGTGTGCCTGCATCCATGAGTGCCTTGCATGCTGGAAAATGGCAACGGTTTGTCTGAGACAGCTGGGCTTTCCGTAACATAAGTTTTGTAGAGAGTGCTCTCACGTTGTCATAGGCAGCACTAACAAGTTGCCCCTGGCCTTGTAACTTCTTGTTCAGTACATTAAGCTCATGTGTGATATCAGCAAAAAAAGCTAAGTCCATGAGCCATTTGGGATCACTTAGCACAGGAACACAACCCCATCTTTCTCCATGAAGGCTTTCACTTCCGCTCTCTCAACTATCAAAATCTCTTCAACATGTTTCCCTTGCTGAGCCAACGTACCTCGGTGAAGTAGAGCACATCCCCATATTCTGGCTCCATTTCCTCTAAAAAAGCACGGAACCTTCTGTGCTTTAAGCCCCTGGATCTGATTTGGTTGATGCATTTCACAACGAAAGGCATCACATTGTCAAACTTCAGGCATTTGCTGCAAAGAGCCTGCTGATGGATAATGCAGTGCAGAGCAATGGCCTCCTCCACACCTTCCTCTTTTTTTGAACAAGTGCCACCAGTCCATTTTTCCTCCCTGTCATTGATGGCGCTCCATTGGTTGTTATTCCAACAAACCTCTTCCATGGCAAACCGGCATTCTCAATGGCATCACACAGCTGGTGAAATATCTCCTGAGCGGTGGTCTGGCCATGCATTGGAATCACTGTGAGCAACTCCTCTATGACTTCAAAATTGTCATCAACGCCACGGACATAGATTGCGAGCTGGGCAGTGTCGGTGATGTCTGAGGTCTCATCAAGAGCGACTGAGTATACACTGAAACATTTTGCTTTCTCACACAGTTGATCATAAATGTCACTTGACAGGTCAGAAATGCGCTCTGCCACGGTGTTGGCAGAAAGGCTGATGTTGCTAAACTGACCTTTATTTTCTGGACAGACAATACTTGCAGCCTGTAATATGCACTTTTTGACAAATTCACCTTCTGTGAATGGCTTTCCTGCCTTAGCAATCATCTCACTAACCACGTAGCTAGCTTCGACTGCTGCATCATTCTCTTTGGTTGCTTTCTTAAAGAAATCTGGTTGCCTCAGTAGATATGTTTTAAGATTAGCAACCCGGTTGGCTCTCTCATCTCCCTGGTATTTTGCATACTCCTCAGCATGTCTAGTTGTGTAATGACGTTTCAAATTGTATTCTTTGTGCACTGCAACTTTCTCTGTGCAAATAAGACACGTCGGGATGCCCCTGTGTTCAACAAAGAAATATTGCACTTCCCACTTTTCCTGAAATTGTCTGTGCTCATCACCAACCTTTCTCTTCACTGCAGGCTTTGAAAGACATGTTTGGGGCTGTGTAATATATATTTCCACTTGGTGTCACTGTCGCGTTGAAGTTTCAGTGTTTAGCCGATACGTCTTTTCCGCTTCTTTTTCTGTCCCGCTGAGCAGCAATTTCCGCGGCCGTCTCCGCTTCTGAGCCCGCGGCCGATGTCCCGCCCCCGAGAGCAATATACCCCACCGTGATTGGTAGGTTCGTTCAGCTCTGCACACAACACTGAAAAGTGCCATTCGTATCAAACTCGCGGGCCGCACTAACATTAAACTTTCATATTGAGGTGGGGGCCGCAAACTATCGTCTCGAGGGCCGCAGTTGGCCCGCGGGCCGCGAGCTTGAGTCCCCTGGCCTACAGGAACTACCCCACAAACTACTTATGTCATTATACCAGAAATGAAGCAGTCGTTAGTAAGAGTTGCTTGAAATTCCCACCAAATCCACATTTTGGAATTTACTTTTTAACTATGCATATATATTTACAACATGTCAAAGAAAAAATAGTGCACACTCTTAGAAATGACAGCAACAAGTTCCAACATTCATGGTCATATATAAGTTCTCTACACTATTACAATTCTGAGGAATAGAGATGCCATTGTCAATTTGTCGGATTATTACCATTGTATTCCTGCTGGGCTCTTCCAGTGCAGCCTCCATTACATGACTGCACAGGAACAAAGCCATAAGCCCTTCCAACAGATTAGAAACTCTTCTTCTCACTCATAAGTAAGAAAGTCGGCGGCGCACAGCAACACCTCACTCCGCTCATAATAATCCTGATTATTCATGAGTATCTCAGCGAGGCTGCTGTCAGCAGAAGAACACATTATTACTTATGTAAATCCTCGGTGGCTAACGGTACGAGCTGTTATATAACACATGCAGTCTGAACTGTCACCTTCCTGCGTGAGGGAACATCCTAACACCCCCACCCAACACCAACACCACATGGCCTCATTCACTCTATCATCTCTCTCTGTGTTCCTTCATATTCTCTGAGAAACAGGAAACGGATCACTGAGAGCATTCACTCGTGTCATGTTACAGAGGATCAGCCTATCGCCATCCAGCAGCTTACCTACACAATAAGAGTTATGTCCCACTTAATGCCAGCAGAAAGAAGTTTGGGGATATAGCCTTCAGTGATTATGACCCAAAGCAACGGAACACAATACATAGACATCAGGAAAGCCTGCTCTTTGGAAGTCTTCAAACATATGTGTTCGCTTTAGCCTTTTAGGTAGCTAACTGAATGCACTCTAATGCATCATAACCTGTCACCTGATTTTGTGTTATTATTATTATTATTATTATTATCATCATCATCATCATTATTTAGAGTTGTAATCACAATGTACGAATGCTATACAAGTAGAGCGTATTATTTGTATTATTATTAATGAAAAGTAACTGAGACAGCATAAAGATGTTGGTATCATCATTGAAATGATTCTTCACCAGTCGAACTGTAAAGTGAAGGTTGCTGTACGGCAGCGTGAAGTTAATCCAAATTTAGTTCCGATGTAAATATAGCTCAGCCTAATCCTTGTCAAGCCAGGCTTCAACTAGTGTCATCATTTCTGTTCCATGATGTTATTATAAGCTTTTATTTCTACTGGAAATAGCTTTCTAATTGTTATTCAAAACTGTAAGTGTGGTGTGCCAATCTATGCTGTGGTGGAGAGCAATTAAACACATTTACTTTAGAAAAAAAGTACTCAGGTAAAAATGTTTTGGTACATACCGTATAGCTTACCTGGTCATTTCTATATCATGTTACTTCATAATTCTACTCAACTACATTTTGGCAGCAAATACTCTTTCACTCACAGCATTTACTTGCTAATGGATTTGCAGGTTCATATTACTATTACAAAAATGTAATCAGCTTATTATGTAGAAAGTTATTCATGTTATCTGATCCTAGCTGCAAAATTACAATGATAGAAACATTAATGCATGACTAATTATAAATCCATGATATATAATGTTCCAAAACGCCACTTATGATAATGGTACTAGATACACTACATGTTGCTGCAAGTACTTTTGTATATTTAGTTAAGTAACATTTTGAATGTAGGACATTTAATTGTAACAGAGTATTTCTACACTGTGGTACTTTTAGTTTTACTTAATAAAACATCTGCATTTATGTGAGAAGCAGCCCCCCTCTCTGGACAGGTTGTGCAGACCTCTGAGAAAAAGGATGAACAGATGTGTCAACTGGCCCTCTTTCGTCTCTTTACTTAATTTTATTTATTGATGTTTTTTATTTTACCTTTGTTTAACCAAGGAAATCATTGAAAACAAACCCGAAGAGGAATGGGAACATTGAGAGGCTCTCCAATGTCCAGACAGTTTGAGAGAGAGCAGAATGGACCTGTCTTAGAAAAATGTTCTGTTGAAAACAGAGTATGGGATGTGTGTGGGATGCTAATGCTGTTAGCCTGCTAGCTCTCAATGGATTCAAATAATATTAACATCTATAATACTACCAACACTATGTTATGTCCAGCTTACATTTTAGCACAATTTGCCTGTAAATTAAGTCAAAAATGTTCATATTTTTAAAGCACTTTGTTTTCATCTCCTCCTCCTGTGCTGCTGATAGCCAATCAGCATAGAGCATTATGTCTGAACACACTGAACAGCTCAAATGACAATACGATAATTGTCATATAAAGTAAACAAGTTGTTTATTTATGAGTAGTGAGGGTTACAGTGCTTCCTGCTTCTTTGGGCAGCAGTCCAGTTAGGGACCTGGCTTGAAACCAGAGGGTCACCTGTTCAAGTCCCAGATCGGACAATGGCAATGCTGTGGAGCCCTTGAGCAAGACACCGGACCCTGCTTCACAAGCACTGTAAATATTAAAGCTGCACTACCTCTCTGCTAAAATTCAGAGGCTACATTTCCTTGAGTTTGACGATTTACTTGGATTTGAATCGTCTTTTTCCATTTCCTCTCATGTTGTGCACTTTATCTGTTCCCGGTGGTTACATCTCCCCTGTTTATCATCTGCACTTTTTTAGCATTTGAAAAATACTCTAGCTACATTTCTTGTGAAAACATAATAACTCATGCTGTACCTTCACATTGTCCGGGTGGAGCCCCCCGGGATGTTTGTCCATGTACTGACACAGGTCTGTGTGCTGCGGAATAAAAGCAAAAGAGAACAATTTAAAACAGCAACAAGAGGAAGTGATAAAGCTTGTTATGGATAAGGCTTAGAATTGGATGTCAATTTTTTTAGCTCTCCTGTCGGGTTCGTTTCTCCCCCCTTACTGTGGTGTTCCCGTGCAAATGTGACTGGCCTGTTTTAACTGCTCTTACATTAACTGTTAACACATTAAAACATTAACATCACAAAATGTTATTTAACATCCTTTTAAACACTGCTAGTTTACATGAATACGGTGAATATACAAAGAACAGACACTGAAAATGTTTTCAAATATGAACATGGGTTGTCGATTGATATGTATCTGCTCTCTGATGGATGAACATCATTTAGGGTTACCCATTCATTTCCTATGGCAATGGCGGTCATTTTATTTTTATTTTTTAAGAATCCTTTGGGCAACCAGTGCCTTTAATATAGTGCAGTTCAGAAATGGGGAGACAGAGGGGATGACGCAGGCAAAGGGACTCCACATGGGGACCAAAACCCCAGTATACCCCAGTATATGGCCGCCAGCTCTACCCACTGAGCTATACGACAGCCAATGGTGGTCATTTTTAACCGAGAACACAATCGGTCAGTGGTGTCCAAACTACGGCCCAGGGGCAAAATACAGCCCTTGGTCCATTTCGAATCGGCCACAGCTGATTCTAAATGTATAATGGAATATGGCCCACACCTGAAACTTGTGCTGTTCTTATATTGTACTTCTATTTAAACATATATGAATCAGTATTCATGGGTTAATAAGCCCACCTTTCAAATGAATTCAGTCGAAAACCTTTTCTAACAAATCTAAATTAATGAGAAAAAACCCAATAACTTATTTGCATAAGAAGTTTGAAATATACCCTTCATATTTCCCCTTATTATAACCAATCTGAAGCTTCCGTTTTAAGGAATCCGCTGCTAACTGAATGAATGTAACCCTGTGGAGAGCTGTGATTTAGGCTGTGTTTTTGTCTTAAAGCATATTCAAGTATCAAGCATCATTTACCTACATCTGATTTGTTTAGCTGACTTATAACTTGACTATTGAATATACCTCAGCTCGAGTGAGGGGCCCAGCCCTTCGTATGTTTTTCTGCATGTGGCCCTCAGTGAAAAAAGTTTGGACATCCCTGATATAGGTGTTTCAAAGTTAAAAAAATTCAATGAAAGAAGTGGTGATCAGCAATTATATGTTGAACTACCTGCTGTGGAAGATATTGAAGCAATCAAACGTAAAACACAATATTTATGATGAAAGTAGTAAACCGATAAGATTTGACCCCAACACGGCAGGAGGGTTGAATGAGAGGGAAAATTATACAATAAAACACATCTCTCTACTCGACAGGGGGGTCAACAAATGTTTGTCCATTCAGAATATTTCCATCAAGACATCTGACATTGTGGTTTATTTTCATGTAGTGCTTTCCATCTGAGAGGTGATCTGTTTTAAAAAGCCCCCCCCGAATGGCCTCCACCTCCGTGTTTTGATAGCAGATTGAGGGTGGAGGAAAATCAAACTGATATTTACAATCAGGCACCAGCGGAGCCTCCTCTGCTGAATAATTCAGACGGACGCTCCAGCATGGACTGTCCATTTCACTCTCCCCCTGCTCCTCTCAGTAATGCATTTCCTCATCTTCCTCACAATTCCCTGTCTCCTCTCCCTATGTATTTCATGCTCACCCTGTCAATCATCATTGCCGTTGAGAGGAGAACAATAAAGTGAGGTGTGAGGCTGGGAAACAGCACCGAGTGATTTCAGCTCCAAACATGAGCTGATGGATCAATACCAAACAGAACAGCTTGCAATATAACATTTAACCTTGTTGTCCTCGGTGAAATTTGAAATTTGAGTTTAGTTATTTTCATGTTGGGATAAAGATTGTTTTATGTTAATGCCATAAAAATAAAAAACAAGTGCTTGTACACATTTTTTCACGAGAAAAGAATCATTATCATTTCGTTAAGTTTTGGGTTTTATTCAAATGTATATAATTTGTGGCCGTCTAGGGTTGATTCTGTAAAACAATCCAACATAAAAGGGGGTTTGATTTTGTTTAAAATGAGGTCTACTGACAATACATTTCAAAAAGAAGAGTAAACCCTGTGGTAATAAGTCGGATTAAAGTTTGATGCAAAGGTGTAACACAGATTAGTGTGACTATTTATACTTTATAAATAGTCACATCGGGAGGACAAAAGTTGCAAGGAAGACACTACAAAGGCAAGTCACATAAATCATGTGTATAAAAGCAAGAAGTTCCTCGTATTGGAATGGTTTTGTCAGATCTCAATTGGAAAACGGATTCAGTCAGAATGATTGAAAAAAATGAATAATCAAAGAGGATTTTGAGGGTGGGTAATGATATTCCACCTCTGCTCTCAGGTCACGTCTCACCGGTTCTCCCTCAGAAGCTGAGCCTCTGACATGTGTTACATGTACTTTAACACAGTTTTCAGTCTCATTAAATGAAGCTGAGCAAGCTGCTTCTGGGCGAGAGGTTTAGCCCGCTCAGCGTTTCAAGATCAAACACGGAGCTGAATATCAATGTGAGCATCTGCCAGCGGGTGCAGAGGAGCTTCACTCTTACACTTCTGTCCAAAGAAAAATGAAAGACTGTTGGTACTTTGTTTGTATCGACAAAGTTTACCACAAGGAAGCTGAGCTGGAAAACATCTCTGAGTATTGAATATGTTATAACGACTTTTTCCTGCCCCATGTTCGGTCTGACTTGAAGAGATTTGGACAGGATTTACAAGACTCTCTTCATCTCATGAGAGGAAATAGAAGTTCATATGAAGTATCACAAAAGCATCAGGGTTTTTTATTTAAAGAAATGTTCAGTTTGTCTGTGGACTAGTTTATTGTGTTATTATCACAGACTGTGGATAACAGCGACTGAGATGAGGGATATACAATTAGTTTAGCTGCCTTACAAATCATTTCCTGAACCTTCAAATCATCAGAGGTGGGAGAAGTACTCAGATCTTGTACTTGAGTAAAAGTAGAAGTACCAAAGTGTAAGAATGCATTCAAAATGTTCCACAAGTAAAAGTAGAAAAGTATTCTCATCAAAATGTACTTAAAGTAGCAACAGTAAAAGTAGTCATTGTGCAGACAAAAGTACACAATATACCTCTGAATTATAGAGTATAAGTACAAAGTAGCAAAAAAAGAACAAGTATGTCAAAAGTACAGTTTGAGTAAATCTATTAAGTTACTTTACACAAATCGTTACATCAATCAATACCAAATACTTATAGATATGTATTTGTATTCAAACATTCAACTGTAAGCTTTGATACAATATAGCATTTTTAAACTAATTTCCTTAAAAAACTCATAATATAAAATAGATTATAGTATTTCTTTAATAGCAAACAGTATTATTTATCATTTGCTAACAGTAAAAATCTACAATTTATAACGGCTGGTTATTAGATTTGAAATGTTTCTGTTTTCAAAAGTTTATACTGATGATATAATGTAGGCCATAATACTACATCAGTTAACTCTCCTTTTCACTAGCATTACAGAGCAATACTAGTTAAATTAACTTAACCAACGATCTGACAATCATTCAATTATTATCCTAAAGTTTTAAACGTATCCTGGGTAGCTCCAGTCCTCTACGGCTGTACTCTCTGTACACTGTAGGAGGAAGCTTTCCTATGGTTCGATAGATTTTCTTTCAACATATTCAAACAGTGACCTTCCTATAGAACAGCAGCCTGGCTTCCTGAATAAAAACAGAGCATGGATACAAAAAGAGAACTGGAGAGTGATGGAGGCTCATTCCTATTAAAGTTGCTCAGTGGCTCTCAAAGCCAAAATGTCCTGACTGTCTGAAGCAAAACACCCAGATCTACCAGAGACATCCTGCATCCAAAGGGACCATGACTTTTATTTAATCCCCCCCTCCCAGCCGCTGCATCATGTTTGGTCTAGGCTCAGTCAAATGAATAGAGATGAAAAATGACTCCGGATTCCGCAATTAGAGCAATTACAACTTTTAAGCAATTCATTATTTCAATAAGGGATATTTAAGTGTCAGACTTTGACGTTAATTAACCTTAAAGAGGTCCTATTCTGCTTTGTGGGGTTTTCACTTTCCTGTAATGGGTTAGGTTTTTGTGCATGTAAATGGTCTGCAAAGGCTAAAATCTCTGTCTCTCTCCTGAAATGCCTCCATTGCACTCCTTTGTTTACTTCTGTAGTGACATCACTATGTAGTACTGGTGCTTCTATTGTTCAGCACTTCAACACATTGTACATGATAGGCTAAGGTGCAGGACATCTCTAAGCGTATGACCAATCACAACAGAGCTGGCCAGCTAACTAATCAGAGCAGACTGGGCTGTGGTTTCAGACAGAGGGTGAAAAGAGGTGCTGCAGCACAGGCAGTATGAGAAAAATAAAGAGCGTTCTGAACATTAAAGCATGGAGACATGTCCCAGTAGAGGCACTACACACATACACCTGAAAATGCCCAGAATAGGGCCCCTTTAAAAATGTGCTGATTTATAAACGATGTTTTTGTCAATGTCAATCGGGAAAAGTGTTTTGGGGACAAATGGCATCACATACACATAAGTTGTTATTCCACCGTTTGGCCACTACGAACAGTTGTTTCAAAGCTGTCTCACTTCCTGAAAGTTTGGCCCTTTCAGTGTGTGCTGCCGTCACACTGTGGAAAAAAGCTCAGACTGCTTTAACATTCTTCAAGCGTCTTATTAACAAGAGTAAGGCAATCAAAATATCCAGAGCTCATCTGTCCTTTGGCAGATTATTAAAAAGTGAAAGCAGACACTGAGGTGGAAAGAGTCAAGCTAAAGAGACACACACAAGCGTGACCTCTGACCCCTGCGTGTTGGACAAACACTGATTAGTCTGTGGGTGGGGTGCACACTCACCACATATTCAAAGACCAGCGTCAGGGTTTCCTTGGTGTGGATGATGTCATGCAGGAGCACGATGTTGGAATGCTTCAGGCCCTTCAGGAGAGATGCTGCAGAAGAATGACAGACATAGTGAGTGTGAGGTACACAGACAGCAGCGGAGGTGTGTGATCCATGCCTTCATTAGCCGCATCATTAGAATGCTACACCGACCCTCCATAAGCCTCGCTGCGCACAAACAGGGGATTAAGAAAGATTGAAACAGAGAAAGGAATCACAGGATGGATTACGGCTGTGAGTTCTCACACTCGTTTGTCAACACATTTATGATGCAACGGACATTGTTAATAAGTGAAGCATTGAGATGACTTGTGGGGGGGGGGGGACTTTAATTAGAGCTTACTGAGCTTTACGGAGGAGGCCTGTGTGATCGGACTCGCTAACACTTTCACATCAGGGTTTCCGTTAGCCGGTAATTAACGTATTTTAACTGGTAAAATGTATTAAAAAACGGTAAATTCAAAACCTGCCAGTCAAAATATCCGGTAATAATGCTCATACAACACTTAGATAATGTAGGCTATCCCTAGACATTTGTGTTTTGACAGCTACATTACCGGTGCTGCGTTTCACTTTCATACAGCACATGCAGCTCAAAGTGCTTTACAAAATGGCACACATCAAAGGTTAAAAAATAAGAAATATGACATTTTAACAGGAAAGATTCCTCTGGGAAAATAGAGACACAAGACAATCAATCAATGCAATGATATTAAACCCTATGAAATAAAAGCAAACATGTGGACAATAAAATGGAAAAGATGATAGTAAAAAAAACCTTCATAATTATAATAAGGGTAAAAATGTTAAAAGACCAACTTAAAAGGAAATGTTGCTAATAAAACTGTTAAATTATAATATATTATGATGCCCAATACTCAGCCGTACACACCTCAACAATGAGGGACTAATATGCGATATTACTCCATGTTGCATCACAAGCTGTGTGAAATACACATTAAGGCATCATAATGTTTCATTGCTGATAGAAAATAAAGTTGAATGCATTCTGGATCATGATAATTCAGCACTTTTAAATGCCAGAAGAATCATGTTTTTGTGTCACTTCTGCATTATAAGTCACTGTAAATTCCCTCATAGTGCACTACAGATGTGTTCTTTATAGAAAGTGAAGACATGCTGCTCTATCTGAATGGACAGCTTCAGATATAAATGGTCAGTGGCTGGTGATTTACTGAGCGGACAGCACTGTATTATTTTGTTTGTTCTCCATTAGTGAACCAATCCTGGTTACATGTTGAACACCAAACTGTTTTAACCGAAACCTTAACATGCCAAAATGACGAGTTGGAGCTCTTCATTATGGACCCGACAATAGTTAAGCTGCTAATAATCTGTGGTTATTTACATTAGGGTGGAGTCCTTTTTATTGTAATCCTATATCTTCATTTTCCCTTAGAGTTATAAATCCTTAAAGCACTTGCAATAGCTTGTTGTAATGGAAAGTGAGTTGATTTATAAATGGACCTTGAGTCTGGTTTTGTCAGGAAAAATATGTGCATTAATAAGGAGGAGGTATACGAAGTAGAACAACAAGCAAGCTTTTATTTACAAAAAGCTGTTAACAAAATACAAAACTGAGGATGCAGGCAAAAGTACAACAAAAGGAAAAGTAGCAAAACTATAACAAACCAGAAAGATGCAGATGGACAAGGGAGAGCAGAACATGACAAACCAAACAGACTCACAGGAAAAGTGACGACGAACCGTCAAGGAACACAAGGGAAAGCAAGACTAAATACACAGGGACCATTTAATAAATAAATTAACCATTTCATACTGAATATTGTCCTCTAATTACCCAGAATGTGTTCATGCAATGGATGATTTACTGTCTGGTACATGCATGCAATGTTTCCTTGGAATCCAGTGTGAGTGTGTGATGACCATAAATACCCTAGAAATATATTGAATAATAATGAACAGTTGAAAGGTAATACAGAACATAAATAAGTGTAAAAGTTATTGCTGAAAAAATGTGGGGAAATTCAAAACGGGGTTTAAATAATACAACTTTATTGATATTCCAAAACTATACACATTTTAAAGTCATCGTGGTGATGAGGGAGACTAACAGACCGCTGACAGGAGAAGTCATCGGACCACAGTAAGGCATTACAGGGGGTAGTTTCATAAGGACGGAATATGAGAGCAGTATAATGGTGCACTTTTTATAGAAGGCAGAAAGGGACCTTCTTTATACCATTTGCCAAAGTGATTTAATGATCTAACACAAGGTTGATTTCCAAGGGCATGGGGAGGGATGGAGCCTCATGCATACATTCATCCTGCACCAGGACCTAAAGGTTTTTCAAAATCACATCAGTAGGGGTTAGTGCTACAGATACCTCAAAGATTCTGTCATCAGTTTGAAGATCCCCCCCCAGCACATATACACCCAATATTAGTGTATTCAGCAGCAGCAGTCTGTAATGCTGCTCACAGTTCAGCGCTCCGAGCTTCCTGCTCATTAATTGCTGAATTAGTTCAATTTCAAAGCTGCTTTCTGATCCTCTCACAACCAGAGCGTGGACTGTGTGTGTGTGTGTGTGTGTGTGTGTGTGTGTGTGTGTGTGTGTCCATCAGGCCAGGATCATACACAGGTCAAACACACAGAATCATATGCTCATCTATATTCTAAAACATTTTCATTTTCATTTCTTTTGAAATCAAAGTGCAGTTAAATGTGTTTTTCTTGTTGTAAAAACCTCCATGTAATCCAGTTATTATTGTCACCTATTGAGTATTTAACAAGTGAAACATAAAATGACCTGTTCAATGATTTATAGAATAATATTATGACAGATGGCACTAATTCTGGAAAATACATGAAACAAATGTTGTTGAAACAAAACCATTCTTTGATTTGGCAGATTTCTTTTCACTTTTCGCCTACACTTTAAGAAACATTTTAACAAAACATTTGAAATGTTGTAGATAAACTTGATTTTAGATCATCCGTAAAGTACTGAACACTCAAATGCATTATAACATTAACACAAACTTTGTAATTACATATATTACTATTATAAAATAAATGTACTTCTTCTGGTGGTATACATATTTTGTATTATATTTTAACGGACAGTCTTTTTTTGGGGAAAACCTTTATTTTCTTTATTAGTTTCATTACACATTCCTTCTAACTTCTTACTTCTATATAAATATGTGTACTATATATTTTTATTGTTTTTATATCTTTTTTTACTTCGATCAGAAATGGAGAAACAAAACCCAATTTTCCCCAGAAAAAACAAAACACAACTCTGATTGTGTTTTATGGAGACTGCTGCTTTTGACACATATTGAAAACGGATAGGATTCAGATTCAGACTCTTATCTTCAACAGATATTACCTTAGACCTTTTCTCAATATAGTGTTCTATACCTTCACACTGTCAGTCTGAACACCCCCCCCCCAGCCCCCTCAGCCCCCGCAGTTCTCACCCTCTCGTATGGCCGTGAAGGGCGTCCCTTCCTCCTCCTGCAGACGGATCACCTTCAGCGCCACCAGCTTCCCATTCACCCTGAAACATGGAAACAATATGTAAATCCTATGTTTTCTTGTGAAAAAAGAATCTATTAAAATCTGTGAAGCCGGAGAGCAGCACAGATTGGTAAGTCAATGGAATGTAATTCAGCAGCAGTGGAGTGAGGCCGCAGGATTACAAGTCCAATCAGAACTGCTGTATTGAAGAACGGTGCTAAATAACATCATTACTTAGAAGATTACAGTCTGTGGAGTTTCATACACTCACACTGTGTGCATTTTCTAGAATTTAATTAGAAACATGTGGAAGAGAAGCACAAAGCGTAAAAAGTGGAACATTGGAATTGAATCAATGGATAGAAGCATCAATCCTGTAGCGGTTTCAGTAACAGAAATCCCAGCTCTACAGAGAGGAGACACATGAGTGATATAGACCTGTTATTACTGTTCCACATAACAGTCTAGTAGCCAGCACAGTGACCCCACAAATGTTGAATGCCCCAAAGTTTTACGTTAGTAATGTATAGTAGGGGATCTCCAGCACATAGAATCTGCCAGATGCATATGTTGGGCAATTTGCACAATTAGCATAAGAGCATTAATTAAAATAAATGGCATTATAGCCTGTATGAAAACAATAGTAAAAGACTAAAAAAAAATGGGGATGGATGGGGCTATCGAGAAGGTTGAGTGCATTTCTGATATTCTCAGGATCAAAAATGGCAGTTTTAACCAGAAAATGGACATATTTGTACTCTCCTTCGGCTGATGTTGATGACCATGAGTCGTGTTGCGATCATTACCTCTACTATGGACAATTCTTTTTCAAATAAAAAGGCAATCTGTCCAATCAAAATGTGTCCCCCAAATCTTCCAAATTGACTTAAAATGTATGAAAATGCTCGAGGCAATTAGATATTCTGGCTTTTACTTCGCTATTGGCAAGACGACTTCTTCTTCTATACTGGAAATCTAAAACAGCTCCTTCCAGTGCTCAGTGGCTCAGGGATGCTGTGTCTTTTCTAAAAATTGAGAAAATTAAATATTCTTTAAGAGGCAAAACCTCTAGGTTTTACACTAAGTGGCAACCCTTCTCAACATTCTTCCAATCTCTCACACTTTTGTCAACTGATTAATGGACACTCCCCCCCCTTTCCTCTTTATTATATATGTATGTTTTGTTTTTGTATTGTTTCAGTATTATTCTTCTCTTTTTTAGTTCTGTTAGTCGGTACATCACTCTCATTGTGGCTATCTGGTCTGTTATGTAGTTCTGTAGGTGGTTTAAATATTGTATGCCTTCATGGGAAGATCAATATGTATGGCTTGCTAAAGTCTAAGGTGATCACTAGTAGCTTTGTACTGTTGTGACATTTGTAACTGTGGTTCATATTAATGTACCAAATGTCTTTTCTGTGTGTCTTCAATACAAATATTTAAGGACAAAATCAGCCCACAGAGCAAAACAATATTGGCATTTTCTGGTTAAAACTGCTATTGTTTATACTTAAAATGTCAGAAATGGACTCAACATCCTCCATTACCCACTAAACACTCAAGAATTGTCCAAATCGGCCAAGCGATTTTTAAACTATCGTCCACAAAGGCTATAATGGTAATCAATCCTAATTTAATTGTGCTAATTGCCCAACATGTGCAAATTAGCATCCAGTAGTTAGGATTAGTGCTGGGGAGCCGTACTATACGTTTCTAACATGAAACTTTGGTGTACTCAACATTTACGGGTTCACTATAGGACTATGAGCTAGTGATTAATAAGACACATAGTTGATGTTTACCTACGCAGTTTAACTGTTATTGCTGTTCCATGTAATGAACTCCTTCAGTCACAGTGCTGCTCCTGTTTAATTAAATGTCATATCCAGTGCCTGCATGAGGGGCTCTTATAAAGAAGAGTGAGGGGATCAGGCGTGACTGCACTATACTTACTTGCTCTTTCCTTTGTAAACGGTAGCATATGATCCCTCTCCCAGTTTCTCCAGCTTCTCATAGGAGTCTGCCTTTCCAAACTTGGGGCTTGTAGGCTGAGGAAAAAAGAAGAAAGTTTTAAGGTAATTCATGAGCAAGGATTCAGTAACACAGAAAACAAGAGTCTCCCAGGAAGTCTTAGAGAGATATTAAAATGTGGAGGCTCCTCACTGCATCATCAGTGAGGTGTAATGACATTGAGGAAGAGGAGGGAGAATTTCACAAAGTCCTTATGTAACTCTGAAGACTGCTTTCATATATCTGTCAGCTCATAACTTTTCATAGTCGACACAGAGAGAGGTAACAGCTGGGAGGAGATGAGGCACACAGCTATAAGTGTTCAAAGCTTACTGATATGAAACAGGAAATGATTTCAACTCAATTGTAGAACTCAAACTTATGCTGCAGAGCACTGATGTGGGAGATGAAAATGATCTAATGGTGCTTTAACACTCTAACTGAGTTGTCTGGAACCATGGAGTATTTCTCAGGAAGGGACCAAAGATCGGTTGAAAAGCAGAGTCTTTGTCCACTCTGACTCTGGTGCTGTTTGTGTTCTGAAGGGAAACAGACCATCTGCAGGATTTCTGACACCAGCATGTTATTTTAGAATAATTCACAAACTAATCAACGTTTCAATCCATCCGCTGGTGTGTAGTGTTTGGGACGATCAATTAATCAATCTAATTACATTTTTATAACCCAATATCATTAATTAAACATTTGTCTCAGGGGACTTTACAGTTTGTAAACAAGGACGACACCCTCTGTCCTTAGACCCTCACATCAGACAAGGAAAAACTCCCAAAGAAACCCCAGAGTTAAACTGAAGAAACCTCTGGGAGAGCAACATAGGAGGGATCCCGCTCCCAGGACAGACAGACGTGCAATAGAAGTTGTGTGTAAATTCAAAAATAATACATTTACAATATAGTCTAAAGGCTAGAAAAGATTTGGTGTCTATACACAAAATCAAAATGAAGATGGATCCAGGTGGATGGTAGACGAGATCTTAAGCCATCCGTGTGAGATATGTATATTTATGCAAATCATTTGAAAACCATGGTAACACATGTGTCCCTGTGCAGTGTTTTGAGCACATATCCTCCTGCGAGATTAAATTAGTTCATTTCAAGTGTAATTCCTCATATTACTTCACAATAAGCCTTTTCTACAGGGGTGGTTTGTGTATTAGGGCGATTTGGGCGACGCACTTCCAACGGGAAAAAGAGGGATTTTTTTTCTAACACAGCATCAGTGGTAATCAGTGTTCTAGACGTTAGATCTGTCAAAAACGCCATTGTCCAATCAGACTTAAGTCGTGCTTCACATGGTCCCGCCCCTTTAGGGGCGATTTCAGTCAGGTTGAAAATCGCCCCAGGGGTCTCTCATAGACTCTCATGTAAAATGCATTTTTTTCAAATATCAGAGCTTTCAATGCAATCTCTATGGGTTCCGGGAGGGCTTGACCTTACGCGGTTTTGTCATACGTAACTGAGAAAAAAAGCGCGCAGCTTCTTCGATCAAGTCACTTACTACTCTCAAGATGGCTAGCGTTCAGTGCAATTCCAGTGTGTCTTTGAAAGAAGTTCCTTTTAGTCGGCGTGCAAATCCAGATAAATTGGCATTAAAACAATCAGGACCTCCAAGACCAAATTTAACCATTTAACACGTTTCTACAAAGAGGGGGGGGAGACCTACACCTGAGGATTTTCTACACATTGGTATGAGCGAAAAACCTGGCTAGCATGGCTGTGAAGTAGCCAATGCAGTCTTCTGCTATACCTGCCTACTGTTTCACCCTGAAAGTGGCACGGCAGACAGCAATGCTTGGACGTCCACTGGTGTAACAGATATGCACCATCTCTCTAAAAACTACAGAATGAGCTGTGGAAGGTTCCTATGGATAGCTGCTTGAGATGTTCATCTTTTGGGAGGGTGAACATTGCGACTCAACTGGATGAGTGATACAGGCTAGCTGTTTGTCGTCTCAATGATGAGGTGAGCAAGAACCCTCACATTCTCAACCGGCTTGTCCAGTGTGTGAAATTCTGTGGGGTGTTTGAGCTAGCTTTGCGAGGCAAAGATGAAACTTAGGGCTCCACCAACCCTGGCATTTTTCTCGGACTGGTCGACTTCGTGGCACAGTTAGATGAAGTTTTTAATGAGCATCTAAAACATGCTACGGTGTTGAGTCAATAAATACTTAATATGCTGCCCCTGTCTTGATGTTGTTTCTGAACATATCTCTGGCCTGTTTAGCTATTTTACATCATACATCATTGGATTCATGTAAATGATTAATAGAATAATAAGTAGAATAATTTATTGTGGACCCACTCCACTTCTGCTTATAGAGGCTCCTGGATGCAACTTTCTTCCATAGCTTTCCACCTGTAACTTATGTAGCTAGAGGGGAAATATTTCTGTTGTGTGTTGCTGTCTAGTGGACACAAGAGGGATCTCTGTCTGAGCTAATCATCTAACAACAAATTGATATGGTCTTGCTTAATGTACCTATTGAATGGGTCACCTTAATCATTATCAGAAAAAAATTGCAGTTTTTTCAGGAGCCGCCACTGCTTTTCTACTGTATATGTCTCTTGCCAGTCATTTTCATAACATGCGGTTGATTCAAAGTCTAATTTTAGAAGTAATGCTTAAAATTAATCAACGAGAAGATAAAAAAGACAGCTATCATGTTGAACACTTGTCAGCCGAACACTCCACCGATCATTAGCCGCCTTCAGCTTAGCTTCAGGTGACCATGATGTAGTTTGTTTAACTTCTGGAGATTGCATTTACACTTCAACAATTATAAAAGTGGTCTAAGTATGTGGAGATTATCTGGCTGAACAAAACATGTAAGTATCACAAACGTGTTTGCCAGGGGGCCTATTTTCTGCAGCATATTAAAATCCCACAGGAAAGCCCACTTCCTTTTGTGCAGGCGTACGGTTTGATTCCTGGCCTTGTTTCCAAGTCGAACAGATGGCTAACTTCTCCTTAACTGCAATGGACTACGCATTCAAATTGGGCTTCATAGAGGGAGACCTTTAATTGGTTATCAACAATATAACATGTCCAGAGGAAAGGGAGGACTTGTAGCATGTAAACTAACTGACATGTGACACTAATGGCTGATTAAAACCAACAAATAGAGGCCATGTCTGTCCATGTCCCATTATACAATCTAACAGGTTGTTGGTGACATATGAGAATTGAATGAGGGGCTACCAAAACAAAAAAAGACCATGAAAGGGATGATTTACAGCTTTTCATAAACCCAGCTGAAACAATTCGTTAGCGTCTCGCCATGATGGTGGCAGGCAATCAGTCAGGCCTCATATCACACTTGTTAAATCTTATTTGTGTGCACATCCATTAGCCATTTCCCATTTGCAGCTAAATTTTAAAAAAAGGAACCACATATGTATGAAACCCGAAAATCTACTTTGCATGATTAAGGATATGATGTTGTTTGTACACAGCCTTCAATTAACCGTGTGAAGGAATACAGCCGGGATAATGAGTTTTAGATGAAGAAAGGAGCCAAACAGCCTGACTGCCAGGAGGAAATACACCTTTGAAGCCATAGCCAGGTCAAAGTCACGTATGGGCACGCTACCCTTGGGGGGGCTGGAAGTTGAATTATGCATTGGAATCAATCTGCATTTTAGTCATGTTAGGCACATCTCCAGAAACTCAGCACCTTTACCATCAAACCCCTGTAGTAAAAGAAGGCGCGACAAGTCATGTCATAATTAAAAGAGCTCCAGTCAGACCTACAGGCACAACACGATTTCACAAAACACAGAAAGAACGTGACAAATACAGTGAATGTAAGGTTCCCTTCACTGCTGTTACAAAGATTATTGTTGTGTGTATATTATGTTTGTGGTATTTAGTGCAGAGCTCTCAGTGCACTTTGCATGTCGCATTATGCTTTTAATCATACTTTTCTAACTCAAAGTGTAAAAACCTTTGCAATATTTTGACTTTGACTTTTTTATTGTTTGCACTATAAATGACTAATGAGCATATACATGGGTAGATGAGAATACACTTACATCCAAATACAGGTTTACCCCACCTCCATCGCTTCAAGCAGAATTGCATTTCATTAATAAATGATATATTGTATTTTATATTTAATGTGATTTGTGTACATCCATCCTGCTTTAACTTGGACACGGAGGGTAAAGGCTGCTCTGACTGCATCATTTCAAACAATAAATGAAGTTCATTTGTTAACCTAGGTTCAGGAGCGTGTCCACGCCTCCATCACGGCTAAGCCTATTCATATCCGGCCAAACATCCAGCTATTCTCTCAACCCACCCTCCCTCTCTCACAGTTTTCCTTGAACCTCATACTTAGCCAAACTCCTTCATCCCTCCACCCATTTACCCCTTTCAACCATACACCCCTACATCCTTACACCCCGTCATCCAGACATCCCTTAATTCTTCCCTTACTTCATCCCTACATTTATTCATCCCTCAATCCTTACATCCAGTCATCCCTTCATCCCAAAATTCCTCATCCCTTCCTCCCAACATCCCTACCCTCCCATATCCCTTCATCCCAACATTCCTCATCCATTCATCCAAATATCCCTTCATCCCTCCCTTCCCTCAACCCTCATCCCTTCCTCTCCCCTTCCCTCATCCCTTAATCCCAACATCCGTCATCCCCTCCTCCCCCCTTCCCTTATCCCTACATCCCCTCATCTTCTGCCTTTCTCCACTCATATTCAATTTGTGTATATTTAAAATGTCTAATTCTAGGAATCGTCTGGGGGCCCTTAATCAGCCCGGGCATAAGCATGCCGGAGACGAAACGGTCTCATCCCCCCCACGCACCCCTCCATACAATTTCTTCAATAAACCTACAACCATTGTGACGTGGTCCCTGCTAGTGAGCTAGCACTTTGCATTTCAAACACATAATATGCAATCAATTCTAACCCTTTTACTTCCACTGCCAATGTACAGTATTACGAGTACCAACATGATACTGCCAAATGCACAGAAAACCAGATGAAATATTCCAGACAATGCAACATTAGAATCAATTGAAATCCTGCTTTACCGGTAAGATGTTATCTCTGCCTATTTGCCATTGTAATACTTTAAACACATTTTAAAAGTTCCCCGATAAAGAAAGTCATGAAGCCATCCCTACCAACATACTCTCAGCACTATAAGCTGAGTTTCCATGGTAACCCTGGCACAACTGTCTATTGCATTTCACACTCTGGTAATCACTCAAGCAGAGGTGACTGCCCACCAAATACTCCATCACCATTACACCTAATATTTCTCCTCTTCTGTCATTTCTTCTTTTCTTTTTGGAGGGTTTTTTTGCGGCGGGGGGTGGGTGCTGGGTGCTGGGGGGGGGGGGGGGTTAAGTGAGTTAGGTATGTAATAATCTATAATTTGGTGGTACTGATTCTACATTCTGTAATTGTATGATATCATGTGTATGTCTGTCCATCCGGGGAGGGGGTTTTGTAATGGAAATGATGATTACCAAGAGAACAGAAAGCTATCATTTTCCCCATAAATAATAATAATATGCCTTGTGTGCCAGAAGACAAGTGGACTCATGTAGCTGAGATGATAACATCTCTGTGATGTCCAGTCACAAGCGGCCATGTGACCACTCAGTGAGAGACCTTTGACGGGATCGGGTCATGGGTCAGTTATCTCATGACTCAGCATGTATAACTGAAAGTGCTTCTAAGCAGACTGATCAGGAGGAGTTGAAGAGTTGCTGTGTGACTCTGCTGTAGAGATACTTTTAGAAATAAATTGATTTAAGCCTCAGAAGGACAACTCTTGGACTGATTATTGAAATAGTTCCTGATTCTCTTAATGTCTTTTATTTTTGTAAGCAGTTTGAAATGTCTTGTGTTGAGAAGTGGTATATAAAGGAACTTGCCTTGGCTAGGAGGGGTGTTACCATCCCCATGCGTTTTGCATTTTATCCCCTTTAGAAGGAGGGGAGCTTTTGCCCACTTACATCAAATATATACAGTTTTGTAACCAGAATATTTTTCTGCTACAGTAACACATTACTTTATCATCAGGTGTCTGATTTGAGAGGGTGTTCCTCTTACAAAAATGCAAACATAAAGATAAACAGGATTGATCTATAAAGACTGGCTGGAGTATTGATCAATAGAGTGCATTGTTGAGATCTGGGCCAGTCAACAGAACGTCATTAAATGAGATGCTGTTTTGCTTGGCGCTGGAGACGAACACCGCTCCAATTTGACCTGGCTTGCATGGATGCGTGTATTAAATCTATAATGAGCTAGCATGTTACCACTTCCATTTCCCCTATCCCATAGTCAAAGTTTTTTTGAATGTGCTTTTGTGTAAATGTCTGAAATAAAATCGTGGTTAACACAACCTGAAAAGATTTGTAGGTTTTGTTCTATGACACAAAATATGTCCAGATATGTCTGAAGCTTCCGGATATGTGTCATAATCAAAGTGGTTGCTGACAAGTGTCTAAATACTACTACTAAACATCTATAGGCCAAACATTAGCAGCCTTTAGCTTATCTATGTTGATAAGCACCCTTGCAAGCATGATCTATTTTGTATCAAGCCTGACATTAGCTCTTTATTTCTGACCATCGCATTAAGGCTTCAACACATAAAGGGGTGTTAGGGGCGACAGTGGTTCAGTCTGTAGGGACTTGGACTTTGAACCAAAGGGTTGCCGGATTACTTCCTGGACCAAATACAGAGAATGGTACCTGGAGATGGGCCAGTTCATCTCCTGGGCCCTGCTGAGGTGCCTTTGAGCAACAAACGAGCCGGCGAACTGGCTGCCCTTTTACTCTCCCTCACCTACCCTGTTTGTGGTTCTATTTCTCCATGTGTTCATGTATATCAACCTGTGAGTGTAAAAAGATTAATTAAGTATATCTTCTTCTGAATGTGTGAAGATTATCATGCCGACCCAAAGGTTAGTATCATCATCAAGCAACACTCTTATTTTCTGCAATATTCAAATAGAAAAATCCCATTGCTTTTTGTTGAGGGAGCCCTTGCGATGCTAACTTCAGAATTGGCCTACATATATACGTCATCAATGCACCACTCTGTTCTCCTGTAGCTTCAAACAACAATAAAGGAGTGTGTGTACAGTGTGCAGCACTCACAGAGCTGGGGCTGGAGTGTCGGCGCAGTTTGGGCGACTCCTTGCTGGCGGACGTGGTCTTGGCGGTGATGCAGGCATTGTTCTCAGAGTGGACCCTCTTCACCTGGCTGGCGGGCTTCTCAAACGGGTCGAAGCCGCTCTGCGTGCGCTGCACTCTCACCTTCTTGTCTTCAGGTATGGTGTCCAGGGGCTTGATGACAGAGTCTGTTCCCTGGCAGCTGCGTGTGGACATCTTTGTGACACATATCTGTCAAGGCGGAAGAGCAGAGAGAAGATAAAAGCGTTAAAGAGCATTAAAAAACAAAATCCATCTGCGATCGTCAGCGTGCGCCCCTGTCTTCCAGATCCTGTTTTTAATCTCAGTCAGCCCGGGTCTCTTCCTCCCTGTGGAGCCGTGTTTCTACCTCTCTGCTGTAAGAGAGCCTTTCATCTGCGTCTCTCTTTTCTCTGATCAAAACAGATACGGCTTCTGTCGGCTTCACTGCACACACACATCTCTGACACACACCAATACAACTGAGCAGACATGCTACAGACTGTTTCCTACCAGCCCATCGGGCACACACAGAGCCCTGCACACTCCCCGTCCATTCCCAGAAACAAAGCACCACCAGCTGCTCCTCCTCGATGGACTGTGTGGAACGGACACAAAAGACGCAGGCGGCATGACATGTTTTGTCACGGCTCCCTCCAGATTAAATATTTAGGCCTGGGCTCCCCTGCAGGAAGAACTTCTAATTACTTTAATACTCAGGGAGGAGTCGTCTTGCAGCTCTCTGACTTGTCTTTTTAACATGAGCCGGGTTTCATGACACACAGGAGCATTTCCCTCTGCCCCCCTCTGTCATGCTAACATGCATAAATCTGAAAGCAAATACTATTGATGCTGTGGTTTACTACAGTTACCTTCATTCATAGGCATACAAATACACACGTCCCACATGAGATGATACGTTACTCGAAACCAGGTCCAGCATGCATTGTGATTAGGTGTGCATTTCAGAATAAAAAGGTTTTATATATGCCAGGGACAAATTAGCTATGTTTTCTAAAAGACATTAAAAGTAATTATTTTGTTATGAGCATCAACAACAATGAACACAAATCTATCTTAAATATACAAAAACATTAGATAAAATAATGCAGTTGCCCCCATGGTTGTATTTTATTAAAAACAAATTATTTTATTAATTTTCTGTTCAACTTCTCCCTAAACTTTGCTAGCTCTCCTTTACGTATTCCTCACATTGTTAAATAATATTCAAAATTACATTCAAACTATTTATCAGTTACTTATGATAGCTGATCGGCTGCCAACCTCTGGTAGTCATGACTAACTGTTCAGTTGAAGGCTCAGTGCTTTGCTTAAGCTGACGTTAATGTTAGCTTCACAGAATGACAAAAGTTCACCCAATAAATAACAAGCTACTTATTTAAAACTGACATATTTTATCAATCTTTTCATCCGATAAAACACCAAAAATGTCTTTGAATCTACCAACAAGACCGTGTTTTTGCCAAGAGAACGTGCACAGATAGCAGAGGACACAGATATTGTTTGTTAATTGAAACAATTTTAACATGAATAACTTACAGCTGAAACCCTCAGCTCAAATAGTGATACTTTGCAGAGGAATCAAAAGTCACCAGATTCCATTATCTGATGGGCTCATTAAGATATTGATGTATTGCAGGTCATCATTATAATATATTCTCTCATGATTTGAAATTTAAAATGTGGACTTTCCGTATTAATGCAGCATATTCCTTTTTTATATCCAAAACTATAGATAACTCATAACCTAATGATCATGTTGACAGCCAATGGAAAAATTAAGCCAAAATTGTAACCTGCAAACTAATGTGATGAATATAGATAAACTGAAGTGTCCATCTGTCTTGGAACAGCACCAAAAACTTTTACATTTTTCATTGCTGGCAAGAACTAAAGTGAAGGTGTTTGAAAAAGTAAAACTGAATAATACATCAAACCAAATTAGCATGTGAAGTAGGCCAAAAAATACACAAGATGTAAGAGGAAAAAAGAGACAGCATAGTTGTCATTAACATGAGTGCCGTGCTTATCCACAGAGTCCTCAGGGACAGCGGTTGTCATCTCAAACAGAACATAAACAAAAAACAAACGGCGTCATTTAGGAGCGATCACACTACACTGCATCAATACTGCAGCAGTGTCTGGGGAGGATGTGTTCATCACGGCTTATGTTCTCTACTCTCAGAGTCACCAGAGGCACCGCCAAACAAAGGGCTGCAAAGTTCTTCAGACAGCAGAGAACTGAACACTGGAGACAGGAGAAGTTTAACGAAACTCTGTGAAGAGTTTCTGAAAGTCCTACCGCACTCCAAAAATGAAACCAACTGCAATACGGGAACCGAAGTATGTTTTGTTTGATTCATGTCAGACGATAGGTGGAATTTAACTTAGTAGATTAACCTAAAAGTATAATTGAGTTTATTATTATATTTCACTTGACTTTACACCACATATCTAACAGCTGCTGCTTTATAGATCAATATTTATCATAAAAACATCAGTTTATAAAACTATATATTTCCAAAAAAGTGCCAATACGCACTGAAAAAACTGAAACGGTTACTTTAATTAAATGTATTATGTCAAAAGACTTCTGGTAATGGCGGCTCGCTAGGAAGACGCAATAACTAGCGCTCCGCCAATTTCTGTGTTAAAATCCTGTTTTACCCACGTTTTGTATCAACCCATCATATTTATTCCTTGGTAAAGACGGTGAAAGGTCGGCTGCAGCAGGGAAAGAAGCTAAAGGACGAGCAAAGTCTAAACTGGAAAGTTTTGAAGCATCCAAGTTACACGTGGAAGCTAAAGAAAGTTATGCTAGCGCTAGCATAGCGCCAACCATGACCTCTGTTGAGACGGGTGAGACCGGGCTGGGGGAAGCTGGCTCGGAGAAGATCCTGGTTGCCATAGGCTCTCTGAAGTTGGACTTTTCCACAAGACTTGATGGCATTCTAACAGCAATAGAGGGAGTGAGAAAGGAAATCCGTGAATGCTTAGAACGAATTGCAGAGGCTGAAGTGAGAATCTCAGCTACCCAGGATGACGTGAGCTCCCTGCTAGCTAAAGTGAAAACCTTCGCGGCCACAAACATGAAGCTAGAGGATGAAGTTGAAGAGTCGAAGGCCAGATCCAGGTTAGGCCTACTCAATTTGAGACTAGTGAATTTGCCAGAAGACGCTGAAGGAGGGGATGCTTGTGCTTTCCTCGAAAACTGGATCCCAAACGTGTTGGATTTGGCACTGCCGCGTTCAAAGTTTATACTGGAGAGAGCTCACAGAATCGGCCAGAGGAGGGATGCAAATGCCCCACCAAGAACTCTTATCATGAAATTCCTAAACTACAGGGACAGGATGGTTGTAACGAAGGCAGCCAGGGCAAAAAACAGATCCTTTACAAAGACCAGCAGGTGAGATTTTATCCAGACTTGGCGGCAGGAGTGCACAAGCGGCAGAAGACGTTCGATAATGTACGTCAGAAGCTACGGAGCCTGGGGATCCGGTACGGCATGCTATTACCGGCTCGGCTCCTGGTAACCTACAAGGACAAGTCGCACATTTTTGAGAATCCGTCTGCTGTGGGGAACTTCATCGAGCGGATTACAAGAGAGGAGGGACAGGCTGAGTAACGTAACCTGTGGCTGCGACCGGCTAAAGGGCTAATATGACTAACTGTATGTGCAGGTATCATGACTTATTTTCTTTAAGTATTTGTGGTCGGGCATCTTGGATATGTCTGGACTATGAATTACTTGAAGCTTGGAACTGTGACTGACAGGGACCAAATGTTTTGTTAATCTGTTCTGGTGGTCACAAGTGTTTTCTAATAATTTATGACATTGGGGTCTGATACCACACATGAGACGCTAACTACGCTGGCCCTGACCTAGCTTTTATTTCTGGGTGGTTTTTATTTTATTTTTATGTTTACACCATACTTCTCATTTCTTGCCAATGTAGTACTATGGAGGCCAGCTCTTATGGGGATTGGTGATTTAAGTTAAGTTTGTTTATGATAATTAGCTATTCAGCTACATTTGTGTTAAGCCCTGCAATGGTTGGTTGACAATTGCTGTTTTGTGACATCAGTTTAAAATTGAAGTATGAACGCATCTTTTTATTTTTGGTACTTTTATAATTTTTAATGTCGCGGCATAACATGTGTTGGCTCCTCCTGAGCTCACTGCCCATTAGATATGTATGGTGGATCTACTTAAGGTGGGATTTCTTATGATTACATGGCGGTTAGCAATGTAAAACGAAGGTTAGGATTATTAGTATAGTCGAGCTGAAGCACGTGCTGTATGAGTACAGTGACTGTCAGCTATAAGAGGAAGTCTCAACACGAGGGGGGGGGGGGGGGCTGCCCAGTAGGGTGGATGTATTCGGAAAAGGGGTTCAAGATCACAGGGTTGGATGTGGTTTGGAGCATCGGTGATATGTTTCTTAATGTTTTTTAAATGTATTTCTTATTCTTATGAACATGTGGGTAACCTAATCTGTGTCAAAGGTCATGTCGCAGGGTGCGGAGGTTAAATTTACTTCCTGGAATTGCAGAGGCTTGCAAAAACTTTAAAAAATAAAACCGGTTATGAATAGAATTAAAAGCCTGCCATCTAAAACAGTTTTTTGGCAAGAGACACATTTACTGGCAAAGGATGATATTAGAATTAGGAGGAGGTGGACGAGATGTGTGTACTCATTTTCTACTCAGGCTAGGGGTGTTATGATGCTAATTCACGAATCAGTACCATTTCAGGTAACAAATCTAATCAAGGACAAGGCCGGTAGATTTGTACAGGGTTCTCTACTAAAAGAAAACCTGAATCTAGTTAATATATATGCCCCCAATAATGATGACCCAAAGTTTTTCAGGGACCTGTTTTATACGCTTTCAACATTTACTGGTAACAGCATCATAGCAGGGGATTTTAATTGTGTATTGGATCCAACAAAGGATCGGTCAGGAGGCATAGATAAATCACTCACCAAAAGCAGGGAAGTCTTACTTAATATTATGGAAGATTTAAATTTGAAGGACATCTGGAGAGAACTAGAGTCTGATGCTGTAGAGTATTCTTGCTATTCAGCTTCTTACCGATCTTATTCCCGTATTGATTACTTTTTGATATCAGCAAATTTGGCTTCTAAAATTAAAGACGGCACCTATGATGGAATCCTTATTTCGGACCAAATTCACTGCTTTATGTAGACTTAAGGCTGACGAGAGATCCTTCTAAATGGCGATTCCAACAAAAAATGGTTGCAAGACTAAGATTTTGTCACGTATCTCGTCAAACAAATTGATTTATATTTTGAGACAAATACATCGGAAACATCAGCATCTATAAGAAGGGAAGCTTTTAAAGCATTTATTAGAGGCCAAATTATTAACGACACAAGCTCTAAATCCAAAGCTTGTCAGAAAATGACAATGTTGGAATCAAAAATAAAAACCCTGGAGAGTGAGGCCTTTCAGAAACCCTGCCCTAAAGTACAACAAGAACTGCTAGTACTGAGGTCACAGTATAATGAATTATCAGCTTCCAAAGCAGTGGCAAGTCTACTGAGACTTAAACAAACATGTTATGATGGAGAGAAGCCTGGAAAGATATTAGCGTGGCACATTAAACAATTACAAGTTGAAAGATCCATTACGTCAATAAAGAATAATAAGGGAGATACTATAGTCGATCCTGTAGAAATAAATGAGGCTTTTAAACATTTCTATGAAAAACTATACGACTCATAAATACATAAATACAGATTTGACACGTCAAAATGACTTCTTAGACACTGTCAACATACCTAGTATCCCAGCAGAACTCAGACCTAGTCTCGAAAGTGAACTATCATTAGAAGAGATCTCTGAGGCAATTGATCAAATCTGGGAAAGTCACAGGGCCAGATGGCCTACCTATAGATATCTATAAAAAATGTAAACATAAAATACAAAATCCCCTCTTAAACATGTTGTTGGAATCTTTTAAAAATGAAATCCTTCCGCCATCATCGAGAGAAGCCTTGATTACATTGTTACCAAAACCAGGGAAACCCTGCAATAGATGTGAAAATCTGAGACCTATTGGTCTTCTTAACTCGGACGTAAAGGTGTTATGTAAAATCCTTGAAAAAGGCTGGAAGGCCTTCTCCCAGGGATAATTAAGGAAGATCAAAATGGGTTTATTAAGAGGCACCAAGGGTTTCATAATGTCAGAAGAGTACTGAATATTCTACATAGCCAAAAGGAAATGCCAGATACTGCTCTCTTATCGCTAGATGCTGAGAAGGCATTTGATAGGGTCGAATGGCCATATCTTCTGGATGTCCTCGAACGCTTTGGATGTGGTAACATATTTTGTAAATGGGTTAAATTGTTATACACTGACCCTGTTGCAGAAATACTTACAAATAATACAACCTCGAACCAATTCAGATTCACAAGGGATGCCGTCAGGGGTGTCCTCTATCACCACTTTTGTTTATAGTGGCGATAGAACCGCTGGCCATAGCTATTCGGTCTCATCCAAAGATCTCTGGTATAACTATAGGTCAAACGGACCATCGTTTAGCTTTATATGCTGATGGCGTTATCGTGTTTCTCAGGGACTTGGTGAGATCAATTCCAACATTATGAGAAGTGATAGAAAAATGTAATGAATTTTCCGGTTGCAAAATTAATCATTCCAAATCTTCCATAATGTTATTAAATTCCAAAGAGAGAAGTAGTCCGACTGCACCAGTCTCCCAGTTTAAAGTTGCAGATCATTACATATCTGGGTATAAAAATAGTGCCCAATATAACAGATGTAGTGAATTCTAATTACGATCCTATTATGGAATCAATTACCTGCACAATTAATAGATGGAAGCCTATGCCGATTTCTTTGCTTGGGAGATTTCATATAATACAAATGAACATACTCCCCAAGTTGCTGTATCTATTCCAAAACATCCCCCTGCCTCCTCCTCCAAACTTATTTTCAAGGTTAAGTAAATTATTGTTAAACTTTCTGTGGAACAACAAACGAGCCCGCTTGCGCTTAGCCCTCCTGTATATGCCGTATGATAGAGGGGGCCTTGCGTGTCCTAATCCTATCTAGTACTACAGGGCAACTCAGTTAAGGACGATTATGTTTCACTTTACAAACGACAACCCCCCTGCCTGGAGAGAGATGGAGTCCCAAGCTCTAGAGATACCTCTTCCTATGTACTTGTACCCCACTAGTCTTAAGAGACTTAACAAAACAAAAAAACACTAACCTTATTACTAGAAACATGTTTAGAGTCTGGCATGAAGTGAGGAAGTACTTGGCTGAGCCTCTCTCTCTCTCACGTTTTAGTCCAATCTGGGGAAGACTTCCTTCCAGGCAGAGCCGATAGTGGGTTTAAAATTTGGTCAGATAAGGGGGTACAGAAAATTCAAGATCTTTATAGGCTCATTGATGATAAACTGATGTCGTTTGAGGAGCTTGCAATTACACATTCCACAGAAACATTTTTTCAAATGTTTACAAATTAGAAGCTTTATTGGAGCAAACCAAAAACAATGAACTATTCCGCCATCCTCACCATTAGAGAAAATAATGTTAAAGGATTGCAGGGGGAAACACTTCATTTCTGCACTTTATAACTTGCTTATATCTGGGTCCCCTGAGTCCTCTGAAGCTAAACTGTGAAAGTGGAGGGAGGATCTGCAGGAAGACATTTCAATTGATGAATGGGAAGGTGCATGTGAAAAGGCTCAATCACAAACAGCGTATACCCATCTTAAGCTCTTACAATATCATTGGCTGATGCGTACATATATTACTCCAGAAAAGCTAAACAGATTTAATGGTAATATCCCAGACTTATGTTTTAAGTGTGGACAATCCAAGGGAACATTCTTTCATTGTGTTTGGGAGTGTACCAAGATGAAAACGTTTTGGGAAGAGGTCAAACGTATGATAGAAGAGATGTTATCATTGCGGTTAATCATGGAGCCCACGCTTTTTTTTGTTAGGATGTTACCCCAAAGAACATAACACAAGGAAGAAAGAACAAATCTTTTTAAATGAATGTCTGCTGCAGGCAAACCGCATGATAGCACTTTGATGGAAAAATGTAAATAGTCCAACTATTGGTAAATGGCTAAAAGAACTGTCAGCATGTGTCTCATTAGAGAAAATAACCTATTCTATTAAAGGAAAACAATAACTATTATAAAGAGTATGGGGCCCTTTCCTTAACTATCTGGAACATGCAGATCTAGACAGCACTTTGGGTCAGTAATTTGGAGATGAGTAATGTTCCTCTGCTGGGAGAAGGATGGAAGCCTTTCATATCTGCCTACAAGTTTGTATATTTCCTTACATAGTCTACCCACATGTTTGTGTAGTTCATTTTATGTATTTTTGTTATGTATGTGACTTTTAATGTACTTTTTTTTAATGTCTTGTGGATGTTTATGTACTGTCTGATATATTGTCTATGTATGCTAAACAACAATAAAGAAAGTGTTCAAATGTATTATGTCAACAGAATTCACATTAAGTATTAGGTTGATTTTCATATTAGCTATTACTTTTAACCTGATACAGTTATGTGAAAGGTCTTGACATAATACATTTAATTAAAGTCAACGTTTCAGTTTTTCCAGTACACAGCTACCTCAGCAAAGCAGAAAGAAATACTGATTTCTCTTGAAGGTGTTTTTTATTTATAAATGACTGTAACATTGTTTTGGTGGTGTGTTGTGAGCCCAATAGTCATTAATCATTTTATGAACATGAATATTATTGCGAAGGCAGATTTATACACAGATTGGCACAAACCTTTGCACAAACCACACAAAATCCTAATCCCAATTTTGATAATCTCTTTCCTTTTTTGGTTTTGAGGGTTGATTATTGGAAATGCACCCTGATCTTTTTATGTAAGAGCAGCAATCCTTTGCTCTTTATGGGTGATATAAAGAGCAAAGGAAAACTAGGATAACTAGGAAAATAAAATAGCCAGACTCGAGCTCCATAGCCAACAAATCCCTTATTCAATCTTACATTATTTATATGTTTTTATATAACCTCTAATTTTAACCCTGCAGCCCTCTGCAAAGACAGCTTACTCAGCGTCACAGCTGTTAGAAGCACTGACTTACTGAACATGGGGACTGCTGTAACTTAAATGTTCTTCAAAGTGTGGATCCACTTCAAAGGGAACAAAACTTCTCCAAATCAACATCTGTGGGAGGCTACTGTTAACCAAAGAGTACAAGCCCTTGCTTAAATATTTATCCCCCGTCCTTCATATAGAACTCAGAACGTGTGTTATTTTTGATTTTAAAAGAACGAGTGCTCGGCCTCTGCCTTCTGTATTCTGTGACCCATCAGATGTTAGGGCCTGACGCAAAGCAACAACCTTTTTGCCTTCAGGTAAAAAGATTTACGATGAATTATTAATCTGCTGAATGTCTGGCTGACATCTCTCTGTGGATGTCTGCACACCACTTAAAGCTCAACCTGAACATAAAGCTTTCTCTTTCAGGTAATGACTCTCCCATCCATGACCTGACTTTTAACATCACCTCTTTTTCCTGGACAACCGACTGTCCTAAACTCCCAACAAACACATCTACTTCAAGGCACTACAGTGCTGTGAATGGCCTTGCATCAGCCAATCGGCTCACCACTTCACACCTCACTGCGAGTTTGACCCAGGAACCTCTCAACTAACACATGACTGTTGGATGTAATGGCTCCAACATGGTGGAACCAGCTCCCCATTATCATCAGGACTTCTAAAGGTCAGCACATCTTTTGTTTGACAGACTCAAGACCCACCTGTTTCAACTCCCACTAGCCAACAAAAAAACAACATGTTTTACACTTGTAAGTCACTTTGGATAACCACTAATCCATCCATTGTTGCATGCTATTCTTCCTAATTCATGGTTTGAACAAGTCAAGTTAGGAAGTAGGGTACAATATATACTAAAGTTAAATGCCTGTTTCCATATAAACTCCAAGCACTGTAATATTAGCATAGGTGCTAACAATTGCCAGTTATTTTTGAGAGCAAACCAGAATACGTTTGAAACATTGCTGGGGAAATTGTTCTTAGGTTGGGCCAAAGAACATTTTAATAAAGTCATGGGAAAGGTAACTGTTTGTATGTTAAAGTGGAAAATGATTATGTTAATATACCAATTAAGCGTGTAAACACACTGCTGCACTGAAAAACTAAACACTGACTTTAATTAAAGGTATTATGTCAACACATTTCACATAACTGTATTAGGTTAGTTGAAAGCAATTTATATTAACTTTATTTATGTAAACTTAAAATGATTGCTTTCAACTAAACTAATAAAGCAATGTTAAATCTGTCGACATTATACATTTAATTAAATTCAATGGTTCAGTTTTTCAATGTGATAGGAAGATGGCCTTTTCTCATTGGTTGATGCCAGCCTGTGGGTTCCTGGATTTCCTCTGTTGCCGGAATGAGAATCACCCGCCACGACAGGAAAACCCCACCTTGGATGCAATTACACCATATCGATTGTGGTTGAAGGACAACCTCTTTAATCACTACAACCACCCCCCACGCCGCCACCACCACCCTGTAATACCAACCCACTCATGCACACAGGTAAACAAAAGATCATCGACTGCATTGTTTTCCTATCTATAATTAATTCTGTTCTCCTGTAGTGACCCCTCAGCCCCGCGGGGATCCTTTAAGATCAATCTGATCTCAGGGTAGCCGTACAGTAATGGGGAGGTAGGCCGTTACACAGTGGGCAGGCAAGGGATAATGCAGCCTTTCCAGATAAGTAGTTAGTGATGACATTAGCTTGAAGGATGACAAGAGGCAATCAGCCATAAAGTCTACTGATGTGCTCTGCAAACTCATATTAACAGTGCGAACGCTTTTCCATTTCACCGAGACAAAGCAGGGCTATCAGCTTGCCTGCTCATCATCCAGGGCTCAGGACGACAGCGAGACGATACATCAGAGCAAAGAACGGAAAAAACACCTCATCCTACTCTTTGTTTCTTTCTTGAATGGCAGATATACAATTGGTGTGTGTGTTACCGCTGGTGTGTCCTAAACACAATAAGAGTCAATCTTGTCAGTCAGCAAAAGCGCTTTTGCTAATGTGCTTGTGATAAGCAGCAGTTAAAATAAATCTGTTTTTTAGTCCTATTGTTGCATTTAGTTTAGTTTATTAGTTTATAATGTCGTGGACAGTCCCCATTAATTAACTGCCACAAAAAACTGTAAATGGGGCAGCTTTCATTTCCAGCTGTTGTCCCCACCCAGATGATAACAGACACCCTTAAATCACAATATGTGCGTTGTATGTAAATGTAAACACCTACATTAGTAGATCATGCTTATTTATAAGAAACGTAATGCTTTAAAGAGTGAACAATAATAAAAGCCTAATGAGTTTGTTATAACTTTTCCCTCCATGTTCCTCTGCCCAGGTGCGCTGTGTTTCTGCAACGATGTGCATAACGAGACCCACCTGGAGGAGGAACAGCCTCTGGCGTTGGGACTGCTGTGTTTCTGCCTCTTAGCCCAAGATTCATATGTATATTTTGCATTTTTGATTACTAAATGCTATGGTTTCAATTCTTTTGAATGTGTCTTCTAAAATGTATTTAGGTCAGTGGTGGAGTTTTCAAGCCCCTCAGGGCCACCTAAAGGTGGGGCATAACAGATGTAAAATATATAGTGTCATCCTGTTAGGTTAAAGTCACCTGTTGACTGAATATTCTGATGTGTCTGCTGTCTCTTCTTGCATTATTTCTATTTTTATTTTATTTTTATTTACTTGCACATTTTTGCAACATTCCCCTGCACTATTTCTATTCGGTAATTCCTTTGAGTATTTTTATTGCTTTTATGTCATATGACTATAAATCTTTTGAATCTTTGAATCTGGTGCTGCAGTAGATATATGATTAGAGCCGTGGGACTGAACGTAAACAGGAAGTTTGCTGGCTGTACATCAAAACGATGAGCTTTGGAGTATATTGAATAGTAAAGCTTTAAAACACCTGCCACATTTCTCTGGTATTGTAACTTTATTTAGGTTTAATATCATATTTATATGAATGAAATACAATCCCCAATACCAAAAATAATAGATGTAAAAATGACCCCGATGACCCCTTGTCATGTTTCATGGTTGGGCAATGCTAACATATTCAGTTCACATTCACACATTGAGCCGTGGCCTTTGAGCTCGGAATGAGAAATGTCTTTGCACTGATACACATAAATGTGATTTCAGGGCTTCCCACACATAGACTTAACTTGGGCGGGCCGCCCAGGTATATTAAGACCTGTTTAGTTTTGGGTTTTTTTTACGTTTTTTTATCCGTCCGCTAGCACGACGCCATCCACGATCGATTAACAATGATCTCCTCGCTCTACGCCTCCTGTTTGCTCTGCTATCGTGTGAAGGGTCTGCTAACAAGCGACAACACAGAAAGGGAGCCCTTACGAGAAAAAGAGAAGAGGACGTTGGAATTACCTGAGAAGACGCAGACACTTAAAAGTTGAAGACCAACCCCACGGTCCTGCGCTGCCACCGCCGCTCTGCTGCTGTGGCTCTTTATCATTGTGAACACCAGCCTTAATTAACAGATGTGGTGGAATAAAATATCCCCTCAGCTAACTGATGCCCCAGATACTGTCTCTTTGTTGCTGCACATTCATCATCACCACGGCAGGAAATGGAATCCCTAACATGATAGGTGTATGCAATATTTAGTGATATATAGAAACCAGAGTTCTATCCCCAGAAATCCCACTGACAGAACCTGGAGCTCGAGGATGAACTACATTCTACAGGTAACGGTCAATGGTTGAAAACAATACAGTGTGTTTCTGAAGCATGTTGCATCATTGATAGGTTAGAGAGTCTTCAACAGGATCTACTGTGGAATAACTACACAGTTAAAGTTTGAGGTCAGTGTTGGATTGATGTGTTTCTTAATGAAGTCTCAACTCAAACTGTTTTTTCTTGACAACAGCATTATCTTGGCACTCGATGTAACAGTATTAATGTTTCTGTTCTGCAACTTGATTGGATACTCTCGGATTGGTTTAGGGCATCAGGGATATTAAGTGTTGACTTGCTAGAAATGTTAGTTGATCAAGAAAATACGGGAAAATAATAGATTAGCTAGGGTTGTTGTAGCTGAGATTTAGGAAAGGTATTAAGTATTAGGTAAAAAGGCTCGAGTCTTAGAGAAATAACAAGTCATCAAATGTGCGACTCAAGTCCCATTCCTGATGCATGCTGCCATATTGTGTTACCCAGAAAATCAAAGAGGGAAGGTAGCCAACATAGAAAGGAGGTAAGCCATGCAAGGCACAACATCACATGGGATAGGCTGTAACACATAGTAATTCATCCTTTCCAAAATGGCCCATAGACAGGCACATTATAGGAGGTGAAATGAGCTATGACGTTGTATTGATATTCTATGTCCAATCAAGACTTTACAAAGGAAATATAACCCAATTAGCATTTGAGTTGCTAAAGGTTTAGCTCACGTCTTCTCCATCGTCTTGTTCGGCAGAGAGAGATCTACAGTCTCAAAATGAAAGAGGATTCAAACCGTCTAAACTACCCAGTGAGCTGTTAAACCTAATCATTAATTAAAGGAAGTGTCAGTTCCCTAGTTTGTTGGTGTAAACTGTAAGGAACAGTCAAAACAAATGTAAGGATTCACCCATTTACACACACATTCAATCAGAGACATCCCTCACAAACACACTTCATTATGTGACCGCACAGGTCTGGTATCAAACTACCGGCCTTCTGATTGATTGTTGGTTCAAGCTTCCTCCTGAGTCACATCTTGCTCCTCATTTATGAATATTATAATTCTTTCAGTTGAATTAAACTAACATGAAATGCAATTTGCTCTTTGATCATTGTGTGGTTGCTAGTAATAGCTAGTTATGTTATGTTGTCAAGGTTACTTTTTTTGCTAGGCTTTCGGTAAATAGCGCTAGTTTTTCTTCAGATTTCTGTCCACAGACACAGTTAAATTGGATGTGTTTATCAGGAGACTGAAGGATGTCAGAGGTAATGTATGTTCTGTTAAACTGTATCATCCAGCCAGCTGTTTTGCTTTCTGATGATCACTGGACCATGACTGGAATACTTTCACTCACCATTTTAGATTATATATTTTACACTGTAGTTGCTTGTTACTCTTCCCATGTATGTCAGTATCTGCAACTCCAATAAAAAATATTCACAGTTCAAACCAGTGCCAGCCAGCCTCTTCTCCCACAGTGACGGAGGTGTCTGAGATCCAGCAGACTTGTTGGGCAACCAAACGCTCTGGCCAATTAGTGACTCACCCAGGCCTTCTACCTCCTAATCAGTACTGCTTCCATTGCATTGGATTGGGATTCTGGAGTATAAAAAGCACTGACGTATAACAGGCAAAGTTGGCTAGCTCTCCGGGACTTCCGGCTTGATGAGAGTGCACAGTCACTCAGGAGAATGGCTGTGATGGGCCTGCACCCCCACTGCTTACCAGCCCTGACAGCCTCTTAGCTTCGAAATCATAACAGGCTGTGAAACCAAATGCTAAATGCCACCAAAGTTCTCCTACACACCAGAAACCCATTTAATGGCTTTAATGGCTTGGATGGCCTCTGAACAAGGTGAGGAAAAGATACCATGGTCTTACCAACATGTTTAACCTGGCTTGCTACCACAGTTTGGGAAATGTAAGCAGAGGAGTATTTAGTTGGTTGGAATCGGCAAAAGAAAGTACTATATGACACTAAATCTTACTCATCCTCCTTAAGTATGATTTTTACTTATAAGACAGTTCCAGTACCACTGCATTTATTTTGATGTACTATTCTGGTGGTGTAAAAATATTGCTCCCTGTTAATAAAACCCTAAACTGTAAAAATGATGGAGTTTCCCTTTATTTTATTTAATATTCCACTCCTTGCACTCAACTGTGCTATATAGCCTATATTCTTTTTTACTCTCTAATGCTGGTTTATTCCTTATTCTATTTTTAGATGTTTATATATTTTTAGAGTTGATTATTTCAACTCTTAACTTCTAATTATGTGCAATGCCTTGTTTTCTTTTATGCTGCTGTAACGCAAACATTTCCAAGTTTGGGATTGATAAAGTACCTCTGATCTTGTGTTAAATTCTTTAGACAGATTTAAATGATAAAGATCAAAACAATAAAAGGAGGGGAAGTTGACAGCCGTACAATCTACAGATCTGAGGTGCACATTAAACTCATCATACCGACAATCCTAGGTATACTTTTACCAGTTTCCCCATCTTAGTTTAGGTTTATAGCATGCTAACATTAGCAATAACACAGCTAAGGGTGTTTGGAAAACAATAGGTTTTGTAGCAATTTGTGATTAACTTATTGTTAAAATGAACAATGAATATCCTAACACTTCATGTAAATCCCTGGTGTTGAGATATTTCCGTTTAGATCAGAGTGGTCGACCAACCAGTAGTGCCATGCCTAGCGCATCCTCATCTAAAAATCCTAAACATGTTCATAAGCTCTATGCAGTGCTTTGTGGCGCTGCATAGAGCTTATGGCGTCTGATGTACAGATGCTACATGACAGTGTCCACATTAAATCAGCATAACACAATGGTACTAACTGAATGTGGGTTTCAGGTCTAATTGGGCATTCACTGCTGACTCATTAGCACGAGTGCCACTTATACAAACACCTTATTGTGTAGCCACTTAATATAAATTATACTGTGTGTCATTGACTCCATCTCTGGGGAAATGCATGTGAATAAAAGCATTGTGTAAGCTGACAGAGACCTTTATGCAGCTATTACACTATCCTGACCTCTTCAGCAGCCAGCACTTATCTGAATTTATTTGACGCTAAAGTGTTCCAGTTAGTAGTAACCCCTACAGAGAGATGTAAAACATGCCTTGGAGGCCTCACATAGACCGCTTATACATTCAGGAGTTTTCACAATGGGATTTAAGTCTGGAAAACATCTAAACTGGTTTTGACTGATAGTTTGAAGTTGAGGAGTGTCTAGATCAGAGGCAACCAACCTTTTACTCAAAGTTTTAAGCCACATGTTACCTCTGACAAGCAGTCATTAGCAGACAAAATGTCCTTGAAATTACAAAACTTAATTTTTGACTTCCATAACCAGTGCAAGTTATGTCTGTTCCATGTTTTAAAATGAGTAACTAGTGGCACAGATCTTGGACTAGAACTGTACACATGTTGTAAGAGTCATATTGGTTGTGTTCAACCAATGATAAGTCTCCTAAACTGCAACGTCATTACCGTAGTTCCCAGAATATCAGGAACTACCGCTGCAGTAGAATGACTATGGCTAAACATCTAAATTTGTTTCTGGAAATGGGTTCTGGTTTTATGGGAAGTTTCCTGCAGTGCAGATTATCAAATAGCACTTTGGAGACCCCTTTCAAAGGGCAAAACGTAACTTTTCTACACTGCACTTACGAGACCTAAAGTGTGCATGGTATGACCTTTGAACTACTCTTTCCACAAAAACGACGACGTGACTTCTTTCCAGGTGAGACGGTCCCAAAGTATATATTTTATTATCCACTGGTGCGAGTCATCACATCAAGCCTGTGGTGGACATCCAATGTTTCCATTCAGAATGGAACAAGTTCACCTTAAGACATGATCGGATGGCAATTTACACAACTATGTTTGTAAGTAGCGTAGAGAAAACTGTTAGGCCAAGAACTGCCACTTATCTCTTGCAGCCTACTTGAAATAAGATCTGCCACACAAATGCTTACTGAGCCTTGTCAGGCCAAACTGAAAGAAACAAACATTGAGGTCAGGTTTAACAAGGCTCCAGATGGAAAACAAATCCAATAATTATGCATTCTTAACGCAGATAAAGACATGCTTTGCTTTCATTAATGTAGCTACCAAGGCAAACACTTGGTTTTCAAGATCTCCCTAAAAACCCTTTGTTGTTTGTCAGTAAGGACACTACTCTAAATCTGACCCTGTATCCTGACACTTATCCACATGACACCCTAAAACTGCCCGTCTCCTATTTCAGCCCACCTTTCTTATTATCTCTGTGGCTTTCTTACAGAGCTGCATACGGCTTTGCAGAAAGCCTAACTATGTGTCCATGAGATCCTGAGGGCCTGTCCCCATGTCTCCTCCTCTTCCTCCCCACAGCGCCCACATTCCAACCCACCGAGATGTGTCTGAAGTAGGACGGTAGAAAGCAGAGTGAGCAGGAAATGCTAAGCAGAGCCTCCCATCCATTAGACCAACAAACATCAGCATCCATTTCACTACCACAACGGAAATGCTACCTATTAGCACAGTGGGGATGGGTGGTAGTGATGATGTTGGTAGTGGAGGTGTGTGTGTGTGTGTGGGGGGGGGGCTGATGCCGTTTCAGGCAAATCATTGAGACTTTGTTCCAAAAGCTGCAGATAAATCTAAACACACACACACACACACACACACACACACACACACACACACACACACACACACACACACACACACACACACACACACTGCCTTCCCCTTTTCCCGCTACTTCCTTCCTATCCCCAGTCTCTTGTCACATCCTCACCATCTAGACGACACTCAGGTGGGCCATCCTCTTTCAAGTTGTCATGCTAGCATGAGAGCTCATCATCACCCAAACCAACCCCCCCACCCCACCCCCAAACCAAAACCCAACACACACTCGTACACTACCATGCATGCAGGTATCTTCAATCCATATCTGCCCTGTAAATGCACAAATGCCGAAGTGCCTGCACATCGCCCTTTACAACATTACGTGTGTCAGATATATCTGGGGAATATTACTCATGCTCAAACACACCCACCAGCTAACAGAAGCCATGTACCCGAAGCAAAGGAAGAAAGAGGTGGGGGGGAATGGCAAGGGATGCAGGACAAAATAAGCACCAATCTCAGCCTTCCTCTTACCTTCCAGGAGGAAACAGCTCACCTGGATGCCTCTGAAGAGCAGAGAGAAAGCATTCAGGCCAACCTCTCTCCCTGCAAACCAGCTCAAAACATCTCCCTCCCTCCCTCACTCTCTCTCCCTTCCCTCTCTTCCGCTCCCTTCGCAAGCTGGAAATGATCAGATTGTACTATAAGCAGAGGGGGGGAGTGAAATCTGAGGCGGTGCAGGGTATAAGGAGTCTGCGTTGTCTCTTGCTGACAGCCCTGAGATATTGTGAGCCTGTAGCTCATATGGGACTAAGGGGGGAGGATGGGAGGACAGACAGTAAAAAAAGGATGCGATGCAGCAGATGAGGGGGGGGAACGTGTGTCTGCGAGGACATTCTGAAACCCTAGAGGACCCCCGTTCAGTGGATATGGTACAGCCCAGAGGAGCAGCAGCTAGCAGCTGAGGCTGCAGCTACGGCAGGAACGTGTGTGAACGTGAGCTGCTCTACGCTGAGGGAAGAGGAGCTGCGCTGGACTGTTTGTCTGCCTCACTGGGTTGCAGCACCTCAGCGTTACATATTCATGTAGGATGCCAATACAAGATGGCATCAAAAAAAAGAACAGATGGATATTTGCATTACATCCTCATCGTCTGTAACCTCTATTTGGAATGACTTTTATATGTAAAAATGTGAATTCCCAAAATATGCAGGAGGGAGAAGGAACGCCCCCTTACCAACATGACCTATTGACTGATCATTGGCTAGAGAAGTGTCTAAATCAATTGTACCCAACCTCTTTACAAGAACTTCCCATTTTGGGATCAATAAAGTATCTATCCTATCTACTCACAGCCATATGCAACCTTTGAAAAGCTGACAATGGCAGACAAAATGTCCTTTAAACTATAAAACGTTGTGTTTGACGTCCATTACCAGTACAAGTAATGCCTATAGAGCCATAGTGTTTGTGTTGGACCAATGAAGACTCTTCAACACTGGACCAGATTACCAAAAACTATGACCTCCACAGTATCACTGGGCTTAACATCTTGATCTGGTCCCTGGTTCTGGAAATGGGTTCTAGATCCCTGGAAAGGTTCCTGCAGTGTAGAATGTCAAATAGCAGTCTCCTCATCATCTGTAACTGCAATATTGCCTTGTGTTTTATCAGTAAAATGTTTGCAAGAGAGGAGGAACTGTGCAACCCCCCTTAACAACATGACCTTTGAACAACTCCAGAATAAATGTCCTAAGCCTGCAAACTCTTGATTTATAGCAAATAAAATGCTATTCTTGAGTAGAAACATCATCTACAAAATGTTCTCTGTCATCAAACCAACAGAGGCAAAGGTTCAATTGCTTCAGCTTACAAAAAGGTGTAAAGGGCTCACAGACATAGCTTCTTCTGACTTGTTTTTTATGCAATCTTTATAAAGCTTATTTGAAAATGTTGTGTAAGCACTCTTTATCAGGGTTATCTGAGTAAAAGCAATAATCCGTGACTTTTTTAAACTACCTGTAGTGTGTCTCCATTCGGATGCATTCTTTAGTACACTGCTAAGTTGTACTGTGTGAACAGACTGCATCTGTAAGCTAGCTGGCCAGCTAGCAACATTAATGTTAGCGGAAGCAAATCATTAGTGTGCTCAATAACCCAATAAAATGGACAGTGGGTTTTTTTCTGCATGGTTTTTTCTGCATGGTTTTTTTCTGCATTTCTGTTTTTTTCTGTTTGATAGTAAAACAGCAACATGTATACCTTTTTATTTGTATAGCGCTGTGTTGACACATCATCAGCATCAGGTCTAAAACCACCAGACTCAGGGACAGTTTCATCACGAAGGCCATAAGACTGCTAAACGCCTGAGCTCTGTGAAGTGCCTCCATGACACAAAACATTCATCTGGTTTTATCTAAAAATGTGTTTAATTTATTATCTCAATAGTTATTAGTAGATCAAACAGGATTTAATTGGATTTCACTGTATAATGTTTAACCTTACATACTGTTGTTGTATATTTAATTAAATGAATGTACATAGAATCCTGCATTACTTCGTCACTTTCAACATTTTCTGCATGTATATACTTCATCTGGACTACTTATAGACTGGTCTAGCAACATAACCTAACATTATTTTACTATAACTTATCCTACTCTGTTTCATTTTGCATTATTTGTAGTTTGTCTTTTGTCCTATTATAAAATCTGGTATTGTTGGAGGAGCTCAGGACCTAAGATCATAGCATAACTACGCAGTAGCTACTGTGCACATGATAATAAAACCATTGAACCTTGAACATGAGCCACTGCAATCACTGTTCCTACAACTTTTGTATCGTAGCAAAATGTCAATGATTTAGTATGAAAGGTGTCCAGCAATGTTTTTGTATCAGAGAGTAAGTTGAACACATTTGAAACTGGAAAGGAGGGAAAAGACTGGATATCCACATATTGCCTTTGTCTGAGCACCAGCATCTATTTAAAATTGATACCAATGAGAACCGAGCGCATGCCTTTGGACAAGGCCGCAACCAGAAAAGGCGCAGCGCCTGGCGTCTTTGTTCTGCATTTTTCAGAAAGCGCCGGTGTTGTCACTGTAGAAATTGGAAGAAAGGTGTCACACCTAAACTATCATAGCAAAGACCAGGAACACCAAGCAGATCGACCAGGTGGACACGGGGTGTTGCTGCCGGTGAGTGTTTGACTTTCAATGTCCTCCTCCCACGCAGGGTTGGGAGGGTTACTTTAAAAATGTATTCCGTTACAATTACTAATTACCTGTTAAAAAATATAGTCAGTAACCTAATCTAAGTACCACAATATTAAAGTAACGTAACCTGATTACTTTCCGTTACTTTTGGATTACCTCAATACCAAATGTGCCAATAAAGACAAGAGAAAATAATTATCAATAAGATGTGTATTCTGTAAGACAAAACAACAATGTAAGACTACATTACATTATAGCTTACAAAACAGAAATAAAATCGGGTCTTTTTTTTTATTAAGAAACAGAATATGCTTTCTTTTTTAGCTTACTACATGGATTAAGAGTATCCACAGTATTTTTAACGAACCGGTCGTCCACCTACTGAACTGTCAAAAAGAAGAAAACCATAGCAAAAACAGGCCTAAAGATTTCAAGTTAAATGATTGGCTAGGCCTACAGAATAGTATAGTTTACAAATGCTGTTTTAGTTTAACACATGAATTAAGAGCATACTTGTAGGTGTCCACCTACTGCATTTAAAAAAAGAAGCAGAATGAAATTAAATGAAAACCATAAAGCAAATTCAGGTAGTACGCCTACCTATTCCAAGTATGGGACTACAAAAATAGTATTGTTTACAAAGCAAACATAAAATGTTACACTTTACAATTTCATTTACAATACAAGGTAAACAGAACATGCTGTTTTAGTGCGTGGGTTAAGAACCTCCACTGTATTTCTATTCTAACAAATCAGGTGTCCACCTACTGAATTTTCAAAAAGAAATAAAAAGAAAACCATAAGTCAAATTTAGGCAGAAGATTCTTATGATGAGGACAGACCTACAATTTAAGACCATGGAGCATAGTTTACAAGGCAAAACAATTGCACTTAAGTGTGTAGCTACCATTTGGAAAACCCAAAGACTGGATAAATGTGCATCCCAACTGTAGGCCTACATTCAAACAAAACCTAGTTTTGGGCAAAACTTTCTGTTGTAACGAAGGAGGAGGACTTGCTCCATGTGTTCATCTGACATTCTGCTACGAGATGAGGTAAATATATTTCCTCCATAACTGAACAGACGTTCCACTGGAGCACTAGAAGGCAGTGTAGTATTGTAATTCATGAAGAGCTGCTTAACCAAGGAAAATGCATGTAGGGAATCCATGTTCTTCACAGTATCATCGAGGAACCGCCGAACCTCTTCATCCGCTGTGCCTTGATCAGCCCTTTTCTTCCCAAACACAAAAAACTCCTCATCTGATCCATCAGTGTCAGAGCTGATGTTCATTTCAGCTGCAGGAGGTGCCCTGGATTCCAAAGATGTTGCCTCCTGAATCCCTGTTTTGCACATATCCTCTTTCTTCTCCAGAGGGAGCCAGCACAAGCGATATTTTGTCATGGTGGTCGCTGCCATTTTTGCCTCATGGCTACTCAGCATGGCACCGAAGCGGCTGTCAAGTGCCTCAATGACTGCAGCAAGGATGTTTGCTGTGTAGGTCACATGTGCCAATTTGTCAGAGAGCTTTGGAACGAGGAACCCAAGATAGCACTTTTTCTCCCCCTGTAGAAGATCAATGGATTGAGCAAGTGGCTGTAACACAGCTACTGTACATATTCCCTGAAAAAGTCATCTCATGAGGGTGTAGCCTGGTCACGCCAAGCCTTTCGCAGATGTCGCCCAGCTGATCTTCTGTAAGTCCAACCAGTTTGGCAATGGCCATATATTCAGAGCTCCATCTTGTGACACATGGAACAGAAACCTTCGTGTTGGCAATATCTTGCACTGCTTCTGCAGCTGCTGATGACTGGTGTGCCTTGTTCCATATGGCAGAACACTTTCCCATTGCACTTCGATACACTTTACGGGATGGCCCTTTTAATGCTGCTTTATCCACCTCGTTGGTGGCTAACGAGGTGGATCGTTGGTTGAGCGTGTGTGCTGCACATCTTTGATGAGGGGGAAGGAAAAAATGAAGCTCCTCATCTCCCTCCATCTCCAAAATGTCCGTCCGGTGCTGCCACCTCCTCAGTTGTTTCAAATTCACGGAAAGCTTTAACTAAGTTACTCCCGCTGTCTGTAACTGTGGCCCTTACTTTGTACTTTGTACTCTACATGTATTTCACAAATATTTGCAGCAATGACATCGAACATATGCTTTCCCTTCACTCGACCACAGGCCAATGCTGCAGACTTCATCTCCATCGTGTCCTCCTCAATCCAGTGGCATGTCATGGCATGTGCAGTCCACAAGTCTGCTGTTGTGCACACATGTCACTTTCTGAAGTGTTGCAGTCAAGGTTTCTTTCATGGCAGCAGATTCCCTCTCAATACGCTGGACTAGTGTCTTTCTGCACATGATCTGACCACCACTGATTCCCTCTACAAGCTTTCTGAATGAAGGCTGCTCAACCAAGGAGAAAGGCTGGACATCATCAATCACAAACTTAAATATTAGTCTACTGACTGTACTCTGGGATGTGCTGCTGTGTCCAAGTCCAAGTTTTGCTTGTTTGAAGGGAGGATGCAATGCCTCTTGTAACTCCTTCATGTTCAGCAGGCTGCTCATCCTTCTCAGACCGGCTAGTGTCTGCTTTGGTCAGAAGTAAGTGACTTGGATGCTTCAACATAAAGCGCACATTAAAAAGCAAGCAAAGTTTCATCTGCTACTCCAAACCAGAGCTAGTAAACTTGAAAGTTATTGTCCTTTCTTTATTAATTCCATATTTGTGCTGGTGAAATTGTCTAGCCTAATGTAATGTTCTATGTTGTTTAATTGTTTGTCCAGCTATTCCTTCCTTTGTTACGATTATCCTTTGTCAGATTAATAGCGGGAATGATACGCATATAAAGTAAATGTACTTGTCAGTATGCTAATCACACTTGACACTCAAACTTCAATTAAACTGCCATAAACTTATTCCAGTCTGGGGCTAGTGCTGTTACCACACACCATCCCAGTCACAAGCATCACCACTTACATACAGTCCCAAAATATTTTTCAGTAGCTAGTAACGTAAGTAGTATTACACAAGTTAGCTAACGTTAGCTAACTAACGTTAACTTTAGCTAACTGGATTTCTGTGTAGCTAACCTTAACGGTTGGTCTTACCTGTAAATGTTTCTTCAAATTTGATGTCGACTCCTTGGACAGTACATTTACAGCTGGAAGGCACAGCTTGCACTGCACTGTAATATTGTTTCCCCTTTCTCCTTTGAAAACAAAATTATCGCGAAATTTCCAACCAGTAAATGCATTCCTACGACTTGCCATGATGACCACAGTGGTGTTGTGAGACTCGTGAATGTGCCCGTATGTGCATCGTCATATATCATTCTTTAATATATTTTACCATTGTAATCCTGCTACTAATCCCTATTTTTCAAAATGTATCGGTAATCTGATTATGTCTTTTTTTTCTGTAACTGTAAGGGAATACAGTTACCTTTTGTTTGTATTCTAATTACGTAACGCCGTTACATGTACTATTCCGTTACTCCCCAAGCCTGCTCCCGCGCTATATGGCTGCCAGAGTGATGACAAGCTCATTCAGACAAAGGCTGAGAGCAACAATCTTCCAGTTGGTGCTTATTAACTGCAGGGTTCGAAATAACGACACGCCCGCAAGCCCGGGTCTAGTAACTTTCTTACCGGGCTAGTAACTCTATGCACTTGCCTGCCCGTGTGTCTGGCAATTTTACAGCCCCTTTGCACGGAGCGTCTATTACAAGCATTACGGCCGTCATCGCGAACCTATTTTTGCTATTGTAAACCTCTCTTGCACAACATAAGATTGGTCTTATTTCGCACACGCTGCATTCGTGTCTTAATAATTTGTTTATTCAAATGTTTTTGTCCCTTCTGATAACCCGTAGGGTTCATGCTGTGTGTTGCCCACGATAACATGTAATAAAGTTAGCGTTCAATCTTATAGGTAAGCCACGTCATTTTACGGTGAACATAATCTTGGTTTTAGAAGTTAAGGTCACACAGGAGTATATTTGTAATGAGTTTGCCTGAATGCTAATCGTGTACACTGTTAAATGTTGGGTGATTTGTATAACTAGCACTTTTAAATCATTTGTAAAACATAAAAAATGGATGGAGATGTCAATGAGGAGATGTTAGATCTAGCAGTGACATACGGTGAGGTTCGTGGCTGGCGAGGCAGACACTTCCACTTTCAGTCAGATTTACGAGTAGGCCTATCTTAATCACTATAAAATCTGCCATTTTGACGAACAAGGTCATAAACGTCAAAGACATAACGTAGCCTCATAACGTAGCTCAGATCAACGGCAGAACAAGCATAACCCCGACTGGTGCGCTCTCGCACGTCCCCCTCATTGAGGCAGAGCTAGCTACTGTGTTTGCCTCCCTTCTGCGTTTTCACTGCAGTTGATCTAGTAATGGCCCTATTCACTTTTGATTTTATTTAAGGTTTGTCTTAGGGATTTCGCAGATTATTATACAAAAAAACTCCAAACTCCATACACCCACCATAATAATAATAATAGGCCTATAGAAAAAAAAATGACTATAACAAGTCAACAAGTTTAGTAGTCCAAGGGCTTGGCCCTATACCACATTTAGCTCTGCCTCCTCTGCCTCCCCTGACTGCAAGTCTGTGAGTAATAGTAGTAATATAATCAGAACTAGCATTAAATGTACTGTATAAAGAATGAATAAATACATGTTCACAATCAATCTTATAGATGCTGTGCAAGAGAGGTTGACAATAACAAAGCAAAATCATGCTCCGTCAGTGGTGTGGTCTCACGCCTAACCAACCACCTGAAAAGAAAAAGAAAATGGATTTAAAGGAAGTGAATAAGGCATACGATGCCACTAAAAGGAAACGAAGTGTAGTGCCTGCATGGAAAGCAGAATTTCCTTGGTTGATTGTGGACGAAAGTGAAACTTTATTCTGCCTGCCATGTCAAACTGTATACGGCCCCCATGCTGAAACCCGACAACAGAGGGATATCTTCAGAAAGCGAAGTCAAGGTTCCTTTGTCAAAGGGTGTCAAAACCTGAAGCATGACACTTTAGTCTGTCACCAACGATCTGACGGCCACAAGGAAGCCCAGGAGAAGTATGAGGCCAGGAATAAGAAGAAAGGTGAGAGCATAGCCGAGAAGACCATTGAGACTTTGAATACTAAAGTATTTCAGAAGCTCAAGATACTCTTCATAAATGCCCACGCCCTTGCCATGCACTGCAGACCAGTTTCTGATTTCAAATGGATGTGTGAGATGGATGAGAAGAAGGGCCTGGATCTCGGCAGCACCTACAGAAATGAAAAGAGCTGTAAGGAGTTTTTGGTTGCTATAGCCGAAATCACCCGTCTAGCAATTGAAGACAAGGTAAAGAGTGCTAAGTTTATCACAATAATGTCCGACGGATCAACAGATGTCTCTGCCACTGAACAAGAGATTGTTTACTTGCACTTTGCAGTGGATGGCAAGACTCACTGCAATTTCCTTGGACTTGTACAGTGTGACAAACCAGATGCCAATGGCATCTATGATGCTATAATGCAAGCTGTAAAGCTCCCGGGGATCCCAAAGGAAGAAATGATGAAGAAGATTGTGGGATTTGCTGGCGATGGGGCGGCTGTCAACACCGGGAAAAAGGCTGGGGTGATCGCTCTCATGCGGGAAAGAATCAGTGGAGACATACTGATGGTGCAGTGCATGGCCCATAGGGTGGAATTGGCCTTCAAAGAAGCCATGAAACAAGCCTCTTTGTTCATCAAAGTCTATGTCCTCCTGGATGCTCTGTACAAGCTTTACAGGATCCCTAAACAGGCCGCTGGTTTGAAGGCAGCTTTCAGTACCACCAACATCTCCAAGATCTGGCCTGTCCGAGTTGGAGGAACGCGCTGGGTTAGCCATACCCACACAGCACTGCAAAACATGTTGCGTGGTTACCGTGCAATTGTTCTTCATCTCAGTCAAGACATTTGATAATAATAACATGTTATTAACAGCCCGATGAATTTTCTGTTGCATGAATGATATCATCTGATATCCACTGTGGCAACATATTGAAATACATTTTTGTAAATTGAAATTAAAAAAAATATTAAATGAATTGCAGGTTGCCACCACCAGGACAGCTAGTGGTATGCAAGCAAAGGCAAAAGGTCTCCTGAAAACGCTGCGCTCCAAAGATGCCATGACTTTTGCCCACTTCCTAAGTGACATTCTGGCCGTTCTCTCCAAACTGTCGAAGACGCTGCAGCAGAGAGAAGTTTGTACCTTTCATGTACATGAAGCACTGAAGGCCACAATGACCAGCATCAACAAATTCAAGGACCGGTAATATAGATACATTGCTCATTAAATCATGAAGTCATTTCCTGCTCTAATTAGTTGTTTAACCACTTGCTTATTTACGTAAATGCTCTTTGCTATTGCTGGTTCTTTTGTAAATCACAACTGTTTTATGCCTTTATTTTTGGTGGTGATGGTTTTGGTGCTGGTTTCACTATTTCAGGGCAGGACCTGAGCAGCGGAAACTCCAGCAGGGAGACTGTAACTCCTTTGAAGGTCAGACCCTAACAGGGGTAGACCACTCTTCAGGCCAGATTGAGAAGGTCGTTGAGGCATTGGTTGGTTCACTAGCCCGGAGATTCAGTGACATGGGAGGTGAAGTCCTCAAAGCTACAAAAATAGCGGACATGCAGTCATGGCCTCAGGAGCATGAAGATGATTTTGGGGATGACTTCATTGGAGTGATTATCGACCACTACAGGGAGCACTTCGACAATGTTGGAGTAGATGTAAGTGCAATCGAAGCAGAGTGGACCTCCCTCAAACAAGCATTGTACGAAAACCAGGGGAACAAGATTCACTCCATGTCCTGGCCATCTGTGTTTGAGCTTTACAAGAGCACGTTTCCAAATATCCTGCATGTAATTGATCTGGTCTTATCACTCCCTGCCGCCACCTCTGAGTGTGAGAGAGGATTCTCTCAAATGAAGATTACCAAGTCCCAGTACAGGAATAGACTGAAGGCTACCACCATGACAATGCTCATGACAATTCAGCTGCACTCAGAACCTACAAAGGATTTTGATCCATCATCTGCCATTCACCAGTGGAATCAAAACCACAATCGCAGACCCAACTTCATGGAGGGAAGAAAGAAAGGCAGAATGGCAGCTTTGGAGGGAGCCAAACAAGTGCAGGAAGAGATTGATGGAGTTGACGGAGTGGATGGTGCTCAAATGGTTGCTGAAGCTGCTGGGGGTGCAGTAGTTGAAGCTGAAACCAATGAGATAAACTCTGATGACTCAGACTGGTTTACAGACATGGAGGATAATGTAGATTCTGACGATGGTGAGATGGAAGATAGAGGTCTTGTTGGTGAGGATGAGGAATGATTGTGGTAGTCTGTTGTAGACCAATTACTACTGCTATTACAGCAAGTATTACGGTTTGTATTACCATTTTGCCTAAATGAACTGATGTTGATCGTTTGATCCACTGCTAATATTGTTCATGTCCCTTGTTCTCAGTCTGTTGTTCTACTTTAATAAATTATTGTTTGTAATCTGCTGTGTTTTTTCTTTGAAGAAAATGTAAAGCGCTGTCACTTATCCCAGCCTAAAGTATACTGATAATACAATCATGCCAAAAATAGCTGAAAACACAAATACAAAATAACAATAATGTCCAATTTTATCTTTTCTGAGCTGAAAGTCCGCCAAATCGCTTTTTTTATTATTATTATTATGAAAATTGTGGTGTATGATGTGAAAACGTGATGCGCGTGCCTACGACATACATTGATTTGCTTGGTCTAGTAACTTTACACCAGGGCTAGTAACTTTTGAAAGTTACTAGCCCTGTGGTCTAGCTCCTATTTTGGCCGAATTTCATACACTGTTAACTGATAGTAATATCCATGCTAGTCTGTCATGTAACAACGGTGATGCATTATTGACATACCATTACCATAGATAACAATAACTGGGAGTGTGTATTATAAAACACTGGGGCGGGGGCCCTTACACACGACCGGAAATATCATGGATGTGCACTTACACTCACAGCACAAGCATTATGTTTAACAGGGAGCTTTGCAGCAGCAGCTATGCGGTCAGAGGACACGTGTCATTCTTGAGGTTTTCATTTCTCCTAACAACCACCCGGTTTGTACAAAACAAATATGTGAAAATATTAATTCAAAAGCACCACAACAAAATAGAGACAGAAAACATGATGATCGATTCAAGTAGGAATGCCAGAGCAGTTCAGAAGCAGTGTGTGACAATGTGTATTTTGAGTGTACTTCAATAACCTGTTTCCTCTGTTCATCAGTCCACAGAGAGGAGAAGCTGCCGCCCGATGCATGTCACGCTCCGTCACGCTACGAAATACTAATCATCCGACAGAGGAGACTCTTCCTTTGTTCACATTCTCACTCACTGCCCGTTTTTTTCCTAGCTCCCTCTTTCTCTCCGACATAGATGACCTTGACTGACAGGCTTGCTGCCAAAGGATCCTCACCGTGTCTATTGTGATGTAGCGGGGACAGAGGGTGTGAAATCTATGATAAAACAGCTGGGATTGGATCTAAACTGGAGTCAGCAGACAGTGATCAGTTACAACCATACACAAACTGTGGAGATTATTTGCATTTTAAAGGGATTTAACCCTGTAAACATACACACGCACACACACACACACACACACACACACACACACACACACACACACACACACACACACACACACACACACACACACACACACACACACACACACACGTGCAAGCGAGGTGTAGAATAGAGAGGAAAAATAGTGAGCCTGTAGGTCATTCATTATGTATTGCTGCACACAGAACGCTTCCCCAACTCTGGTCCATTCAGCAAATAACCCTAACCCACACACACACGGGTCAATGGGGTGACTGGGGGGGGGGGTCCATCAGGGTGTAAGAGAGGAGACAGCACACAGAGACAATGGACAATCTGCCTGGATGTGATGAGCAGAGAAGGAGCCGATTGAGAGACAGAATTGTACAGAATCGTAAGAGGTTCGAAAATGAATAAAAAAGCTAATTTGATGAAAAATTCAACTCCAAATTGAGAAATACATTATGGTACAGACTACATGGTTTGCTCTTGTTCCCTTAGTTACATTTAAAGAACATTTTAAAGCTGAAGCATATTCTTAGGCAACAGTTTACCCCTAGGATCTTGTTTTCAGCATAACAAAGCCCCCGTGCACAAACCCAGGTCCATAGCGAAAGACTTTAACTCAACTGGCTACCCCGGTCCAGACCCTAAACAGGACATAAGATGCTAATCTTCAGGGTCATCACATGCTTTAATGTTCAAAAAGCTCTTTATTTTTCTCATACTGCCTGTGCTTCAGCACCTCTTTTCACCCTTTGTCTGAAACCAGAGCCCAGTCTGCTCTGATTGGTTAGCTGGCCGGCTCTTTTGTGATTGGTCAACTGCTTAGAGATGCACCTCACATTAGGATATCACATATAATGTGTTAGAGCACTATCCAATTAAAGTCTTACATAGTGATGTCATGTGACATAAGACAAACAGGAAGTAAATGTTACGGAAGTAATTAAAGGAATCCAATGGAGGCGTTTCGAGGGGGGGAGTTTGTGGGAAACAAACTCCTTCTGGAGGGAACAGGGATTTTAGCCTTTGCAGAAAATGCAAATCAATACACAAAAACCTACCACAGGAAAGGGAAAACCCCCCAAAAAGTCTCTCTGACCTCGTTAACCTGGAGGCCTGAATCCTGGAGAGTGGAGGCTGTTGACAGACAAGTCCATTGGAATCCAAATAAGAAAAGTATTGCTTAAATTTGCTTCTAATCTAATGCCTGTAGAGTAAATATGAAGTAAACCAGCTTATGGCTCCAACAGGGAAGAATTGGATCTCTGAAATTGTTCATATCATATTTTACCCATGTTAAACAGAATGCAAATTTATGATAAGATGTATAAAATCACGATTCAACGCAACACACACTTCTGACTGGCATATTTCACAAGCGTTAGCAATGTTAGTTTAACTTTAACACCCAAAGTGTTTGATTGAACAGGCTCAACGTCAGAGAGTGTTTGCAAACAGTGAAAGGTGACAGAGCGCACACACACACACACCAGCCCCTGACATGCTGTCTCACTACACAGCAGCCAGCAGGGCAGCCATCATATTGATTCATCCATCACACACTCATTCCACAGGAAGCAGGCTCCTTGATGGTTGCTAATCCAGACTTCAGATCAGCGGACACGCTGAGGTCTTTTCTCTCGAGATAAACGTTCCTTTTCTGACCTGACCGCCTGCTTCAAGTTATTTGACTGTTGGAAATCTGATTCTGTTAAAGTCAAGTCTAAATGTCCTGACATACTAAGCGGATTACCTGCAATCTGGCTGATTGGCTGTTAAGCTTTGGCAAAACAGGGCACGGTAAAGAGAAACTGACACGAGGAAAACAAACTACTCAAGTAAAGAGGGCACACGTGAAGACTCTTTTCATTTTGCGTTTTATTTCAGCTCAAATTCTAATAATATGATCAGGTCTGAATGACGCTAAGTGGTAAGTAGAATGGTGTGAATGTTCAGCAAACCTTCTTTTTAATGTGCTGTTACAGAGAGTTATTTCCCTCCATGCAGATACAGGATGAATCTGATAGTTGGCTGTTGGCTGAGGTCTTTGCGCTGGGTTAAAGTGAAACTTTAGGCCAAGACTTGGGCAACGTGAAGCCACACAACAGTCAGCTCCGTCAAAACTAGTTATTTGACGTTGGTTTGGTGCATCAGGGTCTTAAAGATCAGTCACTGAATAGATAGAACATCCCACATGTTGTTTTAATGCCCAAATGTCTTTGAGGAATATTTAAACCTATTAATAACCTTACAATGATATATTAAAATTGGGATCTATGGTATTTATTCAATTCTTTTTTTGTTTTCTTTTACTTATTCATACCTTAAAGTGCATTATTTGTTTACATTTCCTTCACAGCCTGCTTTAAATCCTATTCATGCATAAGTTTTGCACTGTGGCACAGGTGACGTCATAAAGGTGCTATACAGTAGTTTACTGCTGAGGATGCCTACCATATAATGTGCCTGAATAATTCACCATTGTTGTGGTTTGTTTACATCCCTGATGCAAAATGTATCATGTCCTGCAGCAACACACTGCTGTTTTTGTTTTGTTTTTCTTGTGGAGCATAAAGGACTAAATTAGCATTATGTTGTGATGACAATACATCCTTGAAACCCAGCGAGGAAAAGGGTTTATGAACAAATAAACAATTCTGTTTCTGCAAGAGTGTTAAATATTTTACCTTGTCTAAAACTCTGAGAGAATAAGACTGATTTCATCTCTGCCTTTCCATGTCATTACATTATTTTAAAAGGGTTTCATATAAAACATCCAACAAAATGTGAAACTTTAATAAAAAGCTTAATGACAAAAAAATATAGCAATTGTGTGACTTTCAAATGACACATGCACACTGCGACTCGTGCCGGTTCGCTGCACGTCACAGTGTGAAATACGTTTCATAAAGTCTTGGTGGGAATATTCCATAGTGTGCAATATTGCCGCTGAGGGGTGTCAGATTGTGTGACAAACAGCCGCTGAACTGTGCAGCTGAGATGCAAATAGGAAAGAGAAGACGCGAGCAGAGACCTGCCATCAGCTCTCTCCACCGCCACGCTGGGAATATGGAACATGTATGAGGGCCCGGGCTTATTTCAAAATGTAGAGTGTGAACATGGACAGCCAATTTAGCTAATAGAGCATGAAATAAATGTGTATTTTTTTTTGTGTCATATTTGGATTCATTGGGGTGTATTCCTACAGAATGTTATCTCTGTGTGTCGTCTAGGACTGCCGTTTTCAGATTAAGATTTAGATTGTTAACCACGTCTAGGATGTCATAGTTATTCAAAGTTTCACATTTATTTGGCGGACCACTAATTCCATGCATTTTTAATACTAACAAAGTATGTTTTGAAGGACCTGACAAATGAAACGCTCCCTTGAATCTCCATATTTTGTAATAAATAATATTTTTCTCCAAAAATCTACCATCACACCATTAATATCACCATCATTTGCATTTCTATTCTTGCAACAGTTTGCATGAGAGATGTAAATCTGGCCACCTCCTGCAACCAAGAGAAACCTCTCCTGACTCTCATTACAGCTGCTGGTGAGAGCAATGGCAACACTGTTAAAATTGTTCCATAAATTTGGATAACTTAGGAAATAATTCTGGCCTAGATATACCAAAATTAATCTACTCTCAAACCTACTCCTCTGTTTTTGTGCTTGTGGATTCAATGATCTGCGTCATGCACAATACCAGGACACTAGCTGAGCTTAATAAAATGAACGCTAATAAAATGCTTTTCCTGCTATCATATCAAAATGTCTGCTGTAGAGAGCGTTGGTGTCTTCATAGCCGTGGGTCTGTGTGGCGGACATATTGGTGGACATCACTGCAGAGATCTTATCAGCAAAGATTTACTCTACAGCAAAGAGTGAATCAGGATTTTGTTCACTCATAAATCATCATGTGTTACTTACAGGTGGTAGTGGTGCAAATCTCATTTTGAAATGATAAAATAAGACACATGAAACTCAGCACAAGTTCAACCAGGAAGGCTGTTTTTATATCGTCATTCACATATTTCCATCTCACCCCTCTCAATCAACGAGCAGGGGCGTTCACATCCCAGCTAATCACTTCGCCTCTATTCCCACAAGCCAATCATAGCGCATCGTTCAACCTTTAAATCTGCTCTCTCCCCTCCTGACAGCTGTCATTGCAGGTGACTCGACACTGCCCTCCTCCACCTCCCATTCCTCCAAATCCAGGGTTCACATGAAGCTTAAACCACACCTCTTCAGACCGACCTCTATCAATCCCTTCATGATGAGGTTTATCGGCTCGGTATTCCCCTCCCGAAGGATTCTCCCACACAACTGGGTCTTATCTCCAAACACCATTTCATTCATCTGTGTATTCTTGGCAATAAATATTGTTCCATCAAAACAAGCCTCTCCTGATTGAAATGGCATTGAGGTTTTGGTTTTTGCACACCAAGACAATTCTTTAGTACTACACTAAGTTGGAGTTCTGTGAGAAAATGTTGTGTTTTAGCTGCACTACATTGGTAGTTACTGTTTTTTTAAAGCTCTTAATGGTTTGGCACCCCCGTACCTCACACAGTCCCTATCTTTCTTTAGATTTTTATTGCAACACACTCCTCTTACAGTAAATGGTCTTTTAGTCTTTATTATTTACCTACTTTTATCTTGTTGTATTGGTCTTAAAGGGTTTTCATTAGTATTATTTATGTTAGTTTTAATTCATTCATTTTAAGTTGGTCTTTTAATAATTGTATCGTTTACTATTATATTAGCATACCTTTGCTAGAATGTATCTCTTAACCTGTTAACATGTTATACTTTGTTGCTATGCTGCATGCATCTGCATTTGTCTTAAACATCTGTTCTTGTTGTTTGTTTTTAACCTGTCATTTCTGTAAAGCACTTTGAGCTTCATGTCATGAATGAAACGTGCTATATTAATAAAACTTTATCATTATTAACAACCTGAAAGATGCCAATACAGAGTCACATTTGATGACAACTGGAAAATCTCAATTTCTTAAAGATCGGTATAATATTATGTCTGCTTCACATTCAGTGATTATACCGCATGTGCAGCAGACCACATGCATTCAGAAGCTCTTACTGGGAAATTAAAACCATTTAAGTAGCTTATAAGAAAGATAACATCATAACCTATATTATAATAACCTCCTGCAATCTGGTAATGGCACAAATGCAATTCCAAACAATGCACATTTAATCAACTGACGTTTTATATGTTGTGAAAAAAGTACATATATTCACAATACTGTAATCATGTGATGGGAAAGAACATGATACAAATAGAAACAGATATAATTGGAATCAGATGCAGTCAAAGGAACAGCAGCTGCATGTTAACAGCATGGATGTTTAAAGAGAACTGGATACAGGATCGGAGGCTGGGCCCAGTTCATTCCCATCAAAGTTACTCAGTAGGCCATGAAGACTCTGAAGAATAATAACAACACAGAATGCCCAGAGAGCATGGGCATTTGTGTTTTCATTGATTTACAGATGTCTCCTTCCCAATGTAAGTCAATGGGAAAAAGTCTTATGGGCCCAATGACATCACAGAATGATACAGAGGTTGCAGTACCACAGTTTAGCCACTATGACTTCCACGTTTTGCGCACTTCCTGAGGGATGGATCACGACTACTGTAGTGACAGCAACCTGGGGTTTATTCATCAAGGTCAGACACAAAGAGCAGGAGTACCTGGATATCATTACAGGAGTTAACCCTGAACTGGAAGTGTCCAGAGTGAGATCAGAGAGGAGGGGTCTGGCTCCGTGTCTTTACACTAGGAGGTCAATCCTGCTGCCTGCGTGGTATCAATATTCAAGATTCTAGATTTTATAAGGCTTATTGTCAAATGCACAATAGCTAAAGTGTAGTTTGTATAGTGTGTAAGTCCTAGGCTTACCTACAGTGCAACATAAAATGTACTTAAGACATAAAAAAGGAATACAAATAGTGCAAGAAGAAATAGAAATAAAATAGTGTAAGAGAAATAAGCTGCACAGAAACACATTCCCTCAGGTTCTTTAAAGAGTGTGTGACAAAGGCCACAGAATATATGTAGGGACATTTCGGCACTGCTGCTGGCTTTGACTTCTTCTTCTCAATAAAAAGTAGACAAAGCACATCTAACCGGAACATACCTCTCAGAGAAAAGTGCCAAAGGAGTGACAAGGACAAAGAGGAATAATGCCGCAGGAACGCCATATCCACTTCCTGCTGGCCTTGAAGGAGAGAGAGTGACCTCGAGAGGGTGAGACCCCCAGCTGCTGCACAGCTCCAGCTGTTCATATGCTCTCTGAGTGTGTGTGTTCATGTGGCTGTGCATAAGGACAATGTTCAGTGATGTACACACACTGTGACTGGCCTAAATTCATCCTGAACTCACACAGCACATCTGTGTGTCTGCTTCCCCCCCGCTGCCTGTGTTAGGCTCAGGCTTGGGGAGTAATGGATTACATGTAACGAGATTACTGTGGGTAAAAAAGGTCTTCCAGTACGATTGCATTAGTCGGAGGCTAAAGCTCCATCATTATTAAAGAAATAAGTAATCAGATTACTGTTGAATACTAGATGAATTTGCTTTATGTTTTATATTGAGGCTACTTTAATTCTTCTTCATTTCAAATACATTGTTTTTTAATGCAGTAGATTGACATCTGATTTATTAAACACAAATACAGTTTGCTTTTGAAGAATGTATTAAGCTTAAACAGCATTTTGTAAACTATGATTGTTACTACATTTTTGATATGATAATCTTGGTTTCTTCTTTTCTAAGCTTACATTGTTACATTTACTTTAAGTAAAACACATCTTATTCTTATTCATTTACTCTTGTTTTTATTTATATCTCATTTTATGTTAAGATAAGCTTAATCTTTATTTATCTCAGTGGGGACATTTAGGAATTTAAGCAGCAACAGTGTGAGTGAGACTGAAAAACAGAAGAATAATAACATTAAAGATAGAATTAAAGATATTGGTTGAGGTTATCCAAAAGTAACAAAGTAATCAGGTTACGTTACTTTTATACTTTGAAACTCTGATTACACTGCAAAAATGTAAACGTTGACTATAATTAAATGCTTTTTGTAAACTGATTTCAAATACAAAAAACATCAGGTTCAACTTAATATTATTGCTTTCAACTAACCTAATGCAATTATGTGAAATCTGTTGAAATAATACATTTAATTAAAGTCAACTTTTCAGTGTTTCACGGTAGGTTTCTGATAAAATGTTCTGACATGTCACTAGTTATTGCAACATATTCCATTCTTAAAGTAACCCTCCCAACCCTGGTGAGGGTTTGGGATTCTGCCGGTGCCGCTGGCCGCTCTCCAGAGGAAAGAGGCTCCGTGTCGCCCTCCATCACTCTGTCATTGTTATTCTGCAGAGCTCCACAGTGCCGGTCACCTCTGGGCCCAGCAGATCAATAGAGGAGCAGACCAAATTACACACACACACACACACACACACACACACACACACACACACACACACACACACACACACACACACACACACACACACACACACACACACACACACACACACACAAAATTGCTTATTGGAAAACATTTTGTCTCACAAGCCCAGAATTGCAATTAATTTAGGGCTTATTCATAAAACAATAGGGCTGCCTGAGGGAAGAGCCTTCAGATATCTACTTTGTCATAGTGTGGGTCAGACAGTGTGCTGTTTGCTCTCTGTGAATAATAACCCGCAGTGTGTGCCACTCACAAGCCTCACAATGCAAATCAGCAGGATGAAACAAACAGAGCTGCTGCAGGATTTAAAGACGCACTATAATCCAAATTCATCACTTAACACTCTCCTTCATGCCTTTGAATCTGTGCTTATATGTTCTCAAAAGCGTATGGTTCAGAATGATTGTGACTTCTAAAACTGGATGGCCTTGACTCTACTTCCTGTGGCTTTGCAGCTTTTGAGTGCAGGAGAATACTTGGCTGCAGGGCGCTGATGCCGACGAAGTAATTTGCTGGGTTGAGAGAAAAAGCCTCACCTCCCCCTGATTGAGGAAATCAGTCACAGAAGGCATCACTGAAAGCTGTGTGTGTGCTGAGATAGAAGCAAAAGCTGCTCTGAGTGACAAAAGTAAAGAGTCAGTGTGTACGGCGCTGATGCAGTGATGACACACTGACAAGAAGTGCAGACAGGATTAGAGCTCAGTTTGGCCAGCAGATGGCAATGAGTCTTCTTCAGGGTGCTTCAATGAGCCTTTGAAACTTAAATGCAAGGTTAACAAAGTTCAAGACTGAGAGCAAGGACTGTATGATGGTAGGAACTGTTGTCTGTATACTTCCTGTTTCCAGAAAAACTAAATGCTAATGAGCAAATTAATAAACCAGGAACAAACTCTACACAAGAACTGAGCATGTTGCTTTCCTGATCAAAGTGGTACTTGGCATACTCCACATCCTAATCACATCTCACTACTGTTTATTGTGCAAGTCCCTTTGCCTTAGGACCCTACCTTTCCACATCTATTGCCCTGTTATGCAATGAGGCGGAAGTCTCCATGATGTTGACCAGATTATGTCATTCCTCACCTTACTGCTTCCACAAACTTTGGTGTGCAACTCCATGAAAGTCTGCTAGGTGATTCTGTAACAGTTTGCAAAGGTATTGAAAACTTACGATGATTCCATAAGTGATCGACCAAGCTGCATGTCCCGTTGCAGGATACATTTTTGCACATTATTGGATAGCTGGTATTGATAGCATCGTGGACATTAGGGATGCAGATCAACTACAGTCATGCTGCGTTTAAAAGTTAAGATATCATTGTGGCACTGTGCAGATGAACAGCCGTGCTTTTATCTTTCTTCATCATCTCACTCACTTTCATCTACATACACACTATTGTGCTCTAATTTCAGATTCAAATGGATATCTCCTTGCTAATAAATGGTGGACCACCCAGATCCACCAGAGCAGCAGCATGAGGGCAGTTGTAAGCTTTAATTCTGAAGAACACATTTTGAACGGACAGCTTTTTCTGTAAAAAAAAACTGAATCCTGGAACTCTCTACCTGATCATTTCACATTTGCAGCACTTCTAACAATGCTCCCAAATCCTGGTTAGTTCTGCAACAACCTTGTACTCATGTTCAGTAACTAAAAGCAACTTATCTCAATGGTTTACTTTAAACGCTTTAACGTCACTGTACTTATACTTATCTCTTGGATTCATAGAATCCCTTATAGGGGGAACTATTGCTGACTAGAATATGCTATAAACACTGATGCGTTCATGTGTCTATCCAATAACCCATGGATGAATGATAAATAAATCAGTGGAACACAGAGTCAGACAGTGTATTGTTGCTCCTGGTGAGAATGTGAGTCTCATGATCCCTCTGGTAGCACAGAACATTTTTTGCTTTCTGAGCATCATCTTTTGGGAGGGGGCCTGGCTTATCCCTCAGAAACCATATCCATGCTGCCCCACCCTACATCTGCCCAGATATATTTTTTCCTTAGCAGCTCAGATGAATCATAATACTGCTTAATGTCAGAGGAGTTTTATTATAATGGAGCTTTGTAGGAATGGGTTTTATAACCACAGCTATAGAACATAAACTGGGTGAAACTCACAGAGACTGAAAAATCAGGTCATGCAGGAGAGGCAAAGTGAGCTCTCTAAGAAGTCATGTCAAATGTTTGTAGAATTGTAACTTCAATCTGAGAACTATACTAGTGTATTAATATTATAAACTACTTAAATAAATAGGTTATTAATTTGCAAAAACACCCAAATCATCTTTTTATATGCAACGGCTGATTTTATGACTTTAGAGTACTCATCAGTAGACTCCTCTGGTCACTGAGAAAAGTAAAGAGCTGAGTATAACAAACAGAGAATTTGAAACCTTTGGAATGACAATCATTTGGGAGACAAGTATCACATGTTATTTGAATGTGTGAATGAAAGTTTAATGAAACACTTTAGAGGCTTCAATGGGAATGTGCTGTTCTGGTGCCACCATAGAGGAGCTTGACTGCAGCATCTAGACACTGCCGCACTCCTATGATGTAGAAATATGGGCATCCTATAATAGGCTTTTCTCATCTGTTCATCTCTTGATGATTGAAAAATATAACACAAAATGATGTCAGTTGTGAAAAAGGCTACAGTATGTATCTTCTTTACCTCTTTGCTCACCCTTTCTTGAATGTCTATATCTGTTTTTTTCTGTGGTTTTTGTTATAGTTTTAATTAGGTGTGTCTGTGAAATACATCATCTTTTCACTGTTGTAAATGAAGCATTGAACATAAAAATAAGCATCAAATCAGTTTGGATAACTAAAATGAATTGGCACAACATATCAAAAGGAAAAAACATAATGTTTCTTTTCAAAATTGAGAGAAATACAAAACGCCTTCACCTGTTTTCACTAACAGGAAGATCATCTAAACATGGTGCAAGTTAACCTTGCATCGACTGGCATTGTGTGCACAGTGTTTGCTGCTATGAGGAAGCTGCCTCTCAAACAGCTCTCTACTGGAGAGGGAATAAGCCCTGAATGCTGGGTTTGGAAGTGGTAAACTGTTGAATGACAAAGTGTTTTATCTGCAGTCAGATAAGCGCGGCCGCAGCCTCCTGCAGATAGCAGCGCAGACACTGAGGATGAAAGACATCCTTTGTTGCCAAAGCACATTCAGCCAGGCAGCCTGTCAACAAAGCTGCTTTTGCCTGGTTTCTGCAGCAGGGAAAAAAAAAAGATTGTCATATGGCCGCTCACTCTTCTGTGGGCTCATTGTGCTGCTGTGTGACGTTGATTTCATATTCGTATACAAAGTATTAAACAGGCAGAGAGAGTTAAGTGAGGCTCAGTGGGGATATGAGTCAGTTAGACTCCACTATGTTAGTTGGTGCTGATGCTTTCAGGGTAAATATTATTACAGGTTATATGGATATAGATATAGTTTTACCTGTGGTGTTAACAGCGTTTTATAATTTGCAATTATTTCAATTTTATAAGATGAACTGTGTTTATCCCAAGCAGGGAAATGGTTTTGTTGTAGCTGCAGACATTACACGTGGGTTAAATATAATATGAAATCAAAACAATCAATGTATACTTAACAGTAAAAAGATATACATCTATAGAGCATATTTATAATGCACATACTAGTGTTTTAGTATTTAAGACAGATTTGCTCTCGAGACAGGTCTCAAGACCACTTTTTTAAGGTCTTGGTCTTGTCTCGGAATCGGCTGCATTCATATTCAGTCTTGTCTCGGTCGTGGACCTATAGAACTCGAGAGTTTATGTCAAGACCTGTCAAGACCACGACTGTGTCTGGGGATGTGATTGGATATAAAATGTCCTGTTTCAAATACAACCAATAACGTTAATTCACTGACTTTTACACACTTAGTCTTACTCAGAGCTAGCGCCAGTTACTTCCCGGGTACCGTCATTTAGCAACCTCGAAGGCAGGCCCGGCCCTGACCATTGTGCTGCCCTAGGCATGATTTAAGCTGGCGCGCCCCCCGTGTCTGTGGGTCTGTTTATGATGATGTGGATCTTTCAGGTCAAATTGATTATGGTATCTTCCACATTCTATTGTAAGTGTATTATGTCAGGGTGGATTCACACCAGTCTGGTTCCGGTCAGGATTCAGTCCTGCCCTGCCTTGGTCTTGGTCTTGTCATGGTCTTGGTACACTCCGGTCTTGGTCTTGACTCAGTCTCACCCTGCCTTGGTCTTGACTTGGTCTTGGCCTCTTAAAGTCTGGGTCTTGTCTTGGTCTTGGTAGGACTTTGTCTTGGTTAAGGTTGTCGTGATCACAACACTAGCACATAAGAAGAAGTTATAATACAATATAATAGACCAAGCTACTACTAAACATTAAACCATAGGATACTATATAGAGTTTATAAGTGTGTAAAGTGAAGTTTTAGTTTTTGTGCAATTTACAATCATGTGCAATTCACGCTTTATTTTTTCTCTCAATTTATTTACAATCGGCAAACAGTACCAGCTACATTTTTAATGTTACATGGTCACTAAAAAAGAACTGCTACTTTATTACCATGGTGTACTTACCTGATATTTGTTTTTTAGTTCATTTGTGCATACATACCTTTAAAAAATATTTTATAGTATGTTCTCTTTACTTTATCTGCACTATACTTCTGCTGTTGTAATTATTTCCGTTTCCCCGTTGCGGGACCAATAAAGGAATTCTGATTCTGATTATCCAAATGCATATGCAATGCAGTAATGGCACTAATATATGTGGTAGGTTGGGGTTGTTTACTCTGCAGGAACATCTACTTTGTGTATCCGTTCCTTAGTTGAGTTTCTAGAGCTTTGCAGTTGTTTTTCAAGCTGTCAGAATGAACAAAGCACGCTGGCTGTTTGAAAGACAATCAATAGATTTCGTGGCTCTTGGACATTTTGAGAGAGATTTCCAGTGTGATTGTGTCCCAGGAATATTATGCTATTGTTCCCAGTCATATTTATTGACTATTACACCTGCATTAAGAACTTAATGTGTTAATGATTTATCTTGCTCACAATGATACTGACTGCATGTTATTATCCGCAGAAATGCCGATATGCAACCAAATACACATACATCACGTCGGATTTAACCAGCTGCTTAATTAGCATGCATTTATTTGGCATTCTGCAGTCATGTCAGCATGTGTAGCAGAGCTGATTAAAGATTCAGACTTTGACATTTTCCGTGGTGTTTTTGGCAGATTGCTGTGGTGCAGCGGTGCGGGGCCACCAACACATATCATCCATGTTTTTGCTTGTTGCTTTGATTTAAATGAGGTTTGAATGATGAGACAGAGCGCGCTGCCGCCATCATTCAAGGGTGATTAGATGCTTTAATATAGGCACCAGCTGCTGCACACCATTTAATCACCAGCATCAACATGAAGGCCTGCAGCTCTGTGCAGACACACAGCACCTGCAGGAGGCCGGGCTTTAACTGATAATATAGTCTTTATGTTGTATTATTCCTGACACCCTGCAAATCTTTTCATCCATAGCGTAATGTTTCTTATTCATACCACAGGGTATAAAACTCTCTTTAAAATAGGCCATTTTCAAATAATAAAAAATAACTGTATAAACTTTGTACCGACTCGCACAATTAACCAGAAATGAGTGAGCCATTGGTTGTTTCTATAATGAAATAAAAAGTAAAATACTTACAAATCAAACTGGGAATTTGTATGGGTTTTGAAAATATTTTAAGAGTTTATTTTCATTCACAACATTAATCGCAGGATGCTGATCTTTAGGAAATTTTATGTCATGGGGTTTCAGGTTTCGCCATAGGGGTCACTATAGTTTATTATAGGTATGTATATATATATATATATATATAACCTTAATAACATGCTGTGAAATGTCTGAAAAAGCTATAAAACATAACCGAGTTTAACCCAGTCACATGAAACGTGTTGTAGTTGCAGTGTGACCGGTCTGCTAGTTTTAATGGCGTTATGGAAGATCACGTAAAAACAACATGAAGAGTCTACAGCAGGGGTGTCCAAACAACGACCCTTGTGCTTGTCTTATATTGTACTTCTTAAACATATATGTAAACATGAAAAAAAAAAAGTAACATTGAACACATTTTAGTCACAGTTGATTAAAAAAAAGCCCAATAACTTATTTGCATAACAAGCTTGAAATATGCCCTTCATATTTCCCTCACTATAAGCAATCTGAGGCTCCTGTTTTAAGGGATAAGCTGACAACACTTTTTTAACGCACTAAATGAAACCCTATGGAGATCTGTGATGTAAGCGTGTTTTTTCTTTAAGCATATTCAAGCATCAAGCATAATTGACCTACATTTGATTGATTTAGCTGATTAAGCCATCCCTTTGGATGTTTTTTTTTGTATGGGGCCCTCAGTAAAAAAAATGTTTGGACACCCCTGATCTGCAACCATGCTACTGTGTGTGGCTGCATTAAGGTACACGGTATTTTGAGCTAAATGCTAACATTAGCATGCGAACAAAGAGCCATGGTAAGATAAGCAGTTTGATCAATTAGTAAATTGAAAGAAAAGTAATCAGTTATACCTTGGATATTTCAGACAGAGGGTTTTATGTTATGTTTTTGTGTTGAACTCAATAAATACTTTAACCTTTAGATCAGGGGTCTCCAAACTGTTGTCACAGAGGGCCACATACAGAAAAACATATGAAGGGCTGGGCCCCTCACTACAGGTGAGGTATATGGCTTCATACGTTAAGTAATAAGCTAGCAAAATCAATGAAATGTAGGTAGATTATTCTTGAAAATGCTTTAAGAAAACCAACAGCATGCCTTTATCACAGCTCTCCGTAGGGTTTACTTTATTTTGTTGGCATCTAATCCCTTAAAACAGAAGTTTTAGTGGGCTTATTAACACATGAATACTACTGTGTAATATACTTGTACATATGTATTTAGGAAGAACAATACAGGAAAAAACTAGTTTCAGGTGGGGGCCATATTCCATTACACTTTAGAATTTGCTTAGGGCCAATTCAAAATGCCACGTGGGCCGCATTTGGCCCATGGGCCGTAGTTTGGACACCCCTGCTTTAGGTCATTTAAATGTTAGATACTTTCAAAGAGCGGTAACGTTTTCATCAGACTGTTGTTCATGGCAGTGCAAAAATATTATATATATAATATTATAAGATTCCTGCAGCACACCATCTGATATATTCTTCAATCAGTTTTGACAAAAATGGTCTGCTAATACGAATCTGCATCCTCAGGAACAGTCAATTCTACTATGAAAATATAGCCTGCACCATATCAGTTCACAACATTAAGTGAATCGTTTTCAGATTGGGTTAGAGTTGGGCCAATTTATTGGTAAAGTGATGTCTAACCTTTACCTACAGACTGCAATCCATCACCCCCCCATACAATGTTCACACGTCTCTTCCATTTCTGGCCTCCTAAAAATGTCAAGCTCCCTCTAAGGGCCTCCTGGGTCTGAGGATGAGGGTGAGATGCGGGAGCAAAAAGACATTCACACATAGCCAGCTTTCAAAAACACATTCAGGTACACAGAAACACAAAACACACAACACACATCCTGACCAAACCATGACCTATTTTCTTTTACGGTTGGGGTGCAAACTGCCAAATCTGGACAAGGAAAGAACAATATTCGGTCAAAGACTACCTGCTATTTATTTTCCAGCAAGGTCAGAAGGCAAGATTTTATTTCTCCACTCTCCTCCCACACACAGGCCATTCATTAAAGCTAATATTTACCTTGACATTTGAGGCTGACATCAATTCTTTTGGCTTGGTGCAAGGCACAAGAAATGATGGAAAAACACAAAGAAAGGCTGAGTTCTGCCCTGCTATCAACATCTGAGGATGGTGAATTCCTTTGAAAGGACACGTTTCTTTTGTGTTGTCTGTCAATCTGTCCAACACTGGCTATGTCACATAAAGATTGCAATGTTTAAATGTCATGCTTTATTACTGAGTAATGATTGGACCTTTCCTTTATCACACTTTGGACCACCGTGAAATTTGGAGCAAAGTTGTGTGGTCAGCAGTAGTGTTTCCATAAATACATTGGCAAAGTTTAGGCATTTGGACTAAATATTCTTTCAGTGGTGAGTTAATTGAAGTTGTTCAGCATTTCCTACTTGAGATGGATGCATGAAGATTCATGGTGATTCATTTGTTCATGTAGTTCCATGTAATAAATGACTCTTTAGGTATTTCTTATCCCAATATTTGGAGATCTCCTGTGTCAAATTAACAAACGATGTTGACCTAACTATCCATCCCAAATTTATATTAGAGGTTTTGCAATGTCTTATGAATGTCATGGAAAGAGATACCCCCATCACATTATTTTGCCAAGGATAACATGTATTGATCAGTGATGAGCCATAACGACAGAGACATGGCTGAATCCAAACCCTTTTTTTGTTTTTATCTTATATATATTTATTTTATATTGGTTATGTAACATGTCTTTTCATACCAAATACCACATTTCACAAGATAACATTAAAATAAATTCCAGAAGGTTTTAATTTACCTTGGCCCAATACTATTTTTTACTAAAAAGCGCTTGAACATATCTTTATGTAACTTACTGCAACCGTTGTTAATGTAAACTGGTAGTTCATAGCAAAAGCTGCTTACAGCTAAAACCTAAAAAAAACAACTAGAAGCTAAGAGCTAGCAGCTAGCAGCTTATAGCTAACAGCTTACAACTAATAGCTAACACCTAACAGCACAGCTAACGTTTAACAGATGTCTTGCCAATTTCAACACAGACTTGCTGTTAAGAATGTAGCATTATCAGGGAATAAATAGGGTGTTCTCTTATAAAGTATTACAGAAGAACAATAAATACAAATAATCGACTGGAAAGCATTTACTCTGATCTCCTGTTTGCATATTTTTGACTAAATAGCCTATTGGTCGATAACGATCACCGGTGGATGTATGGGCATTTATTCTCTCACATTTTACTATGGACAGACATGAGTCACTTTTTGCCCTGCTACAAGAGAGAAGAATATCGGCAGTCTAATGAATTTCAACAACGGACTGATGCTGCCTCTTCTCGAGAGGACAGACTTTCTTTCACCAGCGGTGGATATCATTTACATTTGTATTTCTAAAGGGTGTACAATTAGAGAAACTGTCACACTTCCCTTGTAGAGGGTGACATGGACATTCCACCTTCTAAAAGCTGGCAAGCTGTGTAGACTTAGATTTCTACTTATGTCTAAGGGTATGCAAGGGTAATGCAATCTGCCTGACTGTCTGCCTAACCCACTAAACCCTGGACCTAACCGTCAGGCTGATTCACACTTATATTACATTAAATGACCCTTCTTATTACTCATTTCCTTGGATCACCTTCCTCTATCACTTCTTCGGGGGGCACAGTCAGGGCCCATTTCCTGCCTGCACTCACCAACAACACCAAACCTTGGAGCATATGGGGGAGCTCTGCAGCCTTCAACATGATGGATGTGACATCACATCCGACGCCATCATAACGACAGAGGCCCACCAGGCCAACTGCTCATCACCATCTGCATTTTAATACCTCAGCAATATTTAATCCATTAGGTTTCCCTTCTGGGCCGATTAGCGCAGGGTTAATTAAAGACACGTTCAGAGCGCTCACATTTTATAATGAGATGCCATCCCTGCCTCTCTGCTAAAACTCAGGGCCTCCTACTGACCATGATGGCTGATGGACTCATCTATAAATATACTCAATACTCCATCTCCCAGAATTACCTCTTCGGGACCCTGAGGATTGTGTGTTTGACAGCACATGAAGAAGCATTGCTTATTTACACAGATAGTGCTAATCCTTAAATGGAGGGGACGGAAAACTTATAGTGAGGGAAATTAAATCACTCTTCAATATAGACTCCTCCAGAGGGAAGAGCTGAGTGAGCACATGGGGGGGTTAACAGTCTTCAGTTCGCTTACAGCTCAGCCATCATCCTCAGATTGGGAGAATTTCTGACCCGAGCGCTCGCAGGCTAACGTGCAGATTAGCCAGCAGCTGTCACAAATCAGATTGATGGAGCCAAGTAAACATGGCTAGTGGCGACAACTTGAACTGTGACAATCAGTCACTCAGGATTAGCCACTATGGTGGGAGTCATATGGAGGCAGTCACATGCTCAACGTTAATGAGTTCACTGAAGTTAAAGGGCTACACGCTAAAATTGGACTCATGGATTTGGACAGCAGAACATCACATTCATATTTTTAACCTCCATTGAGTTCATTTATTTATCACATTCTAAGTCCTTAATCTTAACCCTCACCATTTCAGCTGTACGCTGTAGAAAAACATGCGTGCAGGGTCTATGATGGACGTTTTGGAGCTTTGAATCACCACTCTATGTATCTTTGTCAGTCACCGGAGCCAAAATATTCTAATCAGGTCAACATGAAGAGGGGAGTTGGTGTTGGATTGGGACAAGCAGCAACCACCATGACCTACTGCAATAGGAGTAATGTCAATCATGTAAATATTTACCAAAACCGAGGGCTCCATGCTGCATTCTGGCAGTCTTTATCAAATGTGAGTGTCCAATATACAAGCACCAATAGCAGGGTATGACACTGTATTTTTTCACATTAAAGTTATTGTAAGAATAGCTTGATTTAACCAAGCTTTTAGCCAAAACTTTATTAATAGTACAAGAAATACAGATCAAATCCATTTTGCATTCAGAGCCTTTTCTGAAGATGTTCTGCTCAAAATTCTCAGAGGTATAGGGTCTGCTGATCCTGTATCTGTGTTGACTCTTGATCCTAAATCTTCACAGCAGCAGTTAAATAGTTGGACTACTACTGGAGATTCAGATGAGACAAAATATCCCTGACCTCTTCCTTCAAAAAACGAGTTTCTAGTGTGTTGCGGCCCTGATGTAGTCTAGAGTAATGGGACTCATTACAGCGTATGAAATAAGCGACCTTCTAATGAAATGGGGTCAGATGTAACTAATTAAAGCTGAAGTGTTCTTTTTATTTGAAGCGTTCTTCCTTTTAGTTATCTTGTTGACTTTGATGTCTTATTTGACTTTTTCTGAACTACTTGTTGCAATACAAGGGTTACTCAAAGAACTAGCATGTTATAAATCTGTGTACAGTCGTTGGGGATTTCTGAATACATCAGAGCATTGTATAACGTCTTTGGTGTGTTCAAAGGGAACTATTTGTCTGATAAATGCCCTACGGTGATGTCACATGAATCTTTGGTTGGGGCTGAAGACATTAAAAGAGTAAAACAATCTGGGGGATATAGTTGAAAGCAAGTGCCAGATGCAGGAGGGCACCTTAAGGCTAGGGTTAGGGTTAGCAACTAGCATAGCACATATAAATCTCTGACCCAACTGTAGGTGTGGGGGGGAGGGTTGCATTGTGGGTAAGGTAGCTGCCAAGTTTTGACAAGAAAGACACGTTTTGTCTATAAAAAAATATAATAAATCTAGTTTGTGACATTATTTTAAAATACACATTTAGCGTCGTTCAGCCTATTGTTTGGGGATTTAGGGTTTTAAAGGTTGGTTCACTCACAAAGCTCTTATCAACAATGTGTTCCGGCAGACTAGCTGGTGATCTAGTGGGGCATTTAGCAGCTAAAGTGACAGATATTCTTTCTCTGTACTAAACTCTGTATCTTAAGGGTGTCTTAATGGGCAAAAGTTTGTTAGTCATTCCAACGTAATGCCATAATACGGGTGGGAAAATTTGACCAGGTAAAAACACACTTCCATATTCTGATGGTTTTCCTGAATAACTTTTAACGAGAACAAATCGTTTCCTTACTCCTATATTAATACTGAAGTTCTAACTGAACTAAGAGAGGATGAAGTCATTCTTTTACTGTCTCTTTGGAATTTGTTGAGTCAGTTTTTTGTACTCATATGTTTTAGTTTGTGTCCTCAATTGTGGCTTTAAATTTTAATAACAAAACATTAAGCTAACCCTAAAGCTTTTAATAGAGATAAATACAGGACCTAATATAAAAGTAAGTCGTTGTAGAAAGGACAAAATGTCACCTTCATAAACATATTTAAAAGCCCACACACACACACACACACACACACACACACACACACACACACACACACACACACACACACACACACACACACACACACACACACACACACACACACACGGCACACACTCAAGAATAAGTGAGTAATCCTGGCTCTATATTTCTCTCCACCCTGGTGTGCTCAGCCACAGAGGGTGTGTGTGTGTGTGTGTGTGTGTGTGTGGGGGGGGGGGGGGGGTAGCGCTGTCCCTCTGGCAGCAGCATGATGTGGTTTCAAGAGGAATTTAAATTTGAAGACTTTTAGGTCAGCAGAGAGTTGAAATGCACACAGATTCACAATGATCTAATTGTAAGTGAACTGCTATTATTAGGAATGTTTCTAATCACTATTTGTAAACACACACGGAAAATAGCATTACTTGTTGGTCCTGTTTGGTTCTAGATTTAATACAACCGATGAATACTTAGCTTATTGAATGATTTCTCAAAAATAATGGAAAACTCCACAAATAACAGAATGGATTAACATGCAAAATCACAAGAAGGTTTTTCTACTCATCCATATTGTGTATGGCCGACGAGCAATCCGTAACTGCTAAGTGTCAAGCTGCTGTAGCCCAACCAAATCTAACCTTCTTAAATAACAATCATCTTAATTGGCAGAGTATGAGTACACACGCAAAGAATATGAATCATAACTGCTAGAATTCAGAGAACACCCAACCAATAAAGGTTAAGAATATACAAAACTTAAGGAGTGCTAATGACCAACAAGAGATATTCAATGAAATGCCTTCATGCAAGGCAAGTGTTTCTGAAGGGAGCTATCTATGCAAAGAGTGCAAAGAAATAAATACTCATGGACTCATGGCATATATAGGTTTCCAAAGTAGATTGTGTATGTAGAATATATACTGTATAGAGATCAATGTGACAGTTATAGTGCCAATGATGATGAGTACATGTTGAAAACATGCATTTGAATACTTTAAACAGACTTAATATTTTCTTTAACCTTTTTTCTAATTTATTTTAAACAAAATATAGTATTTAATGGGAATTTTTTATTGTGGACTGAGATACGTGGGTAATGTTTGGATTCAGTCTGTTTGCATTTCCAGTGTTATAAAGCAGTGGTGCCCAACATTTCTTGCATCACGGATTGGTTCCATGGGAGACAATATCTTCAGCGACCGGCCTTCAAAAGGGAGGATACAGGGCTGCAGTGCTACCAGAGCGTACGCTGCTCCGGCACTTTTGTTCTGAGGAAAACCAACATTTGCAATAACCATAAGGTGCCTTTCACGCGTGCCGTTTTTGCGTGCTCAAATCAGGTGCAGGGGACCTAACCTTAAGGTCAACAACATTGTTTCTGTGATTATAAAAACTTGAAGGACGGAATATTCTGACAGCTAAAAAGGGCAACATTAAATATAAAAGACTCCAGGCAGGTATAGTATTTAACAAATCAGTCAGTGGAATCCTGCTAAAAATTCATAACATGAACACATATAGTGGGAACATACAACCCACTCAGTGATGCTACTGGAGCACCCATGGGAGCTTTACTACAACAACCACAATGTTATATAAAGAACTCTTCCATATGCACGCTCACTCTGACTCCCAACAGAACATGCGCTGCAATACTTGGAATTCATTGCAGAGGTGTAAATGTGATGAGTGATCACATATCCTACACACTGACTAAACTCCATTACACAGTCACACTGCGCTATATTCAGGTGGTCACTACCTCTGAGCAAGTGCAGGAGTCAGAGGGGGGCTCTGACAGCTCGGGCCCCCTCAGGTCTTCTGATGAAGCTCGGTACTGTAATGCTGCTACCAGCAATCACACTCTGACTGTCTCTCCATAGGTGAGATGGAAGGGAGCCGGGTGAGTGCTGGAGAGGCAGGCAAGGGATCAGGCCGGCAACTAAGGCAGCACTATACTAACCCAGCTTCAGTGTGTTTCACGTGGACAAAATAAGTTTTGTAATTAGCTTCATATTTGGACACAAATATTCCAAAAATATTTAAAACAGCAAAACATGTGGAATAGGGTGACCAGGGGCCAACAAGCCACATAGACAAAGAGTGTGTTTGTGCGGGACACGTTACCACAATGCTAAGAGCTATTTTAAATATTTATAGATTTAAATATATGTCTATCCAACCCTTAAAAATAAAAAAATTCTATTGAAACTATTAGCTTATTCAAATATTATACATCACTTTACTATGGGTTAATTGTTTTCACAAACTATGAAAGTGAAGGAATTAAATATATTTGGTTTGAATGGATTTTCATCCTTAAACATTTCCATATTTCTTTGTCTGGAAAAATGAGCGCGGCTATAACAGTCTTACACAGTCTGCTGAACTGGGGGACTGTGAGTGGAGAACAGTTGTTATTTCAGCTGCTGTTCCATTATATCTGTGGTAATCCTCTTTTTGTTTTACCAGAAATGTATCCGTAGATTGATCATTTCTTTATGAGCCTGGTGTTTTCTTAGTTGCACATGCATTGCTTCAAATAGTACACTACACCTATCAGTAAATGCATTTCTCTGTTGATTGATTGACATCTGACATAGCTAATGGTGATAGCCCTCGTTTAGACCAGCGACTGTCAATCAAATGCGGGACATTGGCTAATTGTGTGGGACAATTAAAACAAATGTTGTGGAGTTGTGTAGAAAGAAAGAAGTGCCCTATGCAGGATGGCAACTCAAGGCTACGTGTACTGCAGCTAGCATAACAAACAAACAATCCTCGGTTGGTGGGAGAGTTTCATTGTGGGTAACTGACAATAAAGAAGAATTTGTTTAATGAATAAAGACAAAATATCTGGTTTTGTTGAATCCTTTTTGATTCTTAATTTAAAGAACATCATGAGTCCAACCATTAACTTGTATTCTCTGAAGCTGCGCTAATACCCACTAATTGAAATGTCGGTGTGTATCAATAGTGGCAGCAAATAGAAAGAATTATCGCCTGACTCTGGTCTTCTCCTCTGCAATGACCTTTAATGTGTTGTATGTGAAATACATTTTATCTTTGATAGTTTCCAAAATAAATGACAGGCCCAATATTTCAGTGGCGGTAAGGACAATCTCATTCTCGCTCGATGCTCAGCTGACATTATTTTAAAATGGAAGCCACTGACGTGAAGAGGCTTATATTAGAAGCACATCGTGAGGAAGTGTGTGAATTCCTTGATGTGATTACTACCAGACAATTTGAGAGCAGCACTCAATATGCTAGTCAGAGCGTGACATCACACAATCACACTTCCCAGGAGTATGGAAGGAGCTAATTAACACAATACATTCAAATGAATGTCAAATGAATTGGACATCGAGTGTGTTCTTCTGTGGAAGCTCATTTCTCTAATTGTAAGGTACTGAGCCTGGCTTGTCGGGGCTGACGTCATGCCAGCACCTGGAAATGTGGTGTCTGAGATATGACAATGAAAATTAGCATTGCACAATAGCTATCTGATGTGTCTGAAATCACAGAGTGCACATTTTTTAAAGAAAATACAGTGTCAAATGTCTGCTGGTGCTGCTGGTGATTGAAGATCAACACTACAGGCATCTCTATGTCTCCACAATGCAATCACATCCTGAGTCCTCTCCTTACACTGCTTCTCATCAAGGGATCGACCCGTAACTGTCGACTACTTCATTGAAAATATAGAAAATATTTCCCATAATTTTTTTTCTCCATCTCTTGACTTTCCTTTTACAAAATCCATCTTATTATCCGTTTCACATGTTACAGTTTTTATTCAGGATCAAAAAGCCTCTGCAACATATTTACATGCTCAACATAACAGAACACTACACTTGTGATTGGAATAGGCACATTCACAGCCTCAGAGTGTCACATGACTAACAGTCATGCAGACTAACGGTCTGCAGTCATGCTACGCTAGCTGCTCCGCACTGGTTTGAGCTGAACTCTGTGAACTGTGAGCTTACTGTACATAGTTTCAATAGCCTGCTAACAAATTGAAGTCCTGCAGGTATTTCATTAGCATGTGATGCACATTTGATAAACCACACTAACAAAGTAGGCTACAGTTAAAGCTGATATTGGCAATGGTTTTGAAATATTTCATAATAAAGAATGGGCCTAGTGTCAGATGAAAAGTCACCAGGATTTGTCTTTGGTTATGATAAAAGTCTGTATCAGAAAACATGGCAAAATATAGTTGCTGAATCAAAATGGACAATCAATGCTGTTAGCGTGTTTAAACATATGGAATCCGTTAAACAATACACACTGTAAACACACATTTCAGTATGAGGGATCATTCTAACAGTAGGAGGGCACAGTGCCCCTGTTACCCGGTTAAGATAAAACCCTGTACAGTAATTGGTCAGTAAGAGCCTCTGCTAATATGATCCCAGAGTCTTTTGGGTAGGTTTTCTTAGAATGAGTTTCTTTACAAAAAGGATTTAACAATAGAAAATATGCTGCAATCCTTAGCGAAATGGAAAGGAGAAGCACTGCTGTGAGTGGGAGCCAGGTTAGAAATATGAGCTGGCCCGCTATGTGTGTATTGTTGGAAATGCTTGATGTTAGGATGATTTTGCAAATTGTCGAGTTTGTAAGTAATTTGATCACTGGTTCAAACTGAAGTTATGTATTTGAACCTGTAGGTAGATTTGGTTAGCAGGTTAAAGACGGTATCCACTGTGACGCACAGTTTAAAAGCACACACAACAGGCATATATTTTAAAGAGCCCCATGCTCCATCACATTTAAAACCACTATAACAAACATGAAGAATCAAATAAATAAATACTTGCTCATCTGAACATTGGCTGCTGGAACAAAGCTGTTTTTATACTGCCTTTTTCAACCCCTTGAGAATATAATGTATGGGAACAAACTAACGTTAAAGCTGTCCATATTCACGACAGTGGTTTAAACATATAAATTAATTAGACAGTGAAACAAAAGTATCAATTTAACTCTGATGTCGACAGGCCAAACAACTGCTTGTAAAGCGCCCTTCATATTGTTGCTTGGTAAATAACTGATACGATTAATCTGTTATCCAACTGTCACAATGGGCTCCCCCACCTCCAGCTGACTTTCACTTAGATCTCTTATCTCTGCTGATTTCCAGGTTGATAGGTCCTGGTTTTTCCACTCCTGAAAGTCATCTCTGGTGCTCTGCGGCTCAACACTTTATTGAATTCATGTCAAGCTTTACATCCACAAACATGTAGGGCATGAAAGCCGATGGATCTTCACAACGATAACCAGACAGCACTTTAATCAACAGCCTTTTTTTTGTCATTTCAGGGAACGTTATCAACGTGCCACATTGATTGGAATTTTCAAAGCCGTCAAAATAAGCTTCCGTAATTGAACTTCAACCAGAAAAAATCAATTGAAAGGGCTCAGCGTTTGCAGCATGGCCCTCTATGCATGCTAATTTCCTATTGAGACGTGTTCCTGCCTACAGTCAGCAAGGTTTCTGACCTTGTTCCTAGAACAGGAGGGATGTGGTAAATTAAAGAGACCTAAAGTATACAGGTCTTTATAGGCAGAATGAAAACCTACATGACCCTCACTGTAAACAGACAGAGCATGCTGACAGCATTTATACATCCATCAGGGCGTTATAGTCTGAGAGAGAGGGATGCTAAATGTGATCAATAGTGTCATTCATCGTGGGAGGCTGTCTCACAGGGAAACACATCCCATCAGACATTCCTCCACTCTGATTCTTCTTCTGCTTCTGTCTCCAGATCAGCTCAGGGTGGAGTGAGAGATCAGTTGATTCAGTTATTTAATTATGTTCAGGTAGAGTATAATAATAAAAGAAATACGGACCACCAGCATAGCATCTAAAAGCTACAAAGTAAAAGGACTTTCTGCTTCTGGCTTTTTGACAGGTTTCTAAGGTTCAAGAAGTAGATCATGACACATGTATATGACAGAAAGAAAAACAAACAATGAGTTGACATGCAATGAAGTTATGGCCCTGAGTCTCTTTGCCTTGTGTTGCATACTAGCCAGATTTCCAACAACAGTAATGGAATCCCAAAATCAGAGCAGAGGATGCTACCGACAGGGAAACACCGTACAGGGTTTTACTTCTAAAGAAATGCAGCAGAGAGAAACAGAAGCTGCTTTAGCCAGCGTAGAGGATGTGCTTGAAGAATCGCATCATGGTACATGTAGTCACTGCTCACAAAGTCCAGTGACAGGAAAACTGCACTCTCTCTGACAAGTGAGCACACACTGAGGAATTCATTGTTTCAATTGACTACATTGACCATCAACACCCATTGAAGATCCACATGTAAAAGGTGGGGATTTATTCCGAAGAGAAATTGAAAGGGGGACAGGTAAAATGATTACCCACAATGCCTGGTTCAAGCAATCATTCCAGTGTAAAAACATTTAGAGATATTACAGCTACGCTCAGTTTTGGTTCACTTTAAAGGTGCCATGGAATGTAAAACTGTATTTCCCTCGGCATAGTTGAATAAGGAGAGTTCGGTACATTGAACTGACATACCGTGAACCTCAAACACCATTGGTTCCTCCTTCACGTGCAAATCATGAATATGCATATCACAGCGGTAAAACAGGTGAATTACAACAATCCCTGTGTGTGACGTCACACACGGTAGTCCAGCCCCAACATTTGCATACACCAGCTGCTGGAAACACTAACGCTAACACTTACCACTCCGTAACGTTGCTCTCCAATCTCCGACCAACTGGCCGTTCTTCAAATTCATCGGTTTCCTCCTCCGATAAAGACTCAAACATGTAAGGCTGGATGCCAATAGCCTCCATGGTTCATCTCTCACAGTTTCGCGGACTTCACTTTCTTCTGTGGGCTCTGACGCAGCCATGGTTTGCTCCTTGTAAACCAGCCAATCAGAGCAGAGCTCGTCATCATTATTTAAATCAGCCCCAAATAAGGCAATTCAGCTTGTTTCATTCTAGGACCAAATCATAGGGTTGTAAATGGGCCTGTAAAACCGCATCCGGACATTTTTTGGATCAACGAAAGTTATATCCCGTCTTTGTAGACATCAGAGAACACTTTAGAATACCAGATAGATGCTTTCTATGGCACCTTTAAAAATAAAGACGCTAACGTGGCTAAACTGAAGGCTGTATGTCTTAGTTTTGATCTGTATTTCCCTGCTGAAATCCATGATACCCTGGGTGCAGATCTCAGCAGGTATCATGTTATCATTCAGCTCACCAACAGATAGTAACAGTTAAACATAAAGCGATTGGAACAAATCAAAGTTTTCCTTTAACATTTTCAATAACATTTCTGCATCTTTCTTCAGAAATTGTGATGATATCAATTAAAAATATATATAGGAATATACTGTATAGTAGTTTAATACCTTTTTATTATTGTTAATGTAAGGAGGTAAAACTATGGCTACAGCAACAACAATCTTGAAATAAAAGCACAAGATTTCTTTGAAGTCTATCCAAACAATTCCCATTGATTTACACGGCCTGATAATAATGACAGCGTTTGGCTTTTAACAGATTCTCTGAGGGCCTCCAGTAATTGAGAAACACACTGGTTGCATTAATTTTTGAATACCAAACACAAGAGATTATTCAGCTCCATTAAAGAGAAAAGACAATGCGATCTGAGTCTGACAAAGACAGAGAGATAAAGGGTCTACAATCAGACAAAGCACAAGATGCTAATGGAAAAATCACTACGCCAGCAGGAATCCCAACTTCTGTCTGATAATCAAAAACTTCAAAACCAAACCTGACACTTTAATTTAACTTTTATAGTCTATGTCTGTGGTGTTTCCTTGCACACAAAGCAGATCCTCAATAATCAAACCCTGCTCATGCTCTTTCTGTCGAGAGCAGCACTTTTACCACAGATTCCAATTAAACCAGCCACGTTTCAGTATCTGTTTCCATTACAGATAGAAGCAGACGGAGAGGAGATGGAAAACAAAATCTTTCAGCCTTTGTGTATCAACCAACACAGGACGAGAGATTTCTGTGCATTGGTCTACAAATCAAACAAGATACAACACGGTAATTAGTGAGTTTTAAAAGGTGTTGGTAAGACTTTTCTTTCCATATTGTAAAACTAAGCTAGCTGTTATTCACTATCAGTCAGTATGCTATGCTAGGCTAACAACGAGACGGCTCCGGTTTCGGCCGTAACTCACTGAACTGAGGTTGGTATCTAAAGCAAATAAGTGTGTTATACAAAATATCCCTATACACCAACAACAAGTAGCCTACACATTGACACAATAAATCTTTATCAGATCATTATAAAATTGCAAATAAAAAATGCATTAGTGAGTTAAAGAGTGGGATGGTCTCTTCACTCTAGTACATTTACCATATGCAACCATGAATCTTGGATCCCCGCCGCCACCCTTAATGGCACCCAATCCCCTTTTTACAATAGATTTTTCAAATGCATGTATATATAATATGGCCAAATAAGGTATATTGTTTACGATGCCTCGGAAAAACAGTGAGGAAAGGGGTACTTTAGACTGGACGACTTGCTCTTTATTCCATCAAATATAATGTGGTTTTCCCTGCATATTTTGAGTGTTAAGACATCAGACCTATGAGAGGAAAGCAATCAGAGACTCTGCTTCTCCTGCTGCCTGAATGCAGGCTCAGCCCTCTGTGCCTGACCAGCCATCATATGGTTTAAACAGACACATGGTTTCCTGTTCACAATGATTAATGATCATCAGTTCAACAGACCAAACGCCTCTCTCAGACACAAAATACTACCCAGAAAGCCCAAATGTTCACATACTATAGCTTTTGGCCACTTTCAGTTCCTTGCTAACATGTTGCTGGACAGGAAGGAGTCTCTTTTTCCTTCCCAGATTCTTTACATTCTTCCTGAGCAGCAAGGCCCATTTATAGCCAATGGTCCGAGCTAATTCCCACGGCGGTGACTTCTAGAAATGGTCTGCTTCACCACAAAGTCCCCCTCTGGACAAGATCATATCTTATCTTCTTATCAAAATAATCCCAGGACGCTTGACAAACAGCCCTGTTGCCAAACATGTGTGACGTCCATGATATATGAGCTTTCATGTTCCTCTGCCAAAGTTCTCTCAATGGGAATATCTTCCAGCGTAGCATTCCTTATTTCCCCATCTACATCCCAACACCACAGTACAGCTGAGGCTGCAGTATGAGGACTTTGTGCTTCTCTTCTGGCTAACAAAGATCATTTAGTGTTATTGTACGGCACAGGGTTGCACAATGAAATGCAAGATGTTGTGCCTTCAGGCCACACAAGGAAAATAAAAATTTTTTTAATGGTGGAATGTGAAGAATGAGAGGAGGAGTCTAACAGCCTAAGGAGAAGCTGCTCTGTAGTCTGGACGTACGTCCTTCTCTATCTTTTCCCAGAGTGCAGCAGGGTTGCTTTGGGGGGTTTTGTCCTATAATATCCATTGGGCTGATATTACTGATTCTCATGGACATGGGAACCTCTTTAATCTCCAGAGCCTCACTGTCCTGGTCCATGCACCAAAGATTAGCCTTCTTAGTTTTCCTAGAGCTAAAATAACAACAAATCTCAAAGATACGAAAATTACGCGATGGTCTCTTAAAAAAAAAGATCACTGCAGCATTATCAGTTTCTCTGATTTTACTATTCATAGGTAAGTCTGTAAAATGCTTCTTTTTTTTAATTGTATTCCATAAAGTGCTGACACCATTTCTCGGTGTTGGAATTCAACAGACACTGGAATGGGTGCCATGCATGTAGAGATAAGATTTAAGAAACAATTGGAGTGGTCTCTTCATTTTTTCCAGAGCTGTATAATGATGGTGCAACACATTTTACAATTTTCTGACCACAACTTTACATATCTGCACCTTATTTTACTAACTTTGTGAATCATTTGTCTGTGGCGCAGTCGGTTAGTGCGCTGATCTTTTGATCAGGGCAGAGTAGGTAAGAGTCCCACTGCAGTCAGTATGTCATGTGTCCCTGGGCAAGACACTTCAACCAAAGTTGCTCCTATGAGGATTGTCCACAGTAATGAGTGTATGTAAGTCGCTTTGGATTAAAGCGTTTAACATGTACTGTCATGTACAATTTGTAATAAATAATGTACATGTTTTATATCTGTAACTCAGTCTGTAGAGATTTGGCTTGGGAACCGAAGTCCTGATTGGACCAAAATAGCATGGAGTTCACCTCCTGGGCACTGCCAAGGTGTCCTTGAGCAAGGCACCAACCCCCCCACTGCTCTCTGGGGCCGGAACACTGGCAGCTACTTCGCTCAGACTCCTCTGTGCTAATCCACGTTTATAGGTCCTGTTTGTGCATGAGTTCATGTGTGTATTTCGATCCAATTTAAACACAAATATGAATTAAATATTACATTTCCCCACGGGGAATAATACACATATGTCAGTTTTTCTTTCAAAAGTTATGATGTCAACATGGACACAGTATCTGAATGTTGGTAAAGATAAGAAAACAACACTTATGTATGGCATTGAGCAATAATCAATACATTAATTATGGCAACATATGTGAAACTGCTAGCGGATGCTCAGAGTAAACAGGTTCAGTTAGTTGCCAGTTTATTAGGTTCATCCTCCTAAATCAAATGCAGTCTCATACAATGACGCTGCTCCTTCAGGAAGGTCATAGTGTTCAGTCTTTGCAAAAATTGTTTTAGAGAGGCTTTGATTCAAATGTGTAACCATCTTGGAGGATGTAGCCCGTTGTGCTGTTGAGCTGTATTGTTTTTTGCTGGAAAGAGGTAATGACATAAAGACAATGGTGATCATATCAGACTAGTAATGATATGAAGAAAAACGGCTCTCCAGTGTGAGTATCAGATCTCAGGACTATCACATATAAAGCAACCAGCCGCAGCAGCAGCATGGCCACTATCAACACACAGCATCCTGGTGTCTAATAAATCACTCATTAAGGAATGCCTCTTCAGAAAGACCATTGGAAATGTTCCAGAATCCTGGGAACCATATGGTGGGTCTACAACAAGGACACAGCTTCACCTGCAGTAGGTTCGCTCACTGTTACTTTACTCAAAAGTGCAACCAAGCATGATTCCCCTGTCGATATAACATACCAACCCAGTATCCTCACACCTATTGACTGCCTCATCAACCATGCGCCTACAACAGCAGACAGAGGGGGCGGAGAAGATAGATCAATACCTTATACAGGGTAGCAAAATAACAGCACCAGTGTTCCGGGGACAATAACGTTCATACAGGAGGAATTAAAAACTGTTTAGGGATAGGATGAGTGTGTGACTACATGAGGCAACAGTGCTGCTTTAAGTATCCAGGGTTGGCCGATACAACAGTAGTGGTATAAAGTAAGCCCGCTATTATTTAAGGACAAGGTATGCTTTGAATGTATTTAAAGGTTGCAGAATTCAGTCAATGTTCTAATCCTTCAAAATGATGGCTGTCCTTCATGTCCCGTCATTATTTAAAAGACTATGGCAAATGTGAAAAAAACTCACATGGCCCAATGAAACAGATAAACATTACCTTATTTACATATGTATCAATGTACATGCACCGGTACATCCCTAAATGTAATCCAGGGACAAGATGTTATTGTTAGACACTCTGTTAGGGGGTAGGATGCAACACACCAAAAAATAAAATCAAACGAATAATAGAAAGAAGAGGAAGATAAAAAAGGAACACAGAAAGCCCAGGGGGATTCTGTGTGAGCAGCAGGGAACCCACTGTGTCCTGTCACTTTTGGTTTTAGTTAACGTTGCGTGTTGTTGCCTTTTATTTCCATCCAAAGCAGACAAACAACACCGATGAGCTGCAGTGAGTTAACCATATGACTTTAGCTAACCTGATTTTATTTTGTATATTGTTCTAGTTATGATGAGCAGAATAGATGGTGTGTGTGGCTGTCTAGTGGCTCATTGATTGATTTACCAAACACAAATCCCTGGCATACATATAGAACAAAAGAGCAATGTCTATAGTGCACAGCCTCCACTTAATACTGGATGGACTGAAAAACTGAAAAGCTGGCTAATTAAATGTCCTATGTCAACAGATTAAAGGTTAATTGAAAGCAATAATATCAAGTTTAAATACAAACTATTAGGTAAAACTTAATATTATTGCTTTCAAGTAACCTAATACTGTTTTGTGAAATTTGTTGACACAATTCATTTAATTAAAGTCAACATTTCTGGTTTTTTTTTGGGTGGAGTAAACGGTGTAACGCTTCAAACATGTGCAGAGTATTTTACATAATATGCTCTCCACCACGCATCTGTATAATTTACATTTCATCCACTTAATTTAAATGTTACACTGAGATTGGTTCAGGTGAGAGGGGGAGTGTGTTCCTGCAGCCTGATGCATTGTGCAGGAGACAGAACACAACTCAATGAGGAGGATAGAGAGAACATACATGTGCACCCACTTCATCTCTCACTGTGAACATTCAGCTGTCCTTCTTCAATAGTTCACCAATGATGGACTAACCCCTTTCCACGCACTTTTTAAATGTAAAAGCATAAAAACTGAATGTGTTTAGGGAATCTCGTGGTGTCTGATTTGACAGACCAGAGCAGCCAAGTGCCGGCGCCTGGCCCTGAGGGACGCCTCTGAGATGAGAGGGAAACCACCACGCTCCACACATGAATATATTACACACCATATGCACAGAGTTACAGCCGCATCCACATCTAAACATTGATTCCACTGCAATGCAGTCCTTAAAACATTTGGCCAGCGAGACCTTGATGAATAATGTCAGTGACTTAGTGATAACATGCAGCGTGCAACACTCTCCAGCCCTAAAGTGGGCCAATGATAGTAGCCCCCTGAAATGCACTTTTTCCTCCTACCTCATCAAAGCCGCTGTCCTCTTTCTTGAAAGCTGCAAAGAGAAGAAAGGAAGAGAGAATCAGACACTCCCTATACTGAAATCTTTTGAAGAATGAACAAAATAAAAATATAATGTTGGAGATGCAGCACTGAACAGAAGTTTGTCACGGGATTCTGCTTTAAAGAGACTCATTAAAGCAGCGCAGGGGGGGGTTGGATTTTCCCTCAGTCCAGGTGAAAATTAACTTTCCTCACGGAGCAGCCATGTCGGGAGACTGAACCACAGAGCTGCTGTCACTGCAGACCAACCCCATCCAACTGCACCTCAAATGAGCACCTGATTGGTAAAAATATTGGTAACTGATCTTTACACAACCTTTCAACACAAGCAAATGTTAAATCTAATTCATGTACAGGTATCATTTTCACTGGGCTAAAATGTGATCACAATGTGAGGCTGATCTGCAGTCTGCGTGCATTTACACTTGCATTAACATCTTTTCATCATCCAGATAGGATATACAGATATAGTATTGATATCACACACAGTTTCTTTCTTCAGGCGTTCATTGTGATGATGAGCAGCTAAATTAATCATAGTTTCAATAACCCTGTAACACCGATATACCCAGTTACCTATGAAACAATAACGTATTGATTAATAAAACTCTGTGTACCAGATCAAGGGCAATGAAACAGAGATCAAACTCCTTATATATATACACACACAGCTGATTATGATTCCAAGACCAGGTGAAAATGGGATCATTTTGACCTCATGCTTATACACATTCACAAACCATTCAAGTTGCAGAACACGTCAATGTTCTAACAAACTGTATTTGCTTCTTAGTTTTATCGTATAAGATAATTGTGTTAACATTTCTTAGTGAGAATGTTAATTCTTAGTTATGGCCAAAAATGTTTTTTTGAGGTCACAGTGACCTTGACCTTTGAACATTAAATTGTAATCAGTTCATCCTGGAGACTAGTTAGGGGGGTTGTGCCCTGTAATGGTCAAAAAACGACAGTAAATCACAGGATATCTGGTTATTAAGGTTTTCTTCACATACTGTAAAGGTGTGTAATGATTTGTGACCAATATTTGGATTCCAATAAAATATAATTTTTCACCGTGAATGTAATGTTTTTATTACAGAGTAATTATCTAAATTGCAGAAACAGCTTCAACAAGTAGAAGTATATAAAAGGTTTTTCATTTGTTTTTTACATCTTCAGAGACACTCGCTGTGTTGCTCCTTAATGCGGGGGAAGACAGTGGCATTAATATCCTTTATATTTATGAAGAGGGGAAAACAAGGTTTGTTTGTGCAGCTTTGATTTACTAATCACTCTGATTCCATAAAAAGCTTGTGAAGAACATTAATAGGCAAGTGATAATTTTTCAGTTATTACCCCCTAGTGATGATAGAGTTGTCTTATGATAAATGGCAATACTGAAGGTGAAAGGCCAGAGTGCTCCGCGGGCTTCTCTCTGTTATAGTTTTTCCTCTCTCTTTTGTCAGATTGAGTGTTTGGAAGCAGTGTCAGCTTGGCCACTGAGCCGTGAAACTGCTGCTTCCTTCTCCTCAGAGGTGAGCACACACGCTCCCTAGAGACTTCCCAGACAGCATCATCTCAGCCGCAAAGCCACACTCAATACCATGGATTAGACAGCAGCTACACAATGAAGCTGCTGCATGGATTGCCATGCGAGATTAAGTGCTCACTGGAACCCGTTTTACACTGTCAATGCGTTCAAGATGTATTCAAAATGCTGTATTTTGTAATATACAGTATATATTTGCTTTCATATTTCCTGAGCTAATGATTTGAGAAGAATAATTGATTGAGTTTTATTTGACCAATTGCAATACAAATTGCAAATATGTTATAGGCTATATAATACACTCCAGGCCAGTATTCATTTCCTGCATAAGGTGTTATCACAAATGTTCCCTGTTCCTACATCTTGTAGCCTCCCTGAATGAACTCATCCAAACCAAGCTACAGTAGGTTTGTATGACTGACCTAAATGATGAATCATTACAATAAATACAATTTTAAGTTGGCTTTCCATCTATTGATATCAGCTACAAGAGTCTGGCCCATGACAAGTCCTGTCTGACATATGCAATAGCAGACCAGGGACTGCTAGAGATACAGCTGAGTTTGGGGAACTGTAAATGCTAAAGCTAATGTTAGCTTTTCAGGCTGACAGCAAATTCGGAAGGTTGCTTTGGGAAATTTTACCAAGACAACCTTAAAACAATAGTCTAATATATCAAGTTAAACTGTGGACAGTCTACTGGACTCAAATGCTTCTAGTACTATGTGATAATTTAACAGTTAGAGTTTTCATTATAGCTAGCTAAATCGACAGTTACAGTAATAGCCATTGACCATAAATCTCAAAGATTTTTAGACACTGGTAAATATACAAATTATAATGGGATAGTTTTGTTTTTACCTGGTTTATGCTGATTCAAAAGAGGATCCATATCATTGTATCTGTCCATAAAGTATGAGAATGAAGCCAGAAGGCAATTAAATTAACTTTGCATAAAACTGGATGCTAACAAAAAGCTAGCCTGGCTCCGTCCAAAGTGCAATAATACACCAAACTCTAAAGACCTAAAGCAACTCTAAAGCTCAGAAATCCACATGTTGCGTGCTACTTGTTGAATCTTGGTACGTATTGAAATGGTAACTTACATGTTGTGGATTACAGGATTAGAGAATTAAGGGGAAATGATAAGATGATGACTACGACATTGAAGAGGTAAAGTAATACAGAGGGAAAAGATGACTGATTCATCCACAGTCACTGCAGAGAAACAAAAGAATTGTCACTTGTGCCTCGAAACTCACAACACCTCATTATTGCTTCCACAGCTTTTCAAACTGCATCCCTCACGATGAAAACATGTCTTTTGATCAAAGTTGTGAGGAAAACATTCAGAAGTCAAACTTCCTACACAGAGAGGGTGTTTTCATTTAATCACATCAGAAATGTGCTCATAAATAAACCTCAAATTTATTTTTCCAATGTTTTAACAGTGGTGCATTCCTACTGAGTTCAAGGAATGCTTAATTTCATCCTCATGTATTTGACTACTTTTAAAATGGCTTTTACAATGTAGGTACACAGACAGTGACTCACGAGAGACAGTGATCAAACTAGATTACCTGTACACCAGGTAATCATCTACTCCTTCACCGCTGTACAAACATATTGATCAAATCACCTTTTTAAGAAGGGCCCAAATGTAAATTAACAAAATGAAACACAGTAGATAATAACAGTTCCTATATTAAGTAATCAGCTATCTAGGGGTGGGGGGGGGGTGGGGGGTAGGACCCAAATGCAGTGTAAAGACAGGCAAGGCAGGTATCAAGGTTTCAACCAAAGGTAAGATTTATTCCAAAAAAAGCTGATCCAAAAAGGAGGGCTAGACAGGCTAATGTAAAAACCAACAAACACAAGGAAGAGGGGCTGAAACATGGACAGGACCAGGCAGGTAATGACCACGACCGAACAAGAAGCAAAAGGGAAGACGAGACTAAATACACATGAGGGTAATCACAGGACAAGACACAGCTGGGGAGGGGAGGAGAAACACAGGGGCAACAGGGGATCACAATGAGACAATCAGACACAGGAAGTGACACCAGACAAGACACAAGGAGGGGGATACATTTCAAAATGAAACAAACAAAACCCAATAATCACGAGTCCTACATATTTAAAATAAGTACTAACAAGACAAACCCTGACCAGGCTAATTATTTACATCATTTTATACCATCCATAATAGCAGGTTAGGCGACACTTTTCATGATTATCTACTCTGAAAAAACGCTTTTTAGAAAAAGAAGGCACTTTTTTAGAGCAGCTGCTTCTTGTGACTTTCTCTCTTGACCTGCCGTACTGTAGTCTGAGTTTACAGCCAGCAGTGGAGGATGACAATGGCTATGGTCGAATAGTCCAAAAAACCAGGACCCATGTTTTTCAAACCACTTTTCCCCAACTTCAGTGGAAATGCCATGGTGCTGAGGAGAGACGTGAAGGGGAATTCATCAGACTAAGGAATAGACGGCCGCAGTGCTAAAGGAATCCAACCACTCACACTGTGCGACGCGATGATGATGCAACAGAGGATTGGTCTGCGTCTGCTGTGGGCAAACTACAGTTTTGTCGCTATAAGCGCACCCAGATACTCTGCCTGTGAGTTTGTACCGTGTGGGCTTTATAAACTTGGAGAAGAGTGAAAATATGAATTCTGTAACAAGGTTGGAATTCAAATTTAAAAAAAGGAAAGAGAAAGGAAATGGGTTTCTCTCACTCACAACCTCCCTGTCCACCTGTATTATTCGACAGAAATCCCAATGACTATGAAACTATTTGAATAAATACAACTTTAGGCAGACAATGGATAACATGGGCCTACAAAGCTACTACCGTGCATATCACCCTTTTCAACATGTTGAGTCTCAATATTAGGAATGCACCGATGTCAAATTTCTCAGCCAATACCGATGCCAATGTTCTACTGTAATTGTAGGAAGAGGGAGGGGAATACAGTGTGTGTGAGTGAGTGAGTGAGTGAGTGAGTGAGTGAGTGAGTGAGTGAGTGAGTGAGTGAGTGAGTGAGTGAGTGAGTGAGTGAGTGAGTGAGTGAGTGAGTGAGTGAGTGAGTGAGTGAGTGAGTGAGTGAGTGAGTGAGTGAGTGAGTGAGTGAGTGAGTGAGTGAGTGAGTGAGTGAGTGAGTGCGTTGTATGTTTCTGGAAGTGAACAGAGTAGCAGCAGTAAAACAAAGTCACAAATATATACAGAATATTGAATGTTGAATATCATTTACTGCTCCTGAAAACACTCTTCAAAATCCTACAGCATTTTATAAATTGCTGCAACTCGTTTTTCACTTTTACCCATGTGCTTGCCTATTATTGCTTTAATTCAATTGTACATAAATGAATTTCATGTCTTATATTATTATTCCTTGTTTGTTGAGTCTTGTTTGTCTGCATATTTGGATAAGTTTCTTTTTTTGTTACTTGTCTCCGGGTCGTGATGTTCTCTCGTTACCTTGTTTTAAAGTTTTTGACAGTACTGAGTCATCAAATTCCTGATTGAAATCCTACCACCCTTGGCCCAGGTCTGGTGCGGTTGCCCGGTCACTGGGGGGTTACTTTGTGACTCTGATTGCACTGCACAGGAGGATGGTGGGCGAAAACTTCTCTTGTCCTCTTGACAACCAGCGTTACAGCATTGTTCACCCCTTCCTGGCTCTGAGTTTTGTTTTGCAGTTTGGAATTAGTATTTTTTATACTTTAACTCTGTCTCAGCGGCATATAGTCCACTCTTTTTTCAGCTCCATGACCAGATTATCTCAGGTCCGGGCAGGGCTGACCTCACTCCAACGCAGGAGAGGAATAAGGGTCCTAGGGAAGAGAGGAAGTCGTATAAGTTGTTGTCGTGGGGTATAGGTCAAAGACTTAATGGGGGCGATAAGTACTAAACTAAAGGGGCAATTCCGATGGCTGTACTGTTTGTGCATAGCATGCCAAACTTGAACTAGCCGTTGGGAAGCCAGAATAACTCCTATACTCTTAATCACATCTGCTTTTGAGGCTTAGCCACGTGTACTTTCGAAGTTAGCATTAATTGACTGCTCAGGTCTCAGCTAGACGGCTAAAGGACTCCCGTAATTCCTCTACTGGGCAATGTATCCTGCATTCTAAGGTACAAAAGGCCTTTATTTTCTCATACTGCCGGGCAGTACAAATCGTGTTTCTAGGAGAGAGGAGCGTAACTGTTGGATTCTCAAGACTTTAATGCTAATAAAGACTTATGGTCATGGGAGACGACCGTTGCTCTGATTGGTACTGGTTCATTAATATTACCTTAAAAGCAGTACATATAACCATAATGTGTATTTGTTTGATTGATACTTGATCCAAGTAAATTTAGTATTAGATTACTAATTTAATTTTCAGGCTTCCTAAAGAGATTTGAGGGCCGTACGATCGTGTCTAACTGACATGTCTCCGCCACTTTAGTGAAAAACCTTAATTTTCATCACTGACTAAGTGGCAGCACCTCTTTTCACCCTATGTCTGAAACCAGAGCCCAGTCTGCTCTGATTGGTTAGCTGGTGTTCATTACAACTTTATTTAACTAAAGATGAAACTGTAAAATGTAAATGCTCCGAAATCTGCACCTTGTCCAGATATTTATTTACAGATACATTAATGTTCATTTTCAGGGGCTTTTCTAGAAACATTTTGTATGAGGGCGCTAACGTCACTTCCGGCTGAAACTATGTCCCCGCCCACTTTAGGGTGAAAACCCTACATTCGAGCACAGTGGAAAATAATGGGTCATGTCTTAAAGCTACTGAGTCATATATTGCACCTCAAACAACAAATAAATCCAGAGTTCTGGTTTCTTTACTTCCTCTCCAGAAAAAAGGAGAGTTAAAGAAAGGATGTAATTAAGAAATCTTAGTTTCAGTGTAAGCCTGCTGCCTGCCACTAGTCCACCTGCAGACCCACCGGCAGACCCACCAGACATCCATCCCCTATTCATTCTCCGTAAAAACAAAGCTGTCTCTGCCGTCTGACCAGACATTTGACACAATCTTCATATTTCTGACCAACAGAGATATTGTTTTCTGGCATCACTTTAACATTTGATGGGGAAAATCTGCATTTTGGTTTGAGGGCGCACGCCCACAGTAAGAGGGAGCAGAGACCCTGATATCCGGTTTAGACAAAACCCTGATTACTACAGCATTGTTGTTTTTATTGAACCTCATGCACTTTCCTACTTTCTGGTTGGATGCATTTCATTGTACTTTGTTCAATGACGATAACATCTAATCTAATCTGATCAAAGGCCTAGAGTGCAAAATGATGCGGGTATGAAAAGCTGTATTAATGGAAGTTTGAGATGATCCATCATTTCAATATGATCTATCTGAGGCTGTCTTCATTAACATAGAACACAACACCCTCACATTCCTGACAACAGCTCTCTAATGATCAGAAAAGCCAGAGAACCATCAGTCCTCTGACAGCATATCCAGATATTAAAATGAGAGCCTCATGTTGCACCGCGCCGTAATGTGACAGGGTACGCAGCGCTGCCCACTGGGACCGGTTGGATCAACACTGTTACAGGGACGTAAACAATAAAGCTGGCTCTTAAATGTGCTTTCTTGAAGCTTCGTGCAGCGGGCCGAGAGCCAATCGATGCTCAGATGAGTTGATCTAGATGAGAGGAAAGATGGCCAATCGGAGACAAGCGTCAGCACGGCACAAAAGTCAATGCCAATCTTTCCTCTCCTGCTGCATCGACCCAAACTCACCCTGCTCATCTCTCAGCTTCTCTTATAACCGCATCCAGCTATTCATTCCTCCACACATACACACACACACACACACACACACACACACACACACACACACACACACACACACGGCCTTGGCAGTGATCTTCAGTTCAGTGGCCTTTGAAGCAATGTGTGTGTGTGTGTGTGTGTGTGTGTGTGTGTGTGTGTGTGGTGTGTGTGTGTGTTTGTGTGTGTGTGTGTGTGTGTGTGTGTGTGTGTGTGTGTGTGTGTGTGTGTGTGTGTGTGTTTGTGTGTGTGTGTGTGTGTGTGTGTGTGTGTGTGTGTGTGTGTGTGTGTGTGTGTGTGTGTGTGTGTGTTTGTGTCTGTGTGTCTGTCTGATGAGATTTTTTTTTACACAGTCACATACACATAGGTTACTATAGCAGCAGAACTATATTTGGACGCTGGGAGTGAAAATACATGATGATGGTTGAAATGGGATGATTGACAATGAATGAGTTGTCAATCCTTGAGATTTTCAAATCACAATTTAAATCTATTTTACTTTTTCACTTTGGGATATTTGGTCAGATGAACCAAAGCGTGATTCAAGCTGGTTTCACTATTTTCTAAATGTTTTATCAGCCAGTACTGACTGATTGAACAGAGAGATAGTGGGCGGTTATGGCGCCGCAATAATAAGGTTATATGTTTTACATTGTGCTGATTAGCACTGAATATCTGTCAGACTAATTAAGGAGTCACAGTGGACTCCTTAATTAGGTAAATTAGAATGAGGGTTTTTCATGAATTAAATGTGTCCAAGATAAGATCCAGCACATATATACTATACATGAGATTAGAACACAATGTTGAAAATGATGCTGGAGGATGGTTTGATATGACAGAAATATCAGCAGTATATAAATGAGCTTGAGGTCGGGTTGATTCACTGTTAAACACACACCGGCATACTGTATGTGGCTCACAATAACAACTGATAACACACTTAAAGAACCCTTATCAACTATATTTCTCCATACTTTGTAACTAAAATAAATAAATATCGGTTCTTTGTTTTATGAGGATAAAGTGAATATCTGATGCTGCTGGTGGGAAAATGCAGCTTGAAGAGTTTTTAGTTTTTTTTTACATTTTCTGAAACGTTCCAACCAAAGGATCAACTGAAATGGAAACAGTTTTGGTTCAATAGTAACTAGTTTGTCTTTTTCTCTTGCATTTCAATTTTCCAAAAGAGAAGTTTGAATTTATGCTGAAGTCAAGCAAACACATGATGATGATGATGATGATGATGATGATGATGATGATGATGATGATGATGATGATGACGATGATGATGATCAAATTACATCACATTTCCTCTGGACATTCCTATGATCAGAGGAAATGTGATGTTTTGTCATTGCCCAGTATAGTACTGGAAAGATGATTTGATAAAACAGTTGGAATAGTGACAGCTAATCACCCGAAAAAAATGAAGTGCTGACTTTAATTAAATGTTTTATGTAAATAGATTTCACATTACTTTATTAGGTTAGTTGGAAGCAATAATATTAATTTTAAATAAAAAAAGGTTCACCTTAATATTATTGCTTTCAACTGACCTAATACAGTTATGTGAAGTCAACATTTCAGTTTTCAGTGTGTTTAACCTGAGGATCTGAATTTGAGCCGCAGATTTTCAGGAAACCATCCCACCTCTGATTCTCCAAAGATCCTCCTCATAACTCTTCATCAACTTTACTATTTATCTGTCAGAGCCAAATAGGAATGCTTCATAAGAAAATGTTGCCAGGCCAAGTTGCCCCCCCCGGTATGGAGCAGCAGCTGGACACAGTTCTTTCTCACATTATGCACAAAGGGTTGGATAATATAAAACAGTCCCGTTACTCACCAATACTCCTGAAACTCTCCGACAAAGTTCTCCTCAACTTTTTCATTTTCCCGATTTTCTGCGGGGGCTGTGAGGCTGGCATCAGGTCGCACATTGTCCGGAGGTGGTGGTGAGGGAGACGCGAGGTCCGAGGTTCGGGGTCCGGGGGTTGGAGCGCACTGCGGGGCTTCAGCAGCCAGCTGCGGAGGGCTGGCAAACAGGAAACGGAGCCTGAACAGCTCTCACTCCTCTCATCAACTAGTAACAACAAATGCCTTCTTTGGATTTTCTCAAGAATGCAACTACATCTCCAAGAAGGCAACAGCAGTCAGGCATCCAAAGTGGGATCCGTGCGTAATGCGCTGAGCCAATCTGCTGCGTCCTGTTTTCTTTTTGGTTAAGCTCCTATAAATGACATATAGCTCTTTCTTTCTTTCTTCTCTTAGCGTCCCAGGCGCTCCCTGCTCCGCCGCAATCTAGATGTCATTTTTGGGATTCTCTCTCTCTGGTTTCGACCCCAGATCCCGCCCTTGACGCGCGGATTGGAGGAGTCCCGTGGAGCGGCGCGTGTCTATTGGTCTCACAGATTCTCTGTCAGAGAGCAAGCCCCGCCCTGTAATGTGTTGCAGGAGGAATATTTTCAGGGAAGCAGTGTGAGACTGCTGCCCTCTGCAAGACCCTTAGGAGTGTGCAGCTGCAGGTATTCCCTCTCACGCTGTTCATTTTACATTTAAATTTCATTTATATGCTATTCCTTGCACACTTAATGGAAATAATATCCTACTTTTAAATTGTGTTAGCTGTAATTTGACCATACATTGTGTTTTTTGTCTACAGATTTGTATCTTTCACGGTGAACTTGTACATATTTAACTTTTTAGTTCTGTTTTATTTTCTATTTTTCTCTCTTTTTATTTTCCAAATGATATGCAATGCCTTGTTTTAACAGGCAGCTTTAACAGAACAGTTTCCCAATCTGGGATCAATAAAGTATATCTCATTTTATGCTTTCTTATCATAACACCAGCTCCATATTCCTTATTCCTTACATACATACATACATACATACATACATACATACATACATACATACATACATACATACATACATACATACATACATACATACATACATACATACATACATAGATCATTATCAGGAATGAATACATTTTAAAGAATATAGTATAAACATAATAAAATAAAAACAATAATCAGCATATACTGTATAACCACATCTACACTAGAAAAGACATCAATCACAAATACTACTCAATTTAAAATGTCCTTGATGCATTAGAATATTCTCTAAAAGACTAAAATACTGCTGCAACAGGAATATATATATATATATTATTGTAGCAGAAACATATATTCATAGGATAGTAAGCCGGGCTCTGTTGTTGTTGTTGTTGTTGGGTATATTTGATAAAATGGAGGTAAACGACTTATTTAAATCCACACACATCTGTATAGATTTTAGTGATGTGCACAAATATATGAGTGATCAAATATATGAGGTTATCTCCTTCATATTTTTTTTATATGCGAAAAACACGTGATCATATGAAATAGTCACCATGACACTTCAGAACCATTTTGGAGGTTATTATTCTGCAAAATTGAGGAAGTATTTGTATCTTCTCTGATCCCTTTTTGCTCACCACAGTTATTCTGAGATAATATTCAGCCTCATAGATTGTCTGTTAAATTACAATAGGGTATAGTCGGGATTAAAAGGAGCGCTGGGATTAAAGCTATCAGAGATCTAAACCCTGCATCAATAATCTAAATCTAGCAGCACAAGCTCCATTCTGTCGTGAGTGTGTGTGTGTGGGTGTGTGTGTGTGTGTGTGTGTGTGTGTGTGTGTGTGTGTGTGTGTGTGTGTGTGTGTGCATGCAGTTTGATCATGTCTGTACTGCAGGCACCACAGCAGCTGCATCGGTAATTCACTGGCATCAGAAGAACAATGGAGTAGCAGTGTGTGTATGCATAGTGTGTGTCAGTCCTGAGTTAAAGTGCTCTGGAATCATCTGTGGAATGCAAAGAGCTCCAGTGTGTTCGTACTGCTGCCTAATCATTTGGGCCGGAGCACGGGGGATAATTGAGACGAATGCACAGCTTCATTAGTCTGAATTGGTTTTTCATTACAGAGTCATTGTTAATGATGCATGCACACTTTGACAGGAGTTGAACAGACCAACTCTACATCGGTGTTATATATTAGGAAGAAGCCATATACGAGAGGCTTTTGTTAAAATGCTGAGGAGAGCTTTTTAAAAACACGGAGATGCAATAAGGTTCATTTTGCACAGTGGTCGCAGCAGATGGCAGTGAGGTAACTGCATCAGAAAGATTCCCCGCTCAGGAAATGTGAGTAGAGACGCCTCTGGTACTGGAAGTTGTGCATATTTAACTGACCTCATCCCAGCAGTGTATGTTAGGTCATGAGTGTGATCCTCTTTAACCCCCAGGGTGTGTTTAGGGTCGTCTAACATCCTGTTTAAGCATTGTATTGATTCTCCACCGACAAGTCCGCAGGTTTGACCCCGCCTGCGGAATTAACGTCCTCATCCTCAAAGTCATCTCCTCTGCCTCCCCCATATAATGCTGCATCTTTATGACAAAAGACACTCTTGCCCCAAAATGTCTTTATAAAAATGAATACTACTTTTACTCATCAGTAAAATGCAATGTAGAGATGCAGAAAGGGTGCATTACTTTTGTTTGGGCTCTTAGAGTCCTGCTGTATAACTGTTAAATCACTTGATAACTGGTTGGTGTTTTTTCCATTACTCCAAAAAATGTCTATTGAAGTGTTTGTATTTATAAATGCAAGAGGATGACTTCCAGAGTAAAAACATCAATGACCAATGACCACATGAGACAGCAGCTCGGCTCTATAGAGCGTACTGCCGATTCTTTGTGACTCTTTTTGAAAACGTATTTTTAAAATGCTTACCTGATTTAAATATATATTATATCTGGTATTATAACATTTATGTTCATTTGTCCTTCTCTTGACCTTCTCCAATGTGCAAGTCCAATCCAAGGGAAAGATGACCACTTTGAAAAAGGTTCAACATAACAGGTATTGTATTCACAGCAAAAGTTGTGGAAAGCAACTCATTACACTTGTTCTAGATTTGAATGCTTGAGTTATGTTATGCTACCTTTAATCCACGTTGTTTCAGAAGCAAATCTACTTTAATGATCAATTCATCAAAGAGTATTCATAAAGAAGAAACAGCTTTATTTAAATTATGCTAATGTTTTAATATGTGTACAAGTGAGTTTTCGTGGGTATGTGGGAAGTAAAGCTAATACCATCAGAACACAGGGGTTAATGTTAGCAAATCAATCTCACATGGCAGCATCCAGAACCAATTGATTGTTGTCGTAAAAAAACATTATGATTTATTATCAATGCTCATCTATAGATGTGGTTTTCATAGAACGTGTTACATAAAACTAATTCTAGATACAAAATAAAAACAAAAACTGCTTTTAAAAGAGGAGACATTTATTCATGTGTTGGAGCACATCTGAGTTACAATCATTATTTAGTATTTCATTAATCAATACTGTATGTACAAAGTGCAAAAGCTGATATGAAACTACAATATTTAAAAAGAGGCAGCCTATAGAACGAAAATTCAGAGGACTACAGAACTTTGCAAGAAGTTTTTTAAAACTAGCTTCATCCATCCTAAATATGAAAAGTGTGAAAAGTGATTTTTGCCTATAAGAGAGAGAAGGCTGAGCTCCACACGCTGCCTGTGGAGCGTCTCCAGAGCTGCGGCGTTACTCGTTCTCAAACTTGCTGTACGGGTGGTCCGAGTCACTCATCAGACCTGCAGAGGAAGAGGAGACAAACAGAAAACAGGAGAGGTTAGTCTGGGTCAGGAAGCAGGAGGCTCTGCTCCTCTCAGGATCTGAGGAGTGTTTCTCAAATCTGCTCCACAGATCTCACAGTTCATTGACAATCCACCAGATATTCTAATGTTGTGAGCATGGCTCTGATTTATCGAATGAACTTTGACTAATTCTATCCTGATTTCCGACTTTTCCTTCTTGATCCATTTCCCAAAAGGAATTTTTACCAAGAATAAAGTGCTTTAGTATTGCACTTCAAAACAGTGACTTGCAGATTGAAAACCAAACATTACAGCTAATGCACAAAAGTGCTTTTACATATTCTTTCAATGCCACTATTTGTTTTTGCTACATAATAGGCAGTGTGTTAAGCACACTGCCTATTATAGAGAGCACAATTCATTTTGGTAAATGTAGTTCCACTTTGAAAACAAATGAATAAGTGGTTTGAAGTAGAATTTACAGAGCAATCTGAAAAAATATTACACAGGTTATTAGGATCCAAGCTCTAACTTCTGTATCTTACAATACTAATAATACAAAATATTATTGCCAAGGTGATTTCAATCAAAGCAAATATTTAAATAAAAATGCTATATTTTTTGGTGTTAAATTGGGTGATGCAAAAAGAGTTATACTGTTATTTATTTCTGATATATGCATACATTTGCATAAAGCAAGCACATTTGTATACTTTTGTGATGATGAAAGTATCAAATAATTACAAAATCTTGAAGATTTTTTGAACAAAATATAAAAATAAACCAAGAAAAATCAAACTAGTAATCTCAAGCTTAAAAATACAAACAAAACATAACCAAACAAACACAAAGACAAAATGAAAGCAGCAGTGAGAGTGTTATCTTGACTTTTAGTTTTATAAAACTTCATAAACCCAAGATACCATGATGCCTTCTCCCAACCGCCATTCTGTCGGCGTCCTCTGACTGACAGTGTGTGTTATATAGATGTGAATATGCATTCATGAGTACGCTCGGGATTGCCACTAGATAAAAACAATGGCACTTTCTTCAATAATTAATTCTGATTTATTTTCCACCCACTAACCTTCAGTGGAAAACAGGCAAAAAAGGGAAGTGGTGATACAGCAGAAATATATGTATTATTAATGTCCCTCTTATACTAAAATATGAATGTGTATTGTTATCTGCTCGGCAGAAAGGCGTATAGAAATATCTAAGTGTTGGGGACATATTTTTCTTTGAGGTGAACCACAAATACAAAGTGATCTGAAGCAGAAACACAAAACATGAAGTCAAAAATCAGTATGTGTGTGTGTGTGTGTGTGTGGTTGTAGGGGGACATGATGATTAAAGCGCTAACTGTAACCAGTGTTGTAGTCAAGTCACTATGCCTCGAGTCCAAGTCCAGGTTCAAGTCTCCAGTGTTCAAGTCTGAGTCAGGTCCAAGTGTCCTAATGGCGGGCGCTATGAACTTTCATATGCATTGAAAGGGCGAATAAGAGAGCTTGACACACACATCATTCTCAAAGATGTATGCGTCATAATTATTGGCCCCCTAGCTACGGCTGTGAATCCCGTAGGATCTCGCAGGAGAATGCATCGGAAAGAACAGAGTCTACCGATTCCAGCAACATTTCTAGGCCGTATTATGGCATAAATATTAAGAGAAACATACTATGGAAAATGTGCGAAAACGCGCCGGCGCGTTCGTCGACCTCAGGGTTTTAATGACAAAGTCGAGTCCTTTCGAGTCATCGCGAGTCCGAATGCACGAGTCCAAGTCCGAGTTCAAGTCATTTGTGCTCAAGTCCAATTCATGTCACGAGTCTCTAAATTTAGCTCACGAGTCGGACTCGAGTACTACAACACTGACTGTAACCCAAGAGAAGCCCAAATACTGCTAACAGAACAGCTGATCTGAAGGGCTTCTGAACTGAACATGGGTCATTAGCTGCAGACAGGGCATCAGAGGCTAACCTTATTAGCATGTTAGCATGGACACATCACACTCATTCAGAACGTTTGTCCACGTCAAAAAACAATAATGGCTGTAGCGCTGAGCGGTTTTAAAACCAAAACATTTAGAGATTGCGATTATTTTGATTTTTAGAGGGAATGATAAAATAACAATTTTGAATACCTGTGCAGCCCTATGTGGCTGTTTTGTGGAGAATTAGGAATAATTTGGTTTCCATTTGATTTCCTTCCACATGCAATGATCCCATGTCTGTGTGCTGCACTCAAAGGGAAAACAACTCCAACATGGAACCCCTCAAACCTCTCTGTCACTTTATAATCATGCGTCTTTCAGTCAGCTTCAGGGGGATCATTTCTTTGCTATTGGATTCTTTATTTCAGTACCCTTTGAGTATATGATCAGAACTGTGAGGGCTGCAGATCACTATGCTGTCAGAGCTGTAGTGGAGAGTTTCCATACGTGTATTTACAATGTTTATTTTAACTAATGTCTATCTTTTTTATGAATTCTGTTAAATGTATTTTGTTGAAATCCAATATTCTTTGAACTGCCCTTGTGTCTGAAAGGTGCTATATGAATAAAGTAACCTAGCCTTCATTCGTCATATCGAGCCTGCTCCGCTCTCATTTTATTCATGGAGTGAACTTCATTTACTTCCATTTGTTCAACTTTGACCAGCTGTGCTCTAGTTGGTCACCCGTAAGGGGTGGGCAATGTGATCTCAAATCATGGTATCTTAAGAAAAGAGACATATAAAACAACAGAGGTGTTTATTGGCTACAAATAGGAATGGAAGATATAGTCCTATATCTTATGAGAGGAGTAAACTGCCCCAGACAGTAGGTTAATAAATATGATTGCGTCTCAGAGTCACGTAATGTGATTGAATTCAATTGCTGAGCTATGTGAGGCTGATTAATATAGAATTCACTACATTTACATCATTACATACAGTATGTCTCTACACATCTTAACCATTGACTATGTACTGTACAGGCTTTAGGAAATAAAGACCTGAGGAACGTGGACAGCAGCTCTGTTGTGCTGCCTTTTTTCCTTCTTGACGCACAGATGTCGACAAAAACAGACAACAAAAAGGTTGTGATGAGTGCAGGAAGTAACAGAGAGCAGCAGGGCCGTGTGTGGGGTCATGAGAGCGAGCGGCAGCGGCAGTTAAGTGAGGTCGGACCGCCCACACACATAACCCTAAACAGTCAAACTTGTTTAGGTAGTTTTGGGTGTTGAGGTATGTAGATCGCCATTGTGTGTGTGTGTGTGTGGGTTTATCACAGGAACAACGGTATTGCAAAATCCATATTGTGGCAGGACGTGACTCTGGTGAACATTTTGACCATCCCCTAATGTTTTTGTTCCATGTGGGATTTGGAGCCATGAGTTTAACTCTAGAAGTGCTTCAGATAATCTGACCTGCTTTTATAAAACCGGTATCATCTTTATGTATTTCTTGCCTTCTTTTTTTGGATGTACGTTCCTTTCTCAATCTTTGTAATCTTGCACATTTTCTCCATGCAGTTAGCATGTTATCATGTCTGTTTCTTCAGCGATGTGTACAACCCTGCTCACAGTCATTCAGACTCTATCTGACACCTGTGTATGATGAATGTGCTAACGTTGATTTAAGAAGGCAGGACTGAGAGTAACCTCAGAGTGACCTGAGGACAGAAGCTATGTACTACTGAATAATGCATCGCTGGCACGGAGTATGCAAACGAAAGTCAATGACAATGTCCTGGACCATCTGAAAACACATGTGAGACTGAGCTGAGTGTAACAGAACAGAGAGGCACTGTGAGACCTACTGATCACCTCTGGCTCAGCAGGTTAAACACACCGTGTACAGTGGGTAAAGAGGGTAAAGGAGCACATACACTAACACAATACAGACCAATATTCATACGTACCATACTTCTTGCGGATCTGGTCGTGCCTCTCCTTTCTCTCAACATTCCTGTAAAGAACAAAGGGACACACCACAGTTATAATATTTGAAATGTTTTGCTTTCACACCTGTCCAGGCAGGACGTAGAGCAGTCTTCCACAAATTGGATGGTCCTTGGTTAAAATCCTAGCTTCTGCACTCAACATGTTAAAGTGTCATTGGGCAAGATCCCTAACCCCACATTTCTCCCGGTGGTGCGTTCCACTTGGACTGGGAAGCGGAAATATCCGAGTCCCCAGTGGGAAATTTTAACTGGAAGGTTTGGACTTCCTACTTTGGAAACTCGACGATACCTCGCCACACCTGAGAGAGATCAAACCTCCACATATGAACATTAAGAGAACACTTTGATATGACGTTTTTAGCTCTTCTGTATAATTTGTGTCACATTAAATCATTGGTACTGATGGTAAGGCTCATCTTCCAACTGTGGATATGTTGCTACCATGTTTGTATTCACAGATACTAAATAAAGAGCATCAACCGGTATTGCTAACAATGGCTAACTCGAGGTGACTGCTGAAGCTGTAAACAAAGCTAACTACCTTCCTGCGGGCCTTCCATCTTTTTCTGACTTGTTACCTGGGATGGGACGACACTCCAAGTTCCGACCTCTGACTTCCAATGTGAACGGAACGCAGCAAGAGTGTGTGAATGTTAGTTTCCCTGAGCAAGTAGCATGCCTCTGCCTCTGTATGAATGTATGTGAATGCTGACCCAGTTCCCCATCCCAAAGGCAAAATGTGTTTCCTTTTGAAACAAACAACAAAATGAAAGCAAAAACAAATACTTTCACTTCCTGTTTCATTAACTTAAGATGATGGCAACCAGATTGAGGATTCAGCTTCTTCCACCCAACAATTTAACAGGATAAATAAAAAGAGAAACACTGAAGAATTGGAATCGAGAGGAGAAATAATAATGGAATTGATATCGATAAAATCGTATCAATATCCGTCCCCATCTTGAGGAAATAAAGCTATAGACATACAAATTAGACATTGATTATGAAATGTCAATCTGATATATGGTCCTAGTGTATATTACGCTATCATTCTCATATTGACATACTGTATCCCTCCGCTCTGTGTGCTTGCTGCATCATCTATATAAAACGTCAATATGAGGCGGAAAGTAAATGTAGGAAAATACTACAACAGCCAACCAAGTTTGAAAAATCTGTTTGCGTTCCTTTTGCAGAATGGCATTCAACCAGTGTTTTGTTGTGGAGTGTTAAGGGATAATTCCACTCAGACACTACAAGTTATCTGGCAGCGGAGAGAGCAGCCCGACTGCTGTCAGCCCTCACTCGCCTTTCTGAGGAGCAACAAAAGCCCGGGGAGAGGATTTGTGGGGTGGACCTCCAGGGCGTCACTTCACTTCATGTGTGCACAAAGAGCGTCTGTAAATCACTGAGTGTTTTATTGCCAGGTACTGATCTGTGAGCAATCAGGGGGGCTGAGCCCGGCCTGCCATCTGTCCCCCACCCGGCTGCCGGCTTGTATGTAACCAAGTGACTGACAGGTTCACACTGTCTACATAAATATGGCTTCACTGGCACTCAACAAGTGGGAAGTTAATAAGGAAGGCAAGCGTGGAGTGGAATCTTTTCCAGCACTCCAGATGGTTCTGATGCTTGGTGTTCAGGTTGAGTCAATACATTCAGACACAGCTGTCCAACTCCTTCTCTGAGGCTATTTGGCCAAATTGTAGATCAAATGATCTGTAGATATGTGTCCATTTCACATGCGACATTTTAATTGCATGGCACAAGCTGAGAAATAAATATTTACTGTTGCTGATGATGTACATTTTATCAAACTATATGTATCACTAGTTTCCCCAGTATTGTTACTAGTTGATGAAGATTTAGCTGGTCTAAGTCTCATCCATGATGCACTTCTGGTTTCCAAAGGGGAGGGCTTGGAAGGATGTGAGGGAGAACATTTATTGGCTTGTGTGAAGTTCGCCACTTCCTGATGTCCGGAATGATTTGGATCTCACATTTAGTCAAATAAACAAACACACGTCTCGGTTTCATGCAGACATATAAAGCTAGGACAGATATTTTCAAGTCATAGTAAGAAAAATACAGGTGAAATATGTAACAATAACAATCACCTGTTGCCATTTCTACGTAAACTCACTATGTGAACTGCTACGTAGCACTTAGCTACATCTTCTGTCTCGAGCCAGTGAACTAACGGGTCTTCTAGAATACCCTGGAACCATGGGAAAATCTGAAAGAATACGCTCATTGGCTACAAATCAATATATGTTTGGTTGATCAATATGTCAATTCAGTTTAAGGGCCTTCTATCACAGATATAGAATACCCTGGTTGAAGGATATTCTTCCCAGAGGATCAGTGCTGTGAGATGGCTCTCCGGAGGCCAGGCAGCAATGTCTGCAGTCAGTAGTGCTTCCCAAGATGTGTCCCATCTATTCTGAATGTCCTGTTCACAACATGAACTGCCTCTATGTAGGTCACTGCACTAACTCTGACTTCTAAGATTTGATCATGCTCACTGCAGGGAACCCTGTATTCTGTGGCACGTGAGAGAAAAGCTCAACGAGATTGCACACACACACACACACACACACACACACACACACACACACACACACACACACACACACACACACACACACACACACACACACACACACACACACACACACACACACACACACACACACACACACACACACACACACACCAGCACTGCGAGTGAGGATGATGCTCCACGCGTACCGACACATCCTCGGAGGATGAAGGCGCTGGAACTACACAGGAAGATGAGGCTGAAACATTTAGGAGGATCAGGAAGAGTTTCAGGTCTCCTGACTGCTGAATTCAGCGAGCGACGCACAGTCTCTTTGACAGCGGGCGAGAGCAGTGCACAGGAAGTAGCTCGCTCTATTTATGACCGCATTACCAAAGAGCAGCTGCTCAGCCTTGACAATCCAATTGGTGTTTTGGGATGCAAGTGGAGGAACATTGAGCTCCTCCTCTGGGACATGGACTACATGGGGCTACACACACACACACACACCAGTTGCTTGAATCCCGACAACACAACGGGCCTTTTGTAGTGGACTATTAGCTATTCGTAGCAGGAAGTCACATGTTTCATGCTGGGATGCTGTTGGACAAAAACACCCAACAAGAAAAGGGTTACATCTTGTTTTGGAGTAGTATCTGATATGACAATTAACTTTGTTTGATTGTCATATTGTAATTTAGTTATATTTGCACTAAATGAATGAATGCATGTTAAGACTGATTTGCTAGTTTTACGAAGATCCTATAATGCGACTTTTAATATGAACATGAACAAATAGTAAGAAAAGAGGAGGAAAATCAACATTTCAAAGGTTTGTACTTTCTCCAAATATCCATGTGCCTGTTTTTTAAACCTCAAGATATTGTTTAATATTGAAATATATTTAAGAGGATTCTCAAACCTCTGTAGCACTCTTTTTAACTAAAGGAATCAGATAAGCAAACCAATGAAATAGATCTTTGTTCTCAGGCAGGGCTGTATTTCTGAAGTTTTATCATTTTGTAATCATATAATCACCAATATAACGCTGTCGTCATCAATACCAATCAATAATCAATCATAATTCATCACTGACTAATCCAGGTGTTTTTCACAAATGAACACTTTTGTGTAATAAAAGCATTATTACTTTTTATGTAGTGTTGCTTATATTATAATATAGATTCCAGAAAGATAACCTGCTGTTTAATTTCTCCCAGCCCAACAACATTTACCAGCTTAAAATCACTAGAGCCAGAGGGGAGCGACATGCCATAAGAACAAAAAACCCATCCTTAAAACAAAACCTGTTTAACTTAAGAATGATTAATACAGACACACATGTGATCCTATCATTTCTTTCAACCGGTTTGTAGTGCAGCCCTAGCCTGCAGTGAAGTTCTTACCGTTCCTCCGCGCGCTGTTTGATCTCCTCCCTCCTCCTGACAAATCTCTCCTCATCTCTGTCAGGCCTGCAGACAGAAGGAGGCAAGAGCACAGAGTCAGGATCACAGAAGCAGAGAGCACAAAAACACACTCATCCTCATCTGACAAATTGTGTACGTCTACAAACCATTTGCTGGAAGGATATTTCTTTTCACAAAGCTCAACATGGAAGCTAAAGAGATTCAAATTCTCCGGAGCACGATTTATATTTGATTCAGTCTCTGAGAAACAAAGAGGGAAATGTTCAAAAGTAAAGAGACTTTTTACTACAGAAACAACATGTCACCTTTGATAACGGAATTATTTGATGTAATGGAAGCAATCAAAAGCTAATGTACTTAGGAAAATATAACTACAGGCTCTGCTTGTGTTACATGACTGACATGAGTGCGACTCCTACACCCTCAGGACTGTCAGGCAGACAGCTGATTGACGGACAGGACACTTCACTTCACTGCAGCACTATGACAGTAGCGGGACACACAGAGGTGTGGTAAAGGAAGCTGAAATGATGAAGCTAGTAGGGCAACAGAGGAGAGAGAGCGTAGTGCATGAGTGCTCAACTCCCAAAAAATCAGTGCACTGAACAGCTGTTCACCACAGAGCCATGAAGAGCTCCTTTAGTTTGAGGAGAGGTTATCTCCCTGAGGAACACCAGTGGGAAACACAGACATGGCTGAGACCTTTATTAACATTTTAATCCTTGAACTGTATACAGATTCCTTAACACCAAGTTATCATATTATTTGGATTTAATGAATCCATTGCAATAAATTTGATCGACATTGCCTTATATCCGACAATAATGGTCATATTGTAAATGCCAATCCTGGTTTTAAAGGCGGGATTATAGTAAAGTCATCTCATTTTCTAATTTTACCACACTGCTTAAGCTGTTTCATTGTGCCTGTAGGGGAGAGTGGTGCAGGAATAAGATAAGGTGTACTTTATTAATCCCAATTTGGGATTTTTTTGCGTTGCAGCAGCGTAAAAACACAAGGCATTGTACATTAGAGAAATTAAAAGACTAGAAATAAACAATTCAAAATGTAAACATCTGAATAGAAATAAAATAGCACTAAAGAAGTAGAAAATATACATGTTATATACAGTCCTTAGAAATGAGTTAGCGTTTTAGCTCTTCGTCTTTATTATTTTTGGTTAGAAGCCTCAAATAAGGTCTGTGGTTACGACAAGCTAGGAATATTTTCATGATTGGTTTCACGACATAAAACACATCAGTAAATACCCAGCTGGTGAATGTCTGAATTTTGTTAAGGGGAGGTCTTACTCTGCTAACTTGAGGGTCGGTCTACAAAAACACATCTTCACTAGACCACTGTATTGTTCCTTTACCTTTGTAATCACTTCCACATTACCAATGAATGTTTTTATTTGGTGCGATGTCTGATATCCTTCGTATCGCCCAGCACTGCAGAGAATCCTATCTCTATGAATCTGTTGCGTTTCTCCCGACACTGTGTCAAAGAGTCCTCAGGTTGTAGTGGTGCATTGGACTGCATTATGACCTCTGAACCTGGAGCTGTACGTTTCAGTTGCATAAAATGCCCCTGACATCTCTTTGACTTTACCTTGAGCGCCTCTTCTTGCAGCAGCAGCAGCAGCAGCAGCATACCATAATGCTGATAAGGATGACACCCCCCACGACACCCAGGGTGATGATCAGGGCTTCGAAGTTAACTGAATCACAGAGGAAGATATAGTGATATTGATTATTCTGTACAAAAAAAGGATCAGGGCAATGTATGTTCCTTTGACATTATAAACTCAAATTATTTGGTAATGGTGCCCCCTGCTGACTCCTGGCCAACACTACAAGCATTGTGCTGAGGATCAGTACACTTTCATTTACGGTGAAACATAACCAACACATTTAATCAGATGGGACTTTGTGCCATGACCTGAAACAGCAGCAACCGTGTATCAGTTTGGTTACACATTAAGCCAGTGGTATAAACAGACGGGCTCTCAGCAGTAATGACGTTACCACACTGAGACAGACGAGCATTATTTACGCATTGTGGGACGCTTTGCTTTGCTGACTTTGGAAGAGAAAGCAGAACCTTTTAACAGCTTTTAAAAAACAAATTAAACCCATTGTATTTAAAATAGTGTGTGTGTCGTCAGTTTGTCGACTTTCCATTTGGTTTTCCGACCTCGGCTTTCCTCGTTTTTCCACAACTTACTAGAATTAGCTTTCGAGGCATCAATCTGAATTAGTGTTGTACAGAGGTGGGAAGTAGTGTAGTACAAACACTTTGCTAATGTACCTAAGAACATTTTTCTGGTATCAGTACTTTACTCCACTACTTATTTTTCTGACGACTTTTTACTTTTACTTCCTACATTTTATCACAAACACCTGTACTTTGTACTTCTTAAATGTTCTAAACAGGCTGGTTACTTTAGTTTGAATCTGCGTTTGGTGGCCTGATCATTATTATTCAGAGTCATTGTGTGCCTTTTGATTTTAACACGATCTGTGTAGCCATCATTTCCTAGTCTTCTCTCAAGAAGAGGGACCAATGAGAACTCGAGTCTATTCCCTTCCTCCTCTGAACCGGAAGCAGCTGCGGCGCCTTATTATCCCAAACCAGCCAGTACCAGAACCACAGCTAGCAGAATAATTGCGGATGTAAGGGTAGAAGAGGCAGAGAAGGGGGAGGAACTTAGTGTAATATATATTAATCTCCCTCACCCATGGCCACACATGAGGGAGATGTTCGCTATTATCGGCGCACAAAACCATTCGTGGCGAATGCGAGGCGAATTCAAAACCCAGGAACTTGTGGCTTTTATCCTGTCCCCACTTTGGTTTTCTTTGCTTGTATTCTAAATGGTGGTTGTTCACCGTTTCATTCATTAGCTAACATTGACATCAATACAATTTGAAATAGAAGATCTTTGATGTTCTGTTAATATGAAGTGAGGTCCAGTTACCAGGTACTCTATAAAACAGTTAAAGTTATCAGTACTTTTACTTGAGTTGAGTACATTTCAAAGACAATACTTCTTTGCTTTTACTTGAGTAATGAAGTTTATTCAGTAATTCTACTTTTACCAGAGTATTTTAAAACACAAATATCTGTACTTTTACTTGAGTAAAGGATGTGTGTACTTTTGCCATCTTTAGTGTTGTTGTATATCTGCTTTCAACTAGTGTGGTGAAAAACTGTTCTCATATACTGCTCTCATGGACAAATGACCTTTGAGCATCATTTTAAGATAATTAGTATTAATTATTTAAACTAATTGGATATTTGTGATTATATTTAGGAGTGGCCATAAATATTCCCCCTTCTGCTGCCTGTAGAATAGACAACTTTACTACACCTGTGTCTTCACAGCTACGTCTGTACCCCTTTTCAGTCTGACAGGAAGCATGTTTTACAGAGGAAGAAGAAGCTTTAGGTATTATCAGAAAACCCCAGAGCAATCCCTGATCTGTACTGGAGACATGTCACCTAAATTGTGATTTGTGTAAAAAGGAGTGTTATTCAAACGATAACCAGCATATTAAAGTCTTTGACCTTTGGAAGGAGATACCCTGCGATTTCAGAAAAACAACTTCCACTGTGTCCAGCCAGGACTCGAGTAATGATCAAGTAATATTCTGTACGACCTTCAGAGTGGACGTGCCGAAAATCTGTACATTTGAAATGTTACTCTGGATTTCTAAACTGTAAATTGTGCAGACATGTGATACTCAGAATAAAACAACAGCAGTTAAATTGAGCATTTAGTGCATATTTTAATATAAAGACTATCTCATTCTATCTCATAGGATCACTGGTGCCTCTGATCAGCCACATGCTTTGCCAACCTTTGTTTCATTAAAGGTGCCATAGAAAGCATCTATCTGGAATTCTAAAGTGTTCTCTGATGTCTACAAAGAAGGTACATAACTTTGTACATAATCCAAAAAATGTCCAGATGCGGTTTTACAGGCCCATTTACAACCCTATGTTTTGGTCCTAGAATGAAACAAGCTGAATTGCCTTATTTGGGGCTCATTTAAATAATGATGACATACTCGGCTCTGATTGGCTGGTTTACAAGGAGCAAACCATGGCTGCCTCAGAGCCGACTGAAGTAAGTGAAGTCCGCGAAACTGTGAGAGATGAACCATGGAGGCTATTGGCATCCAACCTTACATGTTTGAGTCTTTATCGGAGGAGGAAACCGATGAATTTGAAGAACAGCCAGTTGGTCGGAGATTGGAGAGCAACGTTACGGAGTGGTAAGTGTTAGCGTTAGTGTTTCCAGCAGCTGGTGTATGCAAATGTTGGGGCTGGACTACAGTGTGTGACGTCACACACAGGGATTGTTGTAATTCACCTGTTTTACCGCTGTGATATGCATATTCATGATTTGCAGGTGAAGGAGGAAAAAATGGTGTTTGAGGTTCACGGTATGTCAGTTCAATGTACCGAACTCTCCTTATTCAACTATGCCGAGGTAAATACAGTTTGACATTCTATGGCACCTTTAATATCTTGAAAGTTGTGTTCCCCCCATTTTTTGAGAAGGGCCAGTCTGTCTCAAACTATATGTATCATTTTGAACTAAAATGTGAGACTTGAATCAAAGACATCATTTGGGGATATGTGTATTTAGAGGTTTCAAAATGACTGCACCTGTATTTATAACCACAGACCCCCCCTCGCCTGAATACTTTCTGGCTGATTAAAAATTAGGGGAACTTCCATCCCGCGGCTCTGTTTTTTTATTTACTTGTGTACCTCGTAAGCATGCTTGTTGTGTACAGAAAGGCAATGGTACACTTCTATAAAGCCTGAAAAAATAAATCCACCACACTAGAGAGGAAGCAGGTGGAGCGGAGGGAATAAGAGGAAGGGTCGTGTAACGTCCCGTCTGTGCCGCTGGTGCAACATGAAGGCAGAGGTAACCCTCTCACACAACTGGTTTCTGTAAAAGGTGTTTCCCTCAGCCAAAAACACTTGCATCCTGCAGCTATTTGCCCACTGGAATTTGAAAAACTGGTATTTCATAGCACCAGATCGTTTCAGGACATCAACATGTAGGCATGTGACAAGACTTTTTCCTCTTCAGCTTTTGTGGTATTGTCGTTTGTATTCTATACAGTTCCTTCATTTTATGTTTACTGAGCACTAAACCAGAACATCAACTTCCTCATTTAAGGCCGTGTTTACATGTCACTGAAACATGTTATCACTTAAATACAGAGGTGTAAAGTAACCAAGTACATCTACTCAAGTTCTGTACTTAAGTACAATTTTGAGGTACTTGTAATTTACTTTAGTATTTACATGTTTTGCTACTTTGTACTTTTACTCCACTACATTTATTTAATCCCTTTAGTTACTTTACAGATCTGGATTAATGATGGTAAATATAATCAGCCCTTAAATCAGACTTTAGTTCACCTGGAGTAAATCCAGCAGCTACCCTGCAGTGTACAAAGCCATTCAAACTAGCTGCACCTTTACCAGCTTTGAGAACACTTTAATGATCAATCATTATAAAACATATCAGAGATATTATTCTGAAATGGACCAATCAAACAATGACTACTTTTACTGTCGCTACTTTAAGTACATTTAGATGAGAGTACTTTCTACTTTCACTGAGGGAACATTTTGAATGCAGGACTTTTACTGTGACAGAGTATTCCTACACTCTGGTACTTCTACTTTACTCAAGTACAAGATCTGAGTACTTCTACTTTACTCAAGTACAAGATCTGAGTACTTCTACTTTTACTCAAGTACAAGATCTGAGTACTTCTACTTTTACTCAAGTACAAGATCTGAGTACTTCTACGTTTACTCAAGTACAAGATCTGAGTACTTCTACTTTTACTCAAGTGAAGGATAAGATTACTCCTCCCACCTTTGCTTACATATTTTGTCCAACAGTTTCCTTTTCCGAAAAAATCCAATAAACCTCTTCCATGTGAACTAACAGAGATAAACACTCCTCAACAACACTAGTGGGGTGGCAGTAAGTGACAAATACAAAAGCAGGCATTGTCCCCATCTACTCCCCTTAGTAATAAGACTGATCCACTCACACCAACACACCCCCCAGCGGGCCTGGGACAGCTGGCACACTGAGGCAGGGGGCAGCAGCCATCTCACTGGGTACTCAGTGCAGTTGTTGGTGCTGAAGCACCACAGGCACTGAAAACAGAACACACAGGTCAACCATCTGCAAAGGATTTCTTAAAGGTCTAAACAGACTGAATTGTACATACAAATGTAGATTCAATCGACAGGGAAATAACTAGGGTAGCAGAATTATTCAACATTTTATCAAAACCACAATATTGACAAGCGTTATATTCAAATTACAGGAAGCACACTATTCTCTTCAGGCTAAAAATATGATAAAACAATTTTAAATGAAGTACTGGGGAGCTACAGGGATATTCCGGCTTAAAGATTGTATTCTGGAGGTTAAACAAACCTTATTTTTGGTACTGATCCTTAAAAAAAAAAATCACATCATGATCATTTGGCATATTTAAAAAAATTATGTTTAAAAAAAATCTTTCCCTTCATATCTAGAATCATACTGCAATTGCAATATCAGACAAAATAATCATATTTATTTCCAAATCGTGCAGCTTTAAAACTAACCTGCAAATCCTCTGAAGATTGATGAATTGTTCAGGTAATTTATTCAACTAAAATATAAAACTTGCTGTGGTTCTAGCTATTTATTGATTGGCATTTTTCTGTTTTTTTAACGGGAGGTTAAACTGAAACCCTGAAAAGATACCAATTTGAAGATGGCAACCTTGGCTTTACGAAATTTTGAGCTGCAAAATATTGTCGAAAATATTTTTAGAAGATTCATTCAAATTGAAATGAGGCTTTGAACGCAGCCCGGTTCAAATAAATAAGGGCTCCATACAAACATCTGAGTTACCTAGACTAAATGTGAACAAATGATCAAATTAGCAGCAGTCCATCCATTAATTTTAACTTCACAAAGTCACTGTTCTGAGAGACCCTCCTCACAGAACTAAAAGTGGACATATTTTCAAAGCACTTACAGCAGTTGCCCCTTCGGGTCACTGCTTTACTGAATTTTCCAGAACAATGGAGGGTCTTTATCGGTGTGGGAGCTTAATTAGGCCGCTTGTTGAGCCGACGGAACATAAATTATGATTTTTACAGTGCGACATGTGCAAAGGTTTTACTTTTCATTAACTGCTCCGACCTGTCTGCTGGCAGCCTTACCTTGGCATGGGGAACACAGGTGTCACAATTTCTGTAGACAGAGCAGGCTGAAAACAAAGACACACAAACCAGCTTACATAACAATAGGCAGGATTTTGATGTTACACTATTATTCTACATACATTTCACCTCTCCTGCATAACTTGCTCATAAGCACAGGTGGGAAGTACTATACTTAAGTAGGATTTTGAGGAACTTGTAATTTACCTGAGTATTTCAATGTTTTGAATTGTCTTCTACTCCACTACCTTTCAGAGGTAAATGGTGTACTTCTACTCCTTTACACTTATTAAATCCCTTTAGTTACTTTACAGATTTGGATTAATGATGTGAAATATAATCAACCCAATGCTTGCGCTGTACTCTTCAAAATAAAGATTCTACGTATTTACCTTTAGATTGCGTGTCAACATAAATATACGTATATTATGCACAAAGTAGAGAAGACAGTCTTCACAAAGACAGTCTACAGTCTGTTTGTGTGTCTCTACATTTTAGTGTACTTTTACTCCTCTACATGTATGTAATCCCTTTAGTTCTTACAGATCTGGATTAATGATGGTAAATATAATCAGCCCTTATCTCAGACTAAAGTTCGCCTGGAGTAAATCCAGCAGCTACCCTGCAGTATACAAAGCCATTTAAACTAGCTGCACCTTTACCAGCTCTGAGAACACTTTAATGATCAATAATTATAAAACATATCAGAGATATTATTCTGAAATGACTACTTTTACTCTCACTACAATAAGTATGTTTAGAGTACTTTGTACTTTTACTTGTAACAGAGTATTCCTACACTGGTACTTCTACCTCTACTCAAATACAAGCTCTGCACATTAGTCTTGCACTTGTGTTCTGTTATTTCTTGCACCTTTTTTTGTATTTGTTTTATGGCTTACACATATTTATGTTGCATTGTTTGAGGAGCCTGTGAGTTCAGATTTTCATTGCCATCAATACACTGTAGTTTCTGTGAATCTGACTGTAAAGCCTTTGGATCTTGAACGTCTGTCTCCCTGTCAGCACAAGCAGCCAGCTGTGGCCACATGCAGCAGTGACGTATTATAAAATAAAAACATCCCCGTTATCTCACGATTTAAGTATAACGTACTAACTTATTTATAAACTGGCATTTAAGTATCCTATAACTAGCCGAAAAGCTGTCTTTGAAAAGTGTCAAAAAAGGACTGTAACTTACGGGTTGGTGGAGTTGGAGTTGTTTGGCAGTCCCCCTGGCTAACAAAGCTAACACACAGCAGGAAGGCACCACAAATCACCCAAGTAGCCAGTGTTCCTCTCTCGGTTGTAAAATAATACATAATTAAAAAAGTAGAACAGCTGTGAGGTTTAACTGCTTCTAAAAATACAGAATATCTGCTCCTCGACAGAAGACGCTGTCTGCGGTTCTCGCTAAACAAGGTTGTTTCTGTTTTGCCTGGAATATTCTTCTGTCACTTCCTGGTTAGCTTGGGGTTAGCTCGTTTGCATGGTCTTTACAGCCCGGCCGGGAGGAGTTTACACTTGAAGATATGTAAACGAATGTCCGCTGTTTCACATGTCTATGGGTTCCACACTTGGATGTTTAAAGGGAACGGTTTCACGGGGATGGACACTGTACAAAACGCAGCTACATGTTTTCACTTTAGCTCTCCTGTCGGGTTCGTTTCTCCCCCCTTACTGTGGTGTTCCCGTGCAAATGTGACTGACCTGTTTTAACTGCTCTTACATTAACTGTTAACACATTAAAACATTAACAATCACAAAATGTTATTTAACATCCTTTTAAACACTGCTAGTTTACATGAATACAGTGAATATACAAAGAACAGACACTGAAAATGTTTTCAAAAATGAACATGGTTGCGATCGATGTATGCTCTGATGAATATGTATAATCTAGGGTTATGCATTTCCTATGGTGGTCATTTTTGACCGGGAACACGTGACTAGGCTACATTAAATGAAAGTGGTGATCAAGAATTTAATATGTTCAACTGTGTAATGTGGAGGATACCACAAGGCCTTGAAGCAATCAAATGTGAAACACAACATGATTGATGAAAGTATCAGAATCAGAAATCCTTTATCAGTCCCACAGCGGGGGAGTGATTGGCTTGTGTGTCCTATGCTTGCGCTTTAGTCTTCAAAATAAAGGTTACGTCTTTGCCTTTAGACTGCATGTCAACATAAATATACGTATATTATATGCGAAAAGTAGAGAAGACAGTCTTCACACAGACAATCTACAGTCTGTGTGTGTGTCTGTCTGTCTGTGTGTCTCTACATTTTAGTGTACTTTTACTCCTCTACATGTATTTAATCCCTTTAGTTTCTTTACAGATCTGGATTAATGATGGTAAATATAATCAGCCCTTAAATCAGACTTTAGTTCACCTGGAGTAAATCCAGCAGCTACCCTGCAGTATACAAAGCCATTCAAACTAGCTGCACCTTTACCAGCTCTGGGAACACTTTAATGATCAATAATTATAATCAAACCATACACTGTATAGACAAAAGCATTGGGACACCTAAACATTACACCTACTTGAGCTTTTATGACATCCCATCCCAAATTCTTAGGCATTAATATAAAGTTGGTGCCCCCTTTGCAGCTGTAACAGCTTCCGCTCTTCTGGGAAGGCTTTCGGCAAGATGTTGGAGTGAGTCTGTGGGAACTTCTGCCCTTTCATCCAGAAGAGTATTTGTGAGCTCAGACCCTGATTTTGGACGTGAGGGCGTGGCTCTCCGTTCTAGTTCATCCCAAAAGTGTTCAGTGGGGTTGAGGTCAGGGCTCTGTGCGGGCCAGTCCAGTTCTTCCACACCAAACTCACCCAACCTCGCCTTTACGGACCTTGCTTGCCTGGAACAGAAAAGGGCCTTCCCCAAACTATTTCCAGAAAAGTTGGAAGCATAGAATAGTCCAGAATGACTTGGTAAGATGACATTAAGAATCCGCTTCATTGGAAATAAGGGGCAGAGGCCAACCCCAGGAAAACATCCCATAGCATTATCCCTCCTCCAGCAAACTGTACAGTTGGCACAATGCAGTCGGACAGGTAACGTTCTCCTGGCATTCGTCAAACCCAGACTCGTCCATCAGACTGCCGCATAGTCACTCCACACGTTTCCACTGCTCCAGAGTCCAGTGGCGGCGTGCTTTACATCACTCCATCCCACGCTTGGCATTGTGCTTGGTGATGTATGGCTTGCATGCAGCTGCTCAGCCATGAAACCCATGCCATGAAGCTCCCAGCACAGTTCTAGTGCTGAAATGAATGCCAGAGCTGGTTTGAAACTCTGCAGTTATCGAGTCAGCAGAGCTTTGACCACTTTTACACATTCTGTGCCTCAGCACACGACAACCCCGCTCTGTAACTTTACGTGGTCTGACACTTCGTGGCTGAGTTTCCTAAACGTTTCCACTCTGCAATAATACCACTTACAGTTGATCGTGGAATATCTAGGAGAGAAGACATTTCACAAACTTACTTTTTGCAATGGTGGCATCCTATTACAGTACCATGTTCGAATCAAGTGAGCTCTCTAGAAAGACCCATTTTTACACAAATGTTTGTAAAGGCACTGTCTGGCTGTGCTTGATTTTATACACCTGTAGCAATGGGGCTGAATGAGACACCTAAATACACTTTTTTTACTTTCCTACTTTTACTTGAGTAACATTTTGATTGCAGGACTTTTACTGTAACAGAGTATTCCTACACTCTGGTACTTCTACTTTTACTCAAGTACAATATTGGAGTACTTCTACTTTTACTTACGGTGAAGACAATAAGTATTTGATCCCCTGCAGATTTTTTTAGTTTGCCCACTTACAAAGAAATAAAAAATCTATACTTTTAATAGTAGGTTTATTTCAACAGTGAGAGACAGAATATCAAAAAGAAAATCCAGAAATATAAATTACAAAAAGATATAAATTAAGTTGCGTTTAATTAATTGTGGGAAATAGTATTTGATCCCTTTGCAAACAAAAATAATTCTGGCTCCCACAGACCGGTTAAATAAGTCCTCTCGCTTTAAGAAAGTGCTCCACAGTCCATAAATCGAATTACAACCTCTCCACCGAGGGCAAGACCAGAGACATCTTGTGATCATGGTGGAACTAATGTCTAAGGACATCAGGGACAAGATTGTAGACCAGCACAAGGCTGGAATAGAACAGCAAGCAGCTTGGTGAGAGAGAGACAACTGGTTTGATTATTAGAAGATCGAAGAAGCACAAAATGACCATCAATCGCCCTCAATCTGGGGCTCCATCTAAGATCTGGCCTCTTGGGGCATCAATGATCATGAGAAAGGTGAGGGGTCAGCCAATAACTAAACAGGAGGGACTTGTTAAGGATCTGAAGTCAGCTGGGACCACAGTCACCAAGAAAACAATTACAGTAACACACTGCGCCCGTAAGAGTCCCTGCTCAAGAAGGCACATGTACAGGCCGTCTGGAGTCTGCCGGTGATCCTCTGAATGATTCTGAGAAGGTGATGTGGTTAGATGAGACCAAAATCAAGATCTTTGGCATCAAGCAGGGAGCTGGAAACATTATGCTTTGGGGGGGTTTCTCTGCTAAGTGGACAGAGCGATTCACCACATCGAGGGGAGGACGGAGGGGGCCATGTATCGTAAACTATTGGCTGGTAACCTCCTTCCCTCAACCAGGACACTGAAAATGGGACATGGATAGGTCTTCCAGCACGAAAATGACCCAAAACATACGGCCAAGCAACTGAGGAGTGGCTACAGAAGAAGCCCATTAAGGTGATGGAGGGGCCTAACCAGGTCCGGACATTCATCCCAAAGAACATCTTTGGAGGGAGCTGAAGCTTCCAGTTGCCAAGCATCAGCCTCCAAATTTTTAACGATTTTGAGAGAATCTGCAGAGAGGAGAGGACCCAAATCCCTCCTGAGATGTGAGCAAACCTGGTGACCAACTACAAGAAGCATCTGCCCTCTGTGCTGTCCAACAAGGCTTTCTCCACCAAGTACTGAGGCATGTTTTGCAAGGGGATCAAATACGTATTTCCCACCATTAAACGCAAATCAGTTTATATCTTTTTTTTAAATTTATATTTCTGGATTTTCTTTCTGATATTCTGTCTCTCACTGTTAAAATAAACCTACCATTAAAAGTACAGACTGTTCATTTCTTTCTAAGTGGGCAAACTAAAAAAATCGGCAGGGGATCAAATACTTAATTTTCTTCACTGGAAGTACAAGTTCTAAGTGCTTCCACCACCTCTGATTAATGGTTGATTTCCAAATGTTCTGTTGGTGCATGGATGATAAAATAATAGCGTTGGATTGTGCTGCCTGACATGGACAGCTATTTGCCTGTGTTTAAACTCAGGATTAAACATACCATGGACACATATTCAAACAGTTTTCCACTTCTTCAAAATTGCAGATCATGAATAACTTGATGCAACAGTTAAAGAAAACTACAACCGTTTTTTCTGTTGGATGATAACATGGAACCAAATCTACCTACAGGAACACACAAATAACCTGAACCTGGAAGTTGAACACACGTCACAGGACAATAATAAAATTAGCTGATGTCCACTTCAAGGGAGAAATCCTAAATCACAGAAAGGTTATCTGAATTCTTTGGAAAAGCCACATTTCTTATAAAATAAGCACATTTCTTGATTAGGATACATCTTGGGAAATAGGTACAATCCTCAATTATAAAAATGCACATTTCTTAATTACATAAAGCCAACCTTGTCCGTGACCGGCCGGGTGTTTCGTTGGTTGCAGACTGCAGTCACTGATTTTACTTTTCAAAATAAAACAAACTTGTGAACTGATTCTAAAGATCTACATCTTCAGTGGGAACCAATGGGCTTGGAGCTGACAGGAAGTCAGAAACATGAGGCACTAACACATTGTTGGTGACAAAGAGTAACAAAAATAAGCTATATTTAATAATGTTGGTTAAAGGCTGGTATAAGAGCTGATAAACGTGTGTGTGAGAGGAGCTCCATGGAGCTGATAAACATGTGTGTGAGAGGAGCTCCATGGAGCTGATAAACGTGTGTGTGAGAGGAGCTCCATGGAGCTGATAAACATGTGTGAGAGGAGCTCCATGGAGCTGATAAACATGTGTGTGAGAGGAGCTCCTTGGATCTGATAAACGTGTGTGAGAGGAGCTCCTTAGATCTGATAAACGTGTGTGAGAGGAGCTCCATGGAGCTGCAACTCTGCTCCCTCAGCTCCTTCCTCTCCAGCTGCAGGAAGACCCAGGTTATAATAATCTAGCTCAATGTCTTCCTGTCGGCACGCCTTCTGCCCCCTGGTGGCCTGGAGAGACATGACAGCACACAGATGAGCATCACTCCTGTTCAGTAAACACAGACTGCAGTGTTTCATTCAGTCAGTGGTGTGTACAACCGACACGTGTCAGTACCTTGCAGTAGAAGTAAAGGCCGACGGTCACCAGCAGCAGAGTCAGCAGAGTCAGCGGCAGGACGACCGCTTGGATGAAAAAAGGAGCTGGATCTGATCAAACACATGGACAGCATCACATCAAGAGTCAGCACACAGAGACCTGAACCCACTTCCGCACGGAGACTCATCTCTACATCTATATTACAATAAACTACATCCTTCATGTATCCCGACCCTGTTTCCTGTTAGAGGTTTTACGTTGCTCTGGATAGCTAAATGTGATGCAAGGTTGTGACTGCCTCATGGACCTATGGGGTCAGATCAGTCTCACAATTCAAGAATGCACACAGAAGGATTCACACTTGTATTTTCAATGCACACACAAATGTGTTCCATTTCACATACATGTAAATACAATCCAAATACAGGAAAACGTTTTTCATTTGTATTTTTAATCCGCACATATTTGTTTTGCGTGTCCAACCGCTGAATAGCTCTGGATTATGTGTGCATTGAAAATACAAGTTTGAATGCTTTTGCGGATCATGAAATACAAGTGTGAATCCTTCTGTGTGCATTCGTGAATTATGAGACTGATCTGACTCCATACGGACCTGCTCACATTAAAACCCGTCGTCAGTACCCCCCCCCGTTATCTTGCTGAGCATCACGCTCTGTCCTACAGTCAACTCTAACAGCTTACCTGTGACAGTGACGGAGAGCAGACTGCTCTCAAAAGAGAAGTCTTGAGAAAACACAGAGAGGTGATACTGACAGCTGTAGTTTCCTTGGTGGGCGGACTCTGCAGAAGGAAACAGGAAGTGGGCAGAGTGATTGTCAGCTGGCTTTGAGTCGTAGTTGTTCGCTGAGTTGGAGGAGGTGAAGATGAGCTGGAACGAGCCTCCTGGGTACTGAGGCTGGATGGAGCAGCTGATGGTGAAGGTGGAGCGTCTAAACACCTGGAACCCCTGCTGTTGGGCCCCGGGGACCCCGTCCACGGAGGAGGACACAGAGATGTTGGGCTGAAGCAGCAGATCTGTCAACACAGAAAAACAGGTGGTTTATACAAAACCCCCCATGACGGCTTCAGCCCACTGTCCATGTTCAACATGTTTCTCCCTACAGTATCCTCCCTCCCATCCAGCTTCTTTTGTTCCTTGCTTTTACACAGCCTGCATATTATCTTTTTTTCCAGTATATATGTCCACATAACTATGTCGTAGTGTTCTTTCAGTGGAAATGTAAACACTGTGCCGTGAATAAAAGGATTTTAAATATAAACTCTCTCTCATTTTAAGGTATAGTCAGGCTGGTGTATATATTGATAACTCTGGATTACCAAGAACAAAATAAAGGCTTCTGCCAAAATAACAACAAAAGAATCGCCTTACAAAGACTGACGGATAATAAATAATATTTCACTCTGCTACTAATGTTCAGAGATGTTTATATCATGTTTGGTTGTCTTCTATGTATTGTTTAATCTTAGTACTTCTGCAACAACTTTTAATCCCCCCCTATGAACTGTGGTTGCTTTACACGACTGTCTTAGAAGATGTCATACATGATGTCTCTGATGGGCTTACCTGAGCAAGTGAGATTTAGGAAGTAGGAAGAGAAACCTGATGCTGCACAGCACTCCCTCAGAGCAGATCCAGACTGAACACAGTCAGATCTGATCCTCCACACAGATCTCCCTGAGGACCCCTTTCTCTCTCCTATAAAAACAGCAGAGCCACAGTAGAGCTGTCTGCAGGCAACATCAGCTGCCTTCAGGGTCCAGAGAGAGTAAAAGCCCACCACTGGTCTCCAGTGTCCCTGATGTTTCAGCTCCAGAGCTCCTGCACAGCGTCTCTCTCCTCCCACCAACCTGACACCAGGCTCTGAAGAGAAAGCAGAGAGTCATCAGAGAAAGAATAAAGTGAGTTTGATGAGAACAGAAATGAACCAATCACAGCTGCAGCTGCTCTTCTACCGGAGCAGGTGAGGCTAACAACTCTGCCAGGTGAGCAGGTGTTTCTATCTGAGCCTGAGCTTCTACAGTCCAGGAGAGCAGACTCATGGCCTCCACACTGGAACTCTTTGGTCCACGTTGGAGCCTCCACTTCTCCATAGAGCGCCCCCTGGAGGAGTGAAGGAGCCCCACAGCCGAGCTGCCTGCAGACCACCTCTGCATCCTGCTGGTCAAAGTCAGCCTCACACACTGAGGACCACGACGAGTTGGACTGGTTAGACTTCACCTCCAGTCTGCCTGAGCACAGACCAGTTCCACCCAGCAGCCTGACAGAGTCTGGAGAGGACAGAAGATAAACCAGAGAGAGGTCAAAGACACACGATTCAACATGAGTCCATCATTAACAACAGAACACATATTTATACCAACACACCCTGCAGCTCTGACACCCCCACATCTATCTAATACCCTCTAACAGGGGGTCTCCATTAGTGAACCCTTCCCCTGTCTTCAGATAACAGAAGACCCGCTCATCGCTTCTTGCAGCTTTAATTTGGCTTATTTTCAGAGCTCTTAATTGTTTGTGTTGTTTATTCCTCTTCAAGCTGGAGTTAGTTGAATGACTTGATGGACACTGGGTTTTACTGAGGTTAATGGGGTCAGTAAAATAAATGAATTGTTTTTTTAATTGTTGTTTGTCTATTGAGTAATACATGCAAGGCTGTTTGTTAAACTGAACAAGAGTGCATCTAGTTTTATTCTTCTACTGATTCTTGAAAATAAACTATTACTTATGCATAAACTAAATAATTACATTATTCATTAAGTCTTATGTAGCAAGTATGTCACAGACACAACACTATTTGCGCTACTGGACCAGTTCTAGGTTCTAATGGAGTGGGATAAACAATATATGGATTGACCAGAGACCAGTACTAAATGAACAAGCCGGCACTTTACTTATGTGAATAAAGACAACACATCAGAACAGTTATTTAGACAATACAAAATATTCCTACAGTTAAGTGAAGCACACTTTTCCCTTTTTATGTTCTTTTACCTAGTTTAATTTAGTTCAATTAAAGCAATCTATTTTTGATTGGATGCTTGACGCTATGTTAGACCGGTTTAGGAGTAACTCACTTATTTCAGATTTATAGGTTACACCTATTTGGATTTCTCTGTTTTCATAGAGTTATCTCTTTTCCCTCTTTCCACAGGTAGGAAAGCAACATCAATACCAAATCAAAATACAGTGAAAAACCATTATACTTTAAAATCACAATATTGAAAATTACGAAAACAAAAACGCAATGTTGTCTGACACTTAAACACTTAACCTCCGTTCAAGTTTAGTTCCATTTTGGTATCTCATTCAGCTCAGTTCAGTTCAGAAAATCCACACACTCCTATCACTCTGGCAACGAGTTATCAACAGTCAAAGCCTACGCAGCAGATCCCCTAACTGGCACGATGAGGAAGAAGACTGTCCTTACGGCCCGTACAGACGGTTCTGTTGCGTCGCCGAACTGCATCGTGGTTCCGTTGCGTCGGCTCCGTTGCTCGCATTGAAAGTTGAGAAAGGTTCAACTTTTCAAGCGTTGACGGAAGCGCCAGCCAATCAAATCCCGCGTATGCAAATATGCCAGTACAAGTGCTAGCCAATCAAACCGCGTGGTATGTAAATATGCCAGGAAAGAAATATGTCCTCATTTTCCAAAAATGGACGAAAAATTATAATAACTGCAGGGGATCACCCGGTCTAGTACGACCAGTCCCTGTACATATGCAGGGACACAAACAGGAGGAACCAGGCATGGAGAGAGGTGGCAGAGACACTGGGTGAAGCTGGTATGTATTCGCCTGTTTGGGGATTTATTTAGTGACCTCCTTTCCGAGAACCAGCACCTGATCATGGTGGATAGTGGTAGGGTCTCCCATGGCAAATTGGTCTAGAATCGGAGGATGAAACCCTGATAGAATCGGAGGATGAAACCCTCTTTATTAGTCACATACATGCACACAGCAGAGCACACACGGGAGGGGGGAATGGAGGTGTCCGGTGCCTTGCTCAAGGGCACCACAGCAGGGCCTAGGAGGTGAACTGGGACCTCTCCAAGTAGAGGTCCACTTTCCATATTTCAAGTCTGTTCGGGGACTTGAACCGGCAACCCTACGATTCCCAGTCTAAGCCCCTACTGACTGAGCCACTGCTGGACTGACTGAGCCACTGCTGGACTGCAGGTAAAGGGCCAGACTAAGATTGGTTCAAAAGACCTCATGACAAACAAACATGAAAGCGAGGATACCCGGCCCGGAGGAAGCCTGGGGTGCCCTTCTGGAGCCGGGCCCAGAAGGAGGACTCGTCAGTGAGCGTCTGGTGGCCGGGCTTGCCACGGCACAGCCCGAAAAAGCAACGTGGGCAACACCTCCGCTTCCCCGTCCCGCAGGCCCACCATCTACGGGAAACAACGATGGGGTCGGGTGCGCTGCCAGAAGGGTGGCAGTGAAAGCAGAGGGTCTCGACGGACCAGACTCAGGCGACAGAAGTTGGCTTTGGGGACGTGGAATGTCACCTCTTTGGGGGGGAAGGAGCCGGAGTTTGTGCGGGAGGTTGGATCTGCTGGGGCTCACCTCTACGCACAGCGTCGGTCTGGAACCTTACTTCTTGATAGGGGTTGGACTCTATTCTTCTCCGGAGTTGCCCAAGGTGTGAGGCGCCGAGCGGGTGTGGGGATACTCACAAGCCCCCGGTTGAGTGCCGCTTTGTTGGAGTTTACCCCAGTGGACGAGAGGGTCGCCTCCCTACGCCTGCGGGTTATGGGGGGGAAAACTCTGACTGTTGTGTGTGCTTATGCACCAAACAGCAGTTCAGAGTATTCGGCCTTCTTGGAGACCCTGAAAGAAGTCCTGTATGGGGCTCCTGAAGGGGACTCCTTAGTCTTGCTGGGAGACTTCAACGCATACGTGGGCAATGATGGAGACACTTGGAGGGGCGTGATTGGGAAGAACGGCCCCCCTGATCTGAACTGGAGTGGTGGTTTGTTACTGGACTTCTGTGCTAGTCATGGATTGGCCATAACAAACACCATGTTCGAACGCTCATAATGCTCATAAGTGTACGTGGTACCAGAGCACCCTAGGCAGAAGGTCCATGATCGATTTTGTTATCGTATCATCGGACCTGAGGCCGCATGTTTTGGACACTCGGGTGAAGAGAGGGGCGGAGTTTTCAACTGATCACCATCTGGTGGTGAGTTGGGTCGAGTGGCGGGGGAAGCCTCTGGACAGACCTGGTAAGCCCAAGTGTGTAGTGCGGGTGAACTGGGAACGTCTGGAGGAGTCCCATGTCCAGGAGGCCTTCAACTCACACTTCCGGCGGAGCTTTTCAGGCATCCCTGTGGAGGCTGGGGACATTGAACCAGAGTGTGCGGTGTTCAAAGCCTCTGTTGCTGAAGCTGCGGAGGGGAGCTGTGGTCTCAAGGTCTTAGGTGCCTCAAGGGGCGGTAACCCTCGAACCTCCTGGTGGACACCGGTGGTCAGGGAAGCCGTCCGACTGAGGAAGGAGGCCTTCCGTGTTATGTTATTCCTGGGTACTCCTGACGCAGATGCAAGGTATCGACGGGCCCGAAGGGCAGCAGCCTCAGCCGTGGCCGAGGCAAAGCAGCAGGTATGGGAGAACTACGCAGAAGCCATGGAGAAGGACTTTCGGTCGGCACCAAAGTTGTTCTGGAAAACCGTCCGACACCTCAGGAGGGGGAAGAGGGAAACATCCAAGCTGTGTACAGTAAGGGTGGGACGCTGTTGACCTCAACTGATAGTGTGTTAGGGCGGTGGAAGGAACACATTGAGGAACTCCTGAATCCGACAACTCCGCCCTCTACGTTAGAGGCGGAGCTGGAGTATGAAGGGGGATCAACTCCAATCTCACGGAGGGAAGTAACTGAGGTAGTCAAACTGAAGGCTCTGGGTGTTGAGGGACTGTCATGGTTGACACGTCTCATCAACATTGCGTGGAAGACGGAAACAGTGCCGAAGGAGTGGCAGACCGGGGTGGTGGTTCCTCTTTTTAAAAAGGGGGATCAGAGGGTGTGTGCCAATTACAGAAGCATCACATTACTCAGCCTCCCCGGGAGAGTTTACTCTTAGGTGCTGGAAAGGAGGGTCCGGCCGACTGTCGAACCTCAGATTGAAGAGGAACAATGCGGTTTTCGTCCTGGTCGTGGAACGACGGACCAGCTTTTTACTCTCGCAAGGATCCTGGAGGGGGCCTGGGAGTACGCTCATCCGGTCTACATGTTCTTTGTGGATTTGGAGAAGGCGTATGACCGGGTTCCTAGGGAGTCACTGTGGGAGGTGCTGCGGGAGTATGGGTTGAGGGGGTCTCTACTCAGGGCCATCTAATCTCTGTACTCCCAAAGCGAGAGTTGTGACCGGGTCCTCTGTAGCACGTCGGACCGATTTCTGGTGAAGGTTGGCCTCCGCCAGGACTGCGCTTTGTCACCAATCTTGTTTGTAATATTCATGGACAGAATTTTCGAGGCGTAGTCGTGGCTGAGGGGTTCTGCAGTTCGGTGGGCTAAGGATTGCACCTCTCCTTTTTGCAGATGATGTGGTCCTAATGGCTTCATCGGTCTGTGACCTTCAGCACTCACTGGATCGGTTCGCGGCCGAGTGTGAAGCAGCTTGGATGAGGATCAGCACCTCCAAATCTGAGGCCATGGTTCTCAGCAGGAAACCGATGGACTGTCCACTCCAGGTAGGGAATGAAGCCTTACCCCAAGTGAAGGAGTTCAAGTATCTCGGGGTCTTGTTCTCGAGTGAGGGAACAATGGAGCGTGAGATGGGCCGGAGAATCGGAGCAGCGGGAGCGGTATTGCAGTCACTTTACTGCACCGTTGTGACGAAAAGAGAGCTGAGCCAGAAGGCAAAGCTCTCTGTCTACCGGGCCATCTTCGTTCCTACCCTCACCTATGGTCATGAAGGATGGGTCATGACCGAAAGAACGAGATCGCGGATACAAGTGGCCAAAATGGGATTTCTCCGCAGGGTGGCTGGCATCTCCCAGTTCGATCAACATATTATGTTAAATCACGTCAAAACAGTGTCTGTAGCTGCATGCACAAATGCCACCTGCCGTCAGCTCTACGCTGACACAGCGAGCGAGGGCGAGCCCGGTAACCAGCATCAGTGAGGGAGTCTGGGCTTGCGTGTCGAACCCGCTCTCTCACAAATGATCTACTGACTTGCCGTCTTCAAAACAACAAAGTCTTACCTAGGGAATAGCTGCTTTATTCACCATCCACTGGCTCTGTTTATTGCCATGCCTGCAAACTCCTGTCACCCCAAAGCCGACAACTACATGCCTTCATCATTGCACATTTCGACCCATTTTTAACACTAAACTAGGGTCGCTGTATACCTAAAATCGCCAGTGGGTAAAATGTATCCGCTACTAGAATGCATGGATTTTCAAGGTGTAATGCTCTTTTATTCATCATACTAGAACACAGGGTGTGTTTGTGTGGGGTTATGGATTCATATACGCACGATCGCAGAACACACAGCAACCCATTCACTCGCCACCAGTCTGTATATGTCCGCAGAGGCTTTGGATCGCTGTCACATGACCCATCAGCGGCAGAACAAACCCAGGACACATCACTCAGTCTTGACGCCTCCCCACCATCAGACCGTCATGTTTATGTTTACACGCAAAATAAATAGCCCGAAAATCCCTGCATTTTCTATAGGGGTAAATATTACCTGCTGGCGTTGATAGGTATAAATGGCCATTTTTTTCAATCTGACTTCCTATTGACAATTTTTAACAGCAGAGGGTGTTACATAACACACTTTCAGGAAAGTCACAGACTGGGAGACTAGAATATTTTATTGAAACAAAGTTACAATCAAGAAACAGCTGCAGGTAAAATTTACCCGTTGGCGGTTTAGTGTTAAAAGACCACCTTGTGAAGCATGGCAACAAGGGGAAAGGTAAGCACTCATACCTCTCCTCCACTGTGTGTGATGAGTTTATTGCATTAATGGGTGACAAAACAAAGCAAGTCATTGCAGATGAAATTAAGCATGCAAAATATTTCTCTGTTATCGTCGATTCCACCCCCGATCTTGCGCATGTGGATCAGCTGACATTTATATTCCGATTCGTTAATGCAAGTGCAAAAGTAGTTGAAAGGTTCATAGGATTTGAGCCCATCCACAGCCACACAGGCCTTAGTTTAGCTGAATCTGAGATTAGCATGGTGCGAAACCTTGGACTGGACTTGGCGAACTGTCGTAGGCAAAGTTATGATAATGCTAGCAACATGTCTGGCAAGTACAACGGACTCCAAGCTCAGTTAAAAAAAGAAAACCCACTAATCCACTATACACCGTGTGCCGCCCACTCCTTAAATCTTGTGTATTAATACTATTGAAGACTGCTGTGCAGATGTCATCTCTTTTTTGAACTTTTACAGTCTCTGTATAAATTTTGCAGTGCTTCAACCCATCGCTGGAAAATAGTTTTCAAAAACTATGACATTAGCCATACATTAAAATCCCTCTGCGGTACCAGGTGAAGCTGTACAGCAGACTCAACGAAAGCTCTATGCAGAAATTACAGAGCAATTCGAGAGTCATTGGTGAGGCCTCTGCGCTAGTTGCTAAACTTGATACACTTGAAAGTGTAATGATGACCATTTTGTGAGACAGAATATTAGGCAGATTTAAAGCAACCAGTGACAAACTTCAAACAAGTGACATAGATTTAGCAACTGCTGTGCGGCTTTTACAGTCACTGCTCTCCTATGTTAAAAAAAACGAAAGACATTTGCTGACGAGAGTGACGACGATGAGGAGGTCGTCTTTACTAATGGCAGTCTAAGATTCAAAGCTGAAACATATTTTGTAATTATTGACAAACTCAGTTCTTGCCTATCAAAACGGATCGATGCTTACACGGATGTGTGTGAGCTCTTTGGCGTTTTATTTGACAGGGACTATGATGAGAGTGATGTGTGCGAACGAGCTGCACGGCTGAGTTCCACTTATCCGACAGACCTAGAAGCAGACGATCTCATGCAGTTCACTCACGTTGTGTCGAGTGACATTTCCCCTGCTCAGTTGTTGCAAATTCTGGAATCGAAAGGCCTTAAGACAACATTTCCGAATGTATATTTTGCACTCAAAATGTTCTTAACACTGCCTGTCACTAATTGTGAGCGTGAGAGGTCCTTTTCTGTTCGAAAAAGAGTAAAACATGTTTTAAGGACCATGATGTCACAGACAAAACTGTCTGCACTTTCTTTACTGGCCACAGAACATGAAGTTGTCTAAAGTTTGGATTTTGATGATATTGTGCACCAGTTTGCATATTTAAAGTCTAGAAGGAAGGCCACTAAGTAATCTGCAATTAGAAAGTACTTTCTAATTAATCTTTGATAGCATTACATGTTTTGTTTGAGTTTACATAATTTAAGTCAAGAAGGCCAGTGTCTTAGGGAAGATAATAAAGGTTAATAGTTGTGGTATGAATATTAAAGTCAAGAAGGCCAATGTGTGTTAGGCGGCTCATCTGTTAAAACAATATAAAATATGACATTATCTTTATTGTGAAATGTATGTGTACAAAGCCAAGAAGGCCAGTTCATTAAGCTCACCTGTTGAAAGAAGAGAAAAGATAAGAATTAATATATGTGTGTTAATGTCAGATGTGTGTTCATAAGTTCCGTTTTGAAAGGAGGCCAGTTGTAAGGCCCATTTGTTAAAATAAAATAATAATAATTCATAGTAATGCATCAACATAAAATGATATTATACTGTTGATTGTGAAACAATAAACATGATTTTGACTCTGAACTATATGCAACAGTGTAGCCAATGGTTTACTTTTCCATACACACTAATTGCCCGATTTGTTAGTATATAGAAGTAAAGGCTATATGCTCTTGATCAGTGGTCACCAGATCTTGGAAACATTTCCTGTAGATCCCGAAAATATTTTTTCAGCGTAATAGGCATTACATTGACTAATACGATCATTTCCATGAAGAATGGGAAGAGGAATTTATTTTCACCATGGTGAAAGACCCGTGTGTTTGCCACCAAACTCTAGCGCTGTCTAAAAGAGGAAATCTGGAGCGGCACCACAACACCAACCACGACAAATTCAAAGATCCGCGCTAGGGAAGTTGCTGAGCTGAAAGCGGGGTTGAAGGCCCAGCAGTCGCTTATCACAAAACCTGCTGCTCAAAATAAGGCTGCGACTGAAGCTTCATTTCATATTAATCACTTTTTAGGTTAATCACAAGAAGCCTTTTACAGATGGCAATTTAACTGCAGAGACGGTTTTCAACGGCTTCAAAAACAAAGACGACATCAAAACTGCGCTCCGTAGTGTCCAGCTTGGCCCCAATACAGCGGCGAGGAGGGTCGAGGAAATGTCAGGGGACGTGGATCGACAAGTGTTAAAAGACTTTTTTTTTTCACGACAGTTTGATGAATCCCTCGATGTAATGGACACAGCTCAGCTTGTTGTATTTGTCAGGATGGCGTTCCCGGACTCTACAACAAAAGAGGATCTCCTCACTCTTTTGCACTTAAAGGAGAGAACGAGAGGTGAGGATATTTACAGTGCGTTTAAAAAATATGTCCGCGATAACGACATCCCGATTCACAAACTGGTGGCAGTTACCACTGATGGAGCCCCAGCGATGCGCGGTGTTCTGTAAAAATAAAACTACAACCCAGCTCACAGATGACGTCACTGATGGGCTTACCTAAGCAGGTGAGCTCCAGGGTGATGGGAGAGGAATATGATGCTGCACACTCCCTCAGAGCAGATCCAGACTGAACACAGTCAGATCTGATCCACCACACAGATCTCTCTGAGGACTCCTTTCTCCATCTTTCAGAAACAGCAGAGCCACAGTCGAGCTGTCTGCAGACAACATCAGCTGTGTTCAGGGTGAAGCGATTGTCATAGTCCCCTACTGGTCTCCAGTGTCCCTGATGTTTCAGCTCCAGAGCTCCTGCACAGCGTCTCTCTCCTCCCACCAACCTAACGCCAACAGGCTCTGAAGAGAAAGCAGAGAGTCATCAGAGAAAGAATAAAGTGAGTTTGATGAGAACAGAAATGAACCAATCACAGCTGCAGCTGCTCTTCTACCGGAGCAGGTGAGGCTAACAGCTCTGCCAGGTGAGCAGGTGTTTCTATCTGAGCCTGAGCTTCTACAGTCCAGGAGAGCAGACTCATGGCCTCCACACTGGAACTCTTTGGTCCACGTTGGAGCCTCCACTTCTCCATAGGGCGCCCCCTGGAGGAGTGAAGGAGCCCCACAGCCGAGCTGCCTGCAGACCACCTCTGCATCCTGCTGGTCAAAGTCAGCCTCACATACTGAGGACCACGACGGGTTGGACTGGTTAGACTTCACCTCCAGTCTGCCTGAGCACAGACCAGTACCACCCAGTAGCCTGACAGAGTCTGGAGAGGACAGAAGATAAACCAGAGAGAGGTCAAAGACACACGATAGAAGGGAGGAAACAATACTTCAGAGATTCAAACTTGATTGATGTTTTTAAACATCTTGTTGTTAAAATGTGGCGTCATCATTGAATACTGTTGTTTGTACATTGCTCGTGTTTTCCATGAAATTGTGTAACATTATTTGGGTGGAGGCTCCAAATAACCCGATGGGCTTTATGACTCTTCATACCGGCCGCGGCACCATGGCCGCAGCGTGAAATGTAATACTGTATGTTTCTTTGGTTCACATTACATTGACTCAAATAGCACAGAAAGGCAGAATATGGAGTAACTACAGAGCACCTGATGTGTTATGTGTGGTTGGACTGCAGCATGCTGTCCTTTTCAGCGGATCTAGCAAAGTGAGGTTCTCTGGCATGGCACTTTTCAGAGGCTGCAGATTCATCATTAGGCTACTTCCTTCTGATGCTGTCGAGATTTCCTGAGCTGAATGAACGTTTCATACTAAAGCAGCTGGGCAGCAGAGACCATTGCTTCACACCCATAAGCTTTGCTGATTTGGGCTGGAGAACACCTGCGTCGCCACCTGTTATGAGGATGATGAGATCCGGCGACGCCGTTCTGAACATGGATTGTTGTGACTTTGTGACCGGAGTATCGGAGCAGGGGAGCGGTACTGCAGTCGTTTACCGCACCGATGTGACGAAAAGAGAGCTGAGCCAGAAGGCAAAGCTCTCTGTCTACCGGGCTATCTTCGTTCCTACCCTCATCTATGGTCATGAAGGATGGGTCATGACCGAAAGAACAAGATCGCGGATACAAGCGGCCGAAATGGGATTTCTCCGCAGGGTGGCTGGCATCTCCCTTAGGGATAAGGTGAGAATTTCAGTCATCCGGGAGTGACTCGGAGTAGAACCACTGCTCCTTCGCGTTGAAAGGAGCCAGTTGAGTTGGATTAGTGAGGATGCCACCTGGGCGCCTCCCTAGGGAGACCTAGGACCAGGTGGAGGGATTATATCTGTTTGCTGGCCTGGGAGCGTCTTGGAATCCCCCAGTCAGAGCTGGCTGATGTGGCCAGGGAAAGAGAAGTTTGGGGCTCTCTGCTGGAGCTGTTACCTCCGCGACCCTGATGGAAAAGTGGGAGAAGATGGATGGATGGATGGTTTCTGTCTTGTAAAAGTAAGTGAATGTCGTGAATCTAGAACAGTATTACTGTTGTAGAGCTTACAATAAGGTAAACACACTTGAGATGATGACAGGTTGGAGTATTATGGCAAAAAAGCACTGCCTAATACTAGTCAGGAATGCTAACTTCAAGACATTTTGTCTCAAAATGCCAATTTCTAATCTTATTTCAAGTAGGGGTGGACTTAAATCTAGAACAATGTCACAATAATAGAACTAAAAATGAGTTAAATACACTTGAAATGAAGGGGATGACATGGAAGGTAAAAAAAGATGCTACTTTTGAGGAAAGAAATACTACTTTTGAGCATCACAAGATTATTATGAGACACAATACTAGTAAACTATAACTAAGAATGAGTATTCCCAGCTAATTTCAAGACCTCTCTTATCTTGTAAGGCTTAAATATAATGTCTTATTTCAAGAAATCTTATCGAGTGAATTTTCACTTGTTCCATTGGCAGATTGTTTTACTTATTACAAGCAAAACTATCTTGTATTATTTTTTTTAACTTATTTTGAGAGCGCCCTTTTTTCCGGCGCATGTATATGAGTCTCTCCTGCAGGGACATAAGATCCAGACTTTCACTTACTCCTGGGGCAAATGGGTTTCTTATCCAGTTTTGATTTGAGTTGTCTTCAAGGTCAGGGAAAGTCTTTGAAATATCCCAGCAGGTGCGCTAGGTGCAACTGGATCAGTGGTGATTGATGCCTGGATCAACACCGGATGACATAAGCGCTTGATGAAGCTGTAGGAACATCTCTGTCACTCCTTCCTTGAGTTTGGTTGACCAAAGGGCAATTTTCTTTGTAAAAGCATGTACTTTGTCCTGCACATGTAATATGTACGTCTCACGCCCCTGCATGCTCTTATTCAGGGCATTTAGATGCTAAAATATGTCTGACATGTATGCAAGTTTCTGAAGCCATGAGGTATCTGCAAAACGGCCAGCCAGTTGATGATTTTCAGAAGAGAGGAATTCAGCACCGCCCCACAGGAAAGCCAGAGCATGTTGGAGTGGAGCAGTTACCCCTCAAACTTTGCGCCCATCTCGTTACACAAACAAGCCAACAGTCGATGTTTTAAGGGCTGAGCTTTTATGAAATACACTACTTGTATAACTTCCTGTAGTATCTGATGTAATTCATCATCCATCCGTTTAGCTACAAGTGCCTCGCGATGGAGCATGCAGTGCGTTGCCACTACATTCGGGGCCTTCTGCCGTATCAAAGCTGTCACTCCGCTTTGTTTGCCTGTCATAGCCGCTGCTCCATCTGAACACACACCCACACATCGAGACCAGTCAAGTCCATTTGAGATGATGTACTCATCTAAAACTTGGAAAAGGTCTCTTCCTGTGGTCCTCCCTTCAAGTGCTTTGCAAAAATAATATTTCCTCAACAAAGTGGTCTTCTGAATTAAATCTGATGTATGCAAGCAATTCTGCGACATTTGATACATCCGTGCTCTCATCCAGCTGCAGAGCGAAATATTTACTAGCTCTCACTTGCTCCAAAGGCTGAGCAGATACGTCTTGATCTATGTCACCAATCCGTCGGCTCACAGAATTATCCGAGAGTGGTACCGCATTGATTTTGCTGGCAGCATCCTCACCTAGCATTTCCAGAACAATATCTATGGTAGCTCGTAGAATTAAATCCTCTCCTATTGTGTGCGGTTTCTTTGCACAGGCGATTTGGTATGATGCAAAAAATGATGCCTTAAAGCAGTGGTTCCCAAACTTTTTCTGCTGGGACCCCCTTTAAGACCTAAACATATTTTGGAGCCCCCCCTAAACACCGAAACTTTTAGTTTCTTGAAAATGTATTTTGAAATTCACGCAAACAGTACAAATAAACAATAAGGGCATAATCACCATTACAAGACACTTCAAAATAACATGTATTCATGTGTTTTGTGTGCAACAGCACTGTTTTAACAACTTTGCAACTGCAACTTCTCTTCTTGAGTGACAAAATAACAAAAAAAGTAACTTACATTTACTTTTAAATTGTACAACTTTGAACTTATTTCATCTTTTTAACATCTGCACTGAATTTGAAAAAATACCCCAGATTTGTTTTTTCATAAAATATTTCATACATCTCAGTGACTAGTGTGGGCTTGCTTTGAACTGCAGATCTTTTCAAATCGTGGTGGCAACTGTGAGATGGCCACCCTCAGTTCATTCTCAATGTCCAGCTTTGACCTGTATTTGGTCTTTATGGAGGCCACTGCAGAAAAGCCCACCTCACAAAGATAAGACGTGGCAAAAGGGAGTAATACTGCCATTGCCTTTCCACCCAATAGTGGGTAGTCCTCCTCCACCCCAATCCAAAATGCAGTCAGTAACTTGGCCTGAAACTGCAGTTTCAGTGTGGAGTCTGATGTGATATCAATGAACTGCTCCTCTTCAGCAGTGCTGAAGTCAGTAGGTGCGGCTGCAGTGAAGGGGTCTAGGATCCAGTCATATTGTGCTGAATCCTTCACTGAAAAATACCTCTGAAAATGTTGTTGTAGGGCAGAGATGTGTGCTCTCATACAAGGCACGATTGTGTTCTGAATGTTGTTGGATTCAAGAAAAGCATGAAGGTTCTGAAATGAGTCTATGTTTCCCTCCCCAATTTTCCGCTCCCACATTTCCAATTTCCTTGAAAATGATTTTATTTTATCTGCAAGATGCGGAAGGTGGGTGTTGGTTCCTTGCATCTGCAGATTTAGTCCATTTAATTTCTGGAACATGTCACTGAGGTAGGCAACTTTCGTAAGAAAATTTTCATCACTGTAATTAACCGCGAGGTCATGACCCTCCTCCTCCAAAAAAATCCGAATTTCCTCCCGCAGCTCAAATACCCTGGACAGAACCTTCCCACGTGACAACCATCGCGCTTCACTGTGAAACAAAACAGCTGTGTGATTGGATCCCATTTCCTCGCATAGCGCAGAGAAAAGTCGGGCCTTAATAGGGCGCGTTTTGATGTAGTTCACTGTGGCAATGACGTCCGTCATCACCTCGTTCAATTCGGGACTCAGCTGTTTAGAAGCCAACGCTTCTCGATGGATCATACAGTGAGTCCAATGAACGTTGGGCGACACACGCTTTATGAGCGCTTGGAGCCCGTTGTGCTTCCCAGCCATTGCCTGAGCCCCATCTGTACACACCCCAACACAACCCTCCCACTTCAGATTGGCCTCTTGCAAGTAAGTGTCAATTTCTTTGAAAAGTTCATCAGCAGTGGCTCGCGTTTTAAGTTTTTTGCAGAACAACAGGTCCTCTTTCATGTCCCCTGCAGCAATGAATCGGACGTATGTGATTAATAAACAGTCCTTGTTGCTGTCGGTGGCTTCATCCACCTGCAGAGCAAACCGGGTGCTTGCACGCACCACATCGTTGACCTGCTCCGCTATGTCACTTGACATATCAAGTATGCGTCTCCCAACAGTGTTGTTAGAGAGAGGAATCACTTTTAACTTGTTTGCTGTTGCCTCGTCAATCATAGTGGCAACCATATCGATAGCACAGGGCAGTATCAGTTCCTCAGCTATTGAGTGTGGTTTTTTGCACTGTGCGACACGGTAGGCCACTTTATAGGAGGCAAGCTGAGCATTGGCAGGGACAGACGCAGATTCTACGAAACTAGTCTGTTGGATACGACAGTTATTTAATTTTCTCTGAAATAAATCAGCCGGCTTGTCTTTACACCTCGTCATATCTCCTCGTCTTTTTCTGAGTCGGAGTGCTTGATGGCTCGTACTGTAAAGTAGGCTTACGCTTGATTGGACCCGCTGTTAAAAACTTTTCCATTTTAAAATGTTCAGTTCTCAGACTCACGCATGGCTACTGTTATCAAAAAGTTTTTGGGAAACGCACCCCAGGGTGAGTGGTCCGTTAGTTAAGGTGGTATAGGCTCATGGTGGCATGTAGACCAGTCTTTCTCAAAGAGTGGTCCGCGGACCACTGGTGGTCCGTGAGCGACCCCTAGTGGTCCGTGAGTATTTTGGTAAAATGTCACATTTGAAATTAATATATTATAAGTTTAAAGTGTTTCTCAAACTGTCTTAAAATGACTAGTATAGAGTGTAGCATAGATGTAGCGTAGCTTCGTAGCTACGTAGCTACGTAGGTTACGATCTTACGTCAGAAATGATTTGCGCGGTCAATTTGAGCTGTCAACTGACAAGATGGATCGATGGCTAAAGACAGGGTCAGTTAAAAGCAAATTAAATGACAAATCTGACGTGACAGTCAAGGTGCATCGTCCTGATGCAGGAGATCCAGCAACTACAAGTGGTTCAGCCGCAGCGACAAGTGATTTTGTGTGCGTTACTGAGTCCCAGGAGAGCGGTTCGCCGTCTAACCACCACCCGGCTGAAAGCTGTGAAACTCGGCTTGATCGCGGAAAGTCCAGCACTAAAGTGAAGAGAAAATATCACAGCAACTACATAAAATTCGGATTTTTCTGGACTGGAGATGAAGAGGATCCCAATCCACACTGTGTTTTGTGCTACGAGTCGTTGGATAACGAGGCTATGAAACCCGCCAAGCTCAAGCGTCATTTTGAGAGCAAACACAAGGATTACATCGGGAAACCTTTAGCATTGTTTGAGAGAAAACGTGATGAACTTAAAAAACACATGACGAAGGCGCCCTCACATTTTTTTGCGACGGGGGAAAATGCGAAGGCTACAGAGGCATCATACAGGGTATCCCTTCTCATCGCAAAAACAGGGAAACCTCATTCGATAGGTGAGAGTTTAGTCAAACCAGCTGCCAAGGTTATGGCTAATGTATTGTTTGGGGAGAAAGCAAGCGACGAAATTAACAGGGTCCCCCTCTCCAATGATACTGTCCAGCGGCGAATAACAGCCATGGCCGAAAATGTGAAAGATCAGCTGATCACACGCTTATGCCAAAGCCAGTTTTTCACACTGCAACTGGATGAGTCAACTGATATCGTGAATGAGGCAAATCTGCTGTGTTTTGTAAGGTACATTTATGATGGCGGTGTGCAGGATGAATTTCTGTTTTGTCGTTCCCTGCCGACCAACACCACAGGGGAAGCCATTTTTGACTCAGTCAACGATTTCATCCTGCAGAATAATATCGACTGGACACGATGTGTTGGTATTTGCACAGATGGTGCAACTGCAATGACTGGGAAACACAAGGGACTGGCAGCGCGCGAACGCGCAGTTGCACCTTGCGCCACAGCAACACACTGTTGCATTCACAGAGAACAGCTGGCTGTGAAAAAAATGCCACCATGCCTCAAATCAGTACTGGACGAGTCTGTGAAAATTGTTAATACAATAAAAACCAAAGCACTGAACACACGTCTTTTTAAAGCTCTGTGTGATGAAATGGGAAGTGAACACACAAAACTGCTTTTCCATACTGAAGTTCGCTGGCTGTCGCGTGGGAAAGTTCTCACCCGTCTATTTGAACTGCGCCATGAGGTGATGTTATTCTTGCATCATACTGATGAACTGTATGACAGACTGCATGATTTCCAGTGGCTCTCAAAATTGGCATACCTGGCCGATGTCTTTAGCGCACTCAATGCTTTGAACTTAGCGCTGCAGGGAAAAGCCGTCACCGCCTTCAATGTGCAGGACAAAATTAAACCTGCACGCCTCAAGATGGAATTGTGGTGTGTCCGTCTGGATCGCCAGGAGTTTGACTGTTTTCCGACGCTTGTGGATTTTCTCCTCGCTGCAGATGAAGAGCTGGACGGCGGCACAGTTGCAGCCTTCAAGGAACAGCTGCAAGGCCTTCACTTTCAGCTGGGAAGATATTTCCCAGAACTAGATGCAGGCTATGAGTGGATCAGGAATCCATTTGGGGACAAAACGCACATCGAACACGTCAGTTCCAAGCTCCCATCAAGACAGGTTGACAGCCTTGTGGACATCGCATCTGATGGGACACTGAGGACGACTTTCAGAGAGAAAGCTTGACGGACTTTTGGGTCCACGTCCAGCCTGAGCACCCAGAGCTGGCTGACGCTGCTCTGAAACGGTTGATGCCGTTTCCAACCACCTACAACTGTGAAGTTGGTTTTTCTACACTTGTTGGTCTGAGACACGCAGTGTATGAGTGAGTAAACAATGCTATTTGTAAATGTAACAGTGTAAATAATTACCTTGAGTTTATTGTTAAATTCTTGTTAAACTTGGGCCTGCAACCAGAGTTTTACTGTATTTTATTTTTGAAAATACACAGCAGAAGTTTGTGTCGTACTAAATGCGGTGCATTTTGCGTATCTCTCTGTTCGCTTGGACATAAACTCAGTAATAATGTCTATGTTTCATATGATGTGTAAAATCTATCAGCATTTACCGTTTAAATCGCATGTGAACGAAATGCTTGTAGAATCCGTAGTTGTATTTGTATTGTTGATTTAATGTGTGAACGAGCGATATAGAGAAGGTCACATAAAGCTGTCATTATTAGGCTGTAATTTGTAATATACTTCTGGAGTAGTAAGCAGGCCTATTGTATTTATTCTAGTTTATATTTAGTTATATTTAGTGTATATTTCTCCTTCCTTCTTTGTATTGAACTGTTGCACCTCAATTTCCCTCGGGATTAATAAAGCTTCTTGAATCTTGAATCTTGTTTTGGGATATTGGGGGAGTTAGGTGGTCCGTGAGTATTTTTTTATTGGTTAAGTGGTCCTTGGTCTGAAAAAGTTTGAGAAACACTGATGTAGACTAAACAACTGTATTACGTGCCACCTTAACAACAGACGCGGTTCTGCAGTTCACGCAAACCGTACCCCTCCCCCGCGACCCCCCTGCAATACCTCCGCGACCCCCTAGGGGGGCGCGACCCACACTTTGGGAACCACTGCCTTAAAGGCCCGCTCGGGGACGCCGGCTTGCTGCTTGAATGAAGCGATTGCATCGCTAGGTGCTGTTCTTTTCTTTTAAAAAAGTCTATAGATTTATTAGCTTCTACTGGGTGCTTTGTTTGAGATGTCGATGAACTTTAAATGGCTTTAAAGACTCGCTGGCGAGGATCTCGAGGCAGAAAACACATTTAGGCACATCACGGCCGTTCTTACTTGCCGCAGTAAAGCCAGAGTTAATGTATGATGGCTCATACCTCCGAGTTTTAGGTGGCCAGGTATTCTGTGGCTGTGAGACTTTTGCAGCAGGGGCATCTTTATTCCGATCGCCAGATGGTCTTTTCTTTTAAGAAATTGTTCCATTTTATCCTTTAGCACTAGCTAGTTTTCCACACAGCAACTCAGTTTCACTCTCAGTAGCGGCTGCTCAATTCTGATGGCTTTAAGGGCGGGCGTGTGATTTAAAAAATAAATATATTTTAAAAGATTGGCATCAAAAGACACATAGACTGATAGATATGCAGTTATTAATAACATCTAAAAAAACATATATTAACATTTTTATTTTCACATTCTACCTCCTTTTTCCCTTTCCCTCAAAGTTTTTACAACCTCCCTGGCGCCCCCCCGGGGGGTCGGGAACCCCACTTACCTAGTTACCTACACAGTTTTAGTTAGAGAAAACAAGAAAATGAAAAAATACAAATGAAAGTGTCATAAATGATGTCACAGATGATGTCTCTGGTGGGCTTACCTAAGCAGGTGAGATTCAGGGTGAAGGGAGAGGAATCTGATGCTGCACACTCCCTCAGAGCAGATCGAGACTGAACACAGTCAGATCTGATCCTCCACACAGATCTCTCTGAGGACTCCTCTCTCCGTCCTACAGAAACAGCAGAGCCACAGTCGAGCTGTCTGCAGACAACGTCAGCTGCCTTCAGGGTCCAGAAAGAATAATACTCTTCCACTGGTCTCCAGTCTCCCTGATGTTTCAGCTCTAGAGCTCCTGCACAGTGACTCTCTCCTCCCACCAACGTAACCACATCAGACTCTGAAGAGAAACAAGGTAGTCATGTACCTGAATTGATTTTAGCAGATTTGAGTTATTAATAATTCATACTTTAATATTTATTGAATAGTAATTGCTCTGAATGATGTCTCCTAACACAAAGGTGAAGGATAGTGATGGGACTCTGCTTCCATTCTCAGAATCTCTGACCCTGAGTAACAGTGTAATAGAGATAATCACCTGGAGCTCCATACACCAGAAGTAACTAAGTACTGTAAGTACAGGATTGAATTACTTTACTGCAGTATATAGTTTTATGATACTACTACATCACATGAATTCGACAAACTGAGTTCCTAGTTACTCATGTTCATTCGTCCATATTAATAACACAACTATTTAATTATGAAGTACTGTATCCAGTGTTAATTTTGGCAGCTATTTTAGATTTAGTTCTAGTTTTAGTCTTTAGACGAAAATGGTTATACGTTTTAGTCACATTTCAGTCCTTTTTATTCTTCATAGTTTTAGTCTAGTTTTAGTCAGTGAAAAATCATTACATTTGATCAACTTTTAGTCAAAATGTTTTCTCTCTATGAACTAATTCAGTTAGGCAAATACAGGTATCTGAAATTGGAATCAAGGTGACAGTATTAAGTGTTGAAATGCGTAAAGCAACATTGTTAAGAGGGTGACCTCTTAACACTGTGTAATATCTGGTGTTCTGCTATAAGGGTCATACAGAGGCAGAGCGCCTATCCCTTTAAGAGAGAGAGAGAGGGGCGTGGCGCTGCATGTGTGTGTGCATGGTAGAGCGAGTGACAGTGAGCGAGCGTGTATGTGTCTGGAGAAGTGGGCGGAACAGCTACAACAAAAGCATATGTGTAACAAGTTTTAATAAAGACAGCGGCCTCCAAAAGAAGAGCTTTCCTGTCTACCTTATTTGGATAAAGTGGGTTATTGAACCCGAAGCCGGAAGGGGACAATAAAATATCCTGCATTTTGAATGTCCGACAGTCCACCATTTACACTTTAGTCCTGTCTCGTGTCGTCAACGAAAACCAAATATAGATTTTGTCATAGTTTTTATCAAATATAGATTTTGTCATCGTCTTGTCTTAGTCATGTAAAAAAGGTTGTTGACGAACTGTAGGGGAGCGTTAAAGGTAGCTCAGTGTTGGCACTAGTTCTTTGGTTTATCACTTGGTTCACACCGGTATGTCGACCAGAACACCACTTAAGGCCAAAGGTCCCGCGTCTCTTTACATGGGCGTGTGTGTGTGTGTGTGTGTGTGTGTGTGTGTGTGTGTGTGTGTGTGTGTGTGTGTGTGTGTGTGTGTGTGTGTGTGTGTGTGTGTCAGGGATGGAAATTAGCACACAGCACACGCCACATGCCATATGCGGGTGGATTTGTATGCTGGCGGGTATATTGTGTCACTTTACCAGCCACTGTGGCGGGTAATACTTTTCAGTCATATCCGATCGAATTCGCCTATCGTACATGGGTCATACGCATGACAGCTGCGCTTTCCACAACCATACAGTCAGATCCGGTCAAATTATGTGTTTCTGATTGGGCCGAAGCGGCGTGAGAATGACACTCCGACTCCTTATCAACAATTACTACTCTGCGCTCAAATCAAAGTAGGCTAATCAAAGTGGAACTATTTGTTGCAGGAGGCTACCTAAACCTGCGGCCATCAAAGGATAGCTGCTAGTTTAAACCAAAAATGTGGCGTTACATCACCGGGGTGAAAAGAACCGCTGAGGAGAGTGTACAGGAGGGGGGGGGATAGTAGACCTACCACCGAAAAAAGGCTAAGCGCTTTTTTAATGAGAGATGGCGAACAACAGATCGCGACAGGCTGGTGTACGAGGAAACGAGCCAGACCAGCTACTGCTCAGCCTGTCGTCAGTACGCATCGGACGCTCACAGGTCAAACCACTTCATCGTGGGGACAAAAAACCTGAAATTGGAAGCCGTGAAGGACCACCGGTCATCTAAATGTCATATTCACGTCCTGGAAATAGCAAACAGGAAATCAGCGCCCGATGACACCACAGCGATGAGGACGCTAAATATGCTGAAGACAGCGCAGCTTGAGGGGATGGCTCTCCTATTTAGAAATGCGCATGCAATAGCCAAGAAGGGAAGGCCATAAAGACGAAAATGTAGCACTGGAAAAGACATAAAATGCCGCGCTGAAACTTAAAATCAGAGCCATCTTTGATTTGAGATCCTCCCGCCACAGTCTCACGAGACATTGCGAGAGCTTGGCTGATCCAGCGTTGTGATTGGTCAAATAGACTCAAAAGCAGGTCAGCCATTTTTCCTTTGCTGGCATTGGTGGCCTTTGTTGCTTTGTGTAAGTTTGCCGTGTAAGTTAAAGGCTGCGGACTGTGCGGAGTGAATTTGTTTGTCATGCCACGTGGGAAGACCAGTAAGTTTGGGATCACGTAACAAAGCTTTCAGGGGCCCAGAATGCAAGGTACAACCTCTGTAATGCCACCATTCAGTGCAGCGGTGGAACGTCTTACATAGCAAAACATTTACGCCGTCATCACAAGATTGAGACAACTCCACATGAGTATTGAACGATCATTGCGTCCATGTTCAACATTAAGGGTAAGTTTTTGTTTTGTTAAGCTAAGAATGTCGTAGAATTCTGAGATAAAACATGGACCAAATTAAAATGTTTTAGTTTTCATCTCCTAACCTCATGGCCTCATGCGACACCAAACGTGACCAAAGTGACACCTCGGGACAGCGTAACTAATACGCAACAGATCTTTCAGGCGGGGAGTTTTGGCAGCAAGGGAGTTTGTCAGTGGCTTGTCTCCCACTCTGGGGGGGAGCCGCTATTTGCGGGCCATTCCTCACGCTACATAATTGTACAAGAAGCAGCACATTTATTTCCAGACTGAATGGTGTTTAAAAAAAATCTCGGTAACATTACCTGTTTTTGCCAAAAAATGGTGTAATATAATAGATAATCACTGCTGTCCTTTTCCACCATAACTACTGTCAACAGAGTGCAGAGTTTACATTCTGGAATAACACGTTTTGATCCTGTGGCATTTCTATACCAATGGTGTCAGTCACTGTCAGATCATTTATGTTTTCATATGTTAATAGAACAATCTGATTCTATGTTTTAATAGTCATTGGTTTTTTAACTGTTTTGTTTCCTTCAGCCGAGGATAATGGGTCCAGTGCAACTCCACCTGAGTCCACCTCAAAATCAAAGCTTGAGGTCCCCCCCCTTCCTTCAATGGAGTCTAGTTCAGGAAGCATCGGTGCTAGTGGTGCTGTTGCCAGTACGTCAGGCAGTTCAGCCAGTGCTATCCCTGTGACAAGGATAACACCTTTTACTTTGGCCGAGCAGGCCAAAATATCTGAAGAAAGGAAACAACGGATCACAATGAGGGCATGTCATTATCTAGTTAAGTCCTTGAGGCCATATTCAACAGTACAAGACCCATATTTCAAGGCATTAGTACACGAGCTAAACCCGGCCTACAAACTTCCAAGTCGAGATGACGTTGCGGAAAGCATTATCCCCAGCATGTACGATGTCGCATTGAAGGCCCTTAAGTCAGATCTGAATGATGTTGAGTGCGCTGCGCTGACAGGGGATGGGTGGACATCAAGAGCCACAGACCACTTTGTCAGCCTCACTGTCCATTACATCAAGGACTGGCAACTGAACGTAAAAGTTCTGCAAACCCTAAAAGCAGAAGTAGCACAAACGGGAGAAAACATTGCCGTAGAAATACAAGATTGCTTGGAGGAGTTCGGCTTGACCAGCAAAGTGGAAGTTATGACTACTGATAATGCCAAGGCTGTGGTGAATGCCACGCAAAAGGCCGGGGTCCGTCTGTCAATGGGTTGCTTTGCCCACACCCTTAACTTGGCAACACAGAAGGTGATGGCTGTGCCATCTGTCTCTGCCATGGTAGGTATACTTAGGCCGTCAATTACATACTTCAGGAGTTCGTACATGGGCAAAATTGTGCTCAAGGAGAAACAAACGGCTCTCAATCTCTCCAACCACAGGTTGCTCTTGGACTGTAAGAGTAGTTGGAATTAGTACATACATCATGGTGGAGAGATTCCAGATGCAGTATCCTGCAATAGTTGCCGCTTCCATGGATGAAAGATTGAAAAACAAGGAGGGATTCAAGAAACTGCAAAAATGCCATGACAGTGACAATTTGGGAAAGATCCAGACCTTCCTTCGTGTCATGAAGATTCCCTAGCTAATCACAGTGGCCATATCGGCAGAAAAACGCCCCACCAGTGGTCAAGTTCTCCCCATGATGGACAAACTGAGAAAACACCTCAGTCCAGATGAAGAAGCTGACGATGCGTTCACTTGTGACATCAAAGATGCCATCCTAAATGACCTGGAAACGCGCTACCAGGAGACACAAAGAATGGAGTTCCTGGAGAAGCTACTGCCTTGGATCCCAGATTCAAAGGAATGGCAACAGATGAAGTCTGGGAGAGAGTGGTTACTGCCATTGAAGCCAGACAAGAGGTCCACGTCAAAAAGGAGCCCAAGGACGTCACAGCCACGCAGTCGGAGACGGAGACACAGGATAGTCATGAGGACGAGGAAGTGCCTGCGAAGCTGGCAAAGCTATCAGCTATAGAGGAGATCTTCATAGATGAAGATGAAGATGTAGAGGTTACTCATGTTGAACCACCCTTGCCTATTAGAATCAGGGCACAACAGGAAATACACACCTACAATAACCTCCTAAAACTCTGTTCCACCGATGACATCGTGGCCTTCTGGAAGGAAAGGAGCCTTCCACTGTTGAGTAGCCTGGCCAAGCGGTACCTGGTTGTGCCCGGAACCAGTGTTCCCAGTGAGAGGTTATTCAGCACAGCTGGAGATATAGTTTCCGCTGAAAGAGCCTGCCTGGATCCAGAGAACGTGAACGTTTTCCTGTTCCTCAACAAGAACACTTAGACCACTTTGGATAACACTGTCACTGTGTCACAGGAATATGGCCTTCTACTCTGTTTACAACTTTAGATAAGGCATTAGGCCTCATAGTTGTATTTAAAATATCTAGTTTAACTGTTAACGTAACACCATCATTAGTCAGGGTTTCTCAGGTACTTTGAAAGTTTGAACTATATGTTGTCTGAATGTCTGTACTACTCTGTAGTACTCTAGTCACTTCTCGTTGTCAGACAACTTCTTAGGTACTTTGAAAGTTTGAACTACATCATGTTGTCTGTACTCTGTAGTACTCTAGTCACTTCTCATGTACTTTGGAAATTTGAACTACATCATGTACATGTTGTCTGTACACTTTAGTACTCTAGTCACTTCTCGTTGTGAGACAACTTCTCAGGTACTTTGAAAGTTTGAAGTTAGAACTATATGTTTTCTGTACTCTGTAGTCTGTAGTACTCTAGTGTAGTCACTTCTCGCTGTGAGACAACTTATAACTTTTTGTCCCAAGTTAACTAAGTGTGAGACTGATAGGGTGACTGAGAAGTGAGGTAGGAAACTTAGTTATGTTCGGTTTTCTTTAAATGAAGATACTGCCAAGTTGTCAACAGTTTATTAATGTTTCTGTCATTATTGAAGAAGTTCAGAAGAACACATGTTAATTTGTCAAATTGTTCAGGTACAGGTACAGGTCCGGAACTGTACCTAAACCTCTGTACCGGTACCTGTACCTGTACCTGATGTTACGTTTAGGTACGCAGCCCTACCTGCGAGTTTCCGTGTATTTCAAAAGTAATCATGAAGAGGTCACGGCGAAGTGTGGCATGGGACCATTTTGATTTAAAAAATGACTCAGTTCACTGCCAACACTGTGAAGCTGCGTATAAGTACAACTTGTCCACGACTCAAATGATATACCACTTGAAAAACGCGCATCCGACCCTGGTTAGTGGCGGTGCATCCTGCTCTCGGTCTCAACCTAGCATCAACTCGGTGTTAGCACGGAGGAGCTGCGATGCACAACGAGCAGAGAAAATTACCCAAGGGATCTGCAAGTTCATTGAGATGGATATGCTGCCCTTAAGTATTGTTGAGGGCGAAGGTTTTCGAAAAAAGATAAACTTATTGGAACCAGCATATCACATTACGTCATGACGTACTATCACCAGACTGATAGAAACTCACTACGAAGAACGGAAGCAGGAGCTGTTAAAAGAACTGAGCACAGATGAAAGAGTTGCTCTAACCACAGACTGCTGGACCGCTTTAACAGCTGAGATCTACATCACGATCACCTGCCGCTACATCAGTGATGACTGGCAAATTAACTCAGCGGTCCTGCTCACAGAAAGCCTGCCAGGTCGGCATACAGCTGACCACCTCGCTGAGAAAATGAATGAAGCTGTAGAGCAATGGGGACTTGAAGACCGAGTTATTGCATGCGTTCATGACAACGCGGCCAATATTGTTGCTGCCAACAAGCCCACCAGTGTGAACTGGATTTCCATTGCCTGCTTTGCACACACACTCCAGTTGGCCATAAATGACAGATTTGCACTGTATCTATATCGGGTAATATCAGCGGCTAGTAAACTTGTTAGCCACTTCATCACAGCACTGCAGCAACCAATGCACTGCAAAAGAAACAGGAGCAAATGGGCCTCGCAACTCACCGGCTTATCCAGTTGTGTAAAACACGGTGGAACTCCATGTGCGAGATGTTTCATCAGCTGGTGGAGCAGCGGTAGGCTGTTGCTGCTGTGCTGTTGAACCGAACCGTGACCAAGCTTCAAGATGGCAGGATCCTGGAGTTGAAGGATGAGTACTGGCAGATGATGGAGGACACACAGCCTGTGCTGTCAGCACTTAAATGTGCCACCACGGTTATGTTCGCAGAAAAAGTCTCCATCTTGAACACCTATCCCGTCACCTTCGGCCTCATCAATATCCAACTCATGCCTAGTGAAGAAGACGGGCCCAGACTCATCGAATTCAAAGCAAAAGTGCGGTCCTCCCTCATCAAGTGAATGAATGTAAGCTAAACTTTTTATCTTAGTTTAAATGATTTCCATAATAAATAGCCAATTGGAGTAGAACTAATTACATGCATACTTGCCTCTTATCTGCGTTGTGTTGCCTATTTAGATGTAGCATTTTTTCTTATTGATTTCCCCCATCATTTACAGGTTCAGCCTGATGAGTTTGTGTCATCTGCCCCCATGATCTCATCAATGCTCGACCCTCATCACAAGCACCTGGGCTTTCTCACATCAACACAGAAAATGGCTGCTAATGTGAAACTGGTTGAACTGGGAGAGGCAGTGGAGATCTGTAGGGCGGCTATCCCAGAGGCTGGGGGAGACGAGGAGCCTGCGTTGTCTGACACGGATGAGGGGCGCGCAAACACTGGAGTCACGGCCTCCCAGTCCCAGGTCTGTGCTATGACACAACTCCTTGGGGAGCACTATACCACTCAATGCGAGTCTGGAATCGAAGGAGGAGAACTTCATAACTTTCTGAGGGAGACTCCCCCACCCCTGGATTGCAACCCTACAGACTGGTGGAAAGTGAATGGAATAAGGTTCCCCAGGCTTCCCAAGTTAGCACGGAGGTACCTGTGCATCACGGCGATGCCAGTCCCCTCAGAGCGGATGTTTTTGGCGGCTGGACTGACGGTCACCAGGCTGCGGTCGTGTCTGACCCCAGAGCATGCTAACGTGCTTATCCTTCTCAACAAAAATCAGTAGTTTGACAAAACCTGTCAGACTAAAAGTATTATATATTTTTAGTTAAGGTATTGTTTAAGATGATTGTTTTGGGGAAAACGATGGTCAGTTGTGTTCATGAGCACCGGCTTCTAGCTGCAAGCTCGGCTGCTTAAGAGCACAGCAGCGCATATTTTCAAGTTCAACCATTGAATGGATCCGGTTGAACTGCGACAAGAGTTGTCCATCTTGTAAGTTTAACTGTCATGATCCTTGTTTCGTATCTGTCATGTCTGTGTGTTGTGTGTTTTATTTTGAAATGTTTTCCCCACTTCTGTCATGTTAAGCTTCACTTCCTGTCTGCGTTTCCCTCCTGTGCCTGATTGTGTCATTGTGTTCACCTGTTGCCCCTGTGTTTCTCCTCCCATTCCAGCTGTGTCTCGTCTTGTGATTACCCGTGTGTATTTAGTCCCTGTTTCCCTTTTGTCTGTTGTTCGGTTGTCTTCATTTCTTCCCAGATCTTGTCCAAGATGCCTGTTCCTGTCGCCCTTCATGTCTGGAGCTAAGTGTTTTTCATGTCCTGTGTTACCCTTGCTTCTTGTTTTCATCAACAGCTTTTGAATAAAGCTCACTTTTTGTTTTTGACCCTTACCTGCTTCCCCTTGATTTACTGCACTTGGGTCCTGTTTCCCCAACCCTGACATTAACTGCCACAAGAGTTGTTCATCTTTTAATAAATCTCTCAAAGGGGAAAACACACTGTGTTTTTTTTGTATGTTCATTACATTTTTAATAGAGCCTATAAGTAGTGAACTTTAAGATAAAAATATGAATGATTAATCGAAAATCAATCATTAATTCTCCCGACGATCGATTAAGACAATTTAATCAAACGCCCATCCCTAGTTGTAATTAATCAAACATGCATTATATTACACTCCAGGACTCATAGTAAGAATCTAGAACACACCACGATCATTAAAACATGTTTCAATTTGTCACGATCGGCTTTAGAGAATGGTTACAGTTAATCCCAAAGTACCCAGATGTCTAATGTGTGTGCTAAGCTACATGTTTTATAGATAACTGTGTTAATTAGATATACTAAGTCATTTGCACCAGCCAAATACTATTGTTCATTATTCCTTTCCATTATGTTTTCTTAGGCTAGACGAGAAAAGGGGAGTTAACATAGGCTAGACCTATGTTAACAGAAAACAGGCCAGGGTGTTTATTAAACACATAGCTGCAGTTGAGAGGTCAGCCCTCCAAACCAAGTTGGCAGAGACCAATTACCTTGCCATCCTGTCAGATGGGTCAACCGACTCAGCGGTGCTCGAACAGGAAATTCTTTATTTAAGATTATGTAACCAAGGTAAGGTGGAGGTCCACTTTGTGGGTATAAAAGATGTGGAGAAGGCAGACGGGGAGAGCATAGCTCAAGCCATATACCAAATTATGAACAAAGTCAGTGAGGAGTGGCAGTCCAAGCTGGTGGCACGTAAAGGTGTAGTGAGCAGGTTGAGAGGCACCAAGAATCATGTCCTCGGCATACACTGCATGGCCCACCACCTTTAATTGTCATTCAAGGATGCGATTCATACATGCAATCTAGCCAAACAGCTGGAAGATCTGCTGTCTGGCCTGCATACTTTCGACAGAAAAAGCGCACAGAACAGGGCAAACCTAAAGCGCTGTTTTTTGGCGATGGGCCAGAAACCCCTTATACCCACTAGGGTTGGTGGCACCAGGTGGGTTTCCCACCTTCTCAGGGCTGTGGACCAGTTTTTAAAAGGCTACGACGGAAAGACCAGTCACTTTGAAGCTGTAGGTTAAGTCAGACGGTAGAACAGAACATTAGGTCAGCTATCTGCAATCCATCCAGAAGTATTGCAGGACATTTCAAAGACAGCAGGGACTGTGGCAGGGTATTAGGACCATAACGGACTCCAAACTACCACCGCAGACCTGTGACAGTCACACCTCCCTGCTCAACAACCTCAACGGCTTCTTTGCACGCTTCTTTGCACAGAACAACACAACTACGCAGAAAACCACCCCCCCTGCTGAGGACCAGGCTCTGTGTCTGTCCCCAGCCAGTGTGAGGAGCACACTGCTGAGGATTAATACCTGCAAGGCTGCAGGACCCGACAACATTCCTGGTCGAGTGCTGAGGGACTGCACAGAGGAGCTCACGGATGTCCTTACAGACATCTTTAACACCTCCCTGAGCCAGGCTGTTGTTCCCACGTGCTTCAAGGAAACCACCATCATTCCTGTGCCGAAGAAGTCATCTCCAGCCTGCTTCAACGACTACCACCCCGTCGCACTGACCTCGACCATCATGAAGTGCTTCGAAAGCCTGGTCATGAAGCAGATCAAATCCACTCTTCCTCCCTCCCTGGACCCGTTTCAGTTCGCCTACCGAGCTAAACGGTCCACAGAGGATGCAATCACCTCCGCTCTACACCCAGCCCTCACACACCTGGACACTAAGAACTCCTACGTCAGAATGCTATTCATAGACTTCAGCTCAGCATTCAACACCATCATCCCCCAGCAGCTTGTGCGTAAACTTACAGACCTGGGCCTCAGCCCCTCTCTCTGCAACTGGTTGCTGGACTTCCTCACAGAGAGACCACAAGCTGTCCCGGTCAACAACAACACATCAAACACACTAACACTGAGCACGGGGGCCCCCCAAGGCTGTGTGCTCAGCCCCCCTCTCTTCACCCTGCTGACCAATGACTGCAAACCCAGCTACAGCTCCAACCACATCGTGAAGTTCGCTGACGACACCACCGTGGTGGGTCTCATCAGCCACAACGATGAGACTAACTACAGGAAGGAAGGGAACCAGCTGGCCCGTTAGTGCCAAAATAACAATCTCTTCCTCAATGTAGGGAAAACAAAGGAGATTGTTGTTGACTTCAGGAGAACCCACTCCCAACCCCCCCTCCCTCTGAACATCAATGGTGCTGCTGTGGAGCAGGTGAGCAGCGCCAAATTCCTGGGTGTGACCATCACAGACGACCTCAGCTGGAACAACAACACCACTGCACTGGCAAAGAAGGCCCAGCAGCGCCTCTACTTCATCAGGAAGCTCAAGCGAGCAGGAGCCCCCCCCCGTCATGCTCTCATTCTACCGAAGCGCCACTGAGAGCATCCTCAGCAGCTGCATCACGCTGAGGTTTGGAAGCTGCACCGCCTCCAACCGCAAGAGCCTACAGCGCATCGTGAACTCTGCTCAGAGGATCATCAGGGTCTCACTCCCTACACTACAGGACATCTACAGCACTCGCCTCACCCGCAAAGCACTCGGCATTGCGGGGGACCCCACCCACCCCTCCAACAGCCTCTTTAGCCTCCTGCCTTCAGGGAGAAGGTTCCGCAGCCTCCGCTTGAGCTCCACCAGGCTGAGGAACAGCTTCTTCCACCAGGCGGTCAGGATGCTGAACTCTCTCCCTCCCTCCCTCTCTCCTCTCACTCTCTCCCTCCCTCCCTCCCTCCCTCCCTCCCTCCCTCCCTCCCTCCCTCCCTCTCTCCCTCCCTCTCTCCCTCCCTCTCTCGCTCTCTCTCTATCCTCCGTCCCTCCCTCAATCCTCTGTCTCTCTCTCCTCCCTCCCTCCCTACCTCTCTCCCTCCCTCTCTCCTCTCGCTCTCCCTCTCTCCATCCCTCCCTCTCTCTCCCCTGCTCCCATCTCTCCCCTGACCTCTCCGCCCTCCGTCCCACCCACCTTTCCCCACAGCCTCAATGGAAATGTACCAGGACATTAATCCCCCTCCCTCCCTCACACACCCGTCCCTCATCCAGCACCAGTCACTTTCTATTCTCCGCTGCTACTGAAAATGTACTTGCACTACCGTCAAACCGTGTTGATTGTGTCTAACATATGTATATATTACTTAGTGGTTTTTTTGTAAACCCCCTTTTTACCCCCCTTTTTTTTCTAGGCTCTTATCTTTTTAAGTTATATGTTCTTTTATATTTGCACTGTGGGACTGCCAGAAACGGTATTTCAATTTTCCGTATGTATAACACATGTGGAAACTTTGACAATAAAGTGGACTTTGATCTTTGATCTAAAAGGATTTATGTTATAATAACAGAGAAATAAGCTAACATATATTTTTACATCTATGCAAATGCATACAATTGTGTAACTTCAATAAGTAATAATCAAATAAAGACCGTTATGTAAATATTTTGAGTAGTTACATTTATACTGTCTTACAGTTACAACCGGCCCGTTGAAGGTAACCATAATGCTGATGTAGCCCAAGTTGAAAATGAGTTTGACTCCCCTGAGCTAAGGGTTCACCACATAGGAGTTAACCCTCTGCGACCTTGGTTACATGTGCACAAAATAAAATACATTCAAAAAAGGACACTTCAAAAAGGGACTTGTTTGTGTGTGCGTGTAGCTTGCTGTCAGTGTGTGTGAGCAGTTTGTTCTTGAGAAATCAAACAGATATTTAAATGTAAAACAATACAATTAAAAGTGGATTCCTACCGGAGCTTGACAGCAGCAGCAGCAGCAGCAGTAGCTGATCCATATCTGTCTTTTTCACTGATGTCTCTCTGCAGGCTCTCTGTCTGTCTCTCTGCAGGCTCTCTGTCTGTCTCTCTGCAGGCTCTCTGTCTGTCTCTCTGCAGGCTCTCTGTCTGTCTCTCTGCAGGCTCTCTGTCTGTCTCTCTGCGGGCTCTCTGCGGGCTCTCTGTCTGTCTCTCTGCAGGCTCTCTGTCTGTCTCTCTGCGGGCTCTCTGTCTGTCTCTCTGCAGGCTCTCTGTCTGTCTCTCTGCGGGCTCTCTGTTCTATCATCGCTATATATCTGTGAACAGGAATAGGTGGAGCCTTAATGGAATTTAAAACATCAACATATCTATATATTTGATCGTCGCATCACGCCTCCCTTGTCAGACACAAAGTTTCCACTTTTGAAATCATTGCACCATACCCCTAAAATGACCCTATTTCAAAGGGAACTCATCCAATGCAGTCATTAACAGTAAAACCGTTTCACAGAATAACTAACATTTGGTTTTGCTGCTTAATAGTTTTAATCAAGCATCTCATGAACAAAAAGCCTGACTCAACAAAGGCAGGTGCAAAAAGCAAAGTCTGTACGAAAGTATAAGAAGGAGTCAGAGACCCAGGCTGACTGAGAAGAGGCTGAACCAGAGCCTGGGGTAGAAACAGGCACACAAGTGAAAACACAGACAGGCAGGCAGTGGTACAAAAGCTGGAAAGTTAAGGCACATGGCAGCAAACAAGTGGAAGTGGACACACCACCAGGGAGCTGATGAGGGGACTGGAGCAGGTGAGAGCAGGTGAAGTGGATCTACTGACAGAGGACACGAGCAAGCTTGAACTCAACTGCATTTCTGAGGAACTGACCATGAAGAGGCTGGTGGATTACAGATTACAGAAACCGTTTCCTGTCTCCATGACGACCATCAGATTGCAGTTGTCAGTGATTGCAACATTTTCTTTAACCCTTGTGAGGCGTTCAGGTCTGAAACCAGGGCCGCCCCTCCCTATACGCAGAACCCACGCATTGTGTAGGGCCTCATATATCGCAGGGGGCCTCGTCTTATGCACAAATGCGGCACAATCATGCGCGCCACAATTTCCCCGGCGTGAGGCCCTACGTTGTATTGAGTGTAAACCAGGAGGAGATGTGTGTTGAAAACACTGAATATAATGGTACCTGACAGTAACACACACACTTTGATTCCACAGATAAGACAATGCATTTTCAGAATAGGGGTTTGTTTTGATCTAGCCTATTGGGAATTTAAGGGGGTCTTTGAATTCACCACTTGCAGGACTTTGAGAGCGAAGCGGACTTTGTCAAGGTTCTCAAAGGGGACACTGAAGCAGGAGGATTTGGGCCGTGGTGGGGGCGTAAACCTCGGACATGACGGATCTGAGAACACACACTGACCATACACACCCACAGAGACAATGATTAAAATCACATGATATTAATAAATATTGGGGGCTTCTATTTTATTGTATTGTTAAGATTCTTAATGGCTCTAATATGAAGCATAAGAAAGTCTTTGCAAATAAATAAAAGCGCTTTTTCTATTTCTACTTTTACTCAAATACAGGATCTGAGCACTTGTACTAAAGTACAGGATCTGAGTACTTCTATTAAAGTACAGGATCTGAGTACTTCTACTTCTACTAAAGTACTTCAGCACCTTCCTACATCCAGGCCTTAGTTAAACCATGCAATCCAGCATGTACATTTTGCTCGGCGTCAGCCAATTGGCTTGCTACTCCATCTTTGCGAGTGAGACCCAGGTACCCCTCAAGAACACGCCTGTTTGCTATCCTGGCTCCTAAATTGTAGAATGAGCTCCACATTGACATCAGTAAAGCAGAAACTCTGCAGATCTTCCATTGCAAACTGAAAATGCATTTGTTTCCTTTGCATCTTGGCAACTAAATTATTGTAAATAAAGTAAAAGGCACTTTATAGAGTTATGCCTGATTACTATCTCACCAGCTCTTACAATGGTATGACTTGCTTGAAGTGATTATATCTGCACTTTCCTTGTCTTTCAAAGTTTGATTCTCTAAGTTGTGTGCACTTATTGTAAGTTGCTTTGTTATATAGAGGATGTTTAATAATGCCTGCAAAATGTGAAAAATATTCAAAAAATAATGTTAAAAATGTCAGAAAAATAAAAAATATTTTAAAAAAAATATTTTAAAAAAAATCCCTAGAATTAAGTTAAAAATATGAGAAAAATTGCCTAAAAATGTGAAAAATAACACCTTATATCCACATTATAGAGAGAGACCCCTCAGTGACAGGAAGCTGCAGAAAAGGAAGTGAAAGTTCTGCAGAACATGGCCTCACGCAGAGCTGATTACACCTCTAAGCTGTGTCCACACTCACTCCCTTATCCATTTAAATAAATTCAGATTATGGAAACTTACTGTCACAACTGTAACTGTCATATCTTTAATGCAACAGATTGCATCGTGGGGCACTCAGCAGAAAGTAAAGCAGATGCCACAGACACCACTTTTTATTTAGTTTCAATTTCACAGCTTTTTATTGCATTCCCCACTGTATAATGGTCCAATTTAAACATTTATCCCTTGGTAAATATAATATAAAAATCAAAGAACAACACCATATATCACTCTCAGCCATAATAGTCGGGGAACCAAAGTCTCAAAAGCTCAATAAACAACATCCAATGAAAACATATGAAGGATGGAGCCTGAGTTCTCAACCAAGCAGCTGGAGAGAAAGCTGCTCAGTACCAACTATACTGCTTGCATAATATGTCAGAAAACAGACAGTAACGCTGGTCCTCTTCGGAAACTGACAAATCAAGGCTACCCTTCCCTCCTATATACTGTAACCAACAGAAAGGATGATGTCCCACCCAGACTTGACAATGAGCTGCAACCTCAATGGGACTGTCTGGGGAAGAATCCTTTGTGGCACACACAATGTCGTGTGAAGTACACAAATCGTAAAACTGTTGGCCAGAAGAGGAAAAAAGTTGAAAAGCCAGAAGGGACTTCATTTGAATCAGAACTTAATCCTGAGCCAGAGAGCAGCAGACCTACTAAAAAAACACAGATGTCAATGCAACAGCCCATCAAACACGAGGAAGAGTGCTTCATTGGTGGAATAGCACGTACGACCAGGGGGAATAGATCCCTCATTTTGATTGCCACTTATGACAGACAGAATGCAATATGGGAAAAAGCAAACAAACCTGAAGATGAAGAGATGCTACACAAGATTTGTTGTACTGATGGAAACAATTGTACTGATATGATTGCTGAGGACTTCCGGTACCACAAGGAATGCATGACCAACTACCTAACAAAGCGTCTTCGTTCACAGGAAAAGACTAGTACTGCCACCACTCCATATGATTAGGGATGGGAATCGAGAACCGGTTCCTGTTGAGAACCGGTTCCTTGTGTTTCAATTCCATGGAACCGTTTGGCAGCTCGTTAAACGATTCTCTTATAGATTCCAGACCGCACGGTTTATGTAACGTTATTTATGCAGCAAGGTACACACGAATGATTCAGTAAGCCCGGCTTGACGTGGCGTAGTTGCTTGGTTACGCAGGTGACGCTCGTGATACTTTTTACAAGTCTGAAATGGCACCCCTAAGGTTAAAACGGTCCAAAGTGTGGCTTCATTTCACATTACATAAGGATGGCAACAGGGCGTTTTGCAACCACTGCAAATTGTTGATAACATCGGCGGGAGGGAATACTTCAAATATGCATAAACATCTGCGCACACAACACGGGATAAACTTTAACGAGTGTCGCGTTTTTGATGCCCTTCGGAGTGACAGCAGCCAAGCTTCTACGACCACCGTGACCTTGGGGGCTAACACCGAAGGCAACTCTGGTGGTAAGTAGCTATCCCACTGACTAATCCTTAATGTGATTCCTAGTAAATTATGTACCACGCCATTTCTGGAAATAAACCCATTTCCTACCTCTCCTTGGGGTAATTAAGGGAGTTTATGTTTCTGGTTAATCAAGCCGTTCCTTGCTAGCATGTTTAATTAGCTTACTTGATGGCAAGGCATCCGTAGTTCTAGGGAGGAATTCTAGCTGTTGCTATGTAGCTAATGAAACATGCTAGTAAGTTGCGCCGCCGATTCAGGGAGCCAGAGAAAGGTGACGCTCATTTATTTAAATCAAAGGGAGGTGGGAAATTAGTTTATTTCCCGAAATTGTACAGTATTGCTTTTTCATCAAACGAATGCCTTCTTCGTTAGATTTAGAACAAGATGATGACCGGGACGAGACGGGTAGTCTGGCTGACTCAGAGGCTAGCAGCACTTGCTCCCGTTTACCTCTGGCTTCTATTTTCGTCGAGGCAGGCAGAAATAAAATATCCCAGGCAAAGGTAGAAGAATGTCACCGGGCAGTTACCAAATTTGTTGTTAAGGGTTTGCACCCATTTTCTACAGTAGACGCCCCTGAATTTCGGTAGGTGAATGTGAGGTTGTTGTCAGATTATCAAATGTCAGATTAGAATAGAATAGAATAGAATATTTTCCTCCTCATTAAACAGATGTTTACACTCATTCATTTTCATATGTTTTCTAGGGAGATGACAAGGGTTCTCAATCCAAAATACAAAGCCCCCAGCAGGGAAAGCTTAACCAACCACTTAATCCCTGCTTGGTATGGTGTGGAAAAGGGAAATGTGATCTCTGAACTGAAAACAGTGTCAAAGGCAGCTATCACGGCTGATGGGTGGACAAGCTTTTGTCAGGATCATTATCTCACGGTTACTCTGCACTACGTGAGCAATGGCCAGGTAAAGGAAAAGGTCCTAAAAACCAAAGCCGTGTACCAATCTCAGACAGGCTCAGCTGTAGCAGAGGAGATTGATTACATTTTAGAGGAATATGGTGTACGGGAAAAGGTTGTGGCAGCAACTGTAGACAATGCAGCGAACATGGATGTAGCCATCAAACAGCTGCAAATTGTCAAATTTCCATGCTTCGCTCATACGCTGAACCTGGGAGCGCAAAAGCTGTACAACTGCACTGCCATATCCAATTGGGCAGCACGAGTTCGAGCAGTTGTTGTCTGGATGAAGAGGTCCCACATGGCAAAAGTTGTTCTTAAAGAGAAACAAGACTTGCTCAGTAAGATACTCTCCTTACAGTACATTGCAAGCATTATACTATATGTACATGAAAATATACATGTATAGGTATGTGTATGTAAACTATTAGATAATAAATATTTACATTGTGTTGTGTATATGTGAACCCTCAGAGCTGCCCAAGCACATGCTCCTCCTGGATGTAAGGACCAGATGGAATTCCCTCTATTTGATGATGGAGAGATTCACCGAGCAGTTCCCTGCTATCCAGGCTGCAGCCATAGATCCACGCATAAGAAGGCCCATGGAGAAGGAAAGGTGATATATATTTTAAATGATAATATGACTTAAACTTTTTTTTAAACTTTGACTGGTTTTGTTTTTGTTTATTTGTGCTACATACATCTTTTTCTGTTTTTATTTACATTGTAGGTTGGACAGAATAGGCAACGAGGACTTAAGGAAAGCAGAGGAGTTTGTGCATCTCATGCGGAAGCATTACACTTCCACACTGGCCGTCTCCAGCGACAAAAGTGCAACCTGCGGTGAGATTTTGCCCATCTTGCAGAAGCTGGAGCAACAGTACACTGTGCAGGAAGGTGACTCTGCGTTCACAAGGAGCATCAAGGAGAACATTTGGAAGGATCTCTCCAAACGCTACCAGGTAAGCACAACTACATTTAATCTTACCTTGATGCTTTAGGCCAATTTGTACCACTAGTCTAATGTCATCCTATCCTCCTTTTTGAAATTGAAGGGAACTGACATTCAGAGATTCCTGGAGGAAGCCACCATCTTGGACCCCAGATTTAAATACAAAGTGAAAAGTGATGCAGTCTGGGACAGGATCAGGGAAGCTGCAATAACAGCAAATACAGTGGCAGCAAGAGATGAGGTATTTTAATTTCTGTTTAAATTCTGTTTGTCTTATCATTGCATTTGATTCCATTGTGAGTGAGACCTTCTACGGCTCTGTGTTAAAAGTTATTAATGTGTTTACATCACTTCTCAAGCTCCCAGGGGAAGGAGAGACACAGAGGGAAGGCTGCGAAGATGGGGAGGAGGAAGAAGTAGAGGAACACTATGTAAGTTAACTCATTCATTTGTAATGACCTTTGGATGCTGTTTTGTCATGATTATTGACTTATATATGTTTGTTTTGTTTTTTTACTTCATGTTCATTTAATTTCAGGCACTGCCACCACCATCAAAAAAGACAGCCTTGGAAGAACTATTCGAGGAGGAGGACAACGAGCTGCAGTCAATCCGTGAATCACAGCCCCGTCTTTCCCTGGCTCAGAAGGTGGATCAGGAAATCCAGTTCTACAAAAGCCTGCCCTCCATCCCCTGCAGGGATAGCGCCGCACTGTGGTGGTGGAACAAGCAGGATACGCTGCCCTTGCTATCTGGACTGGCTGAAAACTACCTCTGTGTGCAGGCTTCCTCCACCCCATCTGAGAGGGTGTTCACGGCTGGAGACACCATAAGCTCCGAAAGATCCCGTATCCTTCCAGAAAAAGCAGATATGCTCATATTTCTGCAAAAGAACTGTTAATTTTCCCTACTACTACTTGAGTGCACACACACACACACTCACACTCACACTCACACTCACACTCACACTCACACTCACACTCACACACACACACACACACACACACACACACACACACACACACACACACACACACACACACACACACAGACACTGTGCTTGTGATTACATTGTTCTTGTAATTACATGATTCAGTATTTGTTATTTGTTGTTATTTGTTACATTTTCTTGTACAGAAAAGCAGATATGTTCATCTGCAAAAGAACTGTTAATTTTTTTTACACACACACACACACACACACACACACACACACACACACACACACACACACACACACACACACACACTACTTGAGTGCGCGCACACACACACACACACACACACACACCCACACACACACACACACACACAGACACAAACACACACACACACACACACACACACACACACACACACACACACACACACACACACACACACACACACACACACACACACACACACACACACACTTGTTATTAGAGATTAATAAGTAACTGTCACAATAGAATATTTTTCATTAAAACAAAGATAAATGTTACATCAAACTGTTTATTCTCCTTTTTCCCCCAAATTGGAATCGATAAGAGAATCGATAAGGAATTGAATCGTTTCACAGAATCGATAAGGGAATCGGAATCGTAAAAATCTTATCAATTCCCATCCCTACATATGATGCTGCACTTAATCAACCCATATCTCGGATAGATGAGCCCCTTTTCAAAGAGAATGCCATATTCTTCGTTACAGCTTTGAGGGATGAAATCTGTAGATACTTGGAAAGCCATGGAGTCCACAATGTTACCTCAAACGGATCTCAGTCCTTGATTGCCTGCCTTAGAAGGCACTATGAAGTAGGTGGCAATTGTAAAATAATGTTTGTGCCACAGAAAGGATCCTGATGAAGACCCCACAACAACGGTTAGTTTACCTCTACTGAAAACCCGCCAACCAGCCCTGGAATCTTCTCAGCCTTTTCAAACCAAGGAAAGCCACCTCAGACTAAAAGCCCGTCAAAAGAGTTGCTCCCTGGTTGGAGTTGAAACAGAGCCTAAGCTTCCTTTGTGTCTAGCAGAAACTCTTGACCACCTGAGCATTCTCTGGCATTTGGTGAATTGCTGCCCTACTGTACTATTGGAGGACCTGAAACCAAGTTGCGCTGCTCCAACATGGAGTTCGTTCTAAGCATTTCTCATCCCAGATACCACTCCTGCAACTGTGATCAGCTATGGCCCCTTCTTCCCCAAGTCACCAACAAACCCAGATGTGGTTGAACAATCTGTTCAGTACTGCATGGATGTGTCGAGAAAACATGGTCAAGAGTATGCCATCATCACATGTGACCAAGCAATCTATGAGGTGGCTCTGAGTCTGCAAAAGAAGAACAAAGAGAAGTATGCCAAACTTATCTTGTGCATGGGGGGCTCCCGTATTGCTCAAAATTTCCTTGGAGCCATTGGGCATTTGATGTGGTCCACTGAAATCGAAGACATTATGGTTGAAGCTGATGTCTGTCTCCGTGGAAAAGCAAACAAATCATCAGTACAGTATGGTGTATGCAGCCACGTTTGCCCTACACTGGGAAGTATTTGCCAGATGGTTGGTCGATGAAGAGAAAGACCTGGAGTACATGTGTGTGCTTAGCAACAATGTCCAGCTACTCCTAGATGCCCTGTCAGAAGAGGATGTAGAGAAGGCAACTTCTGTGTGTGCTGATGCAACTGACCAACTGAAAAAGCTGTCATGTTTGATGGCTGAGTTTGATGAAGCACGTACTTCACCTACCACAAAGCTATGGCTAATGTACATGGATATGGTGATGATTCTTAGACGGTTCATCCATGCTCAGCGTGCAGGTCTGTGGGAGGAACACCTGGCTGAAGTGGAAAAGATGTTACCATACCTTGTAGCTGCTGGCCACTACAAGTACGTATCCTGCCTGCCCCACTACCTAGAAGCTATGAGAAGCTTGCTTCCACTGGCTCCAAACATCTATAGGGAATTAAAGGATGGAAAGTTCACTGTACGTCAAACAGAAGGATGGTTCAATGGTGTCTGGACAGACATGGCACTTGAAAAAACCTACAACCGTGATGCCAAGACAAAACTCTTCACTGGCATCAGTCAGCAGCCAGCGGCCATGGAGAAATACCGGAAAGCTCTTCCAGTTCGGACAGCTGTGTCAGAGCATACAAAGGCTATGGCACACCTGGATGCGGATGACACCAAACACCACAAGGACAGCCAAGGTGCAAAGGAGGCAGAAGGTGTAAGGGAAATAACAGATGTCATTAACAGCCAGATGATCAATCCTTTCACATGTGAAGAACAGGGGCTGATCAACAATTCAACAGGCCAAAAAGCCACATCTGCTGACTTGATCTTCACTCCTGAAAAAGGACTGGAGGCACTGGCTGCACCAAGAAGAACAGACAGTCAGAAAGTAACCAAAATTAAACTTTCAACCATTGCAGCAAAGCCAAAGAAGTCAATGTCCATGGCATTCAAAGCCAAAAAGGTTTATGAGGAGGAGAATGCAGTTGTCCGGAACCTGTACTTTGTTCAGGACTTAGAGGAAGACAGGAATATGGACATGTTTGGCCATGAATGGACAAGTTGCCCAGCTTCCCTGTTTGAGCCGGATCTAAGTATATCTCACTCTCTCCAGCATACCAGATTCCATTGACAAAAATGGCTATTTTGCTTTACAGCACAAAGGAATTGCGAGTCTACTGCTGCCTCATTGAAGTCGTTTATGTAATTTAGGTAAATCACAACAAAGCTGAACTATCAACGAAGACATAGAATAGCACAATTAAACTTAATCATTGAGCCAGCAGTAGAACAGCAATGTCTGTGTGATGCAGGTAAAATAGCTGTTTTTGTCAATGGAATCAGGTGTGCTGGAGAGAGTGAATTAACAAGCATACTTCAGTTTCCTGTCGGAAAGGGCTGCTTGATGGCAAGGTAAAGCAGGAAAAATATAAATTAATATAGTAAGTGTACACTGAAAATGGAAATGTATTTTATCAATGTAATGTTAAAACAAACACAATCTTACAGTATACAATACAATTCATAATCATACAGAAATAAATATTAACACAATGTTAGCATTGATATATGAGGAGATAGTTTCAAATGCAATTCATGTGTGGCTATAAGGGACTTTCTGACATCTGTTTTTATGCTTACCTGTTACAGATTTGAAGAATACCAGATGAGTAGAAGCTCCATAGATGAACCACAACAGCCTTCAATCTCACAATTCTTGGACAGTCGTGTAGCGCATTACAGCATGAGTCATCCACAGCAGAAGGCTATCAGTAACGCAATACTGTCCGACTTGATTATTGATTGTGACCTTTCCCTGTCTATTGTGGAAAACAAGAGTTTTCGGCACTTTCTGAAAGTAATTGACAGTAAGTACAGTCCAGTGTGTCGCAGAATGTTGACATCAAAAACAGAGAGCCTCGCTGGGGACAGACGTTCAAGATTAAAAACTCAACTGAGCAACACTGAGCATGTTTCAGTCACTGTGGACATTTGACCGAAAGATGAGGGGATTCCTCGGTGTCACTGTCCACTGGATAGAGAAAGAGACAGCTAAAGAGAGGATACAGCTAAATACAAATCTCTTGGCCTGCAATCGCTTCAAAGGCTCACACACAGCTGAACAAATCTGTGACCAATTTGAGTCAATATGCGATGACTACAACATCAAAGATAAACTGGACTACATTATTAGTGACAATGCTGCTAACAAGCGAAAGGCATTCACTGTGTGCTTCCCCAGTGAACAAGAGGATGATGACGGAGATCATCTTGAATACCCTGATCTCTGGTGTGACTCAACCCTGGAAGAACAGCAAACAGTAGATGCTGCTATGGCAAAGAAACAGCGCCTGCAGTGTTTCGCGCATACTCTTCAGCTCGTGGTGGGAGACTGTTTGAAAGAAACAAAAGTGGCATGTCCTTTTCTTTCCAAGTTATCAAAACTTAACTCATTGCTGCACACAAGCACAACATTCAAAGATGTGTTTGATAGTGAATTTGGGGAACAGAAAGGCATCACTGCTGCAGTCAACACAAGATGGAACTCAACGCTGAGGCAAGTAAAGGCAGTTCTCTAGTGTGATCATCTAAAGCTCTGTGCCATTCTACAAAAGGCTGGGCATAAGGAGTAGTCATTCACACCACGAGAGTGGAATCTGTTGAAGGAGTTGGTGGACATCTTGAAGCCGTTTGGAGAAGCAACTGATTTGACACAGGGAGAGAAGGTCGTCACAATCAGTGCAGTTGTTCCATCCGTCTTGTCCCTCAATCATCCCCTTGAGAAGCTGAAGCCTCAAGTTCGTGTCCTGAGCGGCCTGGATGGAAGTCTCCAGGCATCCCTGAACAAAAGATTTCTTGGGATCTTCATTAACGTGAAAATGGCCGGGACCAGGCTTTTAGCTAAGATTTTTTTACAGGGTGTCCAATTTTTTTTCAATGGCCTAGCAACACGCGAGCACCGCACGCGTGAGTATTGTAGGGGGGCCCGGGGGCACCCCCCCCCCCACACACACACACATTTTGAAATTCATAACTTTCTGAAACACTATTTCCTGCATTTTGAGGTGCAAATTTTGTGGAATACAGCCACGTTTTTGTCTTTGTTACAACACATTATTTTTGTGCTGAGGCTAGGAGGAGGTATGTGTGTGTGTCGGGGGGTGGGGAAGACAAGATCATTTGTTGGTAATATTATAATTACACTGATTGATATACAATATATAAGTTGATACAAAGAACAGTGAGTGTAACTAAAACTAAAAGATACAACTTAATTGTCACATACATCTTGTATGTCTACTTATTCAATTTTGTTAATCTATATCATATATCATATATTTATGCAAGACACTTGGCATACAGTTGTATTAGCTATGTGTTTGTGTCATATCTCGGAAATGATGTTAAGTTTATTTAAGTGTTTTGGTCTTGTGACTTTTCCCTTTATTTTTGAATTAACCTTCCCTCTCGTTTCAGAATCCCTCTCCTGTGATTGTTTGCCCCGCCCCTGATTGTTTCCACCTGTTCCCCATTACCTGGTGTATTTATTGTCCTCGTCGCCCTTTGTCCTGTGCCAGTTCGTGTTTGTTCATGGTGAATTTCTACCGGTGTCATCAAGCCACGAATACGCCTCAGAGCTTCGAGCCACGTCGTGATTTAGTTGCTTTTGTTTTTTTCATGCTGCCAGTGTTTTTTCCTCTTTAAGAGTGATTTTGTGTTGATACTGTTTTTTGTCCATCATAGTGGATCTTAGGTTTGAATAAACCCCTTTTTTGTTAAAACCGGTGTGAGTCGTGCATTTGAGTTCAATCCCGTTTTCTCAGTCGTAACAGTTTGTGATGGTTTTCTGACCTTTCACACCTTTGAACATTCACACAAGAAAACAATTCTTACATGACTACTCTGCTGGAAGAAGCTGGATTTCGTTGTCTGTGTTCTTCCTCTTTTCCTCATCTTTCACAGTAACTTGAAGAAAGAATTTTCATTTAGCCTTAATATCAAATCAATCAACTATTATAAAGGACATTATCAACTGTAAATATGTCAATAGTGGGAATTAAGTCGATCTTTTAAAAGTAAAGGCTCCCTATTATTTAAAGGAACCATACACATTTTTATCTCCTCATGCGCCCCCCTCCCCACTACAGTTCTCGCCGGTCACATCGTCCTGATGTTTTTGTTGTTGTTTTTCCCCCGGTTCATCGATAGTTATTGCCACCAAAGAAGCCAGAAATGTTTTCGAAATACTGCTGTAGTTATCAGGCTTTCTGTCATGTTTGTAAAAGATTGTTAAATGTTTCAAGCTTACCTGCACTTTCTTCCCACGAAAAAGGCTAAAAAGATATCAGATATTCCACCAATACAGCGCCGTCCACGCCGTGTCACGGAAAATCGACCAATGCAATGCGAGTCTCGCGACTCGCCGCGAGTCACTCGCAAGATGTGAGCTTAGCGCGATTTCGTGAGATTTCGGCTTGAATCGGCGAATTTTGATCACATTCAGCGAAGTTACCGGGGAAAACAGTGGAGGAAAAAATTAGGGCGTCTTTAGGGCGTCTTGCCTAAAAGTAGGGCGTCCAATTTCTTATTATTTTTAGTACAGGGGACTCCCAGACGCCCACCTGCCTAAAAGCCTGGCCGGGACTCAAGATGGGATCACTGCCCCCTTTTCAGACCCAGTCTACCTCAAAGCAGCCTTGGATCCTGCCTTTCCTCTGCTGTGGGTGGAGCACCATGTACTACTCGATGTCAATCGTGACATCAAGGCAGATGTGGCACAACAAGTTAAAGGTAAATATTATTGACTTCAATGCAACTTTTTTCCTCGTAGTCTGATCTTATTGACAGCATCAATAATTACATTTTTTCCAGTATAACACTGTATCACCAACACCAATGGTAATAAGGGCTCTTTTGTTTCTGCTGTTAAATGTTTTTCCAGAATTGATCCTGCAAGATGCAGAGCAGGGGTGCCCAACCAGTCGATCGCGGTCTACCAGTCGATCGCGGGCTGAGTTCCAGTCGATCGCGAGAAAATGTTGTGTGTAGGCTATCCTCCTACTGTTGTGTAAAATAGGTCTACCTTCCAACCTAAAACATCTTAAATAGGCACAATGAACTGCTGATCGCGTGAAGCAGTGTGTAGATTTGTACAGCTGTAGTAAGGTAGATCAGGCATAATCACAGAAAAAATCTCACGCGCTTCTTTCTATCTGCGCGTGCAGGGTATGGTTGCTAGGTTCTAACTAAGAACTAAAACTTCTCATTTTCATTCAGAGTGGGAGGAAGATTCTTTTTTCGTGTAATCGAATGTCAAGTCCATCTGTCTTATCTGCAATGCAAATGTGTCTTTACCAAAGAAAGGGAATTTGGAGCGGCATTTCAAGACGGTCCACAAGAGCTACGATACAAACTTCCCAGCTAAATCACCACTGCGCGCCGAAAAGTCAAGGACTTGAAAAGTCAGCTAGCAGCACAACAGTCCATTTTTACCAGGCCCAATACCACGAGTAAGGCTGCAACCATAGCTTCTTATCGTGTCTGTCATGTTCTTGCAAAAGGAGAGAAATCTTTCAAGGATGGTGAGATTGTGAAAGAAGCATTCATGGAAGCCGCAGATGCGCTTTTTGCCGATTTTAAAAATCGAAAGGAGATTGTGTCTGCTATTCAGGATGTGATGCGAGGGAATGGCGGAGGATGTTGAACAGCAATTGAGGAATGATGTTGACACATGTGAGTGTTTTTCTCTGCAATTCGATGAATCCACTGATGCTGTGGATGTGGCTCAGCTATGTGTGTTCATTAGAATGGTTTTCGACAATATGAGTGTAAAAGAAGAGCTGCTGACTATTTTGCCTTTAAAACGGCACACAAGAGGCACAGATATTTTTCAGGTTTTTATGGAATTCGTTAGTAAGAGCAAGTTGCCCCTCTTCAAACTCATCTCCATTACAACCGATGGGGCTCCAGCAATGATTGGACGTACTGCTGGGTTCATTGGATTGTGCAAACAGTCTGAATCTTTCCCGGATTTCCTGAATTACCATTGTATAATTCACCAGCAAGGGTTGTGCGGGAAGATTTTAAATATGAAAGACGTGATGGATGTGGCTAACAAGATTGCCTGTACTGTTCGGGCCAGGAGTCTGCAGAGGCGATTATTCCGTGCACAACTGGAGGAGACCGGTGCAGAACACACAGATCTGCTGCTGCACACAGACGTAAGGTGGCTCATCAGAGGTGCATTTCTGGAACGGTTTTCTGAATTGTTGCCCGAAATTAGCTGCTGAATATGCACAGCTAGAAGACAGTCAGTGGCTCTGGGATTTAGCCTTTCTTACTGATCTGACTGACAAGCTCAATAACTTGAATCTAGAGCTGCAGGGTAAGAAGAAACACATCATCAACATGATCAGCTCCATGAACACCTTTAAAAGCAAGTTGCAGCTGCTATCAAGCAGGTTGCAACAATGAGATCTGCGGAACTTTCCACACATGGACACAGAACAGCGCTTCACTGACTGCATCCATTGAGCCTGTTGTCAGTTTTCTCAGTTTTCCATTTGGGGAAAATATAGATGTGGATTGTATAACGTCCAAAGTGGCATCACTCTTCAACCTGGATAGCGGTGCTATTGAGAATGAGATCCTCACACTAAATAATGACATTGAGCTCAAATCAAGAGACCTGACACAAATGTCCAATTCTGGAATCTAATGCAGAAAGAGAAGTACCCCAACCTCAGACAAACTGCAAAGAATTTGACTGCACTTTTTGGATCAACATATTTGTGTGAGTCTGCCTTTTCACATATGAAAATCATTAAGTCAAAATACAGATCCACCATGACTGATGACCACCTTGCGGCCTGCTTGCGGCTGGCACCCCGCTCCTACTGTCCGGACTATGAGAGACTAGCTTCCTCGTCTCAGTGCCAGAAGTCCCACTAAGGTAGAGAGCCACTTTTCCAACTTGAACTAGGCATTGTATTAATTGGGTTGTATGTTGTTGTGTTGTTACGGGCCAGTCCTAAGCCTACTTGTGCTTATTCTTTGCACGACGTACATTTACTTCAATAAATGTATTATTATTGTTAAAACTGGATCTTTGTGTCAGAACATTGTGTTATTATATAGGTGCACAATTAATTGTGGCTACGCTATGGCTTTCTATATGACTTGGTAGATCTCGACACACTATCAACTTTAAAAGTAGATCTTGGTTCAAAAAAGGTTGGGCACCCCTGCTGCAGAGACTGAGCAACCTGTGCCTCTGGTTGATGAAGAAGAGCAAGAGGACCTTGGACAAGGAGAAGGGCTGTTTGCTGCATACCATAAGAAAAAGAAGAAGGATGTTGGGACCACTCCAGCACTAACAGCTAAGTCACTACCTAGACACAGCCGAAGGACAGAACGCACTTTTGTTCTGGGCACTGAACATGAAGTGGCCACCAGATTCTTGGCAGTGCCTGCCTCTAGTGCTCCAGTGGAGCGAGTTTTCAGCCATGGTGGCATCATACTACGTCCCCATCGTGCACAAATGACTGACAGACTTTTGGCCAATTTGATCTTTTGTAAATGCAATGCAGCATAGGGCCCTGACATAGAAAAGCACAACTCTGTTCATTGTCATGACACTTCACATCTAGTCCCCTTCCAGACACACACACACACACACACACACTTTGTTGGGAGTGAGGATATCTTGTATAAAGTGGTGACATGTTTGACTTGAAATGAGTTAAAAAGACTGAAACAATGTTTTATAAAGTGGTAACACATTTGGAAACGTTACATTCAACTGTTTTTGTGATCCTCCAAATATCTGTTTGAGGGTGAAGACATGTTTTTTAGTTCAAGGCTAGATTTAAGTTTTAAGGTGAAGAGTGTTTTGCAAAAATGAGGATCTTTTGAGATAGTTATAGTGCAATAAGCAATGGAAATACAATGTCAGCACTTTCTGTGGAAATTACATTTGCCTTTGTTTATTTCAAATGTGTTTGAACAATGTTCTTGGTTTGATAACAGATCATAAAAGCATACATGATTTGTGTAAATATTATTTCTCCGTTGTTAAAAAGACTCGAAAGGACTTGAAACTCAAACGGTAGGACTTGGGACTTGACTTGAGACTTGAAAGCAAATACTTGAGACTAACTTGTGACTTGCAAAACAATGACTTGGTCCCACCTCTGGCATGTACTACATCACACACATGGATGGGCTGCAGGAACTGTGGGTGAAGACGATGGATATCCTCCTACCTGTTCATGCCACCACAGAAGCACTGGTGGGGAAGTATGATGTTGCAGCTTCAGATCTTACATCCCTTCTCCTCAGCACCTACATGCCTCCCGGATGTGACATAGTGAGCTATCTGTACAGAAGAGGGGAAAGGCGGGTCTACACAACTGCAATTAGCACCTGACACAAATAAAAAGTATGGCAGACCATGTCAGGTTCAACCCATTTTTGAGACTTTGGCTCCCCGACTATAACCAACTACAGCAGTATGCTGCGAGACTCAGTAACATGCCGCGACGTACCACGCGCAGCTAGCGTTAGCAACATTAGCATAACACTGCTAGCCTACCAAGATAGTTGAAAAGGAAAACCGGACTTTCAAAGCTCCCGGTTGCTTTTTCTCTTGGTATTGTTGACATATATGTGTGTATGATTGACTGAGATGTATTCTGTACTACTTACCTGCTCCACACCATAAGGGGGTGCTGTTGATTTTGTATGGGATGAATATGATTGGTGACGTCACACCCCCTATATATATGAATGTTCTGCGCGTGATTTTTCTCTTGGCCCGCTCCCAATATGATGAAGGCTGGAAGAGCAGTTCCTTTGGTTTGCTATATAATAAATATGCCCTAAAGGCTTAAGGAAGAATTCGTCTCGTCTACCTTTCTAGTGTTGCATTATTGGACTCCTGCTGTGTGTTGGCACTACTCCTGCTAACAGGTTATGGGCCCAGTAACGACGACAGTAGTTGCAACAACGGAAAGTGTGGCGACGAACACGTTAGCTAGTTAGCTAAAAGTGTGGTAGCTAGTTTAGTGCGGTAGAACCGGGGAGCTAAGCTAAAGCTGAGAAGAATGGCAAACCAAAAGGCAAAGTGGCCGACGTTCGACGGTAGGGCCGAAGAATATGAGCTCTGGGAAGAACGGATGCTGTGTTGCATGCACCGTGTTGGATTAAAAGAGACTATTCTGAATGAGCCTGGTGGACCGCTGACCGTTGAGGAACGAGGCAAGGATAATGAACTGAATGTGGACGCATACTGCGCCTTGGCGCCATTGCTGGATAACGTGAGTTTGGGACTGATATTCAGAGACACTAAAAACAAGGGACGTGAGAGTCTGCAAGTGCTGAGAGAGCACTAGGGGAGACCGGGTATGATTGTAACACTTTTTTTCTTCAGCACCTAAAACTACCTTTTTTTTTAAGCTACATGTCTGAAACGTTTAGGTAAAGTACCCACAGTTGTCTACTACAACTGGCAACAATTTCAATTTCTATAACTATGTCACAGACTTTGTGAGATGATGAAAAATACAAGGTGGTCCTTTGTTACAACCTACCCACTACTGGGGTAGGTTGTAACACATACTGGGGTAAGTTGTAACAGGTAGACAAAATGCACAAAAACTAAGGGTACTCCAAGTGATATGCCACAACAACAGTTTTATTTCAAATGAATGGCAGGCAACAATACAATGTGTGTGAATATTGGCAGTGTATGTGCATATTGTGTGTGTTTGTGCATGCATTCTTCAGAGCCATATGGCACTCTTAATCAGTCACAATAGCCTCGTTGCACGGTAACCGTAAATTCTACTTCCGCTGTTACTGTATGCGCTTCTAAACTTCCGGTGTGATATCGGTGAACGTCAAACATGGCGAGTTTCTACACTAGATGCCTGCAGGATCTCCCAAACATTTCCATCTCAGATGTCCACCGACTTGTTCGGATGGGCAGTTCTACACCGAAGAGCAAACGTGATAAGGGATACAAAATGTACCTATCCAGTTATATCGACAATTATGAAGGTAAGTTGTAACTATGGCACAATATTATTGTAGCTACATAGCTAACATTAGCGCTTACATAGTGATATTACTGTGGTAATAGCTTTACTTACTTTTATAATTTAACGTGGTCTTTGCTCGACTTTTCAATGTTAGAAAGATATAAGATTATTGTTTTGTATAAAATAACATGTATGATGTTGAATTCCCACAGTTTCAAATAAAGATCCAGCAGGGAGAGTGAGCGTCAGGGCTGTTTGTTTCAGGTCGATGAGGAAAAACGATAAGCCTCACGACCTCAGAGTAGGGAGAAAAAGTGTCTTAACCTATGGTCTTAACTCATCTGTTCATGTCCAATTCTGGGGTATTTATGTGGCTAGATTTGGTAAGCTGTATGTAGACGAAAATAAGTGCAGTTAAAGACACAACCCCATGCGTAGCTTTCATGACTACCCCAGAAACGGGTTGCTGTTGCTCCTGTTCTTTGGAGCGTTTAGGCTAAGTGTAGACCTACGTTGGGTACATCAGTCAGTATGAGGTGAGAGCTGATTTTGTACCTGTAAACCTAGGCTATAATCACCTGTTCTATGTTAACACCGTTGATTTAATAGTATAGTTTAAGGAAAACCATCTAAGAGATTCGTGAGACAGGCTTACTTGTTTGAATGTGCTCAGACCAAATGTTAATCGTTGTTAAAGTGTTTAATTTAGGTACTGTAATAAACTAAAAAGGTTGCACTTTTTGCAGACCTACTCTAGCCTGAAAAGTCAGCCTGCCCTCATCTTTCTCATTTTTGGTTTTGTTATACAGTAGACATTTAAGTTTAATGATTTAAATGTGACATTAAAGCCATTTTCTTTTGATTTATAGATGACTTTTGAGAACAGCTCACCTGTTCAGATTGCTGTGGCAGAGTGTTCCTGTGTGGCCGGAACAGCACTCTGTAACCATAATGTGGCGCTGTTATATCAAACGGCGCACTACTCCACACTCAATCTTAAGGCAGTGCCTCCTGTCCTTAGCTGCACAGAAACGGAGCAGCAATGGCACAAACCAAGAACAATGGTAAGTATGCTTAGAACCTAATCATACATTGATAGCCTTCTTTGTTAATCTATGATATTTGTTAATTATGTTTTAATTACTTAAATTAATAATTTTGTTATGGTTTTCAGGGTGTGAAACCAGGCAGAGTAGGTGACATGGTCATCATTTCAACACGGCCAAAGTCCAGGCAGTACACGGTAGCAGATGGTGTAAGGTAGTATCTACTGTCATATGTTTAAGCAACATAAAATGAGTGGGAGTGAGGTGTGAGGTTTGGAAGTGAGGTTTTTCTTGGATATCCTCATTCATGGGTGTGGTTCAGCCACAGGCACGAAGACAAAGGCAAAAGTTAATCAACGGCTTGGAAATTCTCTCTATGGAAAATGCGGAGTGATAATTAGTACCTAATTGTTGTATAAAACTTTGTTTACTGCTGTCTATGTTTCCTTTTGTTTTGTTTTCAGCGCGTTATTTGTTTCTTCTCTTAACTATGAACTTTATTTTCCTAAGGAGTAAGCGCTACAAGGCTGTGCAAGGGGACTTGCCAGACCCAGATGTCCTGAAAGTAGATGAGGCATACAAGGACTTCACTGCAGACATTGCTCCACTCATCACCACCATGGCAATAAGCAGCGATGTTCCACTTGTTGATTCGGCCTACGGACCAGTCCAGGAAGGTAGCCCCATCTCCTACCAACATCCAGTGCCACTGAGTCGGGTAGTAGGGGAGAGTGGGGACGGTTGCAACACTTTTTGCTTTTCCTTGTGTATCTAAGACACCATTTGCAGTAGGAAGGCCAAATCTGTATATAATATACCCTCATCTGTCCCCTATCCACCCATAATTATATGACATGTGTAGGTTTTATTATACTGGATATATTTGCAATTTAATGGAAAGAGTGAAACGGTGCAACCGTCCCCACATAAGGGACGGTTGCAACACTTGTGTGGGACAGTTGAAACACGTATCAATTTGTTTTTAAAAATCATTCTTGACAATCATTTATCCTTTTTTATTTCATTATCTTAGTAACAAAAAGAAAAGGCAATAGTATAATAATAATAATAATAATAATTATCATTATTATAATAATAATATAAGCAATAGTATAATAACAATAATATAGCCTATCATAAGAACCATACAAAATCACAGACTTTTTTTTCTGTCAATTACATTTTAGTTGTTAACAAATTGATAATAGAAATAGAAATAGAGTGCCTGGATGAACTTTTTTGTCTTGAATTAACTGAACATAGCATAACAACATAACATAACATAACAATATAACATAACACTAGACATTGGAAAACATCAGACACCATCAGAAAATTAATCACTTTCGGTCTCACAATTGTGGCAAACGTACACTGAGCTGCCATCAGTGCAGGCTTCATGAGCCCACTTCTGACACATTAGACATTGTAGCCACACCTCCTTGGGCTTTGAGTAGCTCTCCAAGCAAACAATGCAAAAGGCCTCCTCTGAATGGCTATCTCTTTCAATGTTTTTCCTCTTTTGCTTTTGCTTTTTCTTTCCTCTCATTTCCTCAGTATTTCCAATTGGCTGCGGCTGCAGTGTGCTCTGGCTCAGCCTTCTCTTTCCTTTCTTTGTTTTGTTTTCTTCCTCCAACGCCTTCTTTTCAGGGGTATCTGTCAGAATTGTTGACTTTCGTTTTCTCCTGCCGTTTTCCTTTGCCTTGCGTTGGGTCGCTTTGGGATGGGGTCGGATGAGCTCAGGTGAAAACATGTGTACATCGAAGTACTGGCCAGAATTTGAGGGGAGACCACCTTGCACTGGAGGGGACACTGAGGAGGAGGACTGACTGGCAGGAACTTGAGGGGCCACTGAGGAGGAGGACTGACTGGCAGGAACTTGAGGGGCCACTGAAGAGGAGGACACACTGGCAGGAACTGGAGGGGCCACTGAGGTGGAGGGGAGAATGGCAGGAACTTGAGGGGCCACTGAAGAGGAGGACAGACTGGCAGGAACTTGAGGGGCCACTGAAGAGGAGGACACACTGGCAGGAACTGGAGGGGCCACTGAAGAGGAGGGGAGACCACCTTGCACTGGAGGAGCTGTAGAGGGGGAATTGGACGGGCCCAGTGGCACTGTAGGATCAGGCCGGCCTGTAACCATGGATGGAGCGAAATCAGCGTCACTGAATTTCAGCCTGTCGAAAGGCCAAATTCCAGTGGTGATGAAACCTGCTGAGACATTGCCAGGTGTTCCGACCAGGGGGAAGGCAAGTCGAACAATTCCAGGGATGTCATAAATGGTCATCGGAAGGCCTGGGTGTGATCTCATCCATGAGTCACAGAAGGAGTTAACTTTCCCTTTGAGAGGGCCAAAGAAACTCCGGTCCAGTGGTTGGAGCCTGTGTGAGCAGTGGGGTGGGAAGGATAGCATTACAATGCCATTGGCACGGGAAAAATCAATTGCCCTGAGAGAGAGGTGAGAGGAGTGGTTGTCTAAGATCAGAAGGACCTTCGTATTCACTGATGCTCGTGTGTGGCGCTGGAAATGATGGAGGAATTCGATGAAATGTTCCTCCACCATCCAGCCTGATTTGTTTGCCACACCGATGCAGCCTGGTGGGCCATCTCTAATGAAGTGATCTTTGAAGTTGACCCTTGGGAATATAAACATTGGGGGAATCATGCTCCCCAATGCATTCCCGGCGCATGCCACTGTCACGAGGGTCCCCCTTTCTCCCGACGTGGCTGACCCCACCTGTCTGTCTCCACGCCTGGCGACAACCTGATCTGGCCTCTGAACAGTGGTAATGCCAGTCTCATCCATGTTCCATATGTCCTCTCCCTGGAAGTTGTTCTTTCGGAGGACTTCATCTAAATTATTGAAGAACAAGGACACATTGTGCCTATTGAAGTGTATATTACGGGCAAGACTGGTGGCTTGGGGGCGCCTTATTGACAAGGTTGGCTGGCGGTGTAGGAAGCCCATCAACCAATCGCGGCCAGCCAGGCCTGGCTCATCCCATGTCCCTGGGTATTGGCATCCATACCTGACAGCCAGCAGATAAGCCAGACGACGAACCTGAGAAAACGAATGAAAAACAAAGGATTAAAAAACGAAAATAGGCTAAATGTCATGTATCTGGCGAGAGTCAGGGTAATTTTGCCTTACTCTGTCTCACAATGTTGTTGTTTTTTTATCTACATCTCACTCAGTCTTCATTAAATTCTGCATACACATCTAACTTAATAAGCAACTATCCTGCTTACCTCTTTAGTGCACAGCCCATAAAACATATCTGCAGCTGTCTTAAGGTAATTCGACAAAATAGCTTCCTGTTCAGCTGTAAAAACCCTCCTTGGCGTCCAGTATCCTGTCCTGATCTCTTCACCTGGACCTGCCCTCTCTAATTTCTTGCAGAATCGGTACAGTGTTGTGTGACAGATTTCAAACTCCTTCGCCACAGACCTCGCTGACCTGCCCTCACTCCTGATCACCTCTGCCGCCAAACGGAGCACTTGTACAGGGACACCCCTATCTGTCTTTCGCTCTCTGTTTCGTGGCATACTGAAAAAAGCAACATAATGAAATATATTGAAACATATGTATATATTAATTCTCTCTCTCTCACTCACTCACTCACTCACACACACACACAGGCCTATATATATGTGTATATATATATACTGTATACATATACAGAACATGTATATACATAAACACACGATAGGCTATATATTTATTTATGTAGGCCTAATATATAATATATATTTAATATATATTTATTTAATTTATATAATTTATTTATATATTTACATATTTTGAAACATTTTTATATCATATTATTCATTAATTAATGTCATGTGGGGCAGTTGCAACACATGGGGGACAGTTGCAACAAAGCGTTGCAACTGTCCCCACATAGTCAGACATTTTTATGCTAGACATGCAAACTCAACAGATTACCTCAGACACATGGTAGAAACTGCAATTTAAAGCTAAGATTCTGCAGATTTAAATGATACAACTTTAAAATATGTTGTACAAAACATTTAGAAACTATAAGAAAAGTTGTAAAAGTTAAAAAAATTACTTTTGTACCTTGATTTCTGGTTCTTCCAGAACAGATGCTCCAATCTTGCTGAAAAGTTGCAGGAAGAAAGAGGGTCTCACTGAGCATGTGCAAAATGAGTGTCATCACTGTAGCTCGTTTCTGATTGGAGGAATCCTCAGTGTTGCAACTGCCACATGTTGCAACCGTCCCCACTCTCCCCTAGTTCGTCACCAGGACACCCCTACTCCACCAGCTCTGCCTTTGGATGGATACAGGCTGGATCCAACCACCTGTAACTTTGTTTGCAGCCACCAACAACAGAACCAGCTGACGTCCCTTGCCATAACCTTGGATATGGCAAGGAAAATAGAAGTTGCAACGAGGGAGCAGAGCAACAGTGTAGAGTGGTACCATGTCAGGAAACCAAGGCTTACATCTTCCAGGTTCAGGGAGGTGTGCCATGTGAGAGGGCACAGTTCTGCTGAGAACCTGGCAGAGAGGATTCGCAAAGGTGGGGTTCAGACCACTTTAATGAAGAGGGGGCTGGCGCTGGAGCCAGTTGCTATCCAGGAGTATAGCAGAATCCAGAATGTAAGTTACTGGCCATGTGGCTTTGTGATACACCCAGATGCACCCTGGCTCGGATCCTCTCCCGATGGTGTGGTGTTCGATCCAACTGAGAGCCCACCATTTGGATTGGTCGAGATCAAGTGCCCCAACGTTAACAGTTATGTGGACTGTAGCTATATGCAAATGCAGAGCGGCACATTAAAACTAAAACATAGCCACAGCTACTACTGGCAGGTACAAGGTCAACTGTTACTCACTGGGATGGAATGGTGCGATTTCATTGTTTTTGCTGAGGAGGACATTCTCGTACAGCGTATCCATAGGGATCCTGAGGTGGCAAGGGTGATACGGGAGAGGGGGGATTATTTCTTTTTTTATTTTTACTTGGGCTGATGTTTTAAAGTCCGTGGTTCATTCAATCAGTTGTTACATGTTTTTGTTTGGATCTTATTGTTCACTTTAATAGTTCATCTTTACAAAAACACAGATCAGTTTTTTCATTCTGGTTTCATTGTTCATTTTTACAAATCTATACAAAAACGCAAATCAGTATTTTGTTCTGGTTTCATTGTTTGTTCATTTTTACAAATCTATACAAAATCTTAACTAATGTATTGCTACTTTATGTCTTTAAATTACCTGAGACCATACTGTATTGTTCATTTGCAGTATTTCCTTATTAAATTAAGTATTTTGTTACTCCTAGTGTGTGTTAATTTGTTGATATTTGATTATTGAATAAGGGTTGTTCAAGATTTACTTATTAAATTCTACATGTTGTAATGTCATCTCTGTGCGTCATCATTTTAATTTCAAGTCAGGAAAGTACTTGTTTTCTTGTTTTACACCACTTTTGATAGATACAGTCAAATGACAAAGGATCTTACCACCTCAAAAATACACACAATGGATAATATTCATAGGAAGATATGTAATTTAATACATTAATAATATATTATTACATACTCAAAATATGCACACATCTCATTACAACATTTGCAGTATAATGACATTATAACGCTGGACTGATAGCAGAGCTGATGCGCTCACTGATAGCAGTACTGAAATTGATGTGACAACTGGGGCTAAAGTGACAGAATGCTAGGTTAGTATGTTTTGTTGTCTTCTACAGTCTTTACAGACAAGCAGACTTTCAAATCCATGTAAAACTGGACAATACATATGATACCAACTTGGTCATCTTGGAAGCACTGAGGTGAAACTGTCTACAACGTCTTAAAGGTTTTGTATAGATTTCTAAAAATGAACAATACAACCTCTACACTGGTAGAGATTTGCACAAACAAACAATAAAGATCAGTTCAGGTTTTGTATAGATTTCTAAAAATGAACAATAACTGATTGGAAGAACTGATAGTTTGAACTGACTGAAAGAACTGATCGTTTGAACTGACTCAAAGAACTGATCATTTGAACTGACTGAAAGAACTATTCATTTTAACTGATTGTAAGAACTGCTGATTGAACTGATTGAAAGTGCTCCCAATTCATTGCTGAATTGCCCACGCCTTCACTAGTGGCCCGTTCTGGTAATTTACCAGAAAGCAGGCAACACTGAACAGCTGCTCAATGTTTCCACATACAGACAGTGGTATTTCGGTGTCAAAAAGTTTGTTTTCCTTTACCCTCCTTATGCACCTCTCCACGTGCACTCTCAGACGTGCAATCGACTGGGTCTGCCTGACATTCTCCCGACTCATTTGTTTGTTTTTGGAGAGGAAGGCTGGTCGGTACACTTTACAGGGAACAAGGTCATCCACACGGAAGCCTTTGTCCACCATTATTGCCATGTCTGGCTTCAGCAGCTTTGTGATCCCCGAAAGCTTAAAGATCTCTCGGTCACTTATGGACCCTGCGTACAGTCCTGAAACAAAGGTAATGGCACCATGTGGTGCCATACCAATCATCGCTTTGAGTGTTGGATGCGATTTGTAGGTAGAAAACACCTCAGACTGTAGGAGAAGAGAGGATGGTGTTTGACAGAAAATCTCAGTACAGTCAAACACTGCCTGTGTGTCAGCAAAGGCAGCAAATTCAGGCGGTAAGTGAGCTCTGACAACTTCCGATGGGAGCCGAAGACGCTTGCTTCCTAGCAAAGTGTACAAGAACTGTGTCCAAGTAGACACAATCCGACTTGCAGTGCTGCGATGGATGTTGAATCTCTCAGCAAGGTCATTGAGATGTAAACCCACTGATAGATACATCAGGAAGAGCAGTAGCTCGTCAACAGCTGGAAGTTTCTGTTGAAAAATGTAAATATATATATTTACTTGCCATTGTCTTTAACATTGACATTGTAACTATAATAAGTAACATTGTTCCTTTGTAACATTGTACCTTCAGTAGGCTAAGTTTATTGATTAACTTAACATTGGTTTTCTGGTATAGGCCTAAGTAATAAAATGACTAATTTCATTATATTAGATCCACAACTCTGCTTTGACAAGTTATCACTTGCACTTACCGTTTGAGGGGAACTGCTGCTGCTGTTTGAGGCGGTTTTCGAGCTGGTAATCCTCACCATTTTGCTTTTCACGGCAGGCTCCACAAGTCTCCAAAATGCCTGGAAATGCTGGTAGGACGCAAATCTGGTGTAGAACCGAATGCTGTCATCCGACGCTGTCAGACGATGTAACCCAAACCTCTGCCGCAGGTGTAGCCCCTCGATCTGCTGTTCCAGCTCCAAAATCCTCCGACGCAAGGCTTCTTTGTCCTCAACCAAGTCACTTGCTCGTATCACCGTTTGTGGCAACACCGAGTAGTCGTGGTCAGTAGCTACAGCCGCGATTTCCATCTCGTTGTCAGAGACATCGGGACTCTCCACATCTGGCCGCGGGCGCCTCTCCCAAACACTCGGTCTAGGTGCCGATAGCTCAAACCCGTTCCAAGAAAACAGAACAGGGACTGATCCCTTTTGGAGTTTTCTTAGTCCCCCGGCTGTCACGACAAAATCTGTGCTTTTAAAGTGCCTACTGCAGACCTTTGAATGTTTCGTCGGACTGAAATTATCCCTTCGGATTCTCCTCAGCCACTCGGCCCGTACCGCCGGGTCAACGGGAAATGAATGAAAGGAAAGTAGCTTATTGTACCTCGAAGAATTCGTACACTGAGGTACACAACAGTGCAGTGCCGATGTCCCCACCCTTTGAAAGGTCAGTCGTCTTTCTTTTATTGTGAACACACTCATTGTACACTTCTAAATAGTAAAAGCCGGTTACCGGTATCCAGCTGTCAAACGCTATCATAACACGGAAGTGTTCGACCGGAAGTTTAGACGCGCATACAAGTAACAGCGGAAGTAGAATTTACGGTTACCGTGCAACGAGGCTATTGTGACACGAACAAACAAATTAAATGTTTTATCTTAAAGCGATCCAACGGAACTTGTCAAAAAGCCCATTATGGAGCTCCCCCTACAGGCTTGGAGGTAATGTACGTTTACGACACTGTCGTAAATACAACACCCTGTTGCATTCACGTGCATTTGATGACGAACCGACGAGGAGTCAGAAGGTGCAAGCTATGTCGACCGATAAGGTAAGAGTAATCAAAGGTTTTACAGAAATATGACTACATAGTTTTATCTACTGTGATACTCGAAATGAATGCTGATACAACCAAAAGAATGACAACATTTGGTTTAGCTGAAATACTGCATAGGCTACATTGTGTGAACGTGGATGACATCTAACGCAATATTGTTGACAACATCGAAAAGGCACATAGGCATACTATACATTGGAACGTGCATTTTATTATAAGATAGAGAAGTTAGGTTTAGAAGATTACAAACGTACCTGGCGTGAGATTGAGGAAGAATGACCACATTTTATTTGCATGCTTGTCTGAGACGGGACAGATGACTTTTGGCATCTACAAAAACTACATGTCTCCGTGAGACAGGGATGACACTAATAAGGCTACAGCCTACATTGCATGCTTTGTGGGGATTGGTTGGCAAGTTAGCCACATAGCGATCACAATATCATCAGAGAAGCGTATGCGAGAGCCTAGCATCAACGTCCAATGTCCAAGCTTGCTAACATCGCTATCGACATGTCTAGCAGCTAAAACCTAGCGAAATCTATTGAAAATAGTTTTCAACGGACAATGTCAATTATCATCAAAATCTTTGGAAATATCTGGAATATCCCGAGACTAGTGGGACTTGGTTGGCAAGTAAGCCACATAGCGATCAGAATAACATCACAAAGAAGCGTATGCGAGAGTCCAGCATCAGTCCAAGCGTGATATAGCAAGCTTGCTAACATCGCTAACGAGATGTCTTGCTAGAGGCTAAACCTATCGAAATCTGTTGAAAATAGTTTTCCTCAGTTATAATAACAAACTAGCGAGTCACTTTCCGAACACAGTGAAACATAAAGCAAGTACAACACAGCACAAAGCAAGAACAGCAAATAAGCTACTTACTAATCCAGCAGAAAGGTGGCAAGCTCTGAATCAAACTTGTATCCAAATGTTTCTTTCAGATCTCGCCAACGTGTATAAACTTTTCCGAGAGCAACTCTAGTCCGGTCTCTTACTTTGTCGGCCTCTCTCTTTCTCTTCCTTGCTTCATCAGTCAACGTCTTCTTTTTCTTCGGTGCCTCTGCCATGATGATGTACTGACAATGCTGCGCTTGCTTCTCCTTATACCTGGGTGCGTGGAGGGGGTCTATTTGTTATTGCGGTAGGTGTGCCAGAAAGCAAGTCGAAGTACTTCCGCTCATCTCCCGGCCCGGTCTAGCAAAGTTACATAGCGCAGTTATCTCACCTCAGACCCCCGATGGGCATGAAAGAGAGGCAAATCGTCATATTAAAAGTCATTCTAGCCGCTCAATTTTTTTCAAGCTGTTATTTTAAGGTACAAATGCTACATTGGATCGCTTTAAGTCACAAGGGTGACAACAACAAAGAAATGAAAGACATTCTAAAGTCAAAATAGTGACCACAACAAAGAAATGAAAAGGACATTCTTAAGTCACAATGGTAACAAGGGCAAACAAATTAAATGCACTGTTAATCAGAATCGCAATGCTGGCAAATGAAATTGGGCATGCCTGGAGTGCATGCCTGATGGGCCCAAACGGTACATAAAATACACTTGACCCACACCTCTTTGGATTTTGAATTTGTAAATGGCTCCATACAGATGACACAAAAATCCTCTTCTTCAGAAGAGGAGTCATCAGCCTTCACCCTTTTCTTGGCAGGTTTTTTTGCCTTCTTGTTTTTGCTTTTCTCACTCCCCAAGATATTTTTCCTGATGTTTTTTCCTTTCTCACTCCCCAAGATATTTTTCCTGATGTTTTTTCCTTTTCGACGCTCCTCCTCTTCCAATGCCAGCTTCACTGGTGTGTCAGTGAGGATTTCCGAGCGCCTCTTCTTCCTACCCCTACCTGTCTCTTTCCTTGGGCCTGCTTTTGGAAATGGCCTAATGAGTAATGGACTGAACGACTGACCTGCGATGGACCTTGAGGTGCTTGGCATCTCATCGGAATGCAGGTGGATAGTATGAGTAGCTGGAGAGGACCCTGGAGGCAGGTAAGCTGGAGAGGACCCTGGAGGCAGGTGAGCTGGAGAGGACCCTGGAGGCAGGTAAGCTGGAGGCAGGTGAGCTGGAGAGGACCCTGGAGGCAGGTGAGCTGGAGAGGACCCTGGAGGCAGGTAAGCTGGAGGCAGGTGAGCTGGAGAGGACCCTGGAGGCAGGTAAGCTGGAGAGGACCCTGGAGGCAGGTAAGCTGGAGGCAGGTGAGCTGGAGAGGACCCTGGAGGCAGGTGAGCTGGAGAGGACCCTGGAGGCAGGTAAGCTGGAGGCAGGTGAGCTGGAGAGGACCCTGGAGGCAGGTAAGCTGGAGAGGACCCTGGAGGCAGGTAAGCTGGAGGCAGGTGAGCTGGAGACGACCCTGGAGGCAGGTGAGCTGGAGAGGACCCTGGAGGCAGGTGAGCTGGAGAGGACCCTGGAGGCAGGTGAGCTGGAGAGGACCCTGGAGGCAGGTAAGCTGGAGAGGACCCTGGAGGCAGGTGAGCTGGAGAGGACCCTGGAGGCAGGTGAGCTGGAGAGGACCCTGGAGGCAGGTGAGCTGGAGAGGACCCTGGAGGCAGGTGAGCTGGAGAGGAGCCGGGCGGCAGGTGAGCTGGAGAGGAGCCGGGCGGCAGGTGAGCTGGAGAGGAGCCGGGCGGCAGGTGAGCTGGAGAGGAGTTCTGTTGAAGAGCCCCAGATGGATCAGGGCGATCTGTGACTTGAGAAGGCGCAAAGTCACAGTCATGAAAAATGTTACAATTGTAAGGCCATATGCCTGTGCACTGGAAGCCCGCCTGTATGTTCTTCTGTGTTGCGGCAATTGGAAGAGCGATCCTCACGATGCCTGGGATGTCATAAATGCTCATACTTTTCCCTGGATTCCCCCTCATCCAGTCATCGCTCGCCGAATTCACCATCCTTTTAAACGGACCAAACACACTGCGATCGAGTGGTTGTAGTTTATGGCTGCAATGAGGTGGGAATTTAAGTAGTACAATTCCCTGGCCTTTGCAGAAATCCACAGCTCTCACAGAGATGTGAGAGGAGTGGTTATCAAACAGGAGCAACACCTTTCTTTCTGGACAAACCTTTGTGTGCTTCACAAAGTGAGCGAGGAACAATAAAAAATCCTCTTCCTGCATCCAGCCTGATGAATTAGCACTTCCTGCACTCCCCAATGGCCCGCCCTGAACAAAGTGATCTTTGAAATTCTTACGAGGGAACACAAAGAATGGGGGAATGGTATTCCCCAGAGCTTGCACAGCATATGCCACTGTCACAAGTGTGCCCCTCTCCCCTGTTTTTTCCTCCATCCCAGGTTTGTGGATGCTTTAAGTTAAATTCCACCGCAAGTTGATAGGCAAACTTTCTGACCTAAAAGAAATCATAACACAATGTCATTTTTTTGGAAATTGTCTAAATATATGTGTTGGTATTTATTCAACTTTTACCTGATTTTAAATATTGCATTCATCTTTCACAAACATGAAGTTGAGCTTGCATGAAAGGTCCAATACAAATTAAGAAGTGTTGAATCTTGCCTTTTCTACCCTAGTCTCAAAACACTTATCCATCATGCTCACCTCACGTGGAGTTAGCCCAAAATATATATCAGCTGCCTGGGTAATATATGCGGACAAAGTCTCCTCCTGCTCCCTGTTGAAGACCTGGTTAGGACTGACGTATCCTACACGAGGAAGGTCCATCGATCCCTGGTCTTTCAAAGCTTTATATTTCCGCCAATATCTGCCTAAGGTGACATGGCAGATCCCATGGGATTTTGCCACTGCCCTGACTGACTTTCCTCTCTGAACTTCCTCTGCTGCTCTTTTTAAAAGACTGGCATCGACTCCACGCTTTGTTTTCCTGACCCAAGTTCTAGGCATTCTGTAGAATTATTAAAATCACAAAAATGTTCTTAGTTGTATGTAAGGGGATGGTTGTAACACTTTTGAAACACACGTTTCAACCTACCCCGCCACTGTCACCCATTGTTTAGCTAGCTGTATCAGCATGGTGCTACGAAATTAGCAGGAGGTTGATACACCATTCTTTACTAGAGAAACTATAGTTTAACTTGATATGACTCATACAACATTACCTACAACGGTAGAAGTACTAAACACAAAATTATCTTGTTATTTTTTTTTACTTTCTTACCTCAGAATTAGATTTTCTGCTGTAACTTCAGGAGAGATAGCAGCACCGACTGGAAAATGTCCATGTGGGATCGAAAAGGAAGCCTGAGGAAACTGAAACTGTCACATGACTCCTATCTTATCCCTGATTGGTGGAATTGGTAGTGTTACAACTCTCCCTGTGTTACGACTATACCCGGTCTCCCCTACATTGGCAAAGGTAGGCCACGGATTGTTTCTATGTACATTACATTGACCTCGCTGAAGAAAGCGGATACAGAGACTGTAACTGAGTACATTATCCGGGCAGAGCAGATCTTTACAGCGCTCAGAGGTGCTGGCGAGGCACCGAGTGAGGGACTGATGATGGCAATGATTATGAGGGGACTTCCAGAAAATTACAAGCCGTTTACGCTGATGGTAACCCATGGTTCAGCGGAGATGAAACTGGCGGAGTTCAAGGCTAAGCTGCGAAACTTCGAGGCGTCGGAGGATGCAGAGCCAGTAGCCGAGATGGCGGGAGAAAGGGTGCTGAAAGCCCGCGCAGCACTGAAGAAAAGGAGCGGCGGATCTTCGACAGACATGGCGTGTTGGCGGTGCGGAGAAAAGGGACATCGAAAAGATGAATGCACGAGGAAAGTTTGGTGCGGTTCCTGCAAAAGCACAAGCCACAGCGACAAAGCCTGCAGGAAGAAAGAGCGTGCACAAAGCTCTAGGTGCGCTCGCGCTGAAGATCGCAGCTGCGGCGGTCGTGCAGCGAGTGGTGGAGGACGGATCGGCGTGCGGGGACCCGCGGGAGACGACGTCACATTCCGGGCAGAGACCGAGCCAGCGCAGCAGCGGCAGATCGAGGGAAAAGGGTTGATGGTCGACACAGGCGCGACATCCCACATGCTGAACGACAGAAGCCGGTTCAAGACCTTCGACAGCACATTCAAACCAGAGGGCCACAGCATGGAGCTGGCCGACGGGAGGCGGACGTTCGGGTTGGCGGAAGGCAGAGGGAACGCGCAGGTGTGTCTCATCGACAGCGAAGGACGCAGATGTACAGTGACTCTTAAGAACGCCCTGTACATCCCTTCATTCCCACAAGAACTGTTCTCTGTGAAATGTGCCACTGCACATGGTGCCAAGGTACTCTTCGAGGAAGGTAACAATGTTGTTGTGGCGTCTAACGGCGCATGGGTTAACATTCAAGTGTGTAACAGAATGTATTACTTGCAAACAGAGTGTGATGAAGATGATGTGTGCAATGTTAGCCATGATATCCAAACCTGGCACGAAATTATGGGGCATTGTAACTATGATGACATACTGAAACTGCAGGATGTAACCGTAGGCATGCACATTAAAGGTGCAAAGCGTAAGCCTGACAAAGAATGTCATGTGTGCATAGAGGGGAAGTTCACTCAGACGAGAAACAGAAATGCAACTGACAAGGTGCAAACACCACTTGAGTTGGTAAACACTGATCTAGCTGGTCCAGTGACAAATGGTTCAATTGATGGTTACAGGTATATGCAATCTTTTACAGATGTGTGCACAGGAGTAGTTTTCACTTACTTTCTGAAAGCGAAGAGTGATGCCGTACAGGCTACTGAAAAGTTTCTGGCTGACGTAGCGCCTTATGGTAGTGTGAAGTGCATCCGGTCAGACAACGGGACCGAGTTTACTAGCAGAGAGTTTAAGTCACTACTAAGTAAGAACAGAATAAGACATGAGACGTCCTGTCCTTACTCCCCACACCAGAACGGGATAGCTGAGAGGGAGGGGCGCACTCTCATCGAGGTGGCTAGGTGTAAGCTTATTGACAGCAAATTACCTAAGACCCTATGGCATTATGCTGTTCAGGAAGCAGCCTACACCAGAAACCGATGCTTTAACAAGCACATTGGTACAACACCGTACACAGCATTGACAGGGAAGAAATGTGATCTAGCTAAGATGCACAAATTCGGGTCAGAGTGTTACGCGTACCAACAAGACAAGGGTAAACTAGATCCGAGGTGTAAGAAGGGGCTCTTCGTAGGGCACGACAAAGGCAGCCCCGCTTTTCTAGTTTACCACCCCACCAAGGGAAAAGTGCAGAAGCACAGATTGGTCAAATTTATCACAAAGACCACATGTGACAGTGAGACTCAGACTCAGGACTTAGGATTTGACCCCATTGAAAATAGTGAGAAGACAGACACATCACAGCCCAGTGTTACGAGCACAGACGTTCAGACTGACAGTCCACAATCCCCAGGAGATGATGGTGAGGAGCACCACAGGGTGACGCCACAGGCCCCAAGCAGTGGGAGATACCCCACTAGAGAGCGTAAGCCCCCGAGTTATCTTTGTGATTACGCTACTCAGGAAGATAGTGGTGATGATGATAGTACGCTCACCAGTATTGACTATTGCTATCGAGCAGTGTGTGGTGTGCCACTGACCTTTAAACAGGCTATGGCATCACCACAGGCAGGTAAATGGAAGTGGGCAATGGACGACGAGATGCAGTCACTCGAGGAAAACCAGACCTTTACCCTGACCAAATTGCCAGAGGGCAGAAAGACAGTGGGAGGTAGGTGGGTATACTCTATTAAGGAGGATAGTGATGGACATGAGCAGTACAAGGCCAGATTTGTGGCGAAGGGATATAGCCAGAGAGCGGGGATAGATTATGGTGAGACATTCTCCCCCACGGCCAATATGACCAGTGTGCGTGTAGTCATGCAAAAGGCAGCCCAAGAAAACTTGGTACTACACCAAATGGACGTAAAGACGGCGTATCTACATGCACCCATAGACCGAGACATTTACATGGATCAACCTGAAGGTTACGAAAAAGTGGGAGGAAACCTAGTGTGTAAATTAGAGAAGTCTATTTATGGTCTGAAGCAATCGGGGCGTAACTGGAATGAGATGCTACACAAATGCTTGATAAATGACAACTTCACACAGAACCCAGCGGATCATTGTGTATACTCAAAAGAGTCTAAGCAGGCAGGGAAGGTGATTATAGTCATTTAGGTGGATGATCTTATCATCGCAGCAAATAACATGAGAAGTCTAGAGCAAGTGAAGGCAATGCTTTCCACCAGGTTTAAGATGAAGGACCTAGGCAGGTTGAAGCATTTTCTAGGCATAGACTTCAGTCAGACTGATGATTGTGTAACAATGTCACAACAGAGGTATGTTGACAAGATTCTCAACCGTTTTGATATGCAGGAGTGCAGAACACGCGAGACACCATGTGAACAAAAGGTTGACTAAACTGATGACATTTTCAGGGGCCATGTTTGGTGTAAGCGTCTGATGAGCTGTAAATATGTTAAGTACTGTATGTACTGTAAAATGTTTTGATTTATTTCTGGGTTTATTCTGATTGTTAAAAGCTGTACAGGATACAAGTCACTCATAAGTGGGAGTGTTGACATATGTGTGTATGATTGACTGAGATGTATTCTGTACTACTTACCTGCTCCACACCATAAGGGGGTGCTGTTGATTTTGTATGGGATGAATATGATTGGTGACGTCACACCCCCTATATATATGAATGTTCTGCGCGTGATTTTTCTCTTGGCCCGCTCCCAATATGATGAAGGCTGGAAGAGCAGTTCCTTTGGTTTGCTATAATAAATATGCCCTAAAGGCTTAAGGAAGAATTCGTCTCATCTACCTTTCTAGTGTTGCATTATTGGACTCCTGCTGTGTGTTGGCACTACTCCTGCTAACAGGTATGTTTCAATGTATTGGTTAGTAGCTTGTAGATACATTAGCAGAGCTGCCAACATACACGATTTTGGCGTAGCAGATACGATTTCCAGGCCCTAATTACGCCGCTACGCTTGACTTGAATATCCTACGCATTACCCAACAAATCGAAAAATGAATCGTGTAGCTGGCAGCCTCGTGCCTGTGTTGACATCCAACCAGCCCTAAAGCTCACATATAAGCCGTTTTATGATTCGTCCCTTGCGTTGACAAAGAGCCAATAGGATCGGCTGTACTTCTTTTTTGTAATACCCTCAGTACTGTTACCAGGATGCTATGCTGTTTTGGCTCCCGCTGTTGATGAAGAATTCTATTCATGTAGACCAGTGCCGTGCGGTGAGCTCGTAGCTGGCTTTCAGAGTCAGATATGTGAAAAATATGTGAAGTCAATAGAGTTTATTAAAACATAATTCAATTGGCAGCTTGCACATTGACTACTGGTTGTTTTTCATATTTTATCTCAGCATTCTTCACACACACCTATGATAGGTACAACGAGTTGGCAGTTGGTAGCTAGAGAACTCGTGTTAATAACTGGTAGGCTAATATATTATTTCATGCGAAGATGCACAGGCACCCTGAGGATTTTTACCTTTACCCATTGAAATACAATGAGTTAAATCGGGGAAACTATAACATCAGCTCGATAACTAGCTATCATTACATGCGAATTGAACGCTTCCATTTAAATCGTTTAGGTTATTTAAGTCTCTTGAGCTAGCTAGCATAGCAACTAGATAACTATAGCAACCAAAAAACACAACTTTAGCTGCACAGTTTAATTTCTCAAACTCAGCTCACCAATACATAAAAAAAAAAGATCGTTGGGTTCAAAGTGATCACAACGACGTTGTATGATGTTAAATGGATGACAGACATTAAACAATCCCCTCGGAAACACTCGGATATCAATGTAATCTTGGCTAATAATTAAACGTACTGGTGGCTTTCCATTCGTCTGCATTTGCATTGTTGTATTTTGTGGCAGATTCATCGGGGTAAATCATTATGGTTACATACTGTTACATATACAGTGGTATGCAAAAGTTTGGGCACCCCTCTGAGATTTCATGACAATTTGCTTTTCCTTTATAATAGAAGATCACAGCAACAACATTTGTTTTCCTACAAAGATGTAGACGTTTTAGTGTTTTCCAGACCAAAATTCTTAGGGTAGCATTACATAGTTTTATTATAATAAAATAAAATGCAAAAAATGGGATGTGCAAAAGTTTGGGCACCCTTATAAATAGCATTCATTTCAACACCTGTACGGATTTATAGCTGATAGGTTGCTGCACAAAATTGCTTTGATTAGCTCATTAGACCTTCAATTACAAAGACAGGTGGAACCAATCATGAAAAAGGCTATTTAACATAGGTAATAGCTGGCTGTGCCTGGCCTAGGTTCTTTCTTAGGGAGTGGCAAGATGGGGACCTCAAAACAACTCTCCACTGACCTGAAAGCTAAGATAATCCAACATTATAAATTAGGAGAAGGGTACAAAAAATTATCTGACAGGTTTAAACTGTCTGTCTCCACAGTCAGAAACGTAGTTGTGAAATGGAAGGCCACAGGAACAGTCCGTGTGAAGGAAAGATGTGGTAGGCCGACAAAAATAGGGGAAAGGCACAGGCGAAGGATGGTGAAAATGGTCACAGAGAAGCCACAGACCACCTCCAGAGAACTACAACAACATCTGGCTGCTGATGGTGTAGTTGTTCACCGTTCCACAATCCAGCGTACTTTGCACCAGGAAGAGCTCATTGGAAGGGTGATGTGCAAAAAGCCTTTCCTGAGTGTTAATCACAAGAAGAGTCGCATGAGGTATGCAAAAGCACATCTGGACAAGCCAGAAGCATTTTGGAACAAAATACTGTGGTCAGATGAGACCAAGATTGAGTTATTTGGTCATAACATGAACAGGTATGCATGGCGAAAAAAACACACTGCATTCAATGAAAAGAACTTGTTGCCCACTGTAAAATTTGGTGGAGGATCTATCATGTTATGGGGCTGTGTGGCTAGCACAGGTACTGGAAAACTTGTTAAAGTTGAGGGCCACATGAATTCCTTACAGTACCAGGAGATTCTTGACAAGAATGTTCTAGAGTCAGTCACAAAGTTGAAGCTACGCCGGGGTTGGATTTTTCAGCAGGACAATGATCCTAAGCACCGATCAAAATCCACCAAGGAATTCATGCAGAAGCACAGGTACAATGTTCTGGAATGGCCATCCCAGTCCCCAGACCTTAACATCATTGAAAATGTATGGATTTATTTGAAGAAGGCTGTCCATGCACGGAGGCCAAGAAACCTGACTGAACTGGAGACGTTTTGTGTGGAAGAATGGGCCAAAATACCACCTGCCAGGCTTAAGGGACTTGTCTGTGGCTACAGGAGGCGTCTACAGGCCGTTATTGCAGCAAAAGGAGGCAATACTAAATATTAATGGAATTATTTCTTAGGGGTGCCCAAATTTATGCACATGCCTATTTTTGTTTGAATGCACATAAACATGTTTCTGTTTGACCAATAAAAGTTATTTCACTACTGAGATGTTTCTGTTACCATAAGGTATAACATATGTTAAAATGAAGTTGCTGCTTCAAAAGCTCAGCAAGTGACAAACTGATGCAGTGGTTTTCCTAAGGGGTGCCCAAACTTTTGCATACCACTGTATATATCGGGGTAAAATCCATCAAGCATCTTTGTAACACAGCAGGGAGGCATTATACAGGAGGGAATATTTCCTCACTTGCATCTTTGTTACAGAGCAGGGAGGCATTATACAGGAGGTGCTAATTTCTCACTAGCTCCGCTTTGGGAGGGATTGCTCAATCTGACGTGAGGCGCCGCTCTTTGCCTTACCCCGCTTGTCTCCTCTGCTCAGGTCACGAGCAAATTCAGCTATTTTGGTTATAAAATTATTTAAGATCATTGGAATCATACAAAAATTACATTTATAGCACAGATAAGTAGAACATATTAATATCTGGGTTTTTTTCATTATATAATTTAACATATGTGTTGTGTTTTTATTATCTTAATTTCTAATGGACCAATGATAATTCGTGAATACACTATGCCCGCGAAATCGCGGAGCGAGCTGTCAGTTGAAGTCTATCAAAAATGGATGGTGAACGTACTTGTCCTCCGCTGAAAAAGCGGCGAATTTCTGAACAGCGCTTCAAGCTAGAATATAACGCAGAATGGCCGACCATCACCCGGTCGAAGCTGGACGACTTCCACGCTTACTGTATGTTGTGTAAGACAGATTTTAGCGTGAGGCATGGGGGCCGACACGACGTTGAAAAGCACATCAGGACTGCTAAACACACGTCATACAAGGCGGCAGTGGAAGCTACAAGGCCCATCGCGGGCTTCTTTACGGTTGACAGTGACACCAGTGTCATAAATGCCGAAGTGCTCGCTGTGGACTTTCTGGTGGAACACAACATCCCGATCGCGGTGGCCAACCACATCGGGCCACTGGTGAAAAAGATGTTTCCGGACTCGAAAATCGCTGGTAAGGCTCAAATGACAAATAGCCTCAATTCATCTCAAGCATTCATAGGCATAGATTTATATCTGTATACTGTCACAATACACTACAATCTGTACAGACTATATAAAACAGTTACAGTACTGCCCTGGTTGATAATCTGATTTAAATCTTGCAAATTAATCATTGCTAATTTATAGCCTACTGATACTGTATCATTCTAATAAACATTTTTCATTTTATGTAAAGGTGAAAAAAAATAGCCTAGGCCAACTTACTCTACAGAGGATTAATATCATGATTGTAATTCTGCAATTCTGTGTAATCTAGAGTATAATCATGATAATACAATGCAATATTTTTGTGATTGCAATTGCAGGAAAGTATGGGTCTGGTCGCACAAAGAGCAGCGCCATTGTTGGAGCTCTTGCCAAGGAGGATGCGTCTGTGATCACGGAGGCAATGAGGACAGCTCCATACTCCCTAGCCACGGATGGGAGCACTGGCTATGGAGACTGTAAGCTGTATCCTCTTGTTGTGAAGTACTTGATCGAGGACTTGGGCGTGTTCTGACAGTACTCCTATCTTTGCCAGAGTGTCATGAGGCATCTACTGGGCAGAACATATTCAAACTCATTGACAATGAACTTGAGAAACGTAGCATATCCTGGGACAACTGCATGAGTTTTGGGGCAGATAATGCCATGGTGATGCAGGGACTCAAAGCTGGCACGGCAGGCTACATCAACAAAAAAAACAGTGCAGTATATGTGCTGGGATGCCCGTGCCATCTAATTCATCTAGCTGCAGAAAAAGCTGCTGCTCAGCTTCCAGTGTCCATTGAAGAGCTGCTGGTGGACATCTACTTCTACCTAGACAAATCCAGCAAGAGGAAACAGGGACTGAAGAAATTTCAGGATCTGTGTGGAGTGGAAATGAGAAAGATTGTTAAACATGTAAGTACGAGGTGGCTCTCTTTAGATAAATGCATCGCCAGGTTGTTGCAGCAGTGGCCTGCATTGCTGCAATACTTTGAGTCAGAACAGTCTGGGCACAGCAGCAAGGACAAGACCACGCAGAGCAGCAGCAAGGACAAGACCACGCAGAGCAGCAGCAAGGACAAGACCACGCAGAGCAGCAGCAAGGACAAGACCACGCAGAGCAGCAGCAAGGACAAGTCCACCCACAGTGTTAGCAAGGACAGATCAACCCACAGTAGCGGCAGCAAGGACAATTCTCAGTTTGATTTGGCAGGCTATCTCTTTCGCCAACAAAACCTAGCCAAATTCTGTCAGGGAAAGAAAACACCAGCAGCTGCAACCACACAGCCCAAGACTGCAACGGCAAAGCCCAACACATCTAGCGCTGCACCCACTCGGCCCAAGACATCTAGCACTGCACCCACTCAGCCCAAGACATCTAACGCTGCACACACTCAGCCCAAGACATCTACCACTACACCCACTCAGCCCAAAACATCTAGCACTGCACCCACTCAGCCCAAGACATCTAGCACTGCACCCACTCAGCCCAATACATCTAGCACTGCACCCACTCAGCCCAATACATCTAGCGCTGCACACACTCAGCCCAAGACATCTACCACTACACCCACTCAGCCCAAAACATCTAGCACTGCACCCACTCAGCCCAAGACATCTAGCACTGCACCCACTCAGCCCAAGACATCTAGCACTGCACCCACTCAGCCCAATACATCTAGCACTGGAGCCACTCAGCCCAAGACAGGGGCACAACAGAGAGTGCAGAGGTCATGTCAACATCTGCAGGACCCAACATTCCATCTTTACTGCTACTTTCTAAGTGCGGTCCTGCCGATATTTGATGAGGCCAACACTCTGCTGCAGCTAGACAAACCCTGCATACAAATACTACACAGGACTTTGACCACACAGCTGAAGAATCTCTTGAACCGATTTGTGAAGCCTCAGGTAATCAATGCAGCTGCTAAGGTTCACCAGGTACCATTCAGGGAACCAAGCAACCAGAAGAGCAATGAGACCTTGTTCATTGGGCAAAACACCAGAGACTTCATAAGAGATCACCCTGAGCTTGAGGAGCTGCAGCTTGCCCAGGTCTTCAGCGCTGTGCGGGCATTCTACATGAAGGCTGTTGAGTACATGGTGAAGAAGTTTCCCTATGATGACCCAGTGATAAGGAATGCTTCTGTGGCTGACATGTCTGCACGGGACAGCGCAGACTTCAATTCTGTGAGGTACTTCACAGGCAGATTCCCCTGCTTGAAGATGAGTGCTGAGGAGATGGACAAGCTTGAGGGTCAATTCATGACCTACCAAACCGATGCTCTGCCAGAAAGCATCACCAGCTGTGACAGACCAGACACACAGTGGCACCTGATGAGTCAGCTGAAGGATGGAAATGGCCATCTCAAGTACCCTTTACTCTGCAAGGTAATGCTGGCTATCCTCTGCATCTTCCATTCCAATGCAGACTGCGAACGCATCTTCAGTCTTGTCACAAAAAACAGAACGGAGTTCAGACCTAGTATGGGAATGGAGACCCTGAGTAACCTCATTACCCACAAACAATTCATGGTGGCAAAGGGGTCTGTCTGCTACAAGCAGGCGTACTCCAAGACAACTCTTGCCAAGGCCAAGTCAGCAACCTATGACCATCTAAAGTGAGAGGTTGATGAGATGGTCATGTCACAGCCAAAGGTTCCCTTGAGTTGAACTCTGTTCTAAAAAAAGGCTGTGTAAAGGTTTTTCATGTGTTATTGTTCAGTATTGTTTCATGATGAATTCTGTTCGGTTAATAAAAATATTTTTTTGTGTATGTTGGTGTTTAATTGTGTGCAACAGTACAGGGAAAAGGAGAAATTATACACGAAAAACATGTCCTAATATGACCTAGATTGCATCTCAGAGCATGTAAAGTCTCTGGCTTCTGATAAGATAAGATAACTTTTATTAATCCTGTAAGGGAATTGCACATGTTATAGCAGCAGGGTGATAGGAAAAGGAATAGGGAACTATATATACATACAATTTACAGTAAAATAATAACAGTTGAATACAAAAGATAAATAGAAATAAGTAAAGTAAAAATGAAATAAGGGGGCATTCAGGGGGCTTCGGCGGACCTCGGACCCCCGGCTTTGAAAAAAAATTTGCCTCGCTCCGCTCGGCTTGCTACTATTTTCTAAAACACAATGTTGGCAGCTCTGCATTAGTTTTAGCAAACTTTGTTAACTTTTATTGGTTATTCAACCTTTCTACTCCGGTCCTCCTCACAGGCCAGGCATGTCTCCTCTCCGTTTGTCTCGCACACTGATCATCGTGGTGGTGCAGGTACATTGTGAAATGTCAATCAATCGCTGCTAGAGGCGGGACTTAACCAAATCACATTTTCTGAGTGGCTGATCCCTCTCTACCTGAATGAGTCATTATTTATCTATTTTAATACATATTGTAACCCTTTTTTCTGTCACTGGGTTACAGATTCATTGTTTAATTTAGTCTAAACAGGAAGTGGACTTTTATAACATGACTTAAATAACATACAGACCGTTTGAGGAAATCGAGAAAAAGGATACTTTTATTTGTTTTAGTTTATTTAGTTAGCCTAATATCACAAAACGAAGGTAAAAGATAAATACAATTACAGGAAATAATGAAAATCAGAAGTACTTTATTTGTCCTAAACTGCGAAATTTTGAAAAGACAAGATAGAGTGTAATTAAAAATCAAATGAAATGGAAAATAAAATGTCAGAACCGGGAGGACAAACATAGCGAAATGATCTGAAACCAGCTCTAAAAATAGGCTTTGTTAAACGGAAGGTATAAAGCACACTCCTAAAACAAAGGATATTGTCTGCCTCTAATTGAAACAGGAAGTTGGTTCTACAGAAAGGGAGCTTGGTATTTGGCCCTGAACAGACTGCCGCTGACAGTGTTAGTAAACTGCTTGATCAGGATACTTTGCTAAATACAAATAAAACAGTTGTTAGTCAAAACTAAAATGTAATGGTTAGTAAAACCTTTTATTTTGAAATTTGAAAGTTCCTTATGGGTCATTGAAGTGGCTTACAATAATATCATAGATATGCAGATGTGTAATTTTCAGTTTCCATCTGTGTGAAGAGCTCGATCCCTTCAAAACTAATGGTTAAATACTTTAACAACACCTAGAACAGCTCCACTACTTCTTTGTCACATTTTCCCCAGCATCTGGTACCCTTACATTGTCACGGGGTGGGGTTAATAGGACATAAATGCAATATCAAGACAGGGAAGGCAGGTATAAAGGTTTTAGCACAAAGCGAGCTCTATTCCAAAAAGCTCATTCCAAAATAAGGGACCAGACAGGGTAACATAAAAAAAAACACACAAAAAACACAAAACAAAGAAAAACTAACAAACACAAACCAAGGGACACAAGGAACAGGCGCAGAAACATAGGCAGGAAGTGACGACGACCGAACAAGGAGCAAAAGGCAAGCAAAGGAAGACGAGACTAAATACGCAGAAGGGTAATCACAGGACAAGACACAGCTGGTGAGGGGAGGAGAAACACAAGGACAACAGGTGATCACAATGAAACAATCAGACACAGGAAGGAAGATACATTTCAAAATAAAACTATCAACAAAACCCAATAATCATGACATACTTGGTGTTTTGAAGATGATGCTGGAGAACCCTGTCGCTCGGTGAAGCTGGGTTGAGATCAGCTGACTGAAGATACAGTACACTTCATCAGACCAGCATGGATCATTTAGGAGCTGTGTCGAAGTCAAATAGGATTTAATATAAATGCCAGTAGAGCTTCAGTAACTCATGTTGAAGCTGCAGTATCTCGCATTGTCCACACGGTGGGGTTAGGGGCCTGCAAAAGGCGGCATGTCTTCAGCAGTGTGGGATCAATTCTGAGCTTATTATTGGACGAGAGTTTGTTCTCATCCTTTTCAGTTGATCACCATTACAACTGATGCTGGTCTTTGTTTAGAGATCCGTCAATTAATAATGGAAGAGAAAGACAAATATTTGGCAAAAAACGTATAACTGCTGCTCTTAATAACATGTAACTCAGGCTAAATAAACAGGCCACAGACATGAAGGGGATCTAGTTAGCCAAGGGAAAGGATATCAAACCAAAAAAGGAACCAAAAACAAAAAGGTTTAAACAAATAAAATTGAGAAAATGGTTTGAATATTTTTAAGACAAAAACTAAAATACAAATGTAATGCTCAGTTTTCTTTTCTCCTGATTGGTTTCAGTTATGCTGACCTGCGAAATATAAGGCTGCACCTGTACGTATTAATATGTATACAGCTTCGGAAAAAATTAAGAGATTTGTTCTTAAATCTTTATCTCTACATGTATGGCAGCCAGTCAAGTGTCTGTTGAATTCCAATACAGAGAAACACAGTCAATAGTTTAGAGAATACAATAAAATTAAAAATAATTTAACTCAAAGACTTATCTATAAATAATAAAACAAGAGAAAATGATAATGCTGAAGTGTGCATGTAGTGTATATTTGTGAAATCATCCCTCTTATTGTACTATAGAGAAATATGAAACGTATGGGTCATTGCTTTGTAATCAGCTTCATTTAAACTCTTTCTACTTGTACTGGAGGAACAAAACTCTGTTTTATCTTTGTTTCTTCTTTTCTTTGCTATCAATCCTATTTGTTAAAAATATGAGTTTGTAGTCTGAACAAAGGGCATCTGTTTAATGGAATTAGCCCAGAAACAAAAAAGTTTAAAAAGCAAAGAGATACACCTGTCGAGTTTCAGGCTGTATCTGTTGAACACAGCACTACAGCTTTTTGTCCCTTAAAAAGACTACCTAAATCACAATGATAATACCTTTAAATGTGTCTTGCTGCATTTAGAGAAACATTCTTTAATAATTATGTGTAATGTTTTGATCATCATCTTACAGTCTTGTGCTTATATACAAAAGTTCTGTGCTAAAGCTGTTGGTCATATTTGCGCTGTTCAGACTTGAAGTCCTACGCTCACTTTCATAGCATTTCTTTTTCTGGATTCTTTTGTGAGAACTCTTATTCCCTCACTCCCATGTCGTGCTGTTATTAATTTGCCTTATTACATCCCTTAGTGGGGCACCTTCTGTCACTTTAAAGTCTGTTCAACCTGTTCCATTTGTGGATTTTCTTTTAGTCAACACAGTTCACAGAGCGCAGTTGAAATGCGTATGACTCAGGAACAGCAGGCAGTAAGAACAGTGGTGGAAAACGTACAAGAATAGAATAGAATAGAATTCTCAGGTGCAAAACTAAATTATCGGAAAATGTGAGGCAAAAAGACAGAACATAAAAGAAGAAGTAATTATCCAGAGGTTCAGAGCTCTCATTCAGGTAGAATTACACAGGAAACCCCTGGCGCATGATGGAGGGAGAATACCATGAGGCATGAGGGAAACAGGATAGCTCATCAGTGTGTGCACAGCCACCAGAACATGATGCAGCACACAGGATCCAAAAGCCAGCACCTTTCATCATTTCTTGGTTACTACAGACCTTAAAGGAGGGCTGAAGCCTGGACATTACAGACTAAACGAACGGAGACTCACTCACTGATGCTTCAGCAACCCACAGCTTGGATTTACACTTTTGTTATTGCAGTAGACTATTAGCGTGCATACTATAGTGAGAACTGATATTTGTTACTTAAGTAAAAGTAGCAATAATATATAAAAATGCATTTCAAAAGTATTCTGTTACAAGTCCTGCATTCAAAACGTCATTTAAGTACAAACACAACAGTATTCGGGGCTGTAAATATGAAACCATTGGATTAGGATCAGTGATGGAGGAAGTATTTAGATTCATAAGTAAACATAATAAAAAGAAAATAGAATTAGAGGAAGAAACCTTCTTTATTATCGTCATACATGTACAGTACCCAGTAGAGCACACACATGAAATGTAACCTCTGCATTTAACCCACTCTAGTACTAGGAGCAGTGGGCAGCTATTGTACAGTGCCCGGGGAGCGGTGGTGGTGGGGTCCGGTGCTTTGCTCAACGGCACCTCAGCACAGTCCAGCAGGTGACCGGGGACATACACAAATTATTGAGGATTATTTAGTTATTTATTGACGATTTACTTCATTTTTCTTACCATAAACAGTTAGTCCACTGGACTTCTGTTGAGCCCTTTTTTAAGGAGAAAATCTGAAATATTAAAGGTATTTAATAAATGTAAAATTACATTAGTTTTCTTATCAATGTAGTGGAGTTAAGGTATAAAGTAACATTGAATGAAAAATACTTAAGTGCAAGTACTTCAAAATTGTACTTAAGTACAGCACTTGAGTAAAGGTACTTTCCAGCACAGCAATCCATATCATTGAAATTACAACAAATCCTTTTTCCTGGGTAAAGGTTTCTCCTTATCCAATTCAGGGAGTTTTATATTGCACAGATTGTAAACCGCTTTGAGGCAAATCTGTGATTTATGATATTGGGTTATTCAAGTTAAACTGATTTGTATTGACTCTGCTCTCTGCAACAACACTACTTCATCATGGACTCCCTCAGGCTCCTGTTGGTTTGAACATCAGCTGCTTTTAAGGACACACAACAAGCTTTGACCCTGTGAGCAGGAGAGGAAAATAAAGCATGTGTAACTCACATTGACTTGAAGTACTCAGATCTTGTACTGGAGTAAAAGTAGAAGTACTCAGATCTTGTACTTGAGTAAAAGTAGAAGTACTCAGATATTCTACTTGAGTAAAAGTAGAAGTACTCAGGTCTTGTACTTGAGTAAAAGTAGAAGTACTCAGATCTTGTACTTGAGTAAAAGTAGAAGTACCAGAGTGTAGGAATACTCTGTCACAGTAAAAGTATTCAAAATGTTCCTCCAGTGAAAGTAGAAAGTACTCTCATCAAAATGTACTTAAAGTAGCGACAGTAAAAGTAGTCATTGTTTGATTGGTCCATTTCAGAATAATATCTCTGATATGTTTTATAATGATTGATCATTAAAGTGTTCTCAGAGCTGGTAAAGGTGCAGCTAGTTTGAATGGCTTTGTATACTGCAGGGTAGCTGCTGGATTTACTGCAGGTGAACTAAAGTCTGATTTAAGGGCTGATTATATTTACCATCATTAATCCAGATCTGTAAAGAAACTAAAGGGATTAAATACATGTAGTGGAGTAAAAGAACACCATTTACCTCTGAATTGTAGTGGAGTAGAAGTACAAAGTAGCATAAAATGTAAATACTCAAGTAAAGTACAAGTATAGTACTTGAGTAAATGTACTTAGTTACTTTACACCTGTGCAGCCCAAAATACCAGGATATGATTTTTGGTTGATATTGCCCAGTCGTAAAAGCTAAATAGAGAGTTTGTTTTGTGTGTGTGTGTGTGTGTGTGTGTGTGTGTGTGTGTGTGTGTGTGTGTGTGTGTGTGGGTGTGTGTGTTGCTGGCTTGTTGATGTCAGTAAAGGGGTGTAATGGAGGAACAGAAGGTTGATAATGGCTCGGCGTTAGACCTCCAGAGTCTGCAGCAGATTCCCAAGTCCACAGTCATCAGCATGCACACCATGTGACACCTCCCCCTCTCTCTCAATCTTCCCCCACTCCCCTTCTTTTCCTTCCTCCTCCCCCCCTCTCCCACTGTGTGTCTCCTTCTCTCCACTTCTCCTCTGGCTCAGTGGTGTGTTTCCAAGAGATAAGACCCTTGCTCATTTCACACATGAGCAGAGTGGAGTTGGGTAAGGCTGCGTTTGTGTGTGTGTTCATTGTGTGTGTGTATACCTGTGTTTGTGTCTGTGAGTGTGTGCGTATGAGTTTGCACGCTCATGTTTGCGTTGAAGGTTAGAGAAAAAGAGAGCAAGCACAGACTACGACTCCAAGTTTTTCTCCACTTGCTGCTTCTTCTTACTTCACTTTTCCCAGCCGCTGATCCGTCTCTCCGCCACAGCTGTCTGACAGAAGGTGGAAGTAACATTAACTTCACTGTTGAACTCTCATTTTTTACTTCAGTGAGTTTATAAATGCAGACCACATCAAATACCACTGCATGGTGCTGAAACATGCACACATGGCCTATAAATACAAAACTTTTTTAAATGAATCCTCAGACCAACCCTACCTACACACATAAGAAGGCCTGTCCACACTGAGTCAGGTCCAGTAAGACTTCACCGGACCAAACTGAATTTAAGAACACAATTTGCATTCAAATCAGTCCACCGATATGCAACAGACAGCTATTTGTTCATAAAATGCCGCTGGAGGCAGCTCTGGGCTAAATGCATCGTAGCATGGCTCTATTGGGAGGGCAATTAGATTATAAATATATGTGATGTATGTATGTGATATATTTACACCTATTGCACGGCCAAATACTAAATAAGGCAACGACTTGACTCCCAGTATTAGTTGAAAACGATTTCATGGACTGAACAATGATCACATTGCATCCACTCCACTGCATAGCAACAGCTTGGACTGCGGAAAGTGGAACGTAACAGAAAGTGACGGCATTACTAATCCATGGGTATGGTGGAATAGTCCGAAAAATCAGCTCCTATCTACTATTCCTTGACCTTTGCATGAAACGTCACGGGGTTCAGGAATAGTGGATAGGAGAATTCAAAAGGACTTAGGAAAAGACACTGCGGTGCTTTGAGAATCCGACTGCACTTACACTATCCCACATATTTATGATGAAGGACGTTATTAATGTGCGTCTGCTGTGGGGGACTACAGCTCAGTAACTGAAATGTGGACTTTATTTGATCATTTCAGTAAAAAAGTAATGTTCATATTTCTCCTTTTGATTAATATAGAGCTGAACGTTCAAACAAAGCACTTTAACAGGTTACTGCATAAGTTTTAAACTGCTTAATAAGCACCATAACTTTCATGACACGGATTTCTCCGTCACGATCGGCAGTTTCCGTGAATGGCCGAATGTTGTGTTACAGTAAATGTTGTGGCTGCAAGGCATTGTGGGACAGCATTTTCTCTTTTCCTAAGATAAAGGAGGTTATAAAGGAAGTTTCAGAGCTCCTTTCCTATCATCTAGAGAATTCAAACAGCTCTTATCATGGCTGCCACTGAGGGACTTCCGAAAATGACCCAGAAGTAAGCTAACCTGACAATTCGACAGCGACCTGTGTTCCTGTTATTTCTACTTCCTGTATGTCTTCTTTTGCTGTTACTGTTAGAGTTTACTTTCTGTCTGCATTCTTCTGGTGATTCTTCTGAAGTCCACCGTCTTTTCACCTCTTTTTCTTTCTCCCCCTTGATCCTCCTTAGCAACAGTCATTACTCTGAAACTCTGAAATGTCCAAATTGACCAATCGCCATTGAGTACTCAACTAAGCCGTGTAATAATTGGTGATAACGACGTATCTAGTTCTAAGTGAACTGTTTTGCAATGACATTTGTTTCACAAATCCATGCAAAATGTTTCCAATATGCATGTGTGTTTTGTGAGATGGCTATCCAGGACTGTGATGAAACTAATACTGCTTGGATTGGTACGAGTAAACCTCTTTGTTTCATACAGCCACCTAATATGTTAGTCAGGCTATATGGAATGTGTCATATTAAGCAGCCGCAGTGCAGGCCAGGTTTCCGTTGTATTCTGTTCTGTGTGCTGTATTGAAACCAACCTGCAGGCAGTTGCAGTTAAACAACAATAGAAGCAGTTCACTTCAAGGCAAAGCAAATATATGAGCAAGGAAACGCACAATGTGGAAGATATGTTTTGTATTTGTACTCTTGGAGGCACAGGAAGAACCGAGGTGGTGAAATAAGTGCAAACTAATATTTGTTTGTGTCGGAATCTTTTACTTTTTCTTTAAGGGGCTCGGCTCAGTTGTTGTTGAGTACATCATCTTCGCTTTGTTGTTTGTAATCGGAAGACTCCACAGCTTCTTTTCGGCGGGAAGACGTTTCCTGGAGTTACAGCACCAAACTACAAGACTGAATTCCCACTCATAGGGAATCTCTGTACTGTCATTTCTTTCCACTTAGCCCTTTAACAATATGTTCCTCTTTTCCTGTCTTTTCTCTGTTCAATTGGGTCCTGTGTGATTTAGAGTAAAAGTGAAAATTGACTTACCTTGCAGTCTCATTGGTGACGAGAGAACATCAAAAATATGACTCATGAAGAGAGTCGACCATGCAAATAGAAGCTAATGAAGAGTTGGCTCCGTCCTCAGAGGATCCCTTTGTCTCTGCCACTCTGCGTCTGAGAGCAGTTTGGCGGGAGGACAGGCGCTCGCTGCACTGTTCATCTGCCCAGACAGCGGAGTCTCAGGGGAGGAAGAAGAGGCGTCGCAGCAGAGGAGCTCTCACACTGATCTGAGAGCCGAGCCTGGCCTGTGCTACAGATAGAGCTGTCTGCTGCGGCCTTGCTGCGATCGGTCTGACCCTCACTGTCAGAGCTGCAGAGGTGTTTGGAAGATGCCTCTCATATGTGCTAGCATCGGCTAGCATCATTTCAAACATGTGTTTTATGTGATGGAAACTTCTGAAGCAATGGAGACTAAACTCAGAGAGACACAGTATCTTATACAGTGGCGGAATGTAACATTTAATCAAGGACAGTATGTTAAGGAAAATATTTTGACCCAGTTTATCACCTTCTACTCCCCACGGTGAGCACAGGCCTTCGGGTGCTACTTTCTCTGTGAGAGAGTAGTTTTGTCTCCTTATTCCAGTTGATACACACAATGTTTTGCTGCCCTAGTGTCTCACTTTTGGCATGTATTCTTAGCTAGGGATAGTGTTTTGCTTGTTATGTCTGATCTTGCAGAATGTTTAATATTCTCTCAGAACTAGCTATACATGGGACTGGGTCGTAAAGTTTCAGAATTGGCTAGGCATTGAACTGTGTCACTTCGTTGCTGCAGCAAATGTCTGCCCATTCCCCGGCCGTAACTTCCAATAAATCTTCAGTGTTAAATCTAAATATCTAGCAGATGTACAGAGGAATAAATGTTACCTCCACCTGTGATAACCACGCATTAATGCATACATAATCATGATTAGTTATTTGATATATACAGTAATATCCTAAAATTGGCCATAACAGTATTTTTACAAGTTTGCAAGGGAAAACATGCCAGGAAGCATATCTCATTGTAACCCATGTTAACAATTGTCTTCCCTTTTTTCTCTTTTCTCTTCTCTTAACTGAATTACAATAGTCCTGTCTTTAAGCAATACAATCTAAAGTCCTTTTCCTGCACCATATTAATACTTAAAAACAGGCATTGTTACTCTACTTGTTTGTAGAAATTACACAATAAATGGCCCAGAAATGTACTTTATGAAATCTGAATATTGTGGTCCTTGAAAAAATACACACTGGCTACGTCTACCAGGTGAAATAGATATTTATTAAAATGTCACTAGATGTTTTTAAATAAATCACACACACACACACACACACACACACACACACACACACACACACACACACACACACACACACACACACACACACACACACACACACACACACACACACACACATCATAATATCAACATTGTTATTAACTTCAACCAAAGTCAATTTTAACAGCAGGCAAAAATGGGTTAATTGGTATAGTTACATTCAATTTAAACTATTTTAGGCAGAACATCTTATATTCACTAAACATTTTTAAATAATGAACTATAATTTAGAAAGGTGTTTGTGAGAAATCATTTCAAAAGCATTTTTGTTTTCATTTTATATTTAAATTTGAAGTGTTTGCACACAACAATGTTCATTAATACATTGTTATCCTATGTTCAGGTTTTTTATTATGGATTTTTTAATTTTATTCCATTTCAGTGAGGCTGAGAAAGATATCGAGCATGTACAACATGCAAATGTTCTAATACAAGTAAGTATAATCATACCATGAAAAAATAAATGAAATAAGTTTAATAGGAGGATGTGGATTTATTTTCTCTCACCTTGTAACTACTATCAAACAATCTATAATTTAGCTCTGAAGGATATTATTGAATTATTATTGTTTGCTCATAAAGAAATGTTTATGTATAAATGCTACAAGAGAGGGTTTTGAAGAGAAGTGAGCTTCATGACAGAGTTAAAGATGAGCTAAAAACATAAGATAGCAACTGCATTCTGCTATTTTATTCACAGTGAATATTAACTGCACATTCCATAATTTGGGAGCCGGCAGAAGAGGCCCAAGAGAGGGGAATAGCAAGAGACAATGGTGCCAGGCACCTGGGTGCTGCACGTGTCAGGTAATAAAAGTGTAGAGAAGGATTAGATAATAGGCTGCAGAACCGTAACTCATGGATCCAAGAGTCGAGGAGTCTGCCTGTGCTCCAACAAGAAACCAACATGCACCACACTCTACATTTAACATGTCATAAGGGATTGCCCCTTTTCTCTTTCACAAAGTATAAATATTGTGTGATGTCACATGTCGAGGCTCTGGGTGGAAATGAAAGACAGTACCTGCTTGGAGTCTGTGGCTCAATAAACCCAGAAACCTCAATATTGAGAATGTGTATCCCTATCACAACAGGAAATAAATCAGCTTTATTATAACCACACTACTTCGTTTGGACTCCTTGCCTCGTAGAGACATTTTGAACACAACATCACTCACAAAAAAACATTTAGTTGATTTGGATCCATTTTTACGAAGCTCCATTGACTGACATGCAAGGACTGGGACTGATGGAAAGATGAGGCTGATGAGGCTGATGAATCTAAACAAGGGCTAGAGAAACATCGTATCATTAAAGACAACAGCATCATAGAGGCCAAGAGTAACAAGAGTGTGTCACTGTGCTGAAGGATAGTTGTGACCAGCTCTCCAGGCCAATCTCCTGTCCAATGGCTAAAAATGCTGCTGCTGGAGTACTGACTGGAAGCAGCGCTGACATCATATCTACTATATCCTCTGTCCACTTATTAAAAATAGCAGAAAAACATGCATTCTTGTATGCAGGAGGGGACTTTGACAGAGGATTAGTCAACAATTACAAAGTAAAAGTACTCCATAGCACTTGTGGGAGTAGTTTCACTACTGAGTCCAACAATCTCACGAAGAACTTATGACAAAAAATCATTTTATCCCTCATCAAATTAAGTAGAAATGGCTTGATTTTGTCCTCAGGAGGGGACTTTGACAGTATTTCTAAAAAGAATACACTATACAAGTACTTCATTGTATTGTTGGTAGTAGGCTTACTACTACAAAGACACATAAAAAAAGTATCAACTCCATTAAGAAATAATGTGAAAATAAAACATATTCGTATCGCTCATTAAATATAGCAGGAAAAAAACAATGAGCTGCTGATTTGTTCTAGAAAACTCGAGAGATGGCAGAGTTGACCGCAGTCAGAATCGCTGTATGTCTTAAATCTCCTAACAATGCTGTCCATTTTAGACATAGCCAAACAGCGCTTAGCGGCTTATTAGATTTACAGCCCTCAATAACATCTGTCTTTTGGGCTCGATGTGTGTCTTAGCAGTTTTCGTCATGATCACAAAAAAACAGCCTAAATAACCTGGTTTTCCCTCGTTTATAATATTATCATAGTTTCTTTAATTTAACCGGACACTGTAGTGCTTCAATGCAAGCTTATCTTAGAATGTGAGTGCTTTTGTTTTGAAATGACTTCCAACAGTTTCGCCCGCCCCTCGCTCCAATGACCATTTAGAAAGGTAAAAGACAAAAACGAAAAAAGCCTCTCAGACGCTCTTCTGTCTGCTACTATTATTTTATGTGTGGCTTAATGATGGTTATAAAAGGATGATTTGTGTTTTCAATTTATCCTTTATTGTTAATTACATGAAATGATGAGCTGTTTTCTGTTCTATGAATGTTTGACTATGGGTTTGCGGACCCCAGGAAGAATAGCCAATGCTAATGGGGATCCTAATAAAGAACAAATAAGTCAAATGGTATGATTATCCACTAGACCTCAACATAACACAGACATTAGCAGTAGAAAAAACAATCATCCAATAGTTTTAAAGCTGTATTAATTGCTTTGCTTTAAGAACATCACAGAGTAAGGTACGAGATGTTAGAGATAGGTGTTCTTGCAATAGCAGAACATTGGATTAAGGATGAAGTAGTTTTTTTCTACAGAACGATAAACAAATGTTTTACCATGAAATGACAATCAGTATAAAAAACACAAAAAACTAAAAGATAGTAAAAGAAGACCTCCATTAAACCCAGCAGATGCAAAACATGGTGCAGCTTTCAGCTCCAGCACTGCCCTAAAGGCTAATGCCTACAGATCTGGCCCCGGCCTGAACCCTGTGCTGCTGTGGAGGTTACACCGGTTTGGCAAATCCTATCTCCTGAAGCAGAAGTCTGAAGCCAATTTGTATGCAACTTAAGTTGGATCCGAGTGCTAGCTTCATAGCCAAAGCAGGTGGTCGTCACTGGTGGGTAGACACCAGCTCACGGAGCGTCTCACACTCGTGACAAACATAATGTTCTTTCCTCAGGGCTGAAGCACGCTAGAGCCTTCCCATCGTGGGTTATATTAAGCAGCTCCTATGTATTTATTACAGGAGTGCCACACTGTGCCTGTCTCCTCTAAGCATGGGAGGAATACAGTGTATATCAGTACAATCACACACCCACGGTGAGTTATATTAAACCAGTGTGGTGAGTGTCAAATAATACTTTTCAGCAGCTTTGTGCCAACTGTTAATGCTGCCTGCACTTCGGAGGGGACCTAATACAGCCCCGGAAAAGATTGAGACCACTTCAGCATTATCGGTTTCTCTAGTTTTATTATTTATAGGAACGTCTTTTGTGTTAAGTGTTTTTTTGTATTGTATTCTATAAACTACTGGCAATTTTTCTCTTGTTTTGGAATTCAACAATGACCCGTATAAAAATGTCGACTGCATTTTTCACGATAAAGCAGCATTATTATTTTCAAATGAGCCCTTATTTCAGATGTTTTTCAGGTTTTGTTAAAATAAGAAAGGAAAGTACAGATATATTCACTTTAAGCAAGTCATACCATTGTAAGTGCTGGTGAATTAGTTACAAGTTTTAAATTAACCTTACATTTTTTTGTTGTACAATTTCAATTCCAAGGCACAGTCAGATAGAAAGATATGATAAGTCATTATGTGGCTCAGTTATAAAATGTGTTTTAGTCCATGGAGTGATGCATCCCCTGGATAGCAGTTACATCATGCTCTACAGTGAAATGAGTGCCAAGCTATTGGATACACCGAGGGAGGAATTCAGAAAGGGATTGCACGGCTTTTGTGGCTGCTAATCCTGCACAAATAGGACCAAAATAAACTGTGTAATGCTCAATGCACCTCAAACAGTGAAATGCAGCCCTAACTGCGATGCCAAGCAAATGGTGTCTTGCTGCTCCTGCTCTATTTGTAGGAATTACAATGAGTTAATTTGCATAGACACATTTGGCACTAAATGTGCCCCTTTCTTTACAATGAGATTCATTACAATAATCGTCAAATGACCAAATATCAACCCTAATAGTCAAATGCAACAAAATAATGATTGGCCTCAGAGAGTTGGTGGTAACTGAGGTGCATTGGCACAATCAGCGGCTGATAATGGCTAGTGATGTGTAAAAATAAACAAGTATTTTCAAAGAAATGCAGACACAGATTTACACAATCCTGGGCTGTTTACTTTTGGTGATTGCATTTACACTTCATAAATCATAAAGTTGTGTTAATATGTGGAAATGATCCTGCTGAACAAAACTTGTACTGTAAGTATCATGGATGTGTGTTCACCTCTTATTTTACTCCAATATATTTCAAAAAATTAAATGGAAAAATCCTATTGCTTTAAGTCAAGGGAGCTCTTCTGGGTGGGACTAGGGTTAGGGTTATTGTCGTGATGGCAAATTAAGGAAAAGTAAAAATGATGCAACATGTTTATTCAACATACTGTATAGTCCTACAGGAAGCTGGAGAGATGATGCCTGAGCTTATAAGGGATGGTCAAGGTCACCCGCTGTGCCAGGGTGGTGAACAAGACCGAGTACTGAGTGTGGCCTTGAACATCGCTGTGGTTAGCGGGTGCTTTTTAGAAGCTGCACACAACTCCTACTACATGGGTGGATAATTGCAGGGCGTTTATGTCAAAATGTCACATGTCATTTTTACAGATATTACTCTTGTAATGCTCTTTGAAAACGTCTCCTATATGCATCTCTACGGCATCACCATTACCAGAGCAGCAATAATAGGGTCTAAGAGGATGTAATTAAGGTGGCAGAATATGAATTATGACTCATAAATCATGTTGGTCGGCAAGCCATAGTGCGTACTAGTTAAGTGCCAACAAACAATGGTCTAATTACCCACCAATTACCTGGTTAATAATGCATTTCCAGGGCCCGTCTGTTGACCTGTGGCTGAGATGAGGCTTAGCATATTGGATCTGTAAACTCACATGGAGGAGAGCCACAAATGCCTGGACTCTCTTAAAGAACAGAACCGATCCCTCTGCAATCATTGCATTGCTTTTTTTTACATAGCATTTTAATATGTCTTTTTTTTTTTACATCAACGCCTGCAAACCATAAAAAAAAGCTTAGCGATTTATTCTCAAATAAGGTTTGATTTTAACTATATTTGTACGATATGTTACTACATACATTACAGATTAAATATGTTCTAAATGTATGATTTTTACAATTTCACGCATTATCGTAGATAAAACCACCAACTGCAATTTAAAAATGCTGCTTTAATGATTCAACACATCATCAATAATTATTAATAGTAATAAGAGGGGGGACTTTCTTACTGCATGAGTAATTCTGCTTCTCACACTTACTCACACGTACTAATAATAAATACATTTCAAACAGCATAACTTTTACGTTCAATATTAAGCAATGTTTGTTTAATTGCCATTTGTAATTAACTTGACACTGCTATAAACTTAGGATGGAGTGGGCTGACATCTCAAGAAGTTTGGCTAGGAACGCCAGAGAAGGAGTTTGATACGACTGGCAGCTGGGTGTATTTCCCACAGGGTGTATTTCCCACAGGGTGTGCCTGTCAGTCAGTAGCCCCAGGAAACAGGGTTAAGCCAGGGTGCACTGTCCTCCTAATGGTGTATTCTAACCAAAATTTGACAGCCAGCCAAACTCCCAAATTATCAAAATGTGTGTCAGGAAATAGCGTTAAAGCTCCCGCTTTATCCTACACTTGTAGAACGTGATGATGCAGGGGAGTAAAACTAGAATAACAGAAATACACATTGAATTACTTATACAGAAATAGAACATGAACAGTAGAGTTGTATGTTTGATAAAATGTCACATACAATAAAAAAATCACCAAATTCTACCAAAATATGCCAAATGTAGCTTATATGCTACCAATATGCTAAATGTCTCACACACTAAAGATGTCATACATAGCAAGAGTGAGTAACAGCTAGCATTATTATATAAATTCAATATGCATATAAAACATCCTATTGACTCAAATATTCTTCAGAACTGAAAGATAACCTGCATTTGTGGGAGGAGCAGCAGACCTGAGTATGTGGGTTGCGCCCATGAAAAATGTGACAAATCTCCTCTGCCAAACTGCAGCCATTCTCCGGTCTCGTACGGCTGCCAGGAGGCCGGCCTTGAGTGCCCTTCACTGTCAGGCCCACTTGCAGTGGAACTTCAACCAGAGTGAGGAGGAGAGGCTGTTGTGGCTGTGTGTGGTTCTTCTAGTCTGTGTTAAGAACGAAAACAGTTTTAACATTTATATAGTTTTTGGTAAACATATTACAAATGTGCGAGGGTGATGGCGTCAGAGCATCGTCCTATGTGCCTGGGCCGAGCCCCGGCCCAATTCAACCCCTGAATGTAATTGGGCGTGGCCCCTAGCACAGCTCGACCTGTCTGTCCAAACAGATTTTTCATTCTCGCCAAGGCGATTCCAATAGAGATACCAAGCGATTAAGAAAAAGAACAGCAATGACAGCACGTTTTTTCTATCAAATTTAAGACGTTTCACTTATAGAATCTGAATCAGGAAAATACTACTTTGACACTTTGTCTTCATTAGGTGAAAGGATTTTTTTCACTTGCCTTCCTAACTATGCGTTAGAAGTGCATCAATGGCTGTACAGTCCCATCTATACCCAGCTCAAAACACAATGGCGGTTTATTACCATGTTTTCCATTCATGGTTTAACCATTTTTTAAACATAAAACTAAGCTTAAGTCTAACCCTTGGGGTTGCATGCACATGTGTACTGGTAAATGTGCATCACTTCAGTGTAACCACTACATGCCTTCCAAACAGAAGGAGAAAAGACTATTCCCTGCCTGAGTACATACATTAAAAACATTCATACGTTATGGTATTGTAAAATGTGTCACCACATCACCCCCATGTACCCTCACATTGAACACCACCAATAATGTCAACTCCCTTTATCCAATGACTGACCAGCCAGTGCCACCTGATCCCGCCCCCCCCTGGCTGATGAGGAAAAACTCACTGCTTATTAATTTGTTTTTTAATTGAATTTCTCCCTCCGTTTCTCCGCTTAGTTAATCCCTGCACTGGCCTGTGGGCAGATGATTGGCGTGTAATTACTGGCTGCTGACATGTGTGCTTTCTCTGCACTTCTCTCATGCTGCTCACCGCTATTTTATTTTTTTGTCGAACTCTTTTATTAAACTCCTATATAAAAGAATGATAACCAATAGCATGACCTGCTCCCTTGTGACATAAACATGCATGTGCAGGTAGACTACCTTAACCTTATGGGTGCTACACTCTGCACCTCTGTCTCTCCTCCCGTCTGTTTCTCTTTCCTATCTCCTCCACATTCATCTTCACACTCCATCTCACAGTTCTTCCTTCTCAATCCATACACATATCTCTGAGGATATATCCATCCCCCGGAAGGAATTTAAAGAGTAGGAGAAGTGCTGAGGAAAAAAAACACTCTCAATTTTCTTTTCAGGAAAAGAGGAACGGGTCCTTTTTTCCATTTTGTAATCATTTTCTGTGCTGGTCTATCGAGCGAGGCATCAGTCAGAGCAGGGGGCCAAGTTAAGCTTCTCCATTCTTTGAGGACACATGTTAATAAAACAAGCAGCAGATAACAGTAATTACCTCTCAGTGGCTTCTGCTCCTCTCTGGGACACACTGTGAGAGAGGTCTGCCTCTTCTCAAGTCTGAACGTCCTAAAGATTAATTCAGTTTTTAATTAGAGCACACTCTGAGTGAAACACCAAATGTAGCCTCCTCTCCACCCTCCTCTGTTTGCCGTCGTCACCGTATTAGCATAAGTAATTAGAGACTCCTATTTGCCTGCATGGCCTCGCAGTTTAAATTGAACGTGTTGATCTCCTTTGATTCTTCTGTAGTTTGAGGCTGCCTGTCTTGTACAATTAAGATAACGTGCAGGCAGGGTGGTTGATGGTGGGGGGTTGGAAGCCTGCAACCCCGCTCTTAAAGCGTTATCTCTTTTTTGTTGTAAACTCTCCAGAGCGCTGCTGAGATTTAGGAGGTGAGGAGTTGAGCTCATGCATGCTGAAGCTTGAGGTCCAACCCTTCGCTGCAGGATGCATGTTGAGGAGACTGCAGGGTAGTATTTCATTGATTTCACAACAGAACAAATGCCAAAAAAAAAGATAGATCTGAACCGACTTAAACTAAAAAACTCTCTAAATAAAAGCGTATGAAAACAGCTTGTTGTCCCAGCCCAACATAATATTCTAAATTTTGTAGTTAGCGCACTATTGTTGCTGCCATTTTCCTTACAACCTAAGTGATGGGGGATTGATGCGTCATGAGAAAGAGAGCCTCTAAAAGCTGACATTCCTTAAACCCTCCTTTTGTCCTCAAATGTACTCTACACCCAGAATTCCTATGTTGATGACTATCGAAAAATTTATAAAATCACCAGAAAATCTCATTTTAAAGAAAGATGTTTTTGCTGTTGGCAAAGGGTCTATATTATGTTAAAGTACAATTTTGGCATTTAAGGAAAAGAAATGATATTATTAAGGATAGGAACATGTATTTTGTGTGTGACCACAAGAAAAACAAACACCATTTAAACAACATTTTATTGGTAAAACACAACATCATCAGCATCAAAACATCAATTCAGGAACACGTACTGTACTGTACTGTACTGTACTGTACTGTGCAGAGATTGTGTGTGTTCCTTGCAGGTGTAGGCTATTTGTTGCGTTCACACAGGTGTTGCTTGTGGAGTCTTTTATTGTTGGGACAGACCTGGCACCTGCCTCGTTTCTTGCCTGCAGTCCGAACCACTGGTGGAGTTGGGTTGTTTGTCTCCATTTGGATTTCTTTCACAATTGTGGCAGATGCTCTTGAGAGGCACTGTTTTCTCTCCATATAAAGTTTCACCATCCTGTAACCCAGCTCCTCCAGGAAAATCCTCCTTTGATTCAGTTTTCCGCTGTTTCAGTCCTCTCTTATTTCCGTCCAGATTACAAAGCATTTAGGCACTAGCATAGCTTCCCATTGTAATTCAAGACAGTGATCGGCCAATATTGGGGGTTTTCATGTGTATCGGTATCGGCCGATGCGCAGGTGAGTTCGCCGGTATTTTTTTTCCCCAGCATGATTTACAGACATGCGTCCACAGGCAGCTCTGTGTTGCTGGAGACACTGCAGTCCACGTGCAGAGTGCAGACCATGCATAGCCCTCCTCCCCATTAGGAGAGTGCTGGAAGCTTGCTCTTCAAATCAACAGTAAGTTTAAAACTTTTCAAAGCATCTTTTAACTGTTTAACTAAGCTGAAATATTGCCATACACTTTGAAATTGGAAACACGAATGCTAAATGCATGCCATGCTCTCTATGTGCTTGCAACTACTAAGCAAGTTTGTGGGTCCGAATGGAAAACGAGAATGCCGAATGCCTCGTCTATAAAACTGCTTGCCGGTATATATAGGGAGCTGCAGACGTAGTTGTAGTCAATGTATGCATAGCTGTCACGCGAACACTGGTCATGGGAGTTTTATTCAGCGACCACCTGGCTGAGGTCTGGACGCGTGTCGTGTTAGTTAGAGCGGGGCGGAGCGGTATCAGAGCGCAGTTCCCCCTAAAAGATGAGAGAAATGTTTTATGGGCTATGTAGTTGAACATTAATTTGTGTTAACCTGAAGGAGAGATTTTAAAACTTTGAGAGAAATGTTGTACGTGGTTGAATATTTATTCCTTTTAACGTTGATGCAGTTAAGAACAGAACAATTTGTTGCTTAATGTGCATCCGACCACGCTATAGACATGCTCATTTTATTTACTATGTAGAAACATTGAAACCATGGCAATCTTAAATGACAAATAAAGCACTTTATTTCAATGGCTACTTTTCAGGTTTATTGTTTTCTTAAATTATTTAAATGTGTTGACAAAGGACATTTTGCCATGACCTTTTCTTATAAATGCCAGCAAGCAATGCATCATCAAGGTTGTGTTGTAGATGTTGATGAAAGCCTTTCACACTTACAGTTAACCATATGCACACTTCCATATGATGCACACATAAATTGGGTGATATGAATGTAAGATGACTGCACAAGATTGACACTGATCTGTGTTTTTGTTTATTCTTTTTAAAGAAATGGCAGAGCAGCAGAAGTCAAATCCAGTGTGGCAGTATTTCACAGAGCCTACTCCAGGAAAGGCTCGCTGTACCATTTGCCACCAGTTGGTGAGCATGGGGGCTGAAAAGGCAAAGACGAAAAATACTTCAAATATGTGGAGCCACATGAAACATCACCACCTCGAGGCCTATAGAGAAGCACAAAAAGAAAAGAATGATAGAGCAGCAGCTTGTACTTCTGCAGCCAGTTCAACACAGCCTACTATTGTGCAAATGTACGATGCCCAAAGGAAATGGCCTAATTTTGAAACCAGGTCCAAAAAAGTTGACCTTGCCATAGTTGTAGTTAATTGCCACAGACAATCAGCCATTCACAGTTGTCTCTGGTGTTGGTTTTAAAAGGTTGGTGGCATTGCTGGAGCCCAGATACTCCCTCAAAACAGAAAAGTACTATCGTACCGACCTCTTTGATGGTGTTCACACAAAAGTAGAAGACACAATCAAAGAGCTGGTCACGTTAGAAAATGCAGGCCCCTATTTGTCATTTACAACAGATTGTTGGTTTGGGGAGACAGAATCCCTAATGAGCTTGACCTCTCATTTTATTGACAGTGACTGGGAAAGGAAACAAATTGTCCTCAATGTCAAAGCCATGTATGGCTCTCACACAGGTGAATATATAAGCGAGATGTTCCTCAGTCTGCTGAGGCATTGGGACATTGACACAGACAGAGTCGTGCTTGTGCTTCGTGATAGCGGCGCCAATATGATTAAAGGGATGAGGCTCTCCACAATACCCGATCTCAGCTGCAGTGCTCACACACTTCAGCTGGTGGTGAATGATGGGATCAACAGCCAGCAAGCAGTGGTGGACATTGTTGCAAAATTAAAGTCTTCTGCTACCCATTTTAACCATTTGGTACAGGCCAAACAGTGTTTGAAGGACATCCAAAAAGATCTTGACCTCCCCCAGCACAGAAAATCCAGTCGGTGCCAACACGCTTGAACTCTACTCTTCACATGTTGGAGAGCATGCTGGAGCAGAAGCGGGCACTTACTGTATATGCAGGGGAACATGGAAAGATATCAGTCTTACCAACAGATCAGTGGACTCTTGTGGGCAATTTGATTGCCACACTGAGCCCGCTTGAACAGGTAACACTGGAAATGAGCAGATCAAACTTATCAATATATTGCATAATTCCCAGCATCACCGTCCTGAAAATGCAACTTGAAATCGAGACTAGTGCAACAGCAAGGGGCATCAAAACATTCCGCGACACTATGCTGGGCAGTTTAAAGGAAAGGTTCGGAAAAGCAGAGAAGACCAAGTGCTTATTTTTTTTTTTTATTGCCGTTTACAGTTTCTTTATCTCAGAAAAGCCATTTGCACTAAAACTTAGAAATGACTTGAATTAAGAGCACTGAACTCTCTTTTCTTGTTTTGCTTTATTTGAATGTTTGTTCAACAAAGTTGAAGTTGAGCAAAGATTGTTCTACCTCACTCACTTACCTGTTTTTTCTATTTGTTAAATATTGTTTTAGGTTAAATAAATGTTCCTTTTCTAAATTGAGACATTTGTAATCACCATTTGTCATTTTTATTTTGTAAAATTGAGGGAGCAAAAACAGGTATCGGCTCCAAATATCGGCAGCCCATATCGGTCATCGGCTAAGGCTGATAAATATCTCATCAGCACCATGTTTTTTCTGTCTGTCCCCAACATGGTTAATTTCCTTTCTTAGCAGTTCCTCTCCCCAGGCATTTGATGTGAAGCAATTGTCACAGGTGATGTTATGAACATTCAGTCCCTCAGCCATGTCTAGTACCACCCTCATGTGCTGGTTTTTTTCAGGTGCTTCCCCAGGGGCTTTACCGGTGTACACCTGCATATTCCAGGCATAGCTGGACTGTGCATCGCATGCTACCCATATTTTGATGCCGTATCTAGCTGGTTTGCTTGGTATATATTGTCGGAAGGGACAGCATCTATGAAACACAACCAGACATTCATCCACAGTAAGGTGGGGGCCTGGATTGTAAAGCAAGGGTAATTGCTGAACCCACTTGTCACGCTCTTTGGCCCTGGCTTGTTTCTCTGTCATCAAAGCTTCTTAATTCATGTGGCTTAATCATTCGGCAAAATTTAGAACTGTGTCATTCATATATGCTTTGCTTTTTGAAATGTCCCCCTTATCAATTGATGGTGTAATAAAGAGCTTGAATGCTGACAATGCAGGACAATGATAACTTTCTATTCTTGGAGAGTAACGTGTCTGCGCGTGGTTGAGAGACAACAGTACTTTAGTTAATGATTACTTACCTTGGAGACGAGTAACTCACTGGTTGGTTGATGCTCTGTGTGTATTCTTGCAGAAGAAAAGCTCCTACCCCAACTCCGCGGGCATCAAGCTCAAGCTTGAAGGGTAATGAAAAGTCTAGGGCAGAAAGAACAGGAATATAGCACAGTACCTTTCAAAGACTTTCAAAAGACTGTTGGCACTCATTGGACCAAACAGCAGGTTTCGAGGGACTGGTCAATGAAAATGAGGTGAGGTCTTTGCAGAACCGATAAGTGTAACTTACCATTCCAAGGAAGCAGCGCAGTTCCCCCCTAGTGGATGGTACCCAATAAGCCGCAATGGCTCTTATCTCTGCATCAGTCGGACACACCGGCCCTTGACCAACCTGCCAGCCAAGATAGAGAACAATATTTTTTACAAACTCACATTGGGCAAGGTTAAGTGCTAGCAATGCAGCTGACAGCCTTTTAAAAAGTTCCGTCAATGCAATGCACTCATGTGGCTAAACCATTCAGCAGGATGTACAACAAGGTCCTCACTCTATGCTTTGCTTTAAACCGTCCCCCAGTACAATATTTATTAGCCTCTAAAATGTGGCAGGAGCATTATACAAACCAAAAGGCATCACTGTGTACTGGAGAAATTTCTCAGGTCACGATTGCTGAAATCTCCAAAGTTTGGGGTGTTAAGGGGTATCCGTATCAATATTTTGCATGACCAATTTAATCAATGCCGTCATCAATAATTGGTAAGAGTGTAAGCATTTGGGACTGTGACAGCTCCAGAGACTAGAACTGCGTACTGCAAATCTGGACTGTCGTGAGCTATGAAAGAAATTTGAGAAGGAATGTCATTAAACAGAAGTGGGAAGTCAGATAAGAGTTGGAAATCAGTACGCTGGTCATCGGGTAGATGATATAAGTAGCGGGGCAAGTCAGTCATCTGAGCCTTGCCCCTGTAGTAATGCATTATACAAAACCGACTTCATCAACATCAGAACTCACCTTTGAAATTGAAGCCAAAGGTTAGACAACTGTCTCCACATGCAGAAGATCCAGTTTGGTTGTTCCTCAGCTCTGTTGTCTGCGATCAGGAGTTCAAATTATTTAGTATTGCTGAGCCTCTTATCTACAACGTGATGAAAACTTAGTAGACTGGGTAGAACCAGGTCCAGGCAGGAGCATCAATATGTTGTCACCTGGCTGTTGTATACACTGTTCGGAGCTATTCTTTGATTGGCCAGTCTACATTTAGGGGCAAGACCTAACAAATGTTGTGTGTTGCTTCAAGAGCTGAAGAGATAGAGAATGTATTGCTGTGACCGTCTCCTCAACACATGATCTTCTCAAGCAACAGGAGAGAGTGTGCTCTACACACACAGTGTTAGAAGCTGTGTCTCCATCTCTCATCTCCTATGACTCTATTAAGCACGGATTACATTGTCATGGCTAGAACTGAGGGACCCATTGCTGAGAGATTACTGTGTGTGTCTTGCAGATGGGTTCAGGAGCGTGAGAGAGGGATGCACATTAAATCTGTCTGAACTGGCAAAGTAGGAAGGCAGCAGAAAACACTTTAAATGGCTGTACCGACAACATAATTTGCATTCTGTAATTAATTGTCCCTCTTAACACCCCCCCCCCCCCCCAACCCCCCCCAACCCCTCCAAAAAGAAATGTCCACACACATGGCTATGTCCGAAATCACTCACTCATTCACTACTCCCTACTCACTATATAGTGGACTATATAGTGGACTCATCGTCATTACTGTCGCACAATGAACATGTGCCAATTCAATTTAGTTTTTTCAAAATAGATGATAAATAAATTATTTCTTGTAATGAATTCATATTATACCGAGCGCATTTTCCTCATACCAATAAACAGAAAGTATCTTGTGTCTGCTGCAACTTTAAATTTTTACTCAAGACTGAATGCTTTCCGTGTTTCGTTGACTTTAAATTATATTTCAGTTTCTTTGCTTCGTTTCTATTCTCTTACTTGTAATTGAATCTAGATATAATTGGAGGATGAAACCCTCTTTATTAGTCACATGCACACAGCAGAGCACATACAGTGAAATTGGTCCTCTGCATTTAACCCATTTTAGTACTAGGAGCAGTGGGCAGCTATTGTGCAGCGCCCCGGGAGCAATGGGGAGGGAGGATTGGAGGTGTATGGTGCCTTGCTCAAGGACACCACAGCAGGGCCTAGGAGGTGAACTGGGACCTCTCCAAGTAGCAGCCCACTTTCCATATTTCAAGTCTGTTTGGGGACTTGAACCGGCGACCCTACGATTCCCAGTCCAAGCCCCTACTGACTGAGCCACTGCTGAATCTGAACACGCGCGACAGATTATTAATTTCGCGCCATAGCATTATAAAAAAAATGTCACGTGAGGACGCTGCTCCTCTCACTCCGCCATGGTTCGTGCTTCGCGACTGCAATGCATGATGGGATATATTGCTTGGTAGTGACCATCGGTTGCCCACTACATTTCACGGTTCATTTTGGGAAACAGTGAGTGCACTATATAGTGAATATCAATACTCACTCAACATTCGGAGACCACTACAAAATGTCGTACTCACTATATAGTGCACTCACTATATAGTGAATAGGGAGTGATTTCGGACACAGCCTTTGGGGCCACTGGTAAGCATCCTGGTGACAGGTATTAATCAGCCAACATTGTGTGAGGTGAAAGCAAAGCTGATGGGGCTGAAGAGTGGGGGGTGTATTTTAAATGAGCGAGACAGAGAGAAGAGAAACATTTAGGAAAATATAAAAACTAAAAAACTGTTAATTAAGGTTTCAGAATTGTAATATAATTCCAGTTTATTGAAACATTTCAATAGATATTATTTTTGTAATATTAGTGTGTGCATGTTGCTGGCCTCATATATATATATATATATATATATACATTAGCATTATACATTAGCATTAGCTCCCGCTAGCCTGACATTGCAGTTTCCTAAAAAAAAGACATAACTGCAAAAACTCCACTGGATCCTAAACAATGCACTTTATCAGACATATACCCCTAACACCAGGTCCCTTACTGTATACTGGGGTACATTTGTGCTATTTAAAAAGGACATTAAACCCACCTGAATTATAACACAAAGAGGCAGAAAACGTTAGCTTTTCTTCAGCTCCACTGCAGTATTTATTCTGCAATGTCTGCCTAAAGGGTTCAAGGTTCCTCCACTAGGCTATCGCCCTCTAGTGATTCGTCTGTCTATCGCACAACACAGCAACAATGAAAGCAACATATTAATGACTTTTTAAGACAGATACAAATACAAAATATTTGGGTGTGACACTTTTTAAATTTACTTATGTCATTAATGAACTGTACTCTATGCATCTAATGAACTGTACCATATTTACAATTTAGTTTAACTCTTTAAATGCTTAAAAGCAGTCTGACTGGTCCAGCAATTGGACAGGTTGTCCGTAACAGTTCAAAAACATTACCAAAACTGTTATGGCTGAAGCATTGTTTCCTCCTAAATCCGTAACAGTAATCGTGCAAAACACCAATACTCAAAGCCTCACCACCAATTACAACGTATTGTTTTGACCAACTAGGGCAAGAGATAGTGTTGATCCGATTTAAAAGTAAGATTCAATGATTCAATGGCTTTATTGTCATTTGCACAGTTGTTACAGTGTAGATATGGCAATGAAAAGTCCCAGGCTCCTCTAACAATGCATCATAATATACTGTACGCAAGACAGAAAACAATAGAACACATTAAAATAATATGGTGCAGATTATGTTGCAAGACCAAAGTGAAAGGTATATGAAGGAAACTATGCACATGTCAGAAATAAATAATACAATAAGCGCAAATGTATGAAGTAGAATGTCGCTTTATATATTTAAAGATAGACAGCCTACCTGTACCACAAACCATGACAGCAGAGCCAACGGAAAGAACAACAGCTAGCAGGTGCTTTTTATACCCTGCTCTAAAGAGGGGAGTGGTTGTGGTAGGGGTCAGGCCTTGAGTGCATTCAAGGGCACTACTCACTACCTAAAGAAACTAAAATTCTAATTTTGCGAGTAGAGTATAAACTAATGTATTTTATGTTACGTGCGGTAGTATCAAACTTTGTTTTCCGTGATATATCTGGTTGGGCCAGTGTTGTTTTCTGTTTTTAAAGAAATGTTTTCTTATTTAGCCTTTTGTATTGTATCAAGTCACTTTCCTTTCTTTGTTAAATCCCTTAATCCCTAGTTCTCTGGGTAATGTAACATCAAGGAATAAAAAGCAATGATCTCAGGCACATCTTAAAAACAGACCTTATTTTAGGCTACAAACCAAAAACTCATTAAGGGAACCAATTCACTTTTAGACAAAGGTGGACTGGACCAACCTCTGTTTTCTGTCATTGAATTAAAAAAATGTTTTATAGGGTTTACTGGCATGAATGAAGCCATGATATTGCAAAAGCAGTTTACGGAAGATCATACTCACACCTGTACTATAGAAATCCTTAATGTGGGGATTCTAGGTGAGGTTGTGAGTCCTTTAGGTTGCGGCACAAAGAAACCAATTTATCTTTAGGGTTCAACATCTGAAAGTTTGTTATTTTCATTTTGAAGTTTTGCCTTTTCTTTTAATTTGTCTTAGTTAGGAGAACTTCAGTTGAGGAGGACACTCAGCCTCTCCCTCTCCTACACACATTTCCTTCTTGGACACATGTGTTTCTGCGTCTTCGTGCTTCTACTGCCAGTTGTCACTGAGTCTGTGTTTGGTCTGGATCCTCCTTTTTTCCTCCTCATTTACTCAGCCAATGTATATCCTCTGTTTTAGAAACAGGATTCAATGGTTTTCCCATGTGTCACTTAATATAACACATGAGCATCGCAGTACATCACTGTTTCAAAGCTGAAACTGTCTGGAACTGTTTCCTTGTAGGGATTGTACTCCCTCTTTTCTTTCATACTGGCCCTCTTGGATTGGCACTACACTGAGCAATCTGAAAAAAAGAAATCTGAATCATAACAATTCTTTTGAACTCACCCACTTTTGATGTTCTCCTCAATGCCAGGCCAATGAAGCCTCTTAAGGATGGCACAATGTGTCTTTTCCAATCATCAGTGTCCACCAAAATGGTTGAAATAAAAGTCTTCAAAGACATCGCTGGCTTCTTCAAAGTCAAAGTCAATTAAGTCCACTTTATTATTATAATCATAATTTCCACATGTGTTATGCATACAGAACATTGAAATACCGTTTCTGAAACTAGAGAAAAAAGGGGGAGTAAAAAGGGATATACAAAAAAAAAACAAGTAATGCATACATACATTAGAAGCAATCAACACAGTTTGATGGTAGTGCAAGTACATTTTCAGTGGAGAATAGAAAGTGACTGGTGCTGGATGAGGGATGGGTGTGTGAGAGAGGGGGAGAGAGAGGGATGGACGGAGAGAGAGGGAGCGAGAAGGAGGGAGAGAGGTAGGGAGAGGAGAGAGGGAGGGAGGGAGGAAAGAGAGACAGGGAGGGAGAGACAGGATAGCGGGAGGGACGGAGGATAGAGAGAGAGAGAGAGAGGGAGGGAGGGAGAGAGTGAGAGGAGAGAGAGAGGGAGGGAGAGAGTTCAGCATCCTGACCGCCTGGTGGAAGAAGCTGTTCCTCAGCCTGGTGGAGCTCGAGCGGAGGCTGCGGAACCTTCTCCCTGAAGGCAGGAGGCTGAAGAGGCTGTTGGAGGGTTGGGTGGGGTCCCCCGCAATGCCGAGTGCTTTGCGGGTGAGGCGAGTGCTGTAGATGTCCTGTAGTGTAGGGAGTGAGACCCCGATGATCCTCTGAGCAGAGTTCACGATGCGCTGTAGGCTCTTGCGGTTGGAGGCGGTGCAGCTTCCAAACCTCAGCGTGATGCAGCTGCTGAGGATGCTCTCAGTGGCGCCTTGGTAGAATGAGAGCATGACGGGGGGGGGGGGGGGGGGGGGGGCTCCTGCTCGCTTGAGCTTCCTGATGAAGTAGAGGCGTTGCTGGGCCTTCTTTGCCAGTGCAGTGGTGTTGTTGTTCCAGCTGAGGTCGTCTGTGATGGTCACACCCAGGAATTTGGTGCTGCTCACCTGCTCCACAGCAGCACCACTGATGGTCAGAGGGAGGGGGGGTTGGGAGTGGGTTCTCCTGAAGTCAACAACACTCTCCTTTGTTTTCCCCACATTGAGAAAGAGATTGTTATTTTGGCACTAACGGGCCAGCTGGTTCCCTTCCTTCCTGTAGTTAGTCTCATCGTTGTGGCTGATGAGACCCACCACGGTGGTGTCGTCAGCGAACTTCACGATGTGGTTGGAGCTGTAGCTGGGTTTGCAGTCATTGGTCAGCAGGGTGAAGAGAAGGGAGCTGAGCACACAGCCTTGGGGGCCCCCGTGCTCAGTGTTCGATGTGTTGCTGTTGACCCAGACAGCTTGTGGTCTCTCTGTGAGGAAGTCCAGCAACCAGTTGCAGAGAGAGGGGCTGAGGCCCAGGTCTGTAAGTTTACGCACAAGCTGCTGGGGGATGATGGTGTTGAATGCTGAGCTGAAGTCTATGAATAGCATTCTGACGTAGGAGTTCTTAGTGTCCAGGTGTGTGAGGGCTGGGTGTAGAGCGGAGGTGATTGCATCCTCTGTGGACCGTTTAGCTCGGTAGGCGAACTGAAACGGGTCCAGGGAGGGAGAAAGAGTGGATTTGATCTGCTTCATGACCAGGCTTTCGAAGCACTTCATGATGGTCGAGGTCAGTGAGACGGGGTAGTCGTTGAAGCAGGCTGGAGATGACTTCTTCGGCACAGGAATGATGGTGGTTTCCTTGAAGCACGTGGGAACAACAGCCTGGCTCAGGGAGGTGTTAAAGATGTCTGTGAGGATATCCGTGAGCTCCTCTGCGCAGTCCCTCAGCACTCGACCAGGAATGTTGTCAGGTCCTGCAGCCTTGCGGGTATTAATCCTCAGCAGTGTGCTCCTCACACTGGCTGGGGACAGACACAGAGCCTGGTCGTCGGTGGTGGTGGTGGTGGGGGGTGTGTTGTTCCGTGCAAAGAAGCGTACAAAGAAGCCGTTAAGGTTGTTGAGCAGGGAGGTGTGACTGTCACAGGTCTGCGGTGGTAGTTTGTAGTCCGTTATGGTCCTAATACCCTGCCACAGGCTCCGTGAGTCCCCGCTGTCTTTGAAATGTCCTGTGATTTTCCTGGTGTACAGACGTTTAGCTTTCCTGATGCCACGGCACAGGTCAGCCCTGGTTGCTCTCAGCCCAGTTGGGTGTCCAGCTCTGAAGGTGGTGTCGCGGGCCTTGAGCAGCGTGCGGACCTCCCCTGTCAGCCATGGATTCTGGTTGGCTCGGATGGTGATGGCTCTGGTGGTGGTTACATCATCAATGCACTTGGTGATGTAGCCTGTGACTGTCTCTGTGTATTCTTGTATGTTAATGTGATGGTTGTAAGTCGCTGCCTGCCTAAACATGTCCCAGTCTGTCGTATCAAAGCAGTCTTGAAGTGCAGCAGTACTGTCCTCTGTCCACACTTGTACCTATTTTCAAACCGGTTTTCAACGCCGGTTTCAGCAGGACAGTGAGGTGGTCAGAGAGGCCAATGTGGGGGAGGGGGGACGCCTTGTATGCTCCCTTGATGGTCGTGTAGACTAGGTCTAATGAGTTGTTTTCCCTGGTTGGAAAATCATCATGCTGGTATATTTTAGGCAGAACAGTTTGTAAGTTAGCGTGGTTGAAGTCTCCAGCTGCGATGAGAAGGCCGTCTGGGTGTGCCGTCTGTTGCTCACTGATGGCTTTAAGTTCACTGAGTGCCTCCTCTCTGTCCTTGTTGTTGGGGCTCGGAGGGATATAAACTGCCACCAGTAGAATGGGGGAAAACTCCCTCGGCAGGTAAAAAGGACGGCACCTTAGAACCATAAACTCCACCAGCGGGGAACAGTGTTGGTTAACAACAATAGCATCTCGACACCAAGCATCACTGATGTAAACACACACACCGCTGCCGCGGGTCTTCCCCTTGCTAACTATGTTTCTGTCTGCTCGGTAGCATGTCCGGGATGTTGTTGTGGAGCCATGTTTCCGTGAACACGTAAGCACAGCAGTCCCTCACTTCACGCCGGGTTGTTCTAAGTAACCGTATGTTGTCCATCTTGTTGTCCAGTAAACTGACATTTGCCATGAGTAGTGTTCTTCCGCTGATAACACCACTTTGGGGAGGTGCTCAGCTTTATTTTGTTCCTGCATGTGTAATACAGGTTACCATCTGGTATTGAAATGTCATATTATTATGTTTATTGGGAGTGTTACCATAGCAGATGATGTCATGAAGTCCAAATGTCACTCATTCTTACCTTTTGTAATCCTGAAGGTCTCAGCTCTCCTCTTTATGTCAACACTTTGTTCTTTTTCTCCTTTATACCTCTTACTGTATCTTACTGTAAGTGTCTCCCTTTCAATGTCTTTTTTTAATATACTCTTCAAAAACCCACAAAGTTGTGACATGTCCATTGGATTGGTTGATTTAGCCTAGAGTCTATGCTAGATTGTGTAGGCCCTAGACAATCTAGGCCATTATAATTTACTGTGCAAACTTGTGCAGTATTAACCATGGTAAGGACACAGTTGATTCCAGGCTAAGTATTTATGTTATTTACATGTCACCAGACAAGAAATAATATGTTCAGTCAACAAACAATTTTGATTGTACGGTTTCAAACACCAATACATAGTTGTTAGTGTTCTTTCGCTCTGGTTTCAAATTGAGAATTTACATTCACATGTAATCTGTGCTGCACAGTGTAGACTTGTGATAAGTCTTTATTAAGTCTTTAATAAAAACCATGATAAATGGTAAATGGGTACAGAAGTTGTATCACAACTGATTTGGAGCTGATCACAGCTTGCCACATGACATCATCTCTACGCTGCCTTCAAGCTGTAAGTAAACAACATGTGCTTCACTTACAGGCTGTCTAATGTAAGATAAATCACATTAAGAAGATGTACAAATAAAAGTCTTAAAAAAAAAGGAAAATGTTTGAATGAATTAATGATAGTTTGCAATGCTTTGAACAGGCATCCGCACAGTCACCTACTTTGCCATTTTTTAATCCTCGCTGTAAACGTCTTGATATCGGCCTGTTACCCAGAGCCTCACACACGCGTACTGAATGTGCAGATAAGTGTTCCTATGGAAGGAGATTTACCAAAAGATGAAGTTGAACGAGAGGGGCGAAGCGATCAAATGTTTATATCCTGGTTAGTCAACAATGGGTCTTCAAACTACACGCCCCCGACTCATCTGTCTAACATAATACAGTAGCACCAGTTACTTCAGCGCCCCCAATTGACCCCACACACAGGCTGCAGGTCCGCTGCTATGCCAACATCTATAGATAGATACTGTGGTTAGATTGAGAGAGAGAGAGATCAATTAACTACCATCTCAAATAGCTTGTAGATGTTGGCAAACAAATACAAGACAAGGAATATGAAGAAAAAAAAAATCTGAAGAAGGCAAGTTTATTTATATAGCACCTTTCAACACAAGGCAATTCAAAGTGCATTACAAACATGAAAGACATTACGAGCATTAAGAAATAGTGCAGCAGAAACACGTTAAAAACAGTCATTTAAAAACAGTCATTTAAAAACAGTCATTTAAAAACAGTCATTTAAAAACAGTCATTTAAAAACAGTCATTTAAAAACAGTCATGTAAGAGCAAAGATAATGAAATAAACACAACAGGTATAAAACACATGAATAAAAGTCACAGTGCAATGTTAGATCAGAACAGTTCCATTAAAAGCAGCGGCAAAAAGAGATGTTTTCAGCCTGGATTTAAAAGTAGTAAGAGTGGCAGCGGACCTGCAGGGTTCTGGGAGTTGGTTCCAGACATTTGGAGCATAATAACTGAACACTGCTTCTGCTTTTTAAGTTCTAACTCTGGGGACAGAAAGCTGACCCCTCCCAGAAGACCTGAGAGTTCTGGATGGTTCATAATGTAGCAGGAGATCAGAAATGTATGTCAGGCCTAACCCATTCAATGGTTTATAAACCAGCAGCAGAACTTTGAAATCAGTTCTCTGACAGACAGGAAGCCGGTGAGCCTTGAGAAACCCCACATGTCATATTTGTCAAATCTGATGTGTAGCTGCCTATAGAAACAAAGAAGAACTACCACCGCATACAAGGTCAACATAGAGGACAATTTATTCAAATTTACATTAGCTAGAGTGATGCTTTGAAATGTATATGTCAGAAAATGCAAGTTGTCTATAAACATACAAAACAACCTGACCATATAGGACAAACTAATTATTGGTGTTATATCTACGGCCTCATTAACCCATGGTGACTGAATTTTAAATCTGTTTGCACTTGTATTTTATTGTATTTATTCTTCTTTTTCTTTTTCACTGACTTGATAAGCTGTTCAGTAACAGTTCTATTAAAAAAAAGAAAGAACATAAGCTGTAGGCTGAATGTGTGTGTGGCTGGAAAGTGTGCTCTATCCTCTGGATCGATCAGCACCGACTGGAGAGAAGACCTGAGCAGTGATGTGTTCAAGTCTTTTGTGAGCTTAACAGCAGCAGCAGGTTGGGGTGCAAATGAAAGCGGGGCCAGTGGGCTATTAAACAACGGCCTGAGAAGTGTCTCCATGTAATGGCTATTGAACAGGCCGCTCCAAATGAAAGGTAATCAAAGCCGAGTGTAATTACACACTCCTCTGTGCTTTTCCAAAGCCCGGCCATTGTGCCCTGAGCTCTCAACATCTAATGACACAGGTAAAGGATCAAGCGGGCTGAGGATGAAAAGTGGCAGAGCAGGGATGCAATTATGTACCAATTGCAAGCCGGTGTTCGCAATTTAGCCTCTCTACAAGGGCAAGAATGATAAATGCCCCAAAAAAAACATGTATAGACAAAAAGTCTATCAATAAGACTGGTAGATCTTCAGGTGATATATTTGCGTTAGAATATTGGGAGGGCTGCTGTTAGACGGACAGCGATTACTTGAATGATTTCACAATATACATTTCCATTTCTGTGCTATAGACACTTTATTTAGGGTACATCTGGATACAAAGTCTAAAAAGACTGTCAAAATCTTATTTAGACCTTTATGTTTTAAAAAAAAGTTTCTACAAGCTATTTTTTTTTCAACCCACAATGGCTGAAGGAGGAGAAGAGATCGCACACACACACACACACACACACACACACACACACACACACACACACACACACACACACACACACACACACACACACACACACACACACACACACACACACACACACACCTTGTTTGCAGTCCTCTCAGTGTTCTTTCTCTTCATGCATTAATAATTGCTTATGGCAAAAGTTGATTGCCATGATTGACAGCTGCTTTGCTCCTGACATTTACAAGCTGTTGAGGAAAACGCCCTGTCGCTGAGCACTGATCTATTTGCTGTTGATTTAGGGAAATTGGAAGTCTTGTGATAAAGGCATCCTTTAATGCCAGTCTTCTAAGAATGATGTTTTATGGGAATCGATTATCCATCCATGATATACAGCCAATGGCACACTGAGTGCCTTTGACAAAAGCAGTGGGATTTTCCTGGAGCAGTGCAAAACTATAAGAGGATTATTAGAAGTCTTTAACAATGGCTTCCTGGGTTTGTGTCATTGCCAATATGCATTTGTTTTGTTTTTAATTAACCACAATCATATTAACTTATGTCATTCTACGGTTTTCAAATTACACATTTTCTAAATGTCCATGGCATGTTGATTATGCATAAACACAGTTGAAAGTGTATTAGGTACTCCTAGCTAAAACTAATGAAGTACAATTTGAGATGTCCTTCATGACAGAAACAGTATAATGTTCAGTTGTTGGTAAATGTGTTTTAGAGAGGTGCTGATGCAGATGTATGTATGTTTTTGTTGCAATATTTGAGTTAATGTTGAACTGTATGATATTATACTGAAGTATAGTTTGGTAGGCTGAGCACATCCTGTATACAAGTATCTCTGTATATTCTATATTTGAAACATTTGAATGCAAGAATGGTCCCCAAATGACTGTGTGCAATAGAGAGGTGCAATGATGTTTTTGTAGTAACACAAGGGGTTGCTCTACAAAAGTCCAATGGGATTTGTTTTTAGAGGCTGAGGCTCAGTGAGTTAGTGTGCTGATCTTCAGATCAGGGGGGCACAGGTTCAACCCCCACTGCAGTCAGCATGTCGTTGTGTCTTACACTTCACCCCAAGTGGCTCCTGTGGGGATTGTCCACAGTATTGAGTATGTAAGTCGCTTTGCATAAAATAGTCTAACAAGTGACTTGTAATTTATGATAATTACACGTTTAGTTCAGAATTGTGTTGTGTTCACATATCGGGGCTGCTGGCTGGCTCAGTGGTTAGAGCTGGCGGACCATATGCAATGTCCGCTTCCTAATACGTGGGTTTGACTCCCAACCTGCAGGAAAAAAATCAGGTAATGTCCTCCCCTCTTGTTCCTCTTTTCAACCCTGTATCACAAAGGCACTCTCTGGTCTAAAAAAATGTCTAAAAAAATGTAATGTGTCCACATATTAATACAATTCTTATGATTTTTTGAAGTGTACCAGAAATTAAAAGACAACATTAGGCTATAAAAAAAACAACAGCATGGTCGCATGGCAGCACATAACCAGCACTAAGCTAATGGTGGCTAATGTTCTATGTGATGGCATTTGTATTCTTGTATCCTACGCTTTTTAGTTTCGATGGTACGTCAAAGTTTAAGACATTCACACTGACGTTCTTTATATCGTAGAACAAAACGTGACAGTGACTATTTGTGAGATTTTTTTTCAGGCTTCTAACCAAAACATGTTCAAAAAATCTTTGAGATGAGGGAACCTGAACTGGTAAATTGCTAACTCATTTCCAGGTTTTAGGACTCATTCCTGCACCACTCTCTGCATGGGTCACAGACTGCTGAATACATTCTTCCTTCACCACACTGGATTTATTACTGTGGTTAAGATAACATATGCAAAGGTGATTAAAACATATTGATTAGCATTAGCTGTACCGGAAAATTTCAAGTGGATAATAATACAGGGAAAATGTCAGATTATTAATAACACACCAATATCGACCTTGTACATTAGTCTGACCCTTGAATAATACTCAAAACAGTCACCATTCAGTTGACAGCATTTTAACGGCTCTCCACAGTCTGCCGCAATAATCCTCTCCACAAAGAGTTAGCACTGGGCAGCAAGAGAGAGCCGAGCAGTCTTAACCATGTAGAAAAGGGCTTTTTCCTCAACTAGTGTGTTTCAGCGACTGCGGCTCTCTTATCTGAGAGTGTCAGAGGGAGAGAGAGGAGCTCAACTAATCCAAAACAGCTCTTCTCAGCTAATCTCAAATGAGATGGAAATCCAAACGATTCACAGCGCCAAAAAAACATGCTGCCTCGGCCTGTAAGATGTTGCTTTAGGGGGAAAAACATTAATTTTCAAATTTAGTTAGTCACAAAGTACTGAAGCAAAAAAAAAGTCTAATAAATCAAAGAACTTACAGCCTGCTTCGGAGCAAATTCAAATTGTTGTGGTGAGGCACACATGTTCATACACCCTGCCTGTATCCCCGGAGCATTACTCATAACATCTGCCAGGACTGTAGAAATTACACTGACTGCTATTAAAACAGTATAATTTACCTTTCTCTTTCACAACATGTTTCATGGGTTTCCTTGTCATGGAGTAACTGTCATGATCCTTGTCTCGTGTCGGTCATGTCCTTGTGTTGTGTTTTATTTTGAAATGTTTTCCCCTCTTGTGTCATGTTAAGCTTCACTTCCTGCGTTCCCGGCTGCAGTTCCGGCCCTAGCCGCCATGCTTCCAGGCCAAGCCCTGGCCGCCATGCTCCCAGCTGCAGTCGGGCCCATGCCAGCTACTCCTGTTCTGTCGGCGGCCCGGCTGAGCCTGGCCTGTCCAGTCAACTCCAGCCTCACGTGTCCAGTCGGGGTTCCCACCGACACCTGTTCCCATGAGGGTCCCGCCAACACCTGCACCTGCTCCGTTGGGGGTGCTGCCGTCACCTGTTCCGATGGGGGTTCCGGCTGCACCTGCTCCGTTGGGGGTCTTGCCGTCACCTGTTCCGATGGGGGTCCCGCCAACACCAGCTCCTGCTCCAGGCTGTCCCCCAGAGGCGTCTCGCAGCCTTCCAAGCCGTCCCCCGGAACTGTCTCACCGTCCTCTAGCCCGTCCTCCAGCCCGTCGTCCAGAGGCGTCTCGCCGTCCTCCAGCCCGTCCTCCAGCCCGTCGACCTACAGCCCGCCGTCCTCCAGCCCGTCCTCCAGAGGCATCTCGTCGCCTTCCAGGCCGTCCTCCGGAGCTGTCTCGCCGCCTTCCAGGCCGTCCACCGGAACTGTCTCGACGCCCTCCGGAGTTATTCCACTATCCTCCAGAGTTCCCTCGCCATGGTCTACACCCCTGCCTCCGCCCCTGCCTCTGCCCATGTCTCTGACATCCGGAATTCCCTCACCGTGTTCTACGCCCGTCTCCACCCATGTCTCCGGCCTCCGGAGTTCCCTTGCCACAAGCCCTGTCCATGCTCTGTCTCTTGCTCTGCCTTGCCCGTGGGTCGTCCGCCCAAGAAACCCTTTCCATTTTCTGTCTTGCCCCCGGGCCGCCTGCCCGAATCCCGCCTCCAGACCCCCATCCACCCTCCCTTTTGGCCTTGGTAATGCGTTTCGTCAACAGCTTTTGAATAAAGCTCGCTTTTTGTTTGGACCCTTACCTGTTTCCCCTTGATTTACTGCAATTGGGTCCTGTTTCCCCAACCCTGACAGAGCCGTGACAGTAACATCTTACAGTCAAATCAAACAAAGCACTTTGGCATGTAAAATGCTGAATAAGCACTGTAACATACTATGCAAACAAACAGTACATACCTAAATACATACATGCATGCATGCATACACAGGGTCAGAACACACACCATCCACAGGTATGAAAGCGCAATTCATAGCCTCTCATGTGTGTGTGTGTGTGTGTGTGTGTGTGTGTGTGTGTGTGTGTGTGTGTGTGTGGTGCGCCACAGACATTCATCTTGGAGAACCTGGCAGAGAACACCCTGTCTCCATAATGGTGTTATTTGTTATTCAGACGCCGGGCAGATGCATTCTCTGATTCACCATACCCTTCATCTCTGTACACATTAAAGAGAGTGTTTACACACACACACACACACACACACACACACACACACACACACACACACACACACACACACACACACACACACACACACACACACACACACACACACACACACACACAAACACACACACACACACACACACACAAAGCAGCAGAGTTGTGGACAGTACCACGGACCAAAATAGCATTTAATATTTGGCTGTACAATAAAAACTAGTCAATTACTGAATATTAATATTGAACCTAAATGTAAAATGGGTTCCCTGATACATCCTTCTTAATGCAGTATATTCTTCTATATTTCATCTAGCTTTATTTTATCGTTATAATAGTTTTATTAAAATATTTTTTTATAATTGTTTTATTTTTTTTGTCCTTTCCCTACAATTTCTCTTTGAATGTGTTTATGTAGGAACTACATACAGCAGCGGAAAAAATGAAGATACCACTTCAGCATTATAATTTTCTCTTATGTTATTATTTATAGGTATGTCTTTGAGTTAAATTAATGTTTATTTTATTTTATTGTATTCTATAAACTACTGACAACATTTCTCTGTGTTGGAATTGAACAGACTCTGGAATGGCTGCCATATATGTAGAGATACAGATTTCAGAAACATTTGGAGTGGTCTCTTCATTTTTTACGGAGTTGTATATAGCATGTAACGTGTTAGACGACTTTTTCCAAAGCACTTACTTACATTTGTGTCTTGACTCAACAACACGCTGACTGCAGTTGGACTCTAACCCAGTCAGCGCATTATCCCACTGCGCCACAGCCTCCACCATGGTAAATTCCTTGTATGTGTTAACCTACATGGCAATACACCTGATTCTGATAATACCTCTTTAAATATCAATCGTTGTGAATGAATCAGAAGCAACAGAAAGCTCAGTCAGTGAAGGCACTGAGCTGATCATCTGCTGAATACATAAAAATAGAACAATTAATTTGATCAAACATGTAGCTAAAAAAAATCCAGTGACTAAAATGTATTTTTCTCTCCTGGCAGGAATCACTTCTGAATAAGACATTTTCAAGAATTTATATTTTAAAAGAATGACACCTCTGTACGTTATTAACTCTCATTCATGACTTTGGAGCATGGAAATAAGTGTAATTGCATTAAACCTTGGAAAAGAGTTCTGGGAGACATTTTGACATTGAAGTGCACGCATAAAAGAGAAGGTGAGACAGGATGAGGAGCTCAAACATGTTGTGATATTTCATTCACAACACAGGAGGCTGACGTGGCAAATAGCCCAGTGAAAGACTTAGGCAACTGAATGACATTCATCCAATGTCCCTGAAAAACTTTTATGTTCAATCTGCTTCTTCCTGTGATGTAAACTGGGGGGGGGGTCTTGGATGGAAAAAGATGCTTCACTTACTTCCAGGCTCCACTCAGAATGTAGCAACAGATCTGTGGACATTTGTGGATTTCTGTATATGTTGCCAGCCCTGTCAAATCTGATCCGACCACACTACCACCATCTGATGCAAATGACAGCTTAATTTTTGCATTTTTATTCTTGATATTTTATTTTATGAAAGTAAACCAATAACTTGAAATCCTGTTCTCAGAGGCTTAAAAATGATTGGAGCCTTTTTGCTCATTTCACCGGTATGTGAGAATCTCATAAATCTCAATACAATCCATGATATAAACGTATCTCTGTCAGGTAAATGCTCCCATTTTTCAAACTCCAAACCTTCAGTTTGAAATATGGACTCACTGTCAAAATGTGTGGTATCTGAGCCAAAGCCGAGGTAACCTGATGACATCATCAGATTGTTTCCTCAGACATCATGCATGAGTCAGCATGACGAGGGACCCGAGTTTGACAAATACAGTTGCTCCTGTACTGTAGTAGCCAGCATAGTCACCCCGGACCTGTTAAGTAACCCACATTTCTATATTAGAAATGTATAGTACGAGTTCCAAGCACACAAAAAATGCTGGATGCTAACTTGTATATGTTGGGCAATTTGCACAGTAAGCATAAGTTAGCATTTAAAGGTCCCCTATTTTGCAAAATGCACTTTTTGATGTCTTTTATACATAAATATGTGTCCCCGGTGTGTAAGGAGACTCACAATGAGTCAGAAAATACAACCCTCTCTCTTTTCCTCCTTACCCACATCTCTAAAAACGGGGGTACAAACGAACTGATCCAGATTTGCTGCCAATATGAAGTCATAACCGAAATGTGGGCTGGCTTTAAATTGAACTCCTGGCAACGTCCCCCCCATGTGACACGTCCCAACATATCTTCCCCCATATACAGTTGCGAGCTGAATCCCCTCTCCAGCACCTGTGTGTGTGTGTGTGTGTGTGTGTGTGTGTGTGTGTGTGTGTGTGTGTGTGTGTGTGTGTGTGTGTGTGTGTGTGTGTGTGTGTGTGTGTTCAGCAGGATGTCTGCAGGAGGGACTTAAGAGTTGTTGTTTATATGATACATATAATGTCTCTGTTCTAGTGGTAAAACACTGAGAAGTGTTTCAGAGATAATGCTGGATGTGGTTTGGAACATAATATGGGGTTTAATCACGACAGCGTTTAGGTGAGTTTCTCCCAGTAGAAAACTCTCTTCAGAGGAGAGAGCTGCATGACACTCTATAGGGGCGTGGCCAGCAGCAGCTCTAAAGGGGCGTGGCCAGCAGCAGCTCCAAAGGGGCGTGGCCAGCAGCAGCTAGTTCATTTAAAGCATAGACTGTATATATTGATGGACAGAGGTTCGTCCGTTAAAAGTGAAGCAAGCGCTAGTCCAGAGCCCCCTGGTGGCTGGCTGCAGTACAATGCGTAGCTCCGCCCATTCCCATGTATTTTCAATGGGCAAGTAACCAACTTTCTATGTCACTTTTCTCACCTAAAACAAATTTTGCATCCACAACTTTTTATTCGAAAAAATAGCTTTCAAGGTGCTTCACATCACACCATTTTTCTTTTTCCCGAGAAATTATTTTCTTTAATGTTATTTTAATAAATATAAAAGGGGCGTGGTTACACTTTGATTGACAGTGCAGCCGCTTGCAACCTCCTTCAACATTTCATTTCATTCAGAGTAGCTGTAGGCTCGGCTGTAGTGGTGTTCTTTTGTCAGGCAACTCATATTTGTTTTATTTGCTGTTATTACTTTACATTTATATATTGACAGTCATGTCGTGTTGTGCTGTTGATTGTACTAACAGGCCATCTCAGGGGAGCTCTGTGCAGTTTTTTCGGTAAGTGAATATTAACTTAATATTAGCTAGCGAACTCATTAAAATGACGGTAGCGATAGCTTAGCCGCTAACGTTAGAAAGTTAACTTAATTTGACAGTAATCTATAGATTTTCGGACATCCTTGAAAGGATTATGGTCATATACCAACGAAAAACAGATAGATTTGTATGTTGAAGACGCTCGAAACATCGAGATTTCTAATGAGAAAAAAGTTAACGTTAACGTTTAAATATTCTAGGCTGAATATTTAATGACAGCTGTCACAGCTGGCTTTGCGATGAGGGTGTTTGACGTGCTCTGTGAAATACATGAGGTGAAATTAACAAATAACATTATTCTTAGTGACATTAGGTAGAAGGATGGTTATTATTGTTATTATTTATGTATCTTATTTGACATTGTGCCAGGAATAGCGATCTAGTTGGCAATCTGTTACGTTACGTTACCAGGTTAATTTACCTCAGCATTCAGCGGTACTATGCATTATTAATTTAAAGATAGAACTAGTCTAATCATTGTCAGTATATTGTCAGTTTATTTTATGTAACGATGGTGTGATAGTTCTTAGACGAAGCCGTGTACGTGAAGGATTTCAAACTTTAACATTAACAGTTCTTGGTAACATTTAATGAGATTTAATGTTAACGTTATGACAGCTGTTTTCGCTATGAAGGCGGTTTAACTTCGCTAACGTTATGCTACCGAGTACCTCGGCATTCTGCTAGTTTATTAAAGGCATAGCCTAGTCAAATGAATGTCGTACAATGACTGACTGAACGAATGTGAATGTGTGTGTGGTGGGGAACGGACGGAGAAGGGGGCGTGTTTCACTCGATAAGGGGCGTGTTTCACTCGATGAGTGGGCGGGTCTGATCGCGACCTCCTCTTCACTGCGCATGCTTCAGATTCTACTGCGCAAGCGTACTTCGAACTGGCTCCAAATTTTCAAAGATGGCGTCGCCTCGGTTGCTTCAATTCTATAGAACACAGCTGAATGGAGCCACTCTGTCCATCTATATATACAGTCTATGATTTAAAGCTACAGTCACAGAATCAGCACTTCAGGAACAGGGCTGAGATAGAGGGGGATGAGGCATGCAACAATGGGGGATCTGTTTGGTATTTTGAGCAAAACACTTCAGAGACATGTTTTGTATAGATACAAATATATATTATAAAAAAATAAATATATTATGTATAGATACATTATATATTGTTCAAATATAACATCATAGGAGACCTTTAAGGAATTATAGCCTATATGTAAACAATAATACAAAAAGTGGCCTTGCCCATTTGGACAAGTTTGGAGTGTTTTGGGGGTTATTGATGATGCTGAATCCATTTCTGCCATTTCTGATTGACTGATTTGACTACAATGATTTGTGTTGCAATCACAGAGAGCACAAGATTGAACAGAACATGATTATCTCGACTGTGGACATTTCTTTTTCAAATAAATAGGCAATCTTTTCAATTCCCCCTAAAAGTCCACTAAATCTTCCATTTAACCCCAAATTAATGAAATTTACGTACAAATATTGGCATTTCCCGTGCCATTATTTGACACTGAAAATTCCAGAAATGGACCCAACATCCTCCATTACCCCCGAAAAGACTTCAAAAATGTCAAATCGACCAAGCGATTTTGAAACTATTGTCCACATACAGTTGTCAGGGTTGGAGAGTGGAGCCAGGACCCAGCCTAGGCGGTCAACGGAGGACCGAGCCGACGTAGATCGCTGGACTGAGCGGCCTACGAAATGAGACGGTCTAGTTTACGGAGCACCTCCTCTTTATGTCACGTGATACGAGCTGTTCTGTAGCACTCCAGAAGCCTGATAACAAATTACTTTATAAGCAAACTCAGCTGAAGAGGATCCAGAAACTTTCCTTTCCTTTTTTTGTTGAACCATTTATTGGAGATTACTGCCGGCGATGAAACAAATAGAATAAAGATGAAGCTGTCCCTTTGAACTCCAGTAATGTTACATTAGTGAGGTAACAAGTAAATTATGTATATATAGCTGATGTCATTTAATCATATCATTTCCTATTTAAAACAAGTCTTAATCTTTCTGTAACAATACACATATGTTTGTTTAACTAAACAACAAAAGCATCTTCTATAGATCGATTCTTAACTATATTAGTTTTCTAATGTTATTATCTAGCTGTGGTTTAAAACGGTTTATATTCTCCTTCTTCCCCTAAACCTATTCATATAATTAAAACAGAATTTAAGACTGTTTAATGACCTACAGATATCCTATTATTCCACTGTTATACTCCATGTTGTAAATAATGGTTCATAACAATTACTGTTAAAAAAAAATTCTCATCTAATCTCAAAGTAGAGGTAAGAATATATCCATCCTCTCTGCAGCTTCATGTCCTCTATAATGAGAACTTCCATCACGAACAGATGAAATCCATCATGTTATTTAACACCAGTAGTAAAACAAATATCAGCAGTGTGTGTTTATCAAGTTGTTTATTTGTATTCACTTTGATCAGTGATTCCTCCGCTTGCTGCTGCTTTTATATCCACTCTGCTGCTGCAGAGACCTGACCGCTATTTCCTTTGAATAAACGTCACTTGTCACCAGTGCCCATTGCATCCTGGGATATGGTAGACCGCGGAGGATTCATCAGATGTATCCTCCAAATCCGGGAAAAGTGGACTGCATTCGTTGGCCGCATTCGGAGGAGTTTTTTTTTTTTTTTTTTTATTGGGACAGCCTTCTCTCGGGGGAAGTGACGCAGGCGGTCTACGAATGCAGCCTCCGAAGGATGCGGCCGTTGAATTGAGACACAGCTAGGGACTCTGACCCTGACTGAAAGAAAATCCAGAAACTACACTAGTGTTGTCACGATACCAACATTTTTGTTTTGATATCAAGTCAAGAATTGCGATTTCAATCGTTTTTTGATGCTTTTCTTAAGAAAGGGGAAAGCAAACAAACTACTTATAGTAGATGAACTACATTATTCAAAAGTGTACATTAACTTTGGATAACCCAGGAGAAATAAATAGAGTGCTCTCTCTCCCTCTCCTGACAGCCAGTCGCATCCGTCTCATGCAGCTCAATGATCCAGTAATGAGTGACCTGACAGTGAAGAATAAACATATTTATAACTAGTTTAGCTAGTTCCAGATGTCGATAAGATAGTTAAGTGTGTTAGGTCTTTAACTTGAAGTACGTGTTTTACTCCACGCACCGGTCCCGTCACAACAGGCGGCGCTGCGATGGTTATCATAGAGCTGCGTGTTCTCCTTCAGCAGAGATGGAACCAGGGGCGGACTGGGACAAACAATTGGCCCTGGCATTTTGGACCAGACCGGCCCACCACATTCGATAACGCACAACTTTTCAGTCTTTTGAATGTGTATAGCAGCTGTGCAACTCTTTAAAACCACTTACCTTAAGCCATGCAATGAGTGGACCCATTAAATACTTCCAATAATAATAATAATAATAATAATAATAATACAATTTAGAAGCGAGGATACCCGGCCCGGAGGAAGCCCGGGGTCCCCTTCTGGAGCCAGGCCCAGAAGGAGGACTCGTCAGCGAGCGTCTGGTGGCCGGGCTTGCCACGGAGCCCGGCCGGGCACAGCCCGAAAAAGCAACGTGGGCAACACCTCCGCTTCTCCATCCCGCGGGCCCACCACCTACGGGAAACAACGATGGGGTCGGGTGCGCTGCCCTTCCCTTCTGGCAGTGAAAGCAGAGGGTCTCGACGGACCAGACTCAGGCGACAGAAGCTGGCTTTGGGGACGTGGAACGTCACCTCTCTGGGGGGGAAGGAGCCGGAGCTTGTGCGGGAGGTGGAGCGTTACCAGTTGGATCTGGTGGGGCTCACCTCTACGCACAGCGTCGACTCTGGAACCTTACTTCTTGATAGGGGTTGGACTCTATTCTTCTCCGGAGTTGCCCAAGGTGTGAGGCGCCGAGCGGGTGTGGGGATACTCACAAGCCGCCGGTTGAGTGCCGCTTTGTTGGAATTTACCCCAGTGGACGAGAGGGTCGCCTCCCTACGCCTGCGGGTTATGGGGGGGAAAACCCTGACTGTTGTGTGTGCTTATGCACCAAACAGCAGTTCAGAGTATTCGGCCTTCTTGGAGACCCTGAAAGAAGTCCTGTATGGGGCTCCTGAAGGGGACTCCTTAGTCTTGCTGGGAGACTTCAACGCACACGTGGGCAATGATGATACTTGGAGGGGCGTGATTGGGAGGAACCGCACCCCTGATCTGAACCGGAGTGATGGTTTGTTACTGGACTTCTGTGCTAGTCATGGATTGGCCATAACAAACACCATGTTTGAACATAAGGATGCTCATAAGTGTACGTGGTACCAGAGCACCCTAGGCAGAAGGTCCATGATTGATTTTGTTATCGTATCATCGGACCTGAGGCCGCATGTTTTGGACACTCGGGTGAAGAGAGGGGCGGAGTTGTCAACTGATCACCATCTGGTGGTGAGTTGGGTCAAGTGGCGGGGGAACTGGGAACGTCTGGAGGAGTCCCAAGTCCAGGAGGCCTTCAACTCACACCTCCGGCGGAGCTTTTCAGGGATCCCTGTGGAGGCTGGGGACATTGAACCAGAGTGGGCGGTGTTCAAAGCCTCCATTGCCGAAGCTGCGGCGGGGAGCTGTGGTCTCAAGGTTTTAGGTGCCTCAAGGGGCGGTAACCCTCGAACCTCCTGGTGGATACCGGTGGTCAGGGAAGCCGTCCGACTGAAGAAGGAGGCCTTCCGGGATATGTTATCCCTGGGTACTCCTGACCGAGGCAAAGCAGCGTGTGTGGGAGAAGTTTGGAGAAGCCATGGAGAAGGACTTTCGGTCGGCAACAAAGTTGTTCTGGAAAACCGTCCGACACCTCAGGAGGGGGAAGCAGGGAACCATCCAAGCTGTGTAGCCTACAGTAAGGATGGGACGCTGTTGACCTCAACTGATAGTGTGTTAGGGCGGTGGCAGAGGGCCAGCGCTACTAAGAGTTGCGACACTCTTTGATGTGCCGCCAGGGCAGTCACGTGGTTCATGTAAGCCCCGATAGTTCCAAACAAACGCTGCGCTGTCATGTTATTCTATGGGACAGACAGCAGCAATTGCGCTTTTGAATGGTAAATATTAAAGAAAACACACACCTCAGCAGTTAGTCAGCTGTTATTGCTTTTTTTGTTGTTTTTCATTTGGAGAGGCAGGGTGACAACGCTGTGTATTACTTAGATTAGTTTTTTCATTTTTGGGGGGAAAAGCTTAGTGTTCATGTTAGCATGGGTCGCACTACTGGCTTTAGTAGTTTTAATTTAACTTTTCCTTTCCATATCATTCATCTGATGATAGACGTCTCAGGAACGTAACTGGGCTGTTTTATTGATTCGTGATTTTGCTTATTAATTCCGATTCAACCATTAACCATTAGTTAATTTATTAGCCAAAATAAATTACTCCCCTGATAATCAATCCAAATCCTGCTTGTTAGTTACCCAACATAATTAATATAAAAGTCACTAATGATTCATTACCGAACTCTCACCTTCACAGCTGGCGAAGTCCCGCTAGCTAACTAGCAGGCAATGCTTGCAAATTGGTTGTAACAACCAAGATAAAATATAGATAATTACGCTGTGCATATATGAAGACCAGTATAAGCATCATAAAGGGCCTGTGATACAATATAAACAGTTGTTAATTCAAAAGAGGTAAATATTTCAGCAACTTACCTCTGGAACTAATCGATGCGCAACAATGTAAGTGAACAGGGTCCAATCAGGTAATCAAACCGAGATTTACACAGAGACAGGAAGTGACAGAAGACAATAACACGGGGTGAACACTTTTCAAAATTAGATGGGAAAACAAAGACAGATCTTGACATGACAAAAATAATACAGGGAAAACTAATACGGATCATAACAACAGTGTTAATGAATGCTAAAGCAACTCATGCTAACTGTGAAGATTGCCCAACATTATGCAAGTTAGCATTCAGGTTCACAGCAGGACTCTGAGCTGGCTAACAGACTGCTGGTGGAGCTTCTCTTTATAAAATGCATCTCCTGAGATCCTACAGCTTTTGTCATTACAAATACACTGACTTGCTGTAGATGAACATGGCTGACTGATTTTGATGCATTACCTTCGGTATGTTTGTCTTTTATTTAAATCTTCTGGATTACTTTTTCCTTTTTAAAAGCCTGTCCTGATGTTTCCTCAGGACAGGCTCAGTGGACTATGGCTTCAGCAAGCAGCCGTCAGTGGTAGTAATGGAATTATGTGATTGTGTTTTATACAAACACTCTGACACTTTCCATTTGCACACGCCATACAAGCTTGAATGGCCGGTGCATCTCTAGGCAGAATGATGCAGTGTGAGGAGAGAAACCACGACAGATAAAACCGTGCACAGAATTTCACAAACGTTCTAAAATCACTAAATAAGTGAATCATCAGTGTGAAGTCATCCTCAGCAAATTGTTGTTGTATTATAACTACGTCTTTATTGAACAAGGAGCATACAAAACATATAATAATCTCAAGAGAAGAGATGCTATAAACCAGATTGTAGATATAATACATTAATTTCCATCTGCAGTCCCTGAGCAGATACACATAACAATCAACAAACATTAAAACATTTCCAAGTGCCTATCACACTAACAAATACAACAAATACAAATACAAATGCATAAAATCTACATTCTAGTACATTTGTCGATATAAATATAATTTTCCAATTCATTTATCTAACGTTTACAATTACAGTAGAATTGATGTTGTCCAAAATCAATGATTTTGCAATATGGGAATAAAAGTGAAAACCTGAGCAGGTTTTAAGCCCAGCATGAAGCATATTCCAGTGTTTGATGGCCGTAAAAGAGAAAGCAATGTGTTCAAAGGTAGTGCGCCTCAGTGGGTTAAATAAAGTGAGTTCTTGAGGTTCTGCTCATTTTTTCAGAGCGTAACTGGAAAAAGCATTTTAATATTGCTGTAGTGGCAATACCAATCAAATGTTTGAGGACAGAATGAGATTATCAAGGTTTAGGGGATTTTATTTGGATCAAACATTGCAATGATTGTGTTTTAATCATTTGTTCAATACATCCCAGGACTCATTCTCTATTTCACAAACATATGCTTCTTCACAGAAAACCTCCCCAAAAGAGACTCCCATTGGTCCGTCTTGGGGTGTATTGTACACACTGGCTTTCAGGACAGTGGACCCCTTCGGTGTGAACAGTGACTCCATCATGTTGGTCTGCTGAAGGTTGGAGTCATCTTCTGATATGTGCCTCCTGGGTCTTCATCGTCCTCACCACCACCGGAGGGCGCCAGTGGTCTTTTCCTTCCCGCAAGTAGAGCTTATCTGTTTGTGTGTGTGTGTGTGTGTGTGTGTGTGTGTGTGTGTGTGTGTGTGTGTGTGTGTGTGTGTGTGTGTGTGTGTGTGTGTGTGTGTGTGTGTGTGTGTGTGTGTGAGTGAGTGAGTGAGTGAGTGAGTGAGTGAGTGTGTCTACATGTATGTGTCACATGTTCCTGCAGGGGAGTCTTACAGTTGGAATTCCAAGTCTTATGCAACAACTGCTGCTTTTATTAGTGGAGAATTCAATCGCACATCTGTGTTCCTCTTCACACCATATTGTACTGTAAGATGCTGGTTACTTTTTTCAATAAAGTACAATTTAAACAAAACAAAAAAAAGCCGTCAAACAGACTTGTAATAGCATTCAGCTAAATTGAAATGTATTATTTCATAATAATATTGAACGTCAACTGAAGCCATCTGATTAGTTTAATGATTGTTAGATATGCAACCATTTCTTTCTTAGCCACTTCATCTTTTTGTGTTGTTGTAACTGCCTTCTGGAGCACAGTGTTTTATGTGTCATAATATTCAAATTAAACTACAAAGAGAGAAACATTGAAATCACGTCACATTAAAAACAAACTAAGCATGGACAAGTTTTGGGATACATAAAAACAACATTTTTATAACAACAGATTTGATGTTGAAAGGGTTGTATAAGAGAACAAAGTAAAAACATATCCGTCTGTCTTCCTCTGCTGTTCCCTTTAGTGTTTACTTCCTTTCTGTCTTCTTCTGTTTACCATTATTTTTGCTTTGCAGCAGTGTGTTATCCTAACAACCTTTGACATTTCCAAATTGACCCATCACAATCGAGTATTCAATTAAGCCGTGGAACAACAAAACACAGACCATGTATATTCCATTGCAACATATACTTAGGTTGACAGAGAGAGAGCTTCATTTGTTTCCCTAGCAAACATCATGTGAAGGTGATGGAGGAGGATGCTGTGTGTAGACTGACAATATGGGTTCAGCACCTGTAGTGATAGTATATTGATTAACAATGTGTTAACTATATATGATATGACACACAACACAGGATAACATGAGGAAGTATTGTGCCAAAGGCTCATTTAGCGCCAGTGGTGTAGTACCTTCATTTACTCAATGTTCTTAAGGACTACAATATTTGAAGGATTTGCACTGAGTATTTCTACCCCACTACAATTCAGAGGTAAATGGTGTACTTTTACTCCCCCACATTTATTTAATCCATTTAGTTACAGATCTGGATTAATGATGGTAAATATAATCAACCCTTAAATCAGACTTTAGTTCACCTGCAGTAAATCCAGCAGCTACCCTGCAGTATACAAAGCCAGGACTTTTACTGTAACAGAGTATTCCTACACTCTGGTACTTTTACTCAAGTACAACATCTGAGTACTTCTGTCAACATTGTTTAGCATAGTGATTTAAATACCTGATATAATGTGTGAAGTACTGCTGCAGAGTTTCCCCCTCAGAGCTCAACTGCTACGGCGTCAAACTGCTTCGCTTCTTTTCCACTATCTTCACAACACATATAAAAAGTAAATACCATACGTTACATTAATACTTTATAAACAGTTCAAGTCTGAAATAATTATTTTTGCATCCCAGCAGCTTCATTTACAACATCAACAAGGACACATATTATGGCATAGGACATCACATTACAATCACAACAAGTTTAATAATCTTTATCATACATTTGATTTGGGATCCAACTTTTTAAGACTGACTGGTGCACTAAAGCGTGCTGTGGTCTCACTGAATTAAATCGTGGAAACCTGTATCTCCCATTTATTGGTTACAATGATATGTTTGTTACCTGTATACTTAGAGATAATGTAAAGCCCTGAAAAATCGAAGAAATTTAATGTTTAAACAAATAAACAGGCTCAGGTAGTAACGTATAACAGGCTTACATAATCACGATACAAAAAGAAGATAACTTTATTCTCTTACAGTCAAAAATAAAGAGGTTATTAGGTAACAGTTACATTTCCAAAATTTGGGGATTACTAGCAGGCTTCCAATGTTAGTAAAAACCTGAAAAGGATCAGATGTTCTCTCTCCTGCTGTTCTGTTCTGGAGGCTAATACTTTCAGAGTGAATCTATACGCCTACTGCCTGAATCTGCTTCATGGTTTCTACTTGCTTTGGTTCATTTGTTATGTTTTTAATTCAGCAGGTGAACCTGTATGTTCATTAAATAGTGTGTGTGAGTTTAACTGTGAATGTTATACTAAAACGGTCAGATTTTATTCCTGCTTTTTTAACCTGTAATGTGTGCTCATGTGTTTCAGTGTTAGTGTATACCTGAATATGCTTCATGAGAGGCAGGTTTTCCCGTCAATAAAATCATTTCTGATTCTAAATATCTTTGTTTCATCCTTTCTGAAGGTGGCATTGTTCTGTTGTCTTACATAATACACTTAAGTATAAAACATCTTATTGATATTTATTTTCTCTTGTTTTTATTTGCATTGCAATTATAGTGACATAATCCAAACACCACTTTTATAATTTGATACTGAGATTAGGTTACTGATTACATTATTTTAAAGGTAACTGGTAATTGTCACAGTTTACAATTTGAAAGGAGGCCCAAACCTCCCAAACCTGCAAAAAAAAAAGAGCTTTTTTACTGGAAAAAAACTGTCCGAAATCAAGAAAAATAATCATAAAAACAAGGTGTTTTCGCTTGTAAGAGGTAAAAAAAAATGTTTGGTGAGACTGCCTGAAATAAAATATGTATTGGCCAGGAAAACCTTTGTTTAATTATATTTTACCAGGATCAGCAAATGTTGGGTTACAAAATAAACCAGAAATTATCAAAAGTTCAGAGTTTCTGGGGGATTTTCCAATAAAAATGTGTTTTCTATAAATCAAGTAAGATTTATTTATTTTACAAATAACACAGCAGCTTAAAAAAAAAAAATCCTCTGAGATACAACTCCAAATAAGATGTTTCAAGAGTCTTAACAAGATACTTTAGATACAATGTCTAAAAACAAGAGTCTATATCTCACTGCATTGTTACTTCTCAAGTTATTATCTCTTATATAAAGTGTAAAGACATATTCTGACTAGAAATGAGATACTTTATACAGAATATCATTGTTGAGTGTACCACAGTACCGGGACTCCACAGAGAGTAGTCAGCAGAGTTCCGCTGTGCTGCTGAACTCTGCCTCATTAACCTCCGGCTGCTCTCAGGTACATGAAGGAGGTGTCTGCTGTTTGAGACTAAAGGTACATGTCACATGTGGGCAGGCTATTGCGGGATTGATTTTGCTATCAAAAAGGGACAGAACTTAATGATGCTCCGTGGCGTTCCTCTGGGGGTTTGCTGGGTGAGAGCTGGTGTCACAGGAAACTCGGCTGGGTCCCCGGTCTTTATCAGGGCCGCCGACGGCTCATCTCTATCTCTGGATCTTCTCTGGTGCCGGGCGCCACTGAGGCTTTCAACTCTTATCACAATGAAATACATTAAAGACGAGATTAATATGAGAGGGAACACTGCAGGATGTTCTGGAAGGACCCAGTCAGGGATCTCCAGCCACATCCAGCTGCCTGGCTGCTGGAAGACCGGATGGTGGTTGAAACATAAGGCGGAAAATATAAAATATATACACTATAGTCATTAAAAAACGTTCTTCATCCATCTGCATATAGTGTTTTCCCACTGTACTTTTTAAATGTCTATTTCATTTAATATGCTAATCCTTGCACATTTATTGTAAGTAATATCCTACATTTATATTTTGTTAGCTGTAATTGGCCCTTAATAGTGTATATTTGACAGATAGTCTACATATTAATATCTTTCACTGTCAGTATGTACTGTATATATTTAACTTTTTAGATCTGTTTTATTTTGTATTTTGGGATTTTAATATTTTATGTTTGTTTGATTTCTAATCTTTTTAATTCCACATTATGTGCACTGCCTTGTTTACATGCTGCTGTGACAAAAATAAAAATCCCATATTGGGATCAGTAATGTTGTATAATCTGATCTAATCATTCAAATATTCAAATGCTCAAAAGAGTCATGCAGGGGCTTTAGTAAAGGACATTAAGGATACATTACGTACCACGCAATATGGTCTAAAGGTCACAGGGTGTCAGAAACACAATATTTTTTCAAAATAAAACTGGAAAACAAAGACAGATCTTGACATGACAAACATAAAACAGAGAAAACTAGTATGGATCATAACATAACATACTTAATTTAGTTCAGGAAATATCATGGCTTGGTTAGAAGATGCCAAGGATTGTTTGTAGAAAGACATGCGATGAACAAAGCATCACATATCCATCCCATTGTTCTCCTTAGGGTGGGAAGTTGACACAACCTTGACATGAGGCCAATATACACTATCCTTCTAGCTCTGTTTGGGTATCTGCGTCTTCCTAAAGCTCCATTATGTTCTGCAATGAGTCACTTCGATGTTGAAGAGAGCCACACCTGTAAAGCTCAGTAGAGCAGAGTTAGGACTGTAGAGCACATTACACAAAGCAAATCAATTCATTTATGACTTAAACATATGAATTAAAGCAGCTTCATGTATGTATAAACAGTAAATGATCATATTTTTCTAATCAGGACAGTTTCGTAAAACTGAAAATTGTTAATGTGCACAGCAAGGCCAGGCAGGGAATATTTATATGTCACTTTACAAGTCACACTGGTCCCATTGATCCTCTTTTCACCACTTTCATCCCTTCACCTTGAGTGGTTGAACATTTCCCCAGCATTTATTCTGATCATTTATTCCAGACAAGGTCAGCTGAGTGAAGATGCACTCTCATTAATTATCTCCACAAGTGATGCATGAGAAGGATTCAATCCATCTTAATTTCACACCACACAGCCCTAGGAAACGAGAACCATCGTGGTTAATATTTCACAGGATACATATCACATACAGCACACACAAGAGGCAAAACACACACCACAGTAATACTAGACAGTTAAAAACTCATTAGCTTCAGCTGCCCTGCCACAGCTTCGGCAGGAGTGAACAATGCATCTCTGTGTGGCTCTCTATAGGTTTAAACACTGCTATTCTTTTTATGGTTTGAAATCAATCATGTTTTTATTGCTTTAAAGCAACATTCTTGTAGGTATTTTACTGTGCCTGTTAGACATTACAACAGCATCAAGAGGGCTGCATTCAGGATAATGTGGGAGCGCACACATACCACATGTGCCACAAGTTGAATTAGTATTGTTTTACATTATGTAGTAGTGCAGGAATGATTCTTAAAATCCTGAAATTAGTTAGCATTTTAAACTTCCATTGTCCATGTCTTCATGTTATTTTTTTCTTAATGAGTTTTGTTACTAGCCTGAACTCCGGTCTGTGGTTAACACAAGCTGAAGAGATGTTTACGTGTTGTACTACGACATCAAATTAATTGATAAATAACCCAATGCTGAATGTCCGAAGCTTCTATGATAATTAATTGCGTTTATTTTTGTGCTCAAACCACTCTACATTACATAATAGATACAGTATTAGACATGTAATACATCAATGCTGGGGACAATACCCACATTCATGTGTCATAAACATAGGCATTGCTAACAGGTTACTAAATGAGACAAATAAACGCCACAACGCTTAACATTAGCCGCTTAGCTGTGGCAAAGTGAAGTCATGTGACCGTGAAGCAGTACATTTATAACCAGAGTTGGGTGTAACGTGTTACAAAAGTAACGGATTACAGTAATGTATTACGTTTTGCTGTAACGCAGTAATACAACGCATTACTTCTGAAATTTGGGTAATATAATACCCGTTACAATTCTCAGTTACAACACATTTTAACCCAAAATGGTTTGGTGTTTTGTTTTTAAGAAATCACAAACATCGCGACACATTCCGACACCAGAGAAATAACTGTGCAGGTAGAATAGTAACTCAGTAAGCCTGTTTACTATTGGTTCAGAGGGCTGCAGAAACAGATTCGCAATGCAGAGCTGCAGGCTCACAATGCAGAGCTGCAGGCTCACAATGCAGAGCTGCAGGCTCGGATAAAAGAAAAGAGAAAGACAGGAGCGCTCGCAGCCCAAAGCAACAGAAGGTAACTTTCTCTGGTCTGCTGCTTGAACCCCGAGAAGTTCAGAGACTCGTGGCGGAGTGTTGAAGATCTGCAGCCTCTGTCCTCTGTGGAATCGCCGGCAATTAGAAAGCTTTTCAGCCAAATCCCCGTTAACACACCAATGACAAGGTGAGCTAACGTTGAATAGAGACTCGTTCATATACAGCAGGTCACAGGGCCGTGCAGAGGCTCCACTAACATGTTATTAATAACACACAGAGACGTCATGTTACCGGTATCACATATTATTCAGCCCACTTAAACGGAGCATACGTTTAATTTCAGCATACTGCCAGAGATAGCTTTAATTATTGAGCTGCAATAAACTACATTTCAGCATTAAAGCCCTACTGTTGAGCTTATTTTGGTGAAAGTAACTCAGAGTAACGAAAAGTAGTGTAACGCATTACAGTTCAGAGACAGTGATAATGTAATGTACCTTATTACTTTAAAAAGACAGTAATAAGTTATATGTACTGTATTACATTTTGGAAGTAACTTGCCCAACACTGTTTATAGCCTTAGTGTTCCAACATTATATTTATAATTATTTAAAAAATAATAAAAGTAGTATGTGGATACTATCCTGCTGAACAAAATGTGTGTTTGCCAAAAACCTTATTTTCTGAAATAGTCTGAAATCCAATGTAAAAATCCCATTGCTCTCTGTCCAGGGAGACCTTGTGATTCTGGTTTGGCCTTCAAAATTACGTCATCACTGCACCACTCCGTCACAGCGGTCCTTCATTCTGAACGGTCATTCTTTGGCCTGCTATTTTAAAGCAGACCACTGCAATGAATATCAGATCTCCAAATACACCATCATACTTTTTTGAGCAAAAGCAAACAAAACAACTTCATTAATATATACAAATATGTGTTTTTTTGTTTCTTTTTGGCTGGATAATGTACAGCTAGCAAGTCAGGTTGTGTGACGAACCCTTACAAGGTAAGCAGCAACTCGAGGCAAAGCTGTACAATATCCCTTATTGTCCTACTCGTGATGAATTCGTGGTGGGCAATGCTATAGAGAGAGTGCAGTGTTCTTGAATGCATCTCAAGGTCTGACTCCTCCCTCAAACACTCCCTTCGTTAGTGCTTGATATAAATTACACTTCTTTCAAAGACATGCTGTTTCTTCGGCCCTGTCTTTGGTCGCTGTGGAGGTTGGCGCCGTGGTACAGGTTTAATTTATTAAATGTACAGGTCGTCTCAGATTTTATACTCACTTGCTGCTTTCTTGAAGTTGCATAGTGATTCCTTTAACCTCCATTTTACCTTTTTGTATGCTCACCTGGTGCTGATATGCTGTTACTGTTTCATTTTGCTTTGTTTTGTTAATAGCAAAAACATATTTAGTGTTTGAGGAACCATCTGGGACATTTTTGTGTAACTCTGTTTCTGTTGTTGTTAATGACATTTGAATAAAAATGTCATTTATACTCGTCGTATTGTGAAGGTTTTTGGTTGCAGGTAAAGCATGGCCCTGTTACACTTATTTATTGGGGTGCAAGTCACCAGGTGATGTTATCCGTCTCCTATCTTTTAACAATACAATTTATTTCATAAATAAACTTACCCTTCACTCCTCCACAACTTATATCATTGATGAACTTGACAGAAGAGTGGAGGTAGAAAACGTCCTCCAACAGCAAAATAAAGAGGGTGCATTTAAACATCTCAGTAATGAGGAAAAAATAATGCTCAATTCAAAGAATATGACTTTACAACAAAACTCTGTATCATATTTACTACATATTTTTCAGGCAAGACTTTTAGACTTGCAGGAGAAGGCTCATAAAGCAGGTGTAGACACACATCATACGCTGTCAGCTCCAAAACAAACTGCTGGCATCCAATAGAAAAATAATAGGCTGACGTGGGCCTTTGCTTCTGTCATACTGAAACACTTTCGTCTTAAAACTGTCTCTATTAGGAATGTGGGATGTCTTTCAAATCCTGTTTGGATGGCCACATGGCATAGCATTAGCTATTAGGTGATATTTTGTTTAGTATCCTGTGCCGTTAGATACATTTACCTTCAGTGATATCTGTTGTCCACCTCTAATACCATCCTCCGTCACTGGGCAGATCGTGTTTACCATGTCAGTGGTTATGTCTAGAATGGGTGTCGAGTTTGAATTGAAACAGATTAAGATACAGAAATATTTACTTTATAGAACCAAGTTTGGGAAATGTTTTCATCACAGTGGCATAGATAAGGCATTGCAAATAGTTAGAAGTAAATAAAATAAAATATAAATTTAAAAAACATTAAAATATATATAAATAATCAGTAGAAGATAAACAAAATATGCAAAACAATGAATATATAGCTATAGAGTACAGCCAGGGAAAAAAACAAGAGACCACTTGAGCATTATCATTTTCTCTTGTTTTATTATTTATAGGTATGTCTTTGAGTCCATTTTTCTCTCTGTTTGAATTCAACAGACACTGGAATGGCTGTCATACATGTAGAGATACAGATTTAACCAAAATTTGGGGTGGTCTTTTCATTTTTTCCGGAGCTGAATATATATTGAATACACAATATATAGAATTGAAGGCAGTGTGCATTATGCTTTCCCAGCCTATCAAACTCACAACATATAAACATTGAATATAGTAACACACTTTACAATTTACATTTGAGTTACCAAATGGGCTGAAAAGTGAGTTTTTGACAACCATAAATAAAGTCATACTGAGTCGCTGCTATTGATCCTAACCTGATAGTTATGATGGGATTCTCTCTATGGTGCAGGGAGGACAAGAACAATCCAGCTGAGAGGACTCTTCTTTTATTGTGAGGCTTAATGGAATAATCTTGCCATGGGACTGTCTGTCTGCCCCCCCCCCCCCCCCCCATCTCCCCCTGGAGAATAAGCCCAGTCTCACAACAAGCATTGTGGAGGGTTATGATGGAAAGAGTAAACTGATGAGGGGCTCTGGTTACACTTCTGCGTGCATACAGCATATTATTGGCTATTATGTAATATTTGGTTTAATCTGATGTGTTCCAAAGTACATTTACTTGACTATAAAATCCCCTCCAGTTGGATCTAATGTACGCTTAAATACCATCGTCCATTACTGGGCAGCTTGTGTTTGTTTACTTGTGGATGTCAGTGGTTAAGTTTAGAATGGGTGTCGCGTTTGCCCTGAAACAGATACTCGGCTGAAAAGTGAGTTTTGGACAGCCATAAATAACAGCAGCCTGCTAAGCCATACTGACTATTGATCATGTCCATCATAACCCTGCTAGTTATGATGTGATTATCTCTACGGTGCAGGGAGGACAAGAACAATCCAGTGACAGTTGACAGAAAGGGAATAATCATGCCATGACACTGTCTCTCTGTCACCACCCCCAGAGAATGAATCCAGTCTCACAACAAGCATTATGGAGGGTTACATTGATGGAAAGAGTAAACTGATGCTGGATTCTAGTTTTTTATTCACTTCAAAGTGCTGCTTGTATTCCTGTGGGGAACCTGGATATTCCCTGCTGGACTCCCGGTCACTCAGCCTCCTGCTCCTGGGAGTCCGCCTGCTACACAGCCATGACCTTGCTAATAACGACATTTACTGTACACACTGCTCACCGGGTGATGTCCATCTCCAGATCTCCCCATGTTCCTCGGGCCTGTGGCATCTCCTCATGAATAATTTGTGACTTTGCATCCTGTGCACAGAGTGGCTTTTCTTGTTACCACAGGAGGAGGAGGAGGAGGAGGGGAGGAGGAGGAGGAGGAAGAGCTAAAAACTTTCATGACCTCTCAATTATTCACACCACCGTTGGATGACAAAAAAAATCAACGTCTTGAAAAATATAATCTATCAGAGGAGGATCTGTGGATTATCGGTGGGATTAAAGCAATATGTACATGTAATAATTATGCTAATTTAATCAGTTAGCCCAGTGTTAGGGGATAGTTACGTGATTGGCTTTAAGAGGTCACAATGCATCCTCTGTGGTCAAAATAGGTCTATATTCTACCTCTGTATGAAATAGAACACTAAAAAAAAACTGAAACATTGACTTTAATTAAGTGTATCATGTCTACCGATTTCACAAAACTGTATTAGATAAGTTGAAAGCAATATACAGTATATATATTTTTTGTCATTAATATTTTTATTTCATTTTCACATTCTATACATAAAAGCCAAACAAAAATAAACAAAACAAAGGGCATCAAACTTAAAAGCAGCGAAAAACAACCCCCCCGGCACCCCAATACCTTCCACACATACACATGTCTACGTGAATATGTGCACACACACACACATATTCAGCAACGCAAAGCATGTAAATATAAATTTACAACATATATAGCACACACACGTACTGTATATACGTATACAGATATACTTCCTGTCCCCTCGTACCCTGTACCCTCCCTAAGAAGATACACCTTTAATGTAGGCCAATAAGATGTGCCATAGTCCGTTAGTTTTGCTTGGGGCGTTATTCACCCTGGCAATCGTAGTGTAATCAGCAGCGCGGTCTCTGTCATGAGTTTAAACCACTCTGTAAACTCTGGCACATGTGGACTCTTCCAGTTGCGCAGAATAAGCCTGGCTGCTCGATAAAACCTGTTAGAGCCAGTCCAGGTTCTGCTTTAGTAAGGCCTGGTGGCGCAAGAGATCTGTCCCCTAGCAAACAGAGCTGTGCTGATTCTAGGTTCTGTGAGCCACCCTTCAAGGTTTTTCAGTACCACTTTCCAAAAAGGCAGTACCATTGCGCAGTGCATGAAGAAATGAAGAAAGCTGCCCACTTCTTTGTGACATTTCCAACACTTATTGTCCTGAGTTAAGCCCATTTGATACCATTTCAGGGGTGTAAATTAATATCCATGCACAATGTTATAATGGATAAACTTGCTTTCACGCACCCATTATAGTGAAAGCAATATTATTTAGTGTAAATATTTGTGTGTAATAAAATGTATTTTATATTAAAAATATATAAAACCCTAACCCAACATACAAAACTGTTTTTTCTAGATATTATTGGGTATTTGTTTTTTTTAATTCCCTATCTCAAGTTTCACCTTCTATACTTAATATAATAATAATAATAATAATAATAATAATAATAATAATAATAATAATAATAATAATAATAATTATTATTATTATTATTATTATTATTATTATTATTATTATTATTATTATTATTATTATTATTATTATTATTATATTACATTTTGCTTTTGGTTTTTGTAATCTCTCTCAGATATTTTATTTGCATGAATGTCTAACATCCAGACGAGGACAGAGTGAACTGAAATGAACGTATGCATATTAAATGTCCCGTCCTTTGGTCCTCAGGGTCACAGTGAGTACAGTAGCACAGAGCATCAGCAGCACAACACTGAGCACTGAGCATCTCACTGCGTAGAAGGTGGAGTGAACCCCAAACGGGTCTCTGTGCTGCAGCAGGGTTTTGCTTGAAAACAAACAATAGCTGCACACGGGTACTCTCCTGTGTCTTGCAGTGAGACATTAGAAATGACCAATCTCCCATCAGGGTATGTGAGCACATCGCCCCTTGATCAGAGAAGGATCTAAACAAATGGTTCTTCCTTCGGTTCGGTCTGACTTAAAGAACCAATAGTGATACAAATTCTCTTCCAAATCTTTGCATGTGAGAGTGAGTTCTTCCCTGCTTGAGAAGAGCTCTACAGCAGGGGTGGGGAGGAATTTGGGACACACCACAAGCAGATATCTTTTCACATCAATATAGGCTGTACAAGTGAACCGACCTGTGTGGTTTACTGTCACCGATGTAAACACCAGAGAGTAGTTTTGGTCCACTGTGTAGTTAAGGTATCCTTGGTCAATGTTGTAGAAACTTGTCTCCCAATATGGAGGCTTCTCTTCACTGAAGTCAGCATTGCAACCCAGCGATGTCTTCCACTGAGTGATAGATCCTCTCTGGCTCCAGCTCAAACAGTGCAGGGTTACTACTAACACACTGCTGTTGGTTCATCACCAGACAGGTATACACTCTGAAGACCGTGGTTGACATGTTGGATATACGCAGAGCTGATGTGTGTTTCACCTCTTGGTATCTTCCTCTATCATTGTCCATCACTGATGCCGTATTGTCCCCAAAAACTCTGCTCCATATTTCTTGCTCATATCGATAATCCCGTTTGAGCCACTGAGCGTCCAGGTTCTCTGCTGCTCCAGAACAAGGTAGGTAGATTGTTTCTTCAGCTCCCATTAGTACATATCTGTTGAACTACAAACAGTAATTGTGATGTCTTTCTCATGAGTCACTTTGCCCTCAGTCCAGCACTCCTCATGGTACAGGCCGGAGTCTGAAGGGGTCAGGTCGTGGATCATGTATGAAGAAATATAGGCCATGCTGAAAAGTCGTTGTTTCAGGTCTTCAGGTACTGAGGAGTTCTGGGGCCAGAGGTCAGAAGTGTTCCACAGGACCAGCTTTTCCCCACCAACAGATCTGGAGATCAGGCAGGAGCTTTCCTCCTGGATGGCGAGTTCTTCAGCGTGAATGTTGCTGATGAGAGCAAACTGAAAAACAGAGAGCTCTGTGACGGCAGCTGTTCTGCTCGGAGGTTTCCTGGTGAGTGTTGTGCAAATACTGACACCGCTCACTTCTTAAGATCTATGTCAACCCTCGGCATCAGCATCTCATTGGTGGACAGAGGGGACTTCTTTATCTCATCATCAGTGGAAACTTTGCAGAGCTAGGGATAGGGTTATCAAGTAATCTATGTTTTTCTTACTTGCGTCAAAGGTGTAGGTGTTTTAACTTTTCGTCTGAACATTTTAATATCTTGGGTTTGTTGCATAGAAAGAAATTGATCTGATGGCTGTTAACTGATTATGGTTCAGTCTCACTTTCTGGCAGGTGCATTCTTTTCTCGCTGTTCTTAATTACTGCACACCGACTGACCAGCTTACAAAAAACTTGTTCTCAGACTGGGCACCTCCTCCTCCCTCCGTGTGCAACACAAACTTAAACTCTCTGTGGGCTTTGTCTCTCTTGAGGGGGTGATCTGCATCAGGGGTGTGGCTCTCCACACCCTCTCCCAATACTGCTGATTGGGAGAGGGGGTGGAGCCACCTGTTAGGAACGTAGGGGCCTCCAACTACCCTGCCTCTCAGCCCCTTACAAAATGATACTATTATCTCATAATCTGAAAATGATTACTCACACAGAGGCTCATCTACTTCACACAAAAAACATAAATAGGTTCTTTATAAAGGAAATATGTATTAACTACCAAGAAACTACAGGATAACAAACAGGTCTGGAGAAAAAAATGAGAGTTCTACCCTAATCTAACAAATCAATAACTGAAAACGAGCATAACCCGAGCATACAGATCACATTTTGTCTGACTATCGATGAGCGGTTGGGAAAGGTGACTGGACGATTCCAGTGGCCTTGGGGCACAGATGCAGTCCGGTCTGCACTGGGTGGGTTCTCTCTCGGTGCCATTGGACCTTGTGTCTCACAACCACGACCAAGCAGTTTCTCAACTGTGAGTCTGCACATCAGAGCACGGAAACTGCCGATGCTTTTGTGCTGTTTTCTTTAGCTAATGAGTCTCAGAGCACATGGAAACAAAGGACAAGTCCACATTTCCCCTAAGAATCTGCATCATCTACAGTACATCATGTATGAGTAGGATGACACTGACTGGATCAGATTTAATAGAAAGGCTAATATTGGACCCAAATATCAATGCATTTGATGTACAAATACACTCAGAGACAGTGTGAACACACCCCAGTCGATGTGTCTCTCTGTGGGAGGAATAATTGAGTTTAAGCATTAGGCTGAGCAGGGGGAGACAGTGTAATATTTAACAGGATAAACAGAAGCGAGGATTTTTTCCATGTGGGCTGAATCTCCCGACTCCTACACTCCTCAAGCCACCATTTTAATGAAATTAACAATCCTCTTCACCCGTCCTGCCCTCCATCCTCCAGCTCTCTCCGTCCTAAAGAGATTAGAACACTTCAGGAACATTATTCAGATTGTTTATCACTCAGCTCCAATTGAAATGAAGTGGATTCTGTTACACTGAGGGCTTCTGCACAAATCTCACCTTTCCTCTGCCGCTCCTCTTACCTCAATGTCAGTCCTAGTCTATCACGTTTGTAATGTTTTATTTGTGACTCATTCTGCCTCCAATATAGACTGTTATTTAATTCAAGCCATGAAATAGGACATGTTTCTTTATTTTAGTAATTAGTGTATGAACATGTCAATGTAATGACATCCAATTCAGTTATTTTCAAGTGATTTTCTCTAAGATCAGATGAAATCACCACTCCTCACACACATATAAAAGCATGTCAATCAAGAAAAAGAACACATTAAATTACAATTTCTGCAAGCCTATGACTACACCAAATGAGATATTTTTTTGTTCTGTTGGATGATCTTTCAAGCTTCCATTGTCAAATAGTATGTGCCTGAAACGCCTCTATTGAACTCCTTGGTTTACTTCCAGAACATAGTGACAATCATTCGTGCTTCTATTGGCTAGCGCTCCAACACATTGTAAGTGATTTGTTAAAGGGATGTCATGTCTCGAAAAATAATGATGTTTCATTTATATTAGTTTTCGTCCTGTCCTTTTGTTGTCTTGTGCCTCCCAGTTTTATGTTGAAGATTAATTACCTCTCTCGTTTCAGGCCCCCGTGTGTCTCCCTCTTTCGTGGTTGTGTACCCCGCCCTGATTGTTTCCACCTGTGTCTCCTCACCTTTTGTATTCTCCTCGTCTCCCCTGTTCCAGTGCCAGTTCGTCATACGTGCATGTCCGACATCTAGCCCCAGGCTCATGTATACTCCTAGACCCTTGTCTCAGTTACGTTTTTTCCTCATACGAGTGGTTTTGGTTTCGTAGTCTTTAGTTTAGGTTTGTTTCCTCGAAAGAGAGTTTTTTTGTTTGTGAATGCCTTTGTACAAAGGTCATCCAGTAAAAGGACTTTTTCTGAAACCCCTTGTCTATGAGTCGTGCATTTGGGTTCATGCCCATAAGTTCGGCCCTTGACAGGGGAGGGACATCTGTAAGCGGTTGACCAATCACAACGGCCAGCTAACCAATCAGAGCAGACTGGGCTCTGGTTTCAGACAGAGGGTGAAAAGAGGTGCTGCAGCACAGGCAGTATGAGAAAAATAAAGAGCTTTCTGAACATTAAAGCATGGAGACATGTCCCAGGAGAGACACACAATACAAATATGAAGCTGAAAATGAGCAGAATATATATTTTTCTGTGTTTTAGCTTTTTTGGAATATTTAATGCTTATTATGTACTGAAAGTTATCCAGCTCCGTGCTGCCATTAAACTGATCTTTAGGGGGTCGGTGGCTCAGGGAATAAAATGGTCCACTACTAATCACATGTTGAATTCCTAACCCCATATTCCACCTGTAGACTTGTCTACAGTATTGAAGTTTATGGAAGTCACTTACTATAACATCATCAGCTCAATAATGTGGAATTTTACATAATATTTTAAATGAAGACAATAATACAAATTTCAACTGAGATGTTGTTATATTGAGTTTACTGATGTTGCTCTCCCTTGGTAATGGAACATATACTTAAGGTTATAAACTATATTTTACGATCAACAATGCACAACAACAATTTTACCATTTCAGGATCATTCAGGGTGCTAACAACAGCAGTCCATTAAGTTGTAGATTATACATTGTATCAAACACTTTGCCATGCAGTTTTAAATTTGTATGTACAGTATTAGCGTATACTAGAGATCAGTCCCACCCACCTCTATCAAACCAGAATCACATCACCTCGAGCCCATGTTTAAACAAAGAAACGTGGCTCCTTCGATGCTCCTGTGGTATATAAAACATGATAAAGTTCCCTTCAAAGTTCACACTGATGGATTTTTGAATGTATTTATTTGAGCAAGGACCATGCATACAAATACATTAATCTCAGAAAAGAGAAGCTAATAGCTAATTTCCATCTGCAGTCCTTAGGCAGGTACATAACAATCAACAAAGACTAAGCACATTGCATAATCTCTATCACACAAACAATTATAAAACAAGATCAAAGTACAGGTCAATAAAATAGTACATAGTTCAGTTAAAATATGATATAACATTAGAGTGTAATTAATGTTGGCATGAATGGTTGCTTAATATCCATTTTGTTGCACCATTAGAGAAAGAGGGAAAGTCAGTTCTGTTTTTAAGATCAGCTGGAAGAATATTCCAGTGTTTGATGGCTGTAAATGAAAATGCATATTGTGCAAAAGCAGTCCGCCTCATATCTGCATGTTGTGCAGATCTTGAGTTTTTGCATCTCTGCTCACGTTGGAGCAATCAAATCAGTTTAATCTTTCCTCTGGTTATGTACCTTTTTTACATTTATTATTTCTCAATTGAATAAAATAAAATGAAAAATACAGTAATTAGAGGTTTAAGTTAAGCAACTTTCACCAGTCCACCAGTCCACCTGCACCATCAACCATGCAATGTATCAATGGAGGCAAATGTGGAATCTGTGTGTGACTGAACCAAACCGTCCCTGTGGGCAATGTAAAGAGGGAGATTGCAGTCAGCTAATGTGATGTCCAAATAATATTCAGTACTTGGTGTTCGAAAGGTAGAGTGAGATGGTAACTTGACGTAGTATGGAGCGTGAACAGTCTGAAAGGCACCCTGTGGTGATATTCAACCACCTGCTTATCAATGTGCTGAAATGATATCCAAAAAGGGCCATGAAATGCAGAGACAAAATCCTTTCACGGGGCGCTGATAACACCGACGAATACTCACAGGCATTCATGTAGATTCATTTCATCTCATCCAGTGTTAATTAGTGGAGATTGGGGAGAAGCCGTGATTATCAAATGAGCTTAGTGTATTTAGCTGGGACTAATCCCTGGCTTTCCGTGTTTATGGGATTCGATGAGGAAGACAGCGGTGAGTCAGCTGGAGAGGTGACAGAACAACTGGATTTACACATGCAGGGCAATGCTGAAACAGAGCTGAAACACAGATTAAACCTGCTTCAAATCTCAGTGCGCTTCCTCATTAGGCACACTTGACACAAGCAAGCAGAACTGCATCACAGTACAACCAGGCCTTGGTTTGAGCCGACTCTCATTATCAGATTCAGAAAATTGCATGAATTTGTGGGATTTGTCGTCATTTAAACAACAGTATATTTAAAGGTACGTGTACTTTACTTGAGTATTTTGATTTTATGTTACGCCACTGTACTCCACTGTAATTCAGAGGTAAATAAGTACTATTAATCCACTACATTTATTTAATACCTTTAGTTACTTTACAGATTTGGATTGATGATGTAAAATATAATCAACCCTTAATTCAGACTTTAGTTCCACCTGGAGTAAATTCACAAGCTACCCTGCTTCAAATGATGTAATTAAAATGACTTATACCTTTAGCAGTTTGATAAACAGATCAATACATCAATAATTGTGGTGACTATTGCTACTCAATATCAACCTGGGATTGACTAAATTGGGTTAGCTAATTGGACGAGTGTAACATCTAATCAAGACAAGTTTTTTAAGTTTTCAATATCATTTATTTTCAGAGAAAAACTATTGCTCTTCCCAGTCACAATCAATCGCACCTGTGCCAAGGAGATCAATTTTATATGTTGATGCCCCATCACGCCAGCTAGTGTTCAAAATAAATCATACACCCACTCTAATGGGTGCAACCAGGGTGCGATTTGTAGGGGGGGATGGTGAGGATTTCCCCCCCTCTGGTTTTCCTATCCCTACCTCTGCTAAATTATTTTTATCTCCGGTGGGGACAAGGATTTCCCCCCCTTGATAGCGATGAATGCAACTTAACTGCTAGCCTACTTAAACTCTTGAAATCTAACGATCTTCAGTGTCTTTACATCAGAGTAGGCTATTCAGCAGCCTTCTGGCAGACGGTGCATATTTCTGAACGTCATCGAACACAAAAACATTGTAACATTTTTGTGCGGGAACTTCGCAGGAAAAACAGCGCTGAACCAAACATGAAACGCGTTCAGAGCAGCATATCATCTTACTTTACAGGACCCATTTGCAGAATTGTGGATAGAAGAGGGCCGAAATGCTGCAGACAATGCCCCGATAGGAAAAACGAAAAAGCCACCACAAATTTGTCACCAGAGCCGACTGTTTACTTTGTCTAGTTTTCCAGACCTGTCCCTGAGTGTTGACAGCACGTTGTGCTATTTAGTGAACTATTTTGAGTGTTTGATTTAAGTTAATTGGAGGGTCTTTTCATGGAGAGCATTGATGCTGTTCTATGGTGCTTTCTGCCTGTTAGTGCGTACTCATGTTTTTGTGACGTTGAATAGAAATCCATGTATGGGTTGTTAAAAGTTTTGCCATGTTGTGATGGGGACTAATCCACGGACCCGAAAAAAGGGCCTGTCTACTTTTTGCGTTTTTTTCTCCCTAGTTATGCAAGTTAAAAGTCCAATGTTCTTGTCTATGAATAAATTTTAAAAAAACATCCCCCCCTCTGTTTTTTTGTCAAATCGCACCCTGGGTGCAACTATAATTATTTATAATTATGAATTAATTCAAGTAATTCATTATTGTCAAAACATATAATATGATCGTGAAATGGGTCAATCCCAACATTGAGTATTTTTACTATAGACCTATGTCACATCACAGTTGAAAGCAGGAAGTACCTGTCAAAAATCGCTGAAGCAGGGTCTCCTAACTTCCAGTTAATGCATTCAACATGGCTGACAGTTATCGCTGGACACCAATCACTGCATAATCTTCCGAAAGTCGGTCAAGTCGACGTGGTTCAACTAGTGAATGAACACTCTACAGTGAAGAAGTCTAAACTGGAAAAAGGATATAAGTTCTTTTACGAGAAGTTCATCTTCAATTATAGAGGTAAGTGCTTAAATTCTGTTGACGACTCACCGCTAGCTTGCTAGCTTGTAACGTTAAGGTTTACTGAAAATAACCAGTGTGTCGGATAAGGTCAACCACAGAGAACGGTATCCTGGTTGAATTATTTGAAAAATGTGACTGACTATTAAGGCTAGGAATTCATTTTAGTTTTCAATATGCTGTATAAGTGGTTCATAAACCTTTACCTGACGAGACCCAAGAGCTATGGATGTCAACATACTGTAGCTACACGTCCCGCCTACGTTTCTGGAAGTAACCTTACTAACTAGCTAGTGTTCTGAAATGCTGTTGCGGCAGTTTGAGAACAACAGGCTAAGGTTAAGTTATATGTGGTTAAACCAAAAAGTCTCTGGTCAGACATTTTGCTTGCCTCAGCACAAGCCTGACAATGTACTTTGCACAAAGGATTTGTTGCAATAAAGAACTACTTGCACTACTGTCAAACTGTGTTGATTGTGTCTAACATATATATTACTTTGTCTTTTTTTGTATACCCCTTTTCACTACCCCTTTTTTTTCTAGGCTCTTATCTTTTTATGTTATATGTTCTTTTATATTTGCACTGTGGGACTGCCAGAAACGGTTTTTCAATTTTCTGTATACCACATGTGGAAACTTTGACAATAAAGTGGACTTTGACTTTGAAGCTCCTCACTTACTCCAAGGCGTGCATTAACTACGATCAAACACTGACAACCGAAGAGTCCGATTCTCCCTCCAGCTATTCCTGGGAAACCGGCTTGGTGTAGCACCGGATTGTAGCCTCTTCCGCCCACTTTCCGAGACGTATATGCTCACAAACGTGCTACCCCTGAGAATATTAAACGAGGGACCTTCATCCCTCCTTATCAGCCTCACCCAAGACACTACAATAACAGCGACGAGAGGAGGCGGCCATAGTTTGTCACGTAACTAGGGTAACTATGGTCACTACCGGAAGTACATGTACACTGCTCGGCAATTTTGAACATTCCGGAAGCAGGAAGTGCAACATAGGCCTATTGGTACTGTAATTATAGTTTGACTTTTGTACTTTTACTTGAGTAACAATTTGAATGCAGGACTTTTACTGTAACAGAGTATTCCTACACTCTAATACTTCTACTTTCACCTAGGTACAATATCTGAGTACCTCTTCCACCTCTGGAAAGGAATGGTATAGTGTTTCACAGTCAACTCTTTGACCGTTTCACGCGCACCATTCGGTACTCACAGTGTATTTAATCATACTGTACATTGGGACGCACTGAAAACAGCAAATATAAGCACTCAAATTGGATCAGGTTTCACTGACGTGTTCATGTGCCATATGCATCACAGGCCACACATGTAACCCTTATCACTGTATACACACCTACTGCTCGGTGTTGACAGCCCAGATGAGTCATTGTGGAGCTGTGTACATCGTCTTGCTGCTTAATGTGCAGTATGTCGCTGTAGGAGAGTGTCTGAGTGCAGTTTACTGTTGTTTGTTTAGGCCGTTCTCTTCCATCTGCTGCTGGAGCTCGTCACAGTCGGGCTGTGTGATTGACTTTTATGTGACGGACAGTCTTGCCACTGAGCAGATGGCACCCCCCTTTACTGCAAAGCTCGTCACTTTCCTTACAATGTTTTTTTTTGGTGGCCATGTTTGAATGCACCATCCATTAATTTACTTTAGCCTTAACTCTTGACATTCCAGCCTCTTTCATTTTTCTGAATCATTTCCTCTTCAAATCTGCAGGGAGCTTTTACAGAAAAAAGAGACTGAAAGGCATGTTGAAATAGCTAAACAGTCTGCAAATGTAGGACCTTACATCTTGTGTCCCTAATCAACCCATAATTCTATCCAGAATAGTTTGAACTGATTGGATCTTTTTTCAATTCTTCATTAAAGGTGTCGGAAACACAACACTGGTATTTTCTGTATAAAATAGAGTTAAAGGAGGAAATGATTTTCAGAAAATAGTCAAGTCAAGGTTCTACCTGGTTCTGAGCGAATGGAATAAAGAGCATGATCTATAACTTATCTAATGCAAGTCAGTCGGAAAATGAAAATAGTTGGTTTTATCTAATAATCCATCCATCCATCCATCCATCTTCTCCCGTTTTTCTGTCAGGGTCGCAGAGGTAACAGCTCCAGCAGAGAGCCCCAAACTTTCCTTTCCCTGGCCACATCAACCAGCTCTGACTGGGGGATTCCAAGGCGCTCCCAGGCCAGTGAAGAGATATAATCCCTCCACCTGGTCCTAGGTCTACCCCTCGGTCTCTTCCCAGCTGGACTTGCCTGGAACACCTCCCTAGGGAGGCGCCCAGGTGGCATCCTCACTAGGTGCCCGAACCACCTCAACTGGCTCCTTTCAACGCGAAGGAGCAGCGGTTCTACTCCGAGTCCCTCCCGGATGACTGAACTTCTCACCCTATCTAAGGGAGATGCCAGCCACCCTGCGGAGAAATCCCATTTCGGCCGCTTGTATCCGCGATCTCGTTCTTTCGGTCATGACCCATCACCCGCTCGGCGCCTCACACCTTGGGCAACTCCGGAGAAGAATAGAGTCCAACCCTTATCCAGAAGTAAGGTTCCAGAGCCGACGCTGTGCGTAGAAGTGAGCCCCACCAGATCCAACTGGTAACGCTCCACCTCCCGCACAAGCTCCGGCTCCTTCCCCCCCAGAGAGGTGACATTCCACGTCCCCAAAGCCAACTTCTGTCGCCTGAGTCTGGTCCGTCGAGACCCTCTGCTTTCACTGCCACCCTTCTGGCAGCGCACCCGACCCCATCGTTGTTTCCCGTAGGTGGTGGGCCCGCGGGACGGAGAAGCGGAGGTGTTGCCCACGTTGCTTTTTCGGGCTGTGCCCGGCCGGGCTCCGTGGCAAGCCCGGCCACCAGACGCTCGCTGACGAGTCCTCCTTCTGGGCCTGGCTCCAGAAGGGGACCCCGGGCTTCCTCCGGGCCGGGTATCCTCGCTTCCAATGATGTTCATTCATGAAGTCTTTTTGAACCAATCTTAGTCTGGCCCCTTACCTGAGACCAATTTGCCATGGGAGACCCTACCAGGAACACAAGGTTCCAGACAACACAGCCCCCAGGTTCATCGGGGCACACAAACCTCTCCACCACGATAAGGTGCTGGTTCTCGGAAAGGCTTTTATCTAATAATCCTGAAAACAAAAACTAACTTCTATCCGTCTATGAGATGTTATTGTAATACTGTCTCTTTGTTTAAGATAGTCCTGACATGTAAAGCATTGTGTAAACACAACAACTCAAATCAATCCCATGTGCCCCATTTGTTTTATCTTCTATACCCACACGACTAAAATGGTATTTATTACATTTGTAAGACCTAAATAAAGCATATTATTAAATAGGCCAGGCTAGCTGTTTCCCCCAGCTCCCAGTCTTTATGTTAATCCAGGCTAAAAACGATCTTTCCCACTTGATGAAGGAACAAATGTTATTATTTTCTAAACTTTTAGCTATGTTTAATGGATCATAATTGCTTTGTTATCACTACAAATGTTTTTCATCCCACAGGCCATAAAAATATTTAACGTCTGAGTTTGCTCTATTTTTATTGTTGTTTTTTATCTTTATTTATTTTAAAAACTTGCAATTGCATTGCTGAGGAACCTGAACTGGATATCTTGTTTTATTTGCATCATTCAAACAAATGTTACCCCATTTGAGCCGTTTTGTTACTGAATGTTGAGAACTGCTCACAATATAGCTTATTAGAAACATTGTTAAGCATAAGAGAAACACAGCTTTGCTATTTTGAGCCAGCAAGCACATAATGTGTTTTGTGGCGGGAACACACACTGGTATGGTGACAGAAGTTGTTTTTTTCACTCTTTTTTTCAAACCTCTTGGAGCTCAGCTTGGCAGATAATAGCTTTCTTGGGACAAGCATGAGGAACAGGGGACGCTAATGAATTCTTGTATCACATCTGCTGAGGAGCGCTCCACATGCCAGCGATTTACAGGAGACTGATGGAGAGCTGCACTATCCTCACACATTAATTGTTATTGCTGTCAAAAGCCAGATCTGCCTCCCACTGTGATGGACACCATAGATTGCTTTGGTCTGAAAGAGGGAAATACAGTATGCTCTAATAGACGCCGCAGTGATTGTCTGTTGACACAGCTTTCATTTCCTTTCTCTCTCTATACTGTAACTCTCACTTCTGCTTTGATGGCCTCACCATCAACTCTCGTCTACTGCAAACCAGACTCTCTTTTGCTAGAAAAATGAACTGTGATATTTCTATCTTACAGGTGCCATTTTTACTAAGACCATCAAAGGTTTTCCTGTCACTTTGAGCCCCAAAGACTGACACAGTGCAAAGTGTCTTTATTCTAGTTTAATGACATTGATTTGTCTTTGGCCTGCAGCAAATATTTACATCCAGATGCATACATTATTTAGAATGTATAAGAGTCATGAATGACAGCTAGGAAATTACAGTTTTGTTTAATCTCTCAGTATAAATTACATTTGTTCTTTTTTAAATGCTGCCTCTGAAAAGGTACCAGACATATTATCACTTTTAGTCATTCAGACCATCATTATTTTCCACCATTCAGCCTCTCCAGTCACACCAGCCGCAGAAAGAGAAAAGGCCACAGCAGACGACAATAAAGGACAATTTAGGAAATACTCAGCTATTGTAAACATGTGTCAAAGGGCGAGAGATTTAAGTCCTCATGTTACATGTAATTCACCTTTAACCCAACAGATCAGCACATCAGTCTTGAATCTGAATAGTTACTTTCCCCACAGCTAATTACATGTGGAGTTACATTTACCCAGCTAGCTTTGACACTAGTCTTCTCAAGAGTAAATGTTTCTGCTGCTATCACCCCTCCTGTCACTGTCTGAATGTCATTGGATGTGTATTGCTGAGGCAGCGTGTTGAGTGCCGCATCTGCTTGAACAAACAGATGTTCTCTTCTTAGACTAAAAGCTTTGCACTAAACAATGTTGAAATTAAACTTCAGGTGTAAAACATATTGATAGTATGTTAAGTAAGGGATAATGTGCAGCGAGGCAGTCATTATGGGGATAAGAACACCCGACAGGCTGATCAGGGAGCCGGACGCAAAGAGGTTGGATCTTAATCAGCTTAAAAGACATTATCACTGCACATTATCCCGCTTATTACACAGCCAGATAGTAAACAAACTAACGACTCGACTCCCAATATTAATTGAAATGATTTTACTGTTTTGAAAATGATCATATTTCTTCCGCCAGGAAAAAAAACTCTGTTTCACAGCGCGCCAACGGCTGGAACTGCGACTAATACAACGTTACGGCAGCACTGATCGAGGTGTTTTTTTACTGTTCAAGTCTGTTCACAGTTTCTGATCCACTAACAAGTCCTTAAACCCTACAGAGCCCAGACCGTGTTCCTGTTAGTGTTTACTTCCTGTTAGTGTTTACTTCCTGTTAGTGTTTACTTTCTGTCTGTCTTCTTCTGCGGATTTATCTGACGTCCAGCGCTCCTTACTTTAACCTCTTTTCCTTTCTCTTTCTTGATCCTCCTTAACAACGGTCAATAAATCCTTGACAGCGGTCTGTACTTCTGTATTAACAATGTGTTACATGTTCTGAATTCACCAATCAGAATCGAGTATTCAACTAAGCCATCTAATAAACATGAATACATCTGATGGGCCATATATGATGGATCCAATTACTAAAACTGTGCCCACAAGTTTTAATAACACACTTATGCTTGTCTCAGTATAAGTCTTACTTTCATGTATTTGTTGGTTTGTAATGTTTTTCTCAAAAATATGTATGATGCAATTCATTTATCGAGACACACATTTCACCTCTTGTAGCATTTCTTTCTCCAAAGTTTGTATACATTTGTAAGTATGTATTGTAAAGCGCTTTGAGCACCCGGAAAGGCGCTAAATAAAAAATGCATTGAATTATTATTATTTTAAACATTTGGATCAGATTTATCATTGAAAAAAATATGATTCCCAAATCTTACCTGGATTTAAAGGAGCTTTCCACAAAACAAAAGGAATGTAGTGTTCAGTCAAATTTAGAGGTGTCATTTACTTGATCTGACTCATTAAAACATACTGTTAGTTTTAATGTAAAATATCATTAATGAACTTTGCATAACATTAGCTCAGACTCTATGGTTTTAGTAAAACATGCTTCACTTAGAGTAATCTGCATCAATAATAACAATCTCATGACACTGAAACTGTCCATTTTGATTTTACTTTTGTTAAGTATTGTGTTGTTATTTACTACTTAAGAAAAAGGTCATGTTTCTGCCACTTAAAATGTTTTTTAGAGAGAACCCAAACCTTAAAGTGTGATTCTTACATGCAGGTGTAACCCTTTTAATCAAACCCTCTTCTCTCCGACAATGTAGTGAATTAAAATGTACAAAGCTGAATCTGGTTAAACATTTTGAAAAGCTCATTCCCTGTTGAGATAAAAAACAAAACACAGCTGTTGACAACATGTGGTAGAGCTCCGGCTGTGTCTGGTCAGCAGGTGTGTGTTTCTGTTATAATCTGGCCAGCAGACTAATGTCTCACAACAGTGACAAGCAGCGAATTTACACTTTGCATCTCTCCTGTGAGTGACAGCCAATCAGCACGTGTGTGTGTGTGTGTGTGTGTGTGTGTGTGTGTGTGTGTGTGTGTGTGTGTTTGTGTGTGTGTGTGTGTGTGTGTGTGTGTGTGTGTGTGTGTGTGTGTGTGTGTGTGTGTGTGTGTGTGTATGGCACCATGTGTAATTACTAACACCACTCAAGCTCTCTGTGTGAACTCCAGGGAAATACCATTAACCTCTGGCGATGGGCTTCACAGCTACTGTAGGAGGAGGGGGGGGGGGGGGATGCCAGGAGATTATGGCTATGGAAGATGTGGGACAACAAGGTGACAAGGTACCAAACACAAGCAATCAGACAGAAATTAAACAAACAGACCGTTTACCTAGAATATACACGGTGAATTGTAATCCTTGTATTTGTAAGTTAAATCAAAAGTGGTCAAAATCCCCTCAGCACATTTTAAATCATGGCTGTGTACCTAAACCCCACAGTTGTTGCTCACTCTGCTGCTTCGTACCTACTCTGACGTATCAGTTGCTGCCAGTGATGGGAGAGTAAAAGAACCGTGGGGAAAAGTAGGGCAGGTGGCTGGGGAATAGAACTGTTGGAAATGGAAGGAAAATTGGTTACTGCAGGGCTGATGAGGTAAAGTGGAAACAGGTGAGCAGCTGAATGAGAGTTAGGTGATGTTCAGGCATCTGGCGGACATGTACAGAATGTGACATGAGCAAGTATTAAACATATATTTTTGAAAGCAAGGGATTTGCTTTATTTTTGTTTCGTGAAAAAAAAAGGACATTGTTTTTTCTCATGTGATTTATTTAATTTCTTAGATTTTTGTCAGTTTTTCTTGTCTTTGGAAGTGGTTTATTATTTTGGTTTGTATATGTTTTTTATGATTTTGTGTAAGCTAAAATGAATATGTCCTCAAAGGATATTGCTTTATTAAATACATGTATTATGTAAAATTGGATTTTTCCTAATAAATGATACAACAACAAAAGAAAAAATGCGAGGCTGATATAAAACCAAACACACTAAATGACAGATATACGAAATGACTTTTGAAAGCAAAGAGAGGTCCAAGATGGAGGAAGCTAATATAGCTTGTTAGCATTGTGGCACCATTCAGTATTAAAGGCAGCACAAAAGAGTAAAGGTTTACAGATGGCTGAAGTTTAGGGATGACACCACCCTCAATGGACTCATCTCTGGTGGGGTCCAGTCAGCCTACTGGTGGGAGATTGACCGTCTGTTGAACTGGTGCAGGGACCCCAACCCGGACCCTCACTAAAGACAGTGGAGATGGTTGGGGACTTCAGGAAGAACATCAGCTCCCTCACCAAAAAAGCCCAGCAGAGAATGATCTTCCTGAGGCAGATGAAGAAATTCAACCTCCCAAAGACGATGATGGTGAAATTCTACACCTCCATCATGGACTCCATCCTCACCTCCTCCCTCACCATCTGGTACGCTGCAGCTACAGCCAAGGACAGGGCAGCTGCAGCGTACCATCCGCTCAGCAGAGAGGCTGATCGATTGCAATCTGCCCGACTTGCACGCCTCCAGGACCCTAAGGTGGGCAGGGGAGATTGTGGCGAACACTTCCAACCCTGGACACAAACTGATTGCCCCGCCCCCCTGTGGCAGGAGGCTGTGCTCCATCAGGACCGAAACCTCTCTCAACCTGAACAGTTTATTCCCCTCTGCTACTGGCCTCATCAACAAGGCCCGGGTTCCCCACTGATACTGACCTCCCCCCTACAAACATGATTCATTACATTAATGCACAAAATGTAAACAATGTCTTGTTTTTTATTTATCTCATTCCTCCGAATATTTGAATAATTTGCCTATTTGTATACAAGCTGCCTCTCTTAATATCTGCACAGCTTTCTCCATATATTTTACATTCTTTATTTGTCTGAGTATTTTGTCATATTATATTCAACAAAATATTGAGATAACAAGTTTGCTAACCGACGTAAGCAGAAAAAAAAGGTGAACAAAATGCCAGATGGAAGTGAACAGTTAAGGCTAACAGTTATCCCACCAGCTACAGAAACAGTTCCACACTAGCCCTACAGAAAGGCACTGATGCTGTATGTCATTTCAGATACTTTTGATAAACTTCCATGTTGTAGACTACACTTTGTTTACTATGTACACTACTCCAGTACACTAGTTTTTGACAGGGTTGTATTGTCTCAAATGGAGCATGGCTCTTGTGCACTGACTGGAATTGAAGAATGCTGCTGTTAGCTAGCTTGCTAGTGTTCAAGATATCATTCGCTGACTGCATTAGACCAATACACATTGCTTTTATCTGGTAGTTCGTGAGAAAAGTACAGTAGGATTTTTGCTTCATTCATTTATAATCTACTCCTCATTTATGAACTGTGGAGTCACAAACATATTCATTTAAAAGCACAGTACAAAGAACTACTAGGGACAGTGGTAAATAGAATTTCAGAACAAGGTAATATAAAGGGAATTCTGATATCTGTTGGGGAGAAGGAAGAGAGTAATTTTGAATCTCACCTCTTGCTCTATGGCACTTTTGGACAGGATATTACTTTCTGTTCCACAGAGGTATACATTTCCTTTATGGGCTCATCTAGAGATTGGAGACCCAGCAGCTTTTTTTCTCAGAGAGACAGTATTACATATTCCTTTATCTACCATTGAACCAGAAGTCTTTCATGCTCTCTCTTACACACCTATGGCGGTTTAATTTTCCTTATTGCAAGGGAGGCATCTGTACAAATGTGGCTGCATATGAGAGCTGAAAACATGCTGGAATATAAATAGAACAATGCCTTGTTGGGGCAACCACTTGGTTGGTAAAGGAGTCAAGAGGAGGTCCTTCAGCATCAGCCAGTACAGGCCCTGTACCATGGCCGTATCAGAGGGTCTTTAACATTGAGCACGGCTCAGGAATAAATCTGAATAAAATCCATCATGCAGGAGCCGGGGAGATATTTTAAACCTGAATATTTCCAACTATAATTTACATCACTGTCAGATTTTAGTATCTATTTATTGTAATTTCTTGATGGTTGAGATAATGGAGTGCAGCTGTCTCACATTTGTGTTACTATGCTATTGTGGTTCCTAAATGCAGAAGATTTGAGGCTATGGGATGGTTCCCTTCGTCCAAACTAAATGTCATAGAAAGGGTTATGTATATTGGGTTGTGTAATGTCTTATCAGTTCCTCTCTGGTATCCCAGAGCAATAAAATAATGTTACCAAGTGAACCTGTTTTACCCCAGTCATCAAACCTATGCTGTTCATTTCAGATTTGTTTAAAGCATGGAGCTTTAGAGTTGTTCCCTTCCTCAGAAACATTGAGGCAAAGCCGGCCTCACCATGTCTGCAATATTTATTCAATTTTAACAAATTAGCACCATTCAAAGCATGGGAAATGAGCTTAACTATATCCTGAATGTATAAGAAAACTTCAAATTGTCACAAGTCATCATCATTGTCATCATCGTCATCATCATCGTCATCGTCATCGTCATCATCATCATCATCGTCATCATCATCATCATGTTGCATAGTAGCAGCTGAAAGGTTTTTTTGTCCTTAAAAGTAATTTCTAAATCTAAATCTGTCAACACCCATTTGTTTATTAATTAAAAAAGACGTAATAGATAATAATAATAATAATAATAATAATAATAATAATAATAATAATAATAATAATAATAATAATAAAATCAAAATAAGACAGGGATAAATGGGTTACCTCTTTGAAGCATGGATTTGCTCATTTAATGAATTGTATGGTTGTCTTGAGCAGATGACCTGAACGATTGGTGGTGCAGGATCAAAGTGTGTTTAATGTCCTAATCCCCAACAATTTGGGGAGAGTATTTGCATCCTCTGGTAAACTTAAATGTTCTCTAAGGATTTAGAGAAATAGGATTAAATATCATTTCTTGTGTAAAAAGTATCTTTGTCCTGAAGAGAGGCAAGAGGGACAGCATGGTGATTTAATAAAGACAGCTAAAATGATCTGGCCAGTAGCTATGAAGAAACGTTCTCTCTTATGAAGACATATTTCTATTAGCAAAATGTGGGATGGATGGATAGTTAGATAGATATATAAATTGATCGCCATCATTAAGCCTCACTGCTAGCAGGTTAAACATAATTTTAATTGTATGCACAATCCATGTGTACATTCCACATTAAATCCCAAAACCAGCTCTGCTTCAAACTCCCCACAGAGCAAATTATCTAAGGGAAAATGTTTGCAGAGTTTGGAGCAGTGTTTACCTGGTTGGTTATGTTGCACCGGCCAGCAGCTCAGTCCAGCAGCTCAGTCACCAGGCCAAGCCTCGACAGCCAGCAAACAGTTTGACAAAGGGCTTTTAGTTTTTGTTTATTTTATGCCAATCTGTATGGGTGTGGCCACAACCAGCTTAAGCTTTTAGTTTAGCGCAATGCCGTTTGGATAGCACTGACATGGCCTAAATCAGAACAGAGTGTAAGAAGCAATAACTTTGATATTCTACATATCGTATCAGCTAGCCAAATCTAACCTTTGATCCTCTTATCCCAATTGTCCTAAAGGTGCATTCAGACACACTCTGCCGCATCAGCTTGAAGGGACTTCTACCTCTTCTATCTCAGATTGTTCTCCTTTAATTGGCTGTGAAGGAAGGATTGACAAATGTAATACCCAACCGCTGTGGGTTCGTCAGCCACACAGTGCCTATTTTTCAAAAATACGTATATTTTGCATCGTGTCAGCACCAATTGAAAAACAACTAACTGGGAAGACTCTCTATGCTCCATGATGGTTGGTCAATCATTGGCTCGATGCTAAGTTTTTCATGGAAAAAGCTGCCTGCTGGAGACCTGGTTGATAAAAGCAGAGTTTACAGGCCAAAGACTACAAAAATCAAGTTCAACAATCAAAAAAAAATCCTAACTCAGGAGGTCTAACGGTTTGAACACCAGAGAATTCATTATTGCACAATTCTTTAGTCATGTGACTTTGTTTACAATCCTAGTGTGTTGGTATTTGGGCAATTTGAACCTGACAAGAATGCAATTATGCATGGCTCAGAATAAACAAAACCAACTGTAAGTGAGATTAAACACTAAGATGCTAAGCAGTGCATATACAGAGTGTGTGTGTGTGTGTGTGTGTGTGTGTGTGTGTGTGTGTGTGTGTGTGTGTGTGTGTGTGTGTGTGTGTGTGTGTGTGTGTGTGTGTGTGTGTGTGTGTGTGTGTGTGTCTGTGTGTGTGTGTGTGTGTGTGTGTGTGTGTGTGTGTGTGTGTGTGTGTGTGTGTGTGTCTGTGTGTGTGTAGTGGAACTGCAGGATTGTGTCTAAAGCTTTATTGAGGCAAGTTAATCCATGAACTGCAGGCCTCAGCTGTCATCACCATTCTGCCAGGCTGAAAATAATTACATTTTAAATGGCTGAGCAAACAACAGCCACCACATTAGTGTGTTAATTCAGGCCAATCACTTCTACTAAAGAATGGAAATAACAGGAGGAAGCACTGTCTCATTCTGTCCCCCTCAGACCCATAAATGCACAGGAGTCGTTCCTGCCCCAGGTGACCATTTCTAACATTTGATTATTTATTTATATTCCTAAATCTGCATAATCATTTTGGCTATAGGTCATATGAGAACAAGATGGGGGACTTCACAGATAGCATGCATTATTCATGATTCGCAGTATACAGTGGGTGCCAGAGGTTTACAAGATGTGTGAGGGAGATTTTCTGAATTCATTCTTTTCTTTATCACACAAAAGCTTCTTGGACTGGGAGTACCTGGGGCACCAGATAGAGCACAAAGTGTGTAATGAAGAAAATGGTGAGAAGATGAGGTAACAAAGATAATTTTAAAAAACCCTGCAGTGCCCCATCCGCGCTGAATCCTAGCCCTGTTCCAACACCAACATTTGACTTCGCAAGGAAATCTACTTCTTTGTGAGGTGGATTTATTGCCTGTAGGGGCAAATGATAATAGATAGCTTGTGTAACAATAAACTTTTGCTATCTACTGCTATTTATTAGCTTCAAAAGTAACCATATCTGTAAATCTTCATGTGGAGGGCTGTGAAAATACAAGAGCAAACCAGCAACAGAGTGCACTACAACATCTTATTACAAATATAACATGACTTGGATAAGGTCAACTTTAATGGCCGATTTCCAAACGCAAGGGGTCATCAATGCTCTTGATATTGCGGTTGTTCTCAGAGGACAAGAGGCTGCTGCATGTGTGTGTTTCGATGGATGGATGGCGTATAGCTTCAGATCAGAGATAAATGACTTCATTAAAGTGTAAGCCTCAGAAAGCTGGAATGAGCCACATCTTCCCCCTCTGTGCCACTGCAGATTATGAACACCATAAATCAATACATTTCTGTAAAAGGATAATGTTCCCCTGCCTGCGACATCCAACCTCCCAACTGTGGGGGTGACACAGTTAAGGACGTTCACATTCCGCAGTTATTTCTGCTTTGAGAGGACGCTGGGGATATGGGGGTAATGGTGGCGGGTTTGGGGACTTGCAGGTGAACACGGTATTATGATGGCGGTGAACATGTGCTCGGCTAGTACTGAGATCTGTTGACTTGTCATGTCAGGTTACCTTGAAAGTGGTTAAAATGTAAAGATTTTGTCTTTGCAGCACGTCTGGATTTCAGATGGGGGCCTACTCAGTCCAAATGAAGTGTTTTATTGAGCCTGATTTTTATTTGTTCCATAAAAAATGAATAAATGTTCCCTGAACATGTGGAAGCAATCAAAACCGAAATGGACCGAAGCTGTAAGCTAAAGGGGAGTGCTAAATGAAGTATAATGATACAACTGTAAAATACGCTGCGTTCCATTTACATTGGAAGTCAGAGAGCATAACTAGGAGTAACATCACACCCGAGTTGACTGCGTTCCAGTAGCACAAGCTGGAAAGTTCAGGTCCCCTCAGTTTAGCCATTGTTAGCAAGACCGGTTGATACCTACGCTTTATTGTTTATAGAAGATGAGCAGTACCAAATGTACAGCTGATTTAATGTGAAACAAATACAGGAGCTCTAAATGATTTATTATCGAAGTGTTCTCTTAATGTCCATTTTGAATGAGGATCTCGTGAATGACGAGTGTGAGTGTCTGGCTCACGCTTGGTTTAAAAAGGACGGAAGGAGATGGATGGGCTCAAAACAAAACAGAGTTTATTCACACCAAATGAGACTGTGCCAGCCACGTAGGCAAATAAACAGAAAACGTGCCTGTTGCCGTCTTCCTCAATTACTTGAGGTGCCAGAGGGAGTCCCCCTCTCAGGACCTTGCTACTGCAAGAGAGCAGAACCAGGTTACCAGCATGCTTTTATGTAGTGACTTATTACCTGAATCCAATCAGCTGTCTGGCCTACGGCTGAGCCACTCCCACCACTCCAGCAACCGGCGCTCTAACCCCACTGCCACAGCGAGGTATCTCCGAGTTTCCAAGGAGGAAGTCCGACCTCTTGTACTTCAACTTTCCAGTGTATCTTGTAGTTCCCCCTTCTGAAAACATGAGAATGTACATGCCAACAATTTCTTGCAAACACAGTCAGGCACACAAGCGTAGTCTATTTTTAATAATGAATGTTTTGTTTTGTTTCAATTAATAGTTACCTTAAAATGACTTTGATTTCACGTAACCCATGCAGGACAGGGCAAGGCAAGGTTAAAGAGAACAGAACTTCCCATATTCAACAAACAAAGTCAGCATAAACGCAGGGATTTAAAAACAGGCTGAGCTAATGAGGGGATGAGGTTCAGGTGTACAGGAGGACAGGTGGTTCAGGGCTGAAGGGAAACAGGTGGAACTCATAAGACCAGGACAGACAATCAAACAGGAGGGAAACCCAAGAAGTAGAAATAGACGGATAAAATATTTAAATGTAATAAATAATTTTTAAAAAGTTCACTAGCAGGGACCGTTCCACAACGATGTGATGTGTGTAGGTTTATTGAAAGAGTTACAATTAATTGATATGGAGGGGGTGATGATGTTATTATGACCGATGCCTTCGGTTGGTCTGGTCTGGGAGGATGTGTTGTGGTCCGTGCAGATGGAGACTCTGAGTGGGAGTTCCGGCTCCAGCATGGTTCCGCTCAGGCAGATTAAGGCCCCCCAGATGATTCCTAGAATTTAGGGTTTTTAATATATAGACAACTTAAATATGAATGTGGACGGGCAGATGATGGGGGGGGGGGGGGGTTGAAGGGATGAAGGCATGTAGTGGAGTATTGTTAGACGGGGTCGATGGGTGAAAGGATGAAGGAGTTTGGCTAAGTGTGAAGTAGAAGGGGAACTGTATAAGTAGAAGGGAGAGGGAGGGGGGGGTTGAGATAAGCAAGACAAGCAATAGCCGGATGTTTGACCGGATATAAATAGGCTTAGCTGTGATTGGAGATGGGGTTGAGGCGTGGCCATGCTCCTGAACCTAGGTTAACAAGTAAACTTCATTTCATGACAAATTTAGAAATGCATACAAATTATAAATTTGACTCATTTTATTCAGAGAAGGCTCCTGCCACGTGGACATCATGTGACGCATTACAGGGACTGCTGTTATTCCAAATGTAAAACCTTTTAAATGATTGTTAGTTAACACATACAGTTGAATTCAACCAAGTTGTAGCAGTTTAACATTGTGTTGTCCTGCTGCAACATATCAAACATGCTTACTTTACTGTGCTGTAATGAATAAAGAGAACTGGATACAGGGTTGGAAGTTGGGCCCGTTCAATCATATGAAAGTTGCTCAGTGGCTCATGAAGCCAAAATGGCCTGACTAAAAAAAAATCTAGGTCAATAGAGCCCTGCCTCCAATCTGCAGCATCACAGCCGGTCTGAGCTCAGTCAGATGAAAGGAGAGGGAAAGTACAGTAACTGTTCAGCTTTAAGCACATTTGACAACTTTCAGACCCAAGTGAATTAAAGGTTTCCTATTGTGCTATATTTCAACAATATATTGTAGGGCAATACAAAACATGTCTGTGAAGTGTTTTGCTCAAAATACCAAACAGATCCCCCATTGTAGCATGCCTCATCCCCCTCCATCTCAGTCCTGTTCCTGAAGTGCTGATTCTGTGACTGTAGCTTTAAATGTGAGCTGACCTGAAGCTGGCCACGCCCCTTTGGAGCTTCATGATGTCTCTCTAGAGCAGCGATACTCAACCCGCGGCTCGCGAGCCGCATGCGGCTCCTTTAAGACTAGTTGCGGCTCTTTTAAGTCCCACTTAAAAAAAATAAAAATCTCAAAAAATCTTTAAAAAACGAAAAACAAAAACATTGTCAGCAGAATTCATCAACATTTCATTATCACTCACATGTCACGTGTATTAAGCCGCCCCTCCCCCCTCCCTCTGAAAGACCAATCACAAATGATTTCAGGTTTCCCGCTCTGATTGCAGGTGTGCGAGATAAATGCTCCGTCACACTGGGAAAACTAGCTTACAGCACTACGCAAAAATGGCAAAGGAATATAGGAAAAGAAAATATGAAGAGGAATATCGAACATTTAAAGAGGACTGGGAACTCGAGTTTTTCTTCGTCTCCACCGGTTCGGGAAAATGCATCTGCCTGCTTTGTGACAACGTCATTTCACAATTTAAAAGGTCCAATTTGCAGCGCCATCACGACACAAAACACCCGAAGTTCAGTACCGACTTTCCGAAAGGTGGAGAGCTGAGGGCGAAAAGCTGGCGAGACTCAAACAGAACCGAACTGCTCAAAAAAACTTATTCCACACTAATACGAGTGAAAGAGCGACAGAGGCATCCTACAAAATCACACATGAACTGATGAAACAGATGAAGCCATATACTGATGGAGAAATGGTGAAGGATTGCATACTGCTGGCTTGTTCAACGTTGTTTCCTGAGAAAAAAGACCTGGAACGAGAGCAGAAAAAATTCAACTGTCGGATTGTACTGTAGCTAGGAGGGCATCAAACATTTCAGAGAACATTGCACATACTCTTAAGGACAAACTGTCATCCGCTGAGTTTGTCAGCCTTGCAATGGACGAAAGCTTGGATATCAATGACACGCCACAATTACTCATCTTTATCCGAGCCATCAACAGTAAGTTTGACATTACAGAAGAACTGCTTGACATGGTTTCACTGGAAAATGGAACAACGGGCATTGAAATAAAAAACGCTGTGCTGGAAACATTAGAAAAGTTTAACATTGGACCAGAAAAATCACAGCATTCACAACAGATGGCGCACCGGCGATGCTTGGTAAGAGGAACGGAGCCGTGGCTTTGCTGAAAGAAACGCTGAAAAAACGGCGGGGTTGCTGCTGAGGGTATTTTCTCATACCATTGTATTGTGCATCAACAAGCCTTGTTTGCTAAGTTCAAATGTCTGAATGAAGTGATGGCAAATGTAATCGAAGTGGTTAATTATATCAGGGCCCGTGCAAGAAACCACCTAAATTTTAAACTGCTGTGTGAGGAGTTTAACACTCACTATGGAGATTTGGTGTTACACACCGAGATCAGATGGCTGTCTAAAGGACGTATGCTTGCACATTTCATGGACCTGCTTGAACCCCTGAAATCCTTCATTGTCGGCGAAGGGGAGACTTCCCGATTTTCCTTTTTGGATGATGAAGAGTGGGTGCTGTCTGTTGCGTTCCTGTGTGACATTACGCAGCACTTGAACGAACTTAATCTCAAGATGCAGGGAAGAAACAAGACCGTGTATGAGCTCTACACAGCTGTCAGAGTATTCTCTGACAAACTGGATGTACTTGAACGAAGTGTCCGTGGTTCTGATTACCGTTTCTTCCCCACCGTGCAGAAAGTGATGGCGATGCATGCAGACGCTCTCCTGCCCTGTCAATCACAATTCTGTGACGTGCTAACTGAGCTCAAGCAAAACTACACATCAAGATTCCAAGACTTCAAGGACCATAGCAATATTTTTGGTAACACTCCATAATAAGGGTCCATAATAAATAGCATACTAGTCATTACTTAACCCTTTAATTAACATTTGCAAATTGTTACTAAAATATCTATTTGCCATTACTTAATGTTTTTGTCATCATTAATTAAATATTAGTTATCTGCATAAAATCTGTATGTTAATGTTTTAACAAATAGAAAACAATCTATTAACTAATATTGTATTTTATATTTGTTAATAGTTAACTAAATGTATTTTGGCACTAATTAACAGTTATTTCTTACATTATTAAAATGTTAAATGTGTATATTCAAACTATATGTTAATATAAAAGTTATTGACATATTATTGTTTAACTAATTGTTATTAAACTGTTTCTGCCTATCCCAATATGAACCACTCCTCATAGGACCCTTATAATAAAGTTGGTTAAGTAAGGGATAACGGCCGCCGAGAACAGCATTTCGTTTCAGAGGGAGATAAGCTTAATTAGAGTAATATATAGCTATCAGCGTGGGGCCCCTTATAATAAAGTTGGTTAAGGGTTATTAATATATTAGTAATATATAACTATCAGTATTGGGGACCCTTATAATAAAGTTGGTTAAGGGTTATTAATATATTAGTAATATATAACTATCAGTATTGGGGACCCTTATAATAAAGTTGGTTAAGCTTAATTAATATATTAGCAATATATAAACTATCAGTATGGGGGACCCTTATAATAAAGTTGGAACAGTAATTATTAATTATTTACAAATATTAAAGACAACAAATATTTTACACTGGGTCTCTCACACTGGAAATGATTGATCACAGCACACACTGTTGGGAAGGGGGATGAAAACACTTTATTTATAAAGTTAAAGAACTCTCCAAAAGCTTTTATTTTCTGGAAAACTGACCACTTAAAGGAGAATTCCGGCAGTTTTCACTTTTTGGGGTTAATATCCCATCTTGTGTAGGCCAAGGGAAGTTTTTGAAAGGGAAAAACCGCGAGAAATTTTCATGCGTGCTGCGCAAAGTTGTCCAACTGCGCAGATTTCAATGAAAGCGCGGCCAAGCGGGCAAGAAGTTAACCTTCTCTGAAGCTCTTAGCGTGTATCAAAACGCTTTTGAACGATTTGGCCGTGGTGTCTGTATCAATACAAACACTATCCAGTGGCTAACCATACCATTAGCTAGCACAGACATGATACATTTTGAGTTTTCAGAAACGGCGCACCTACCACTCTCAGCTTCCGTCTTCCACAGGCGTCCGCACAAATTGATCGCCGAAGTGATACATTATAGTAATCCATTTTATGTTTGTCACCAAAGACGACCCTCAGGAACCGAACTACACGTCTGCCATGTTTCTTATTCTTTCCTAGCAAACAGCTGACTCGTTTGAACACCCATTTTCGCCGTGATGTCACAGCGTCACCTGCGCAGCGGGCAGGAGCGCACATTCACTCATTATTCAGCTGCGGGAGAGAAGCACCTGCGGGATTTTACTCTTTAACCAGTTGAGATGGCTAGTAGTTCGTCAGATTCGGAGGTTGGAATGGAGGAGTTTGACGAGTTTGATGGTCGGGGTTATCTGTTTGAACCGGAATACACAGATGAAGAGTTGTTGGCACAAGATGCTGCGAGTGTTTTCACCCTCCGTATTCTCCGCCCGCTGCGCAGGTGACGCTGTGACATCACGGCGAAAATGGGTGTTCAAACGAGTCAGCTGTTTGCTAGGAGAAGAATAAGAAACATGGCAGACGTGTAGTTCGGTTTCCTGAGGGTCGTCTTTGGTGGACAAACATAAAATGGATTACTATAATGTATCACTTCGGCGATCAATTTGTGCGGACGCCTGTGGAAGACGGAAGCTGAGAGTGGTAGGTGCGCCGTTTCTGAAAACTCAAAATGTATCATGTCTGTGCTAGCTAATGTATGGTTAGCCACTGGATAGTGTTGTATTGATACAGACACCACGGCCAAATCGTTCAAAGCGTTTTGATACACGCTAAGAGCTTCAGAGAAGGTTAACTTCTTGCCCGCTTGGCCGCGCGTTCATTGAAATCTGCGCAGTTGGACAACTTTGCGCAGCACGCATGAAAATTTCTCGCGGTTTTCCCTTTCAAAAACTTCCCTTGGCCTACACAAGATGGGATATTAACCCCAAAAAGTGAAAACTGCCGGAATTCTCCTTTAAGTGGTCAGTTTTCCAGAAAATAAAAAGCTTTTGGAGAGTTCTTTAACTTTATAAATAAAGTGTTTTCATCCCCCTTCCCAACAGTGTGTGCTGTGATCAATCATTTCCAGTGTGAGAGACCCAGTGTAAAATATTTGTTGTCTTTAAATATTTGTAAATAATTAATAATTACTGTTCCAACTTTATTATAAGGGTCCCCCATACTGATAGTTATATATTGCTAATATATTAATTAAGCTTAACCAACTTTATTATAAGGGTCCCCAATACTGATAGTTATATATTACTAATATATTAATAACCCTTAACCAACTTTATTATAAGGGTCCCCAATACTGATAGTTATATATTACTAATATATTAATAACCCTTAACCAACTTTATTATAAGGGTCCCCCATACTGATAGTTATATATTGCTAATATATTAATTAAGCTTAACCAACTTTATTATAAGGGTCCCCAATACTGATAGTTATATATTACTAATATATTAATAACCCTTAACCAACTTTATTATAAGGGGCCCCACGCTGATAGCTATATATTACTCTAATTAAGCTTATCTCCCTCTGAAACGAAATGCTGTTCTCGGCGGCCGTTATCCCTTACTTAACCAACTTTATTATAAGGGTCCTATGAGGAGTGGTTCATATTGGGATAGGCAGAAACAGTTTAATAACATTTAGTTAAATAATAATATGTCAATAACTTTTATATTAACATATAGTTTGAATATACACATTTAACATTTTAATAATGTAAGAAATAACTGTTAATTAGTGCCAAAATACATTTAGTTAACTATTAACAAATATAAAATGCAATATTAGTTAATAGATTGTTTTCTATTTGTTAAAACATTAACATACAGATTTTATGCAGATAACTAATATTTAATTAATGATGACAAAAACATTAAGTAATGGCAAATAGATATTTTAGTAACAATTTGCAAATGTTAATTAAAGGGTTAAGTAATGACTAGTATGCTATTTATTATGGACCCTTATTATGGAGTGTTACCATATTTTTTTTACTTGTGAAAAACCCATTCCTGATTGAGGTCAATGAAATGAAGCAAATAAGCGACCAGCTCGGACTTGTGCAGCTTCAAATGGAGTTTGTGGAGTTAAAGAGCTCAGATGAACTTCAGCGTCAGTTTCGGATTATAGATGTCGTGACTTTTGGAAACTGGTGGGGCATCTACCAAATATCTCCAGACTGGCAAGACGCCATCATCTCAATGTTTCCGTCCACATACCGGTGTGAAGCAGCACTCTCTGCGCTCTCAAAAATAAAATGTCGCAACCGAAACAGATTGAGTCTGCAGCACACAACAGAGGCCCTTCGGATCGCCGTTTCCAGCACAGAGCCCGACTTCAAATCACTGGTGCGGCAGAAGGAGTGTCAGAAATCACATTGAGTGTGAAGTAAGCACAACATTACTCTTCTGACAACCCCTGCTGTCTATAATCTGCTGTTATATGGACTGTGATGATCAGTAAACATGCTGTCTGTTATCTGTTGTAATGGGCAGTGATGATCAGCAATGTGTGTTTTGTGGTTGCAGTGAAAATAATAAATCACAGTTATTGCACTGTACATTATGCTTTTCATTCCTTAGTAACATATTACTATTATCCATATTCTCAAATGCATAATGGTTTCAGGGAGGAAAGGAGCGTTTTTGGATTGTGGCTCTTGCAAAAATATTTTTTCGTCAATGTGGCTCCTGATTAGGACAAGGTTGAGTACCACTGCTCTAGAGAGAAGTTTTTAACAGGAGTTCAATGTAAAGCCAGCCCACATTTCTGATATGACATCAGGTCCGAAGCAAATCTGGATAAGTTTGTTTGTACCCCCGTTTTTAGACACGTTGAGTCACCTTACACACACAGGGACAGATATTTATGTATAAAAGACATCAAAAAGTGCATTTTGCATAATAGGGGAACTTTAAATTAGAGCTTTGATAGTGGTTGTACTGGGTAGCTGATTTAATTAAAACAGAAATACCTGCTGATTTACAGATGTCTCTTTCCCAATGGGAAGTTGTAGTACCACCATTTGGCCTCTACGACAATTAGCTTCAATGCTCAACGCTTTTCCTGAGGGTTTGGCTTTAATTAAAAAATAAGCAAACGTTAGTTATTTGTATTCAGTCTTCATTGTCTTTTATTTATTATTAAAGCATGGCCAGGACTTAGAGAGTAGGCGGCTCAATGCCACCATTTAAAGTGACTTTCCCAAATATAATGCACTTTAGAAGCACTAGCTATCCGTCACTATTTATTCCATCATTAATGACACCTGAGGTGAAAATATGTTGTACAAACAAGCAACACCTTGTTCACTTAGTAAGATGCTGTTCTAACATGGTGTGCAGGCATTGGTGAAGAGTAAGCATGTGACATCATGTTCAATGACTTCTTGACCTTCATTATGACGTATTCAAATAGTCTTGAATTTTGAAAACTGACCTTTTGGTAAACTTTCAGAATTCAGAGCTCAGATTTTCAGAAACCTCAGATTGAGGAGGAACAATGCGGTTTTCGTCCTGGTCGTGGAACGACGGATCAGCTTTTTACTCTAGCAAGGATCCTGGAGGAGGCCTGGGAGTACGCTCATCCGGTCTACATGTGTTTTGTGGATTTGGAGAAAGCGTATGACCGGGTTCCCAGGGAGATACTGTGGGAGGTGCTGCGGGAGTATGGAGTGAGGGAGTCTCTACTCAGGGCCATCTAATCTCTGTACTCCCAAAGCGAGAGATGTATCCGGTCCCTTGGTAGTACGTCAGACTGATTTCCGGTGAGGGTTGGCCTCCGCCAGGGCTGCGCTTTGTCACCAGGCCTGTTTGTAATATTCATGGAGAGGATTTCGAGGCGTAGTCGTGGAGGAGGGGGTCTGCAGTTCGGTGGGCTAAGGATTGCACCTCTCCTTTTTGCAGATGATGTGGTCCTAATGGCTTCATCGGTCTGTGACCTTCAGCACTCACTGGATCGGTTCGCGGCCGAGTGTGAAGCGGCTGGAGGAGGATCAGCAGCTCCAAATCTGAGGCCATGGTTCTCAGCAGGAAACCGATGGACTGTTCACACCAGGTAGGGAATAAAGCCTTACCCCAAGTGAAGGAGTTCAAGTATCTCGGGGTCTTGTGCTCGAGTGAGGGAACAATGGAGCGTGAGATGGGCCGGAGAATCGGAGCAGCGGGAGCGGTACTGCAGTCGCTTTACCGCACCGTTGTGACGAAAAGAGAGCTGAGCCAGAAGGCAAAGCTCTCTGTCTACCGGGCCATCTTCGTTCCTACCCTCACCTATAGTCATGAAGGATGGGTCATGACCGAAAGTACGAGATCGCGGATACAAGCAGCCGAAATGGGATTTCTCCGCAGGGTGGCTGGCATCTCCCTTAGGGATAAGGTGAGAAGTTCAGTCATCCGGGAGGGACTCGGAGTAGAACCGCTGCTCCTTCGCGTTGAAAGGAGCCAGTTGAGGTGGTTCGGGCACCTAGTGAGGATGCCACCTGGGCGCCTCCCTAGGGAGGTGTTCCAGGCATGTCCAGCTGGGAAGAGACCGAGGGGTAGACCTAGGACCAGGTGGAGGGATTATATCTCTTCGCTGGCCTGGGAGCGCCTTGGAATCCCCCAGTCAGAGCTGGTTGATGTGGCCAGGGAAAGGAAAGTTTGGGGCTCTCTGCTGGAGCTGTTACCTCCGCGACCCTGAAGGAAAAGCGGGAGAAGATGGATGGATGGATGGATGGATGGATGGATGGATGGATGGATGGATGGATGGATGGATGGATGGATGGATGGATGGATGGATGGATGGATGGATGGATGGATTTAACCCATCCTATTGCTAGGAGCAGTAGGCACCGCCCCAGGAGCGATGGGGGTCGGGGTGTCCGGTTCCTTGCTCAAGGGCACCACAGCAGAGCCTAGGAGGTGAACTGGGACCTCTCCAAGTACCAATCTACACTCCATATAAATATAGATTTTTTTATTTTATTTTTATTTTACACTCCGGCGACCCTACAATTACCAGTCCAAGCCCCTACTGACGGACAACGTTAAGTGTGTGGTGCCACATTTGGTACAGATATCCAGGTTGCTCAGAGGACACAATATGTTCGGTGATCGCTTGCATGTAAAAGTTTTAACTTTTTAAATATGCAACTCGATTGCCACACAAATTGATCTGTAATCTTCATACAGAACCATCAATCAAAGTTTATTTATATAGCTCAATATCACAAATTCTACATTTATCTCAGTGGACTTCACAGTCTGTACAGAATATGAATATGACACCTTCAGTCCTTGGACTCTCACATCGGACAAGGAACAACTTCCATAGAAACCCCACGGTTAATTGACCGCCATCAATATGTCCAATATTTGTATTTGGTTATTGCCAAAATATCTGAACAAAAAAAAAAACGTACCATCTGCAGATTTTGTGTTTTTTGTGCTGCTTCAGAAATGTTTGCATGCTAACATGCTAACAAATGTGTGCTAACAAAGTAAACATAATATATTTTCTCACCTAATTTAGAACTTTTGAGTAAAACAAAAAAAACTTGTGATGGTTCCATCTTTGTTCCTTCCAGACTAAAACCGTTTGGCAGTGTTTCACAGCTGAACAATTAAACCAATAATCACTATGCTATTAAGAAAAATGTAGTTTTATCATCAATCTTTCTAAATGGATTTTGACAGCAAAGAACTTCCAACACATCAGAAGAGGATGACTCTGACTGGATGGTATCTGATATTTAATAAAAGGCAGTAATTGTCCCATTGTATTAGAAATCCAGCATAGGGTTCTTATCCAAATCAAAATGGATGATGCATCATTCTTGTCACTGTCTGCGATGTACTCTGTAATGTAGAAGAATAAAAGCTAGAAAAAAGTCCAGAAATACTGTAGATCATGCATTTTCCGTCCATTTGCTTTTTTGGCTCGTTGTTTGAGCAATTTCAATTGACTGACTAAGAAAAATCAATGGTCAGGCCAAAAAAAAGCACATGTCCCCTGAGGTCTGAGTTCTTAATAAAATTTGGCAAAGGCAAATTAATTTAGTAATGTTGCACTTCATACCCTGGAATCCCTGCGAGAGTTAGACTCAGAGCTTCTGAACTCCTTGCTTCAGGCCTGCAGTGTGTGGTGAGCACTTCACCCGTAGCTATCCGCTGATCGAACTCAAACTTGTGTGTAATTGTATAGAGATCCTCTCTCGACCTTTACTGTCGGGAGAGAAATAGGGGCCATCATTCATCCTTGCCATTACCAGCCTGCCTGCCGTGAATAATGCAATTTGTATCCTCTATGGAGTGCATCCAGAACAACAGGCACTCCAATAAACAAACAGCAGATCGCAGTAGAAATCCACTTACAGGGGCAGCCTGGCAAACGCCACGGCCATTAGAAGCCCACTCAGGTCCCATCATTTCAGGCCGATAGATCCCTACCTTATCTGTTTTAGAATGGGCCTATATGATAATGAGCCTGCCAGCTTCGTTCTCCTGAAGTGCTGGATCACACGCAGAGACCTGGAAGCCCACACACACACACACACACACACACACACACACACACACACACACACACACACACACACACACACACACACACACACACACACACACACACACACACACACACACACACACACACACACACACACAGTCATGCAGGAAATGATTCATTGGAGATTTGTGGAACCTGAAAGTAAAGGTGAAGGTCAGTATTTGACCTTTTGTGGGCACTAACAGCAGTCAGGAAATGGATCAGTCAGGCAGAGGATGAAGTGTGTATGACTCTTTGTAAGTGTTTGTGTGTGTGTGTGTGTGTGTGTGTGTGTGTGTGTGTGTGTGTGTGTGTGTGTGTGTGTGTGTGTGTGTGTGTGTGTGTGTGTGTTTGTGTATGTGTGTGTGTGTGTGTGTGTGTGTGTAGTGGTGAGCCCTGATGGAGTATATGAGAGGAACACAGTTTATAATGAGAGCAGATGAAGTGTTGTTGCAGAGGGTAGTCACATACTTGATTTCTGACTGTGATCCTGTGTTCTCGTTGTGGCAAAATGATTTTTATTTCTAACATGTTTGATATTGACTTGATTAATCCCAGCTTTCTACTTCAAACGTGCAGAATTGAAGTCTTTTTCACAGTTTTGGCCATTGTTATGTTAAGTGGCTAACTAATTTCATTTATGGCCTAATACTATGCGATTAGAGTTATAAAATACATGTTTCAGTTATGCTTTGTGGTTCATTTACTGACCAGGTTTTGACAAAGATAAAAAAAAAGGTTTTGATATTTTTTATTCATGTCTTTTTTTTAAACTGTCCTCATGAATCTGATAGTTTTATTGGAGTGGTATAATGATTGTGTTGGCCTCCTGGATTAAGTGTTGTAATAAACTATGTATTCTGTGTGGTTAATCCTTGCAGTTTATGGGCTCACACACAAGTTGACCGGACGAAGACACAAACCTGAACATTTCTATGTGTGATTCCTGCTAAGTAACATCAGTGATATGACTCAACCTGCCATTTCTCAAACTGCTTTGTGTCAGTCAAAAACCTAAAATGATAGATTTGTTCGGGGACTGTTCTAGACATGGCTATAAAACTTTGCCAGATAATGAATTAAAGCTTTTATTCTCAGTGTCAAATGATTTGTCCCATAGGCTTGGATCCACTAATGACCACTTGAGGGTCTATATATCATCCTGGTGTTTAAATCAGTGGCTTTTACTGCTTTGTTGTTGTGAGCGAGGGCTTGATCACTTGAATTTGTATTTGTAAAGTTATGTGATTGTTGGCACAGTCCTGTTCTTTCTTGGTCTGTTTCAAACCATATTCAGACCGCCTCTCCATGTCCCGCCTGCCACGACAAGATAATCCTGCCGTCTCCCGTAAAATGTCGGCATCTGTCATCTTTTATAATCTGCTGGAGCTCGCCAAGGAACATTGAGCAGGAGGGAACGGAGGAGCGGCCAGCATCGTTCCCAATGCGATAGCCAATTAGAGGGGGTATTATCTCCTCATGTGGAGAGGCTTTTAGCCCCCCTGACCGCCCTCCGGCAGGGGACAGGGGGGGCTACAGGACTGGGAAGAGGAGACATACAATGCTACGTGACACTGCCAGGACAGGAAGTGGAAGTAAAGGCGTTATTTCCCTTCGTCGGGCACAACATGATAGCACTTGAAGTGAGCTGAAGCTGAGCCCCCGAGGACAGAGATCGTCGGCATGGCCTCATTGCCTCACACTGCTTTAAATTCACATCAACACTTCACAGCTTAGGGCGCAATGTAAATCCTTCACCCTTTATATGATTGATGTTGCACATAGTGGACTAAAATACATCACTGTGCTATGTGGGGGGGTTATATGTACCTTGCATTCCTGGGTCTTTTGTGTTTTCTCTAGTATTTCTCCTTCCTGAGATCAGAAGGTAAAGGTGAGGTTTCGGTGATGGCTACGCCTGGATTCTGAGTCTTGACTGTGCCTGGAACCTGAGTTTTGTTATGAGTCATGCCTCTCGCTGTGGTCCTGAGTCTTGGTATGAGTCCTGCCTGTGCCTGTTGCTGTGGTCCTGAGTCGTGGTATGAGTCGAGGTATAACAATAATAATAATTTCAATTTGTATAGCGCCTTTCTTGGTACCCAAGGCCGCTTTCCATGTTGTGAGAACAGAGAGAAAACAAATAAACAAACAAAAAAAAGTAGGGCAAATAGAAAAATAAATAAAAAACAAACTAATGGCAGTTGTGGTAGAAGAACGGGGGAGTAAGATGAGTTAGTGGTCAAAGGCTTTGGTGAAGAGGTGAGTTTTTAGTAAGGATTTGAAGATGTCCAGGGAGGCAGTATTGCGGATCTCTGCAGGTAGAGCGTTCCAGAGGGTGGGGGCCGCAACAATGAACGCCCTGTCACCAACGGTTCGGAGTGCTGGGAATACAGAGAAGTCCGTGTCCGAGGACCGCAGACTCCGTGTAGGAGTGTAGGGATGGAGGAGGTCTGATAAGTACTGTGGAGCGAGGCCATGGAGTGACTTGTAGGTGAGTAGGAGGATTTTGAAAGTGATCCGGGACTTGATTGGGAGTCAGTGAAGTTGGATGAGGGTGGGGGTGATGTGCTGCCATGGTTTGGTGCGGCAGAGTTCTGGGCATGCTGGAGCCTCTCCAGGGTTTTGCTGGGAACCCCGGAGAGGACCCCATTGCAGTAGTCTAATCTGGATGTGATGAAGGCATGTATGAGTGTTTCTGCCACAGAGTCGGAGAGTGAAGGCCGGAGTCGGGAGATGTTTTTAAAATGATCGAATGCTGATTTAGTGATCGATTTGATGTGAGAGGGTTGTATCCAGGATGACCCCCAGGTTGCAGACTTCAGGGGATGGAAAGATGGAGCCGTCCACGGAGAGGAGCAGATCTCCAACCTTCTGGAGTTGTGACTTGGGAGCCTCAACCATGAGCTCTGTTTTTGTGCTGTTAAGTTTGAGTAGGTTTGACGACATCCAGTTTTTGATGTCCTGTAGGCAGTTGATAAGGGATTGAGGGGGAGTTGAGTGGATGGCTTGGTGCACAGATAGAGCTGTGTGTCATCAGCGTATGAATGGAAGTTTAGACCATGCTGGCAGATGATTTGACCAAGTGGGAGAATATAGATGGTGATGAGGAGGGTCCAAGTATGAGTCAGTTGCTGTGATCCTACCTGTGGCTGTGCCAGATGCTCACCTTATTAGTTCTTTGATTGTTGACATCCACGTCTATGCAATATGTAAATTGGAAAAATGTAATACTAATGTTACTTGTATATTGGAATAACTTTTACATTTAAATTTGAAATATTATGTATGCCCTTTATATAATAGTGTTTTATTTTTTGTCTCTACCTTCACCTTTGATGTAAGATTGTAATTGTTGCTTCTGTGGGACAAATAAAGGTTTCTGATTCTAAACCTTCTTCCTCTTCTTCTTATATATAGACACATGATATTTTCCAGCATTTGGACTATCTACTGTATGTAAAAAAAGGTATTATCTTGTTAATTGACACACAACATCTATTGCATGTCTGTCCGTCCTGAGAGAGGGATCCTCCTCGTTTTCACTCCCGAGGTTTCTTCTGTTTTTTCAGAATCATCACAAGTACTTTATTTATCCCAAACTGGGAAATATTTGCATTGCAGCGAAATACAAAGAGAAACAAACCAAATACAAATAATTTGAACTAAAAAATAAAGTAAAAATAAAAATGAATGAAAATGAAATATACAAATATACAAAAAGGCAATAATAATATAGTGTAAATGTACAATGTTAAGTGTGAAGAAGTGCATCTTAAGTCTAAGTTTACAGAGAGGCTGTGGAGCAGTGAGTTGTTTGCTAGTCAGAGGGGTATTATTCTACAGAGTTATTGCAGTGGGCAGGAATGTTCTCCTGTACCTGTCCTTGTGACAGCAGAGCTGGAGCAGTCTGTTGGAGAAGGAGCTCCACTGTCTGTCCAGCTGCAGGTGGAGAGGGTGGGTGGGGTTATCCATGACGGACAACAGTCTGTTCAGAGTCCACCTCTGCACCACAGCCTCAAAATCGTCCAGTTTGATGCCAATGACAGAGCCAGCTTTCCTGATCAGTTTATTGATTCGGCTGGTGTCACTGGCTCTGATGCTGCCCCCCCAGCAGACGGCAGCAGAGAAGAGTGCACTAGCAACAACAGACTGGTAGAAGATCTCCAACATCTTGCTTTGCTGCACAGTTGAAAGATCTCAGCCTCCTCAGGAAATAGATTGATTGATTGATTGGTTGATTGGTTGATTGATAACAGTATGTGTTGAGTGCGAATTTACACAACAGCTCGGAGTCAGTAGCTTAAGGCCGGGTCATGTAATAATGGTACCCTGTCTCTGAGTCTGGATGGTGATTGAGTCGATGATCTCAGGCACCTGTTTCTGCCAGACGTGCAGGCAAGACAGAACTAGCTTGTTTAACATGGGTGTGGGGTGTTTAATAAACCTAAACCAGGTTTCTTTTCCTACACGTGGTTTTGTAATGGTCCTCAGTGATGGCAGTTCGTACAGGTGATGTGCTGACACTAAATTCCTAAAAACCCTCTAGAGTTACGGTTGAAAAGGCGGGGGCAACTGCATACCATGGTGAGGATGATGTGCCAAGCTGAATGCATGGTCTATACTCTGATGCAGTGTGTGCACCTGGGTAAAAAAGTTCGCAGAGTATCCGGCAGTACCATGCAACTTCCCGACCTGGCCAGGATAGGACAGAAGACCGTCAGCTTCAGAGCCGTCTATCACATGGACCGGCTATTGATGTGTCTGTTTCAGGTCTCACTGAGATGTGGTATAGTCACTCGAGGAACCTGAAAAGGTGTGAACTCTCACAGGAGTACTGGCTCACGTCCACGATGTGATGGTTGGTAAAGCCTCCTTCTGCTTTCCTTAGTACCAAAAATCAACATCCTTTGTTCCTTGCTGACGTTGCAGAGTAGGTTGTTGTCTGCATCCATATCCTGTGTCATTGTTCCTCTGACCCCCATCCTTACACTTTCACGCCGTCTCGTCGCGTGTGTTGAGGCGATGACGTCGTTCGTCAGCAACTTATTGCGTGTTGGAGCCTGTGTGCACGATCGTACTGAAAACAGGGTAATTGTAAAGCCTTGAGCCCCCACAACACCTTGATTTCTTGCGGTTTGGTTTTTGGTCAAGATTGAAGTGTGTGAGTGCCCCATCTCGCAACTGTCCATGTTCTCCCGTCCAGGTAGTCATGGTCCAGTACAGCTGGATATGATTGCGTATGATTATTAAATTGGTTGGTTGGTTGATTGGTTGATTGATTGATTATAAAGTGGTCCCAGCAGCCTGATTGGTGAGCAACAGCTAACAGTTACAGCAGTTATCCAGTTCTATGCTGGATGATGACTCCCACCCTCTGCTTTTTCCCTCGGGCCGGAGCTTAGCTGTCCCAAAGAGTAGAACCAAGCGGTATAAAAACAGCTTTATCCCAGCAGCTATTGCCCAAGTTAACAAATCATAGGAGTGCCACACGGATGCCTATTTATTAACTTATTTATGCATTTTGAATGTCCATGTTTGTTCTAGTGTTTTTCTTTTTAAATGTTACCAGATTTGATAGAGCAGGGTGTACTTTTATTAGAGATGTGTCTGTTGTCTGTGTTTGTTTTTAGAGTGTGTCCGGAAGTATCCCTTGTCTTTTTATCTGCAAACCAAATCTATCTACGGGTACAAATAAATAAACTGAACCTGAACCTGATTGACTGATGGTCATAAGGATAAAGCATAGGCATCCTTAAAGGTCCTTGAGTTGGTTTTAAAAACAATGTGACATGAAATATATGACATGAGAGATTACTGTATTTTCATGATCCTGTTGCAAGGGGAATCTAACTAGTATGGTGTCTGCGATGCGCATTTTTAAACACACTGACACACCAGGCCTACGGTCATTAGTCAGTGAGCTTCAAGGCGGGGTCCATTGTAATCAACTGAAGCTGCTACACTGGCCGTGAAGGTGACTTCATGATCTGCAGAACTACCGGATAGATTGAGTTGTAATGATCTCAATGGCAGCCTGTTTTCTCCACGATGCGTGCACCAGTGCTTTACAGATGTCAGGTATACTCAGCCTGGTTTAACATGTCTGCTGGTCACAGAAAAGTAGTTAGAATAACCATCAATCAATCAAAGTTTATTTATGTAGCCCAACGTTTTTTACATTTGTCTCAGTGGACTTTTCTCAGTTTGTACAGACTATGAATACGACACCCTAAAACTTCCTAAGAAACCCCAGAGTTACGGGTGAAAATGGCGGGACGGACAGACGTGCAGTAGATGTGTTGTTTAAATTAAAGAGATACTACATGTAGTCCAAAATGCTGGAAAATGCATGTGTCTATAACTAAGAAGACGATGGATGCAGGTGGATGTCAGCAATCCTGTGGCAGCCATCAAAGAAGTCCTCAGCTGAGCATCCGGCAGGACCACAGCAACAGGTATGGCCCGACTCTGGATCCAGGACTCAGGACCACAGCACCAGTCACAGCCTTCCAGAGAGACCCGACCTAAAGTCCACAGTGGCAACCGGCTCCATTGACTGTATCTGTTTCAGGTAACTCACCTGAGATCTGTTTGGACTATAGTCAATCTGTCTGCAGGGATTAAAGCCTGTAATAAATGATTGTGTTTGTGAGAACAATTACACTGGAGAGAGTAGAAAGACATGGCTTTACAGCTGTTTAAAACCAACAATTATGTATGGTAAAAAGCCTCAGGGCTTGGCTGTCTTTTGCTTCAGTGTACCAAACATCCAACATCACTCTTTTCCCAAGGATGTGTGTCTGTTTATAGACAGCCTAAGTAGTTTAATTGCTCTTTTCAGTTTCTGCATCCTTATCCTTTGCTGTTTCATTTTTTCCCTACTACCCCTCCCCATCCAACATGTTACACTTTCCCCACGCGAGGTTTCCTTCTTTGTGAGGCTACTGTCCAACAGCACTCTCTTTAGACCTTCATCTGAACTAAAACTGGGTAATTCTAAAGCCTTTACAGCCAGTTCCTCCCTCCACCAATTCTATTTCTACTTTTCTATTTTCTTTTGCTGTTGTTGGCTTTTCTTTAGTGCCAACCTAACAAGATTCAACGTGTGTCCAGGCAGCCTGCCCTCCATGCCTCTAACAACAGATCAGAAATCTTCTTCCAGCATGACCGAGTAGTCGATAAAGTGTCCGAGTAGCACTCTGAATTGATTTGTCCGTAATCATTATTTAAAAATATGGTCGGAGAGTGAAATGAATGTGTGAGGCATTAGTGTCATTGTGACTGATTCCACAGGAGGGCTAATTAAGCCGGCGCCCTACACTGCTGATATACTGATGTGTTATGTAAGTGTATTAGCAAAATGTGAAAGAATATTCCCTCTGAACAAATTCACAGCTCTTTAAAGTAAGTCTTTTGGTCTCCCCCTCCTCTCCCTCACTGTCAGTACATTTCTCTCTCTGTCTAAAAGTTTTCCAATCAGTCCAAATCATAAAGTGCAAATCTATAAGGAATTATAATTGTTGTCTTAGCTTTGATTAAGGTGCTGTGAAAGTCCTGGTTGGTACAATGCTTTTATAGTGTGTGTGTGTGTGTGTGTGTGTGTGTGTGTGTGTGTGTGTGTGTGTGTGTGTGTGTGTGTGTGTGTGTGTGTGTGTGTGTGTGTGTGTGTGTGTGTGTGTGCGCGTGCATCTTCTGGGAAAGTCAAGGGATCACAGAAGTCATTGTAATATACATACTGTACATATAAAACATTTACCCTGCTGGTAGCTGGAGACGGAATGGCAGGAGATCAACATATATCTATTACAGAGATTGATTGTTGAGACAATGTCTCTAAAATAGAAAACTCATGGTGGTGCTAGGGGAAAAGTTCAAAGATCACCAAAGACAGTAGGTTTTAGATTCAGGGCACCATGAATGTCTTTGCCGAACTTTAAGGAAAACAACTCTTATAGTCGTTGAGATATTTCAGTATGGACCAAAGTGGTTAACACACTGACCAACCAATGGCTGAAATTGCCATCCTTAAAGCAATAAAGCTAGGGGCTGACCATTTCAAACATGTCAGAAAATATCTGGGACCATAGGGTACCAAAGGTCAACATTCATGTTTATGTAGATGTGCATACATACAATGGAAGCCTTGCATAATATGCCTTTTTTTTAATACTCATGCATCACAAGGTCACAATATGCAGCGTTTTAATTTGACATCCAGGAAATACACCTCCTGCCTCATGCATGCATCTTCATGACAGCATATGCCAGTGTATGTATTCCTCATTGGTGTTCTGGAAGTGAGGCGGGTAGCAGATGGCTTTGTTTCTCTCTTTATCTCTTCCCCCTGTTTGGTTAAATTACTGTTGGATTCAGCAGAATTTTGTTTTCCAAATATGTAGTGGTTTTACTAAAACAAAGCCTTGTCAGTTTCCATCAGGAATTCCCACATATCTAAATTTAAAATCTATAATGACATCCCCCTGTAATTTGATTCTGGCCTGACAGAAGAGCAAACCTGCCTACTGCTTTACACTGATATATTTCTACAAAGACATTTGTGGTGAAAATGGTTTGATTTTGCATCTTTTTGTTCATCTATGCTGAACCTCTCCTCCCTTAGGGGCTCTGAACAGATGAAATGCTTGGAGAGAGGGAAAGGGGTTGAGGAAGAGAGGCTTTTTTTGTTAAAAGAAGGAGGTGAGCAATATCATCCAGCGACTGATCAGCATATTGTGAACAAACAGAAACACTGAATAAACATCACAGAGGTATTTCACAAGAACAGTTATTTATGGTGCTTATTCCTCTTGAAATAGGAATTCCCGTTGCACATCTTTCTGAGGGAATTTGGAGTATTGTATATCGCTTCACAGAAAAGATGAATCCCCTGGATAGAGAGAAATCAGTATGAACACTAAATATGACTGCAGTACCTCTCTACTGCCCAACATATCCCTGTAATAACTATATAAAGATATGTAAGCTTTACACTTATTAGATCAATTGCTGTACAATTGTGTACTGAAATGCAAATGCTGTAACGGTTAATAAAGCTTTATCATAGTTGACAGTTAATCACAATACGTATTCTTCATATTATATAAGCGCACTTAATGTGGGTCAGTGAAGGAAAGTGTGTGTCCTGCAGTCGAAAAAAATCCCTTCACTTTATCTTCAAATCAACTTACTGTAATGCACAGAATTGAACAGCTGAACGACTGAACAGCTTCCTGCATGACGGTGTGTGTGTGGTGTGTGTGTGTGTGTGTGTGTGTGTGTGTGTGTGTGTGTGTGTGTGTGTGTGTGTGTGTGTGTGTGTGTGTGTGTGTGTGTGTGTGTGTGTGTGTGTGGTATGGTTGGAGGGTGGTGTACTGCTGTTATTAATGATTATGACCAGCACATAACAGGGTACATTAAAGGCTCAAGTCACACTATGTTGGAATTTGACAAATAACTGATCATTTACCATGAACTGTTTCTGTTTAACCCACACACAGATGATGTAATTATGTTTGCTTTATTTACTTCTATTTATTGCAGAATTGTGTAATGGCATAGTACGCTGTTATGTGTGCTCTGAGAGGCTTTCAGCCTGAACTGATTTTAATGTTACACTTTTATTGGTTTTATGACTGACATTGAAATACAACTCTGATCAACGCATTGTGATTGGTGGTTTACGCAAACACAGTGCCAGGTTTACTGGGAAAGTAGCGCTGGGAATGGACTTCAGTTAGTTCTGATGGGGAATATTTTGCTTAGGTATCTAACCTTTAACCCAGCCCATCACTTTCTCCTTGCACTCTCTCTTTTCCCATGGCACAGGTCTATGCCCTTGGGTATTGTTGCTATCTCCCTTAAGGAGGACCAGCTCTTGCTCTTTGTTGTTGCCAGTTCATGACCAAACACAAGCTTACTTGAGATAGTTTATTGTTTTTGGACCTGTGGGAGTCCTTATCGGGTGCGTAGGTCCTGCTAGCATACATTCATTGGCCATGGATGACAGTTTTGGTTACATTTAGTTCCCTGTTTAAAAAAGGTAAAGATTACACATTGACCCAATAACAGAATACTTAAATATTTGAGGATTGCAGTCAGATTAATACAAATAATGGTTTCAAATCAAAATAGCAAAAGGCTAAGATATCATGATTTTAGCTCCCGACTATGAGTTCCAAAAACACCCTGAATACTTTACTTCCCATAATGCAATTACATTTTGATTGCTTGTTAAAGGCTTTCTTTTTTGAATTTTTAATATTCATACCACAAGATAATACTTGAGTAATGTCAGAAGACATTATTCAACTCTTGTCACAAGTCAAGTATTGAACTGACTTCATATCACAGAATGCATCAGTTGTTTATGTTTTTATTTAGTTGGTAGGGACAGTGCTCATTGATTAACAGACAAATTGCTGTAAATAAGCCAGAGTTAGCTGCTATGCTAATTTCCATCTGTTGTCCCTAGCCAGATCTTAAAATACACCCTAAGATATAAAAACAGATAAACTGATAACAAATAAAACCATAATTAAAAAGACATAAACACACCCTCAAACAGACACAGACAATGCACCCTCCACATACAAATGACAGCACACAGTAGGTTACAGTATGAATAAAGAAAGGAGGGAAAGAGAAGAATAACATTACATGGCTTTAAGCATTTGGTATGTGGTTACAGATATGATGTTCCCTAATCCAAAATTTGAGTTTGCTTATGAAAGTTGTAAGGCTGTTACACTCCCTTAATTCATTGGGCAGACCATTCCAATAATTGGTGGCTCTAATTGAGAAGGCTGTGTGTCCAAACTTGCTTTGTCTGTACTGCACTACGCAGTCCCCTCTGGCATTTGATCTGGTTACTCTATTGACATTATCTTTCTGTTTTATGAATTGGTGCAGTGGGGGTGGAGCAAGCCCATGAAGTACCTTAAAGATGAGACAGGCATCAGAGAATTGTATAAAGGTTTAAAAGTTAAACACATTGTGCTTTTTCACTATAAGACAATGGTGATAACTGTTTGCCTTACGGTCCAGTGTTTTTAGTGCTTGCTTATAGAGAGATTAAACTGGTTGCAAAGTTGTTTTATTGGCTTGCGACCAGCTAGTTAAGCAGTGAGAAAAATTAGAGCAGAGCATTGCATGCAAGAAGAGCTTTGCAGCCTTCATTGGCAGGTATGGTCTTATGTGCCTAAAATTTGCCAGTTTAAATTTGACAGTATTGGCCACCTTTTTTTGCATGCTTTTGAAATGAGAGTTGTGAGTCTAGGATGATTCCCAAATATTTAAAGTCAGGCACCACTCTGACCTTCTCTTGTTTAACTAGGACAGCAGGGGTATGAGACACAGTATATTGTTTTGAAAAATACATACAAACAGTTTTGCTTATGTTCAGGTGTAAGCATGAATTGATTAGCCAGTTGGATCCATGGCTTCAGTTTGGGTGTTTATTGTTTATTTCTGCTCAGCATTTAACACAACCCTCTATGGAACTGATTGGCTAACCATCATGTTTGACTATCACTCTACAGCTGAATATGACTGCTGCTTTTAAACGCAGGAGCTCCACAGGGCTGTATGCTCAGCCCCCTCCTGTTCCCACTGTATAACCATAAAAACTGAAATCTCCTGCAAAACAAAACCATTCACTAAAAACCACTTTGTCTCTTCTAATAACACATATATAATATGAATATTTCTTACAGAGAATCAATTAAATTCTGGTGAGATACATTTAAACACTACCATCAAACTACAGTCAAGTGTTTTGGCTTCATGAGCCTTTATTTCACACTTACATATACACTGCCTGGCCAAAAAAAAGGTCACACTCTAATATTCGTTGGACCGCCTTTAGCTTTGATTACGGCACGCAGCCCCATTGGGTTGCTGCACAACAGAGCAAAATGGACAACAACAGCAACTAAAAACACAACAAATAATGTTTAAGTTGAACTTTCTAAATGTTTCTAAACTACACAGGGAGAAAATGTAAGTTACCTAAGCTGCTGTATAGCTAAACTTTGTGTTGAGGTGAAAACAATAACACATTTCACTATTTAAATTAGGGGAACAGAAAAAATGATGCACTTACGTTGCCTCCACATTTTAAATCACATACTCGCTTGAAATCTTTCCGTTGAAGGTGCTTGTTATTTTCCTGTCCATTAATTCAGTTTTGATTTAAATCCTATAATATATTCATAGCGAGAGATGGTGAGGAAATACATTTTCCATAGCGAACATTTCTTTTCTCTAACCCTACATAACCCAGGTTATGTTGCTGTTGACTGATTTTACAAACGTTCCCTGAACGCCTCACTGATTTACCGCGAAACAGACGTGCACAGTCTAACACCTGCAAATGATTTTGTTTATTACACCTAACAGTTGGCTAACAACAGTATTACCCATTCCTTTCTTAGCTCAGCTGGAAATCTTTAAGGCAGTGTTTTTCAACCTTTATTGAACCACGGAACATTTTTTACATTGGAAAAATCTTGTGGCACACCACAAACCAAAAATATTACAAAATGACACTCTGTAGCCTAATACAGTATATTCAATTACAATGTAGTTTCTCAATTTATTTACACTCACTCAGTGTGAAACCTGGGCCTGTTTAGATGAACACAAAGCCGATATCCTGGCAGGAATGGAAGAAAGACACACATGTTTTTATCGCAGTCAGGTTTGAAAAGCTCAGCTCACACAGATATGTTGTGGAAAATGGGAGCCGTGTCAGAACAGCTTTGTTGGCCAGAATGGAGAACTCCTTGGAAGCAGTCAGCCAAAAACTGTCCAAAGGAAGATCAGCAAATCTTAGCTTTAACCCACGATCTTGTTTCAGTTCAGTTCGTTCCTCCTGCTCCTCTAAAGGCATGTCCTTTCCTACAACTGATGCTGAGCTGTATGGGTCCCTAACCCAGTCGAGACATTCAGTGAAGGCTGAAGAGAAATAAAATGACAACTTCTCCTCCAGAGTTTTCAAATGTTTATCTTTTACCTCGCACAGTGCAGCATCGTGATCTTGCCGTTTCTCTGCGAGTGGGAACATCTCAAGGTTGGCACTTTGCACATGTTGTTGCCAGAGATGCACCTTTAAACGGAATCCGTTTATTTTATCTGTGCTTGTAAGCAGTTTTTCATTTCGGCCTTGCATCAGGGTGTTGAGTTCATTCAGATGATAAAATATATCTGCCAGGTATGCCAGCTTTGCACACCACTCATCACTTGAAAACAGATTGGAGTAATCGGACCTCTCGTTTGTCAGAAACACCTTAAGTTCCTCCCGCAGCTCATACACACGGGCCAGCACCTTGCCGCGCGACAACCATCGGACCTCCGTATGGAACAATAGGCTGTATGCTCCGCTCCCATTTCCTCACACAAAGATGCAAATATACGACTTTTCGAAGGTCACGTCTTTACAAAGTTTACTATGCGAGCATCTCGTTGACGATGGCTTTGCCGGCAAGTAGAATTAATGTCCCTGCCAGTGTGGGGAACTTTTGATTTAGCTACGAGTTCAGCAACTAGGTAACTAGCTTTGAAGGCTTTCTCATTTACCTTTGTGGTTTTTCTCATAAAGGTTGCCTGTTTCGCTGTGTTTTCACGCAGGCAAACAAAATAGTCCATCGGCTTGTTCAGAAGCGACGGGTGTTTAGTGTGGAGATGGCATTTAAGCTTGCTTGGCACCATGGCGCTTTGGACAGCTTCTCCCCACACACCAAGCATAATGGAGTTGGTGTCGCCTCATCCCCGGTGAAAGTAAATCCGAACGAAAGATAGCTCTCGTTGTATTGCCTCGAGCTCACCGTCTTTGCTTTCTTTTTACCATCGCTCGTACTAGGGCCTTTATCTGGGTCAGAATCTTGTCAAGGGCCAAGATCAGAGTTTGCAATTTTCCTTTTTTTAAACCTTCTTCATCACTGTCACCACGACCTGTCGCAGGTGTCACTAATTCTTTTGTCTCTAAGAAGGAATGAGGCAATTAGCTAGCAATTGCCACCCCGGATGAATATTACATTACTCTGCCAGTAACTATATTACAGCACAGACACTCCACGTTGGCATATTATTTGCAGATAATAATTAATAAATCTTAGTTTTTGAAAAAAAAGAAGACTAATGAAGTGCAATTGGATATTTGTTCACGGCACACCTGACGATCTCTCACGGCACACTAGTGTCCTGCGGCACAGCGGTTGAAAATCACTGCTTTAAGGTAACTGGGCAACGTAGTCTCTCTTTTTGATTGTCTCTTCCCTGGACTGGTATTTCCCACAGTTCCTTGGACCGTTTCTGTTGCTGCAGCTTCTGTAGCTGCTGGCTCCTCCAACTCCTCCCCTCTGAGCACCACATTCTCAACATCCTGCCATGTCTCTCCTTTTTCAGCTGCCTGACTTAGCTGAGTTGAGTCAGCCTGTTGTCTTTCATGGTATTTTTCTGGTGTCTGGTGTTGAGCATGAATCTGATCTACATGTGTCCTGTCCTGACTACTCTCCAATCACCCAGCCCTGTCACTGACTCTATAATTCCTTGATTCCACTTGGGTCCAAGACTGAAGTTTTGTGTCAGCACTGTTTGAAACAATGCCCTTTTGCCTTTTGTCATGATCTCTTATTTGTCGTTCCTGTTTTTCTTTCACCTTCATGCTCACATCTGGATGAATTGAATCCAAACAGCAACCTAGCTCCCTCCTGAGACGCAGCTCTGCTGGGGATAGTCCGGTTGTAGTCTGAGGAGTCACACAATAACTAAATAACACTCTAGCTACCTTGGCTGACAGTGTGCCTTCTGGACATTTTTTCATGATCCTTTGAAATGTCTGTAGCCCTCTCTCTGCTAACCCGTTACTAATGTATCCATTGTAAATTGTACAGGGTTTTTTTGTAGTTTCATTCAGTGGATGTTGTTGCCACTTTCCGTCAATCATTCCTTCCAATTAATCATTTCACTCCAGTACATGTTGTGGCATGAATAAAAGCTTTAAATTGTCTTTCATCCATCCATAGGACAAGATGTTCAGGAAGAACGATCAGACAGGATCAACAAACGCAGGGTACTGTCTGGGCCAAGTACTTCAAGTGCTGGCAGCTCCACATCCCAAACCTCATTAGCACACCTGGTCTACCGTGATGTTTGTATCCTCTGCAATAAGGGCATCGAAGTTGGAATGATGGCAAAATACCCTGGTAAGTGACCTGTCTGCTATGTTCTCATGAATTGTTTGAAAGGTCTTCCTTTGTATTCAAGTTAAACTCTCTTCAAATTAATTCATATATGCAGGCTTTAACCCAGAAAGAGCCCAGAAGTTGTATTGTGCGCCTGACCATCGCTTCCGACGACTGAAAAGGAATTTGTTGGAGACAGCTGAGACGAGGAGATGCCTGGGGAGTTAAAGTTGCTGGTCGCCTGTCCGGAATAATAGATTTGGTAGCTGAAGAGGCACTGTATCATTTTCGTTAGGGCTGCAAATTTCCGGGAATTTTCAAAGATGAAACTTTCCATGGGAATTTAAGGGAATAAACTGGAAATATAGTTGGGGAAAGTATATTTTAGCATAAACTTGACAAAAACAAACATAGGCCATTCAAGTATATCCATGCCATTCCTCAATCACATGCACATAGCACACTGCTTACTGCATGGCTATTGAGACCACACCCACTACAGGCACTGTGCATTCCTCCATCACATATGATTTCTAGAACACTGGACCACACTTTTGAGGCCAAAGCACAAGGCTATTGAAGCCACACATTTGAGCCTGTGGACTACACAAAGTCAAGTAAGGTTTGATGATATTATGGGGTAACATATTTATTTTATTTTAAATTGCAAATATCACATACAAATGTATTCATCTAGTAGTAGATAACTGATAACTTAAATGCTAAATAAGCCATAGCTAGCATCACTTCATTTACCATCTAGGAGGCACTCTTATAAAGATGCTAGCTACCTCAAATGTGATGCTGTTTTTATCTGCCTCCTGCAAGATGTTTTGAAGATCATTCCAGTTGTTTAGTTAGCCTAACTATTTATATATCTGTTCATGCCATTGCATCAATTCCCAGTTAGTTCCCATAAATTCCCATAATTCCCATCGAAGGTTTCCAATATGGAATAGTTCCAAAAATCCCAAGCTTAACTTCCCATGGAAATTTACTGGAAATGTACCGCCCCTTTGCAACCCTAATCTTCGGTGCAGTTCCCAGTTCGAGAACCCAGTTACAAACTCTGAGGTAATGTTCTTCCCCCTCAGGTCGGATAGCCTATAGATGAAGAGAGACAGTTGCTGTTTAAGAAACTGTGCAATTGGATGGATGAAGTAGTGGAGCATGGTATAACAAGTCTCACTGAGATCCACATGAAGACGGTAGAGTTTGACCCCATGGAGGACAAAAGTCTCACATATGGACGGTTGTATCTGAAAAAAAAAAGCTTCAGGAACATTATGAGGACTCTCTCTGTTTCACATTAGATGAGAGAGGAGGGTACATTGTCTGGCTGAAAGACACAACAAAGGCAATCCTCCGAGACTACCGTCAACAGGCCATCAACCCTTTACAAACCATTGATGATGCTGCACTTAAAAAGCTCACAATTTCCACTGCCATTCATCTAATCTGTGGAGACTTGGCAAGAGTTCCACTTGACACGAAGCAGTACCACTCAGTAGACAGCATGACCAATACACAGAGCCAACTTGCTCTGATTCCTCTTAGAGCCTCAAGCAGTTGCTGAAGGCAATTGTAAAAACTGAAGAAAAGGTGGCTGAAAGTATACCGCCCTCGTTCAGGAGTGATGCCCTCCCAAATTGGATTCACGATTCATCACTTTGGATACTCTGAATCATATGTTTAGCTTCAACACTACAAGTATTGTTACTTGAACCTGAAAAATGGATGTGGTAGCATGGACCAGGATACCATAATCACAGATGATCGTAGAGATATTGAGGAGCTTGAGGAACCAGAGGTTGATGCAGTCCTATCTGCAGAACAGCCAGAGGAGCCAGAGGAGCAAGAGGAGAGTGGTGATGGAATGCATGAAGAAAATCATTAAACATCTGCCCGCTTTGTTCCAGCAGAAAGCGCTGTTCATCAATGTGTTGGCGATAATATAGATCTCAACATTGTGTCACTAAAAGGAAACACAGCATTCCATGCAATGGGCATGATCAGAGTAACTTCTCCTGCTCCAGCTACAAGACAACATGAGCTTCACTCAACCATACCAAGGAGGAACATGACAGTTGAAGAAAAGGTAGCAACTCTCAAAGCAAAACAGAGGTGAAAATACTGGCCTTTCTAGCAAAAAAATAAAGCAGGATTGGCAGACATCCGTTTGGTTCCCATAGCTGATCTGCACCAAGACCCTCCAGCCTTGAAGTCAGGGGACATTGCTTGGATGGCAGGAAGGGCTATCAAGAATTACAACCCCACATTCGAACATCCTAACTGGAATGGCTTCATGAAAGCCATACACCAAACTGACTGCAAGACAAAGTCCCTCATTGAGTTTCTTCGAGTCATTGAGGGTGACCCAAACGAGTACAGCACTATCTAAACTACTCTAATGGAGTTCCTACGCAGTGGTCAGTCTCCTGCTGTCATCACATTTGACATGCCAATATTTCTAGAAATGTTGTGACTTTCTTGGTGCGCTCCTACATTATTTCATTTGGGAGCACATAAACCCCTTTGGAAAATGTCAGTGTACAGCTCTAATGTAATTTCACAATTTTCTCAATTTTTTTCATCCAGATAGATTTAAAGTATTTGGGCACCTCTGTACTATACACACACACAGACATACATTCTTGGACCTGACCTTAAAAGGCTGTACCTTTGCTTTCTGAAGAAAGACCACCAACTCTGGATGCGCTGGTTTGCAGTTGAGGTACCATATATGTGACTGAGGGCTCCTGAAAAATCAACTGTGTGTTGAGATCGTAATGTGCAGTTAATGGCTGCCATAGTGCCATTTTCAGTTCCACAGTCAGTGCGAAGGCGGGCTGGAAGTAGTCCAAACTCTGATACACACTGCATGTAATGCTGCGCAATGATGCCCAGATCGTTGTTAGTGCTGCCACTCCTGAGCCACATAACTTTCCTTGAAAAGCCATCGATGCAGCCACTGATGGCAATACCAAAGTGTTTAAGTTTATCATATCCATCAGCGTGCCACACTTGGTTTGGTCCTACTGTGACGTATCCCCTTGGGACACACCTTCGCCTGGAACGAAGTTGAACACCAGATGGATCCAGTCTGGAAATCATCTGTCTAACATCCTCTCTTTTTACTGTCAGGTGATACTCTTGTTGCAATGTCTGCCACATAGCTCTGTAACCCAAAGGCCGACCCGAGCCTCTTAGTTCATGTGCAACAGTTTTGTGCACAGTGCCAATGGGAGTGTAGTCTGTCCTTCTTGTTAGGCCAGCTTTCTGTAGCCTCCTCTTTAAGGTCCTCAGACTAAGACAAATGTTGTGTCTTTTTTCTAGAAAATCAAGTATCACTCCATAAGTGTGTCCCTCCGTGAAGTACTTGTGGATGAGGCCTGCCTCGATTCCTTCATTAGATTCTGTGACTGAAGGAAAAAGACAAATGTCATAAGGAATGAAACCTAATAAGAAAAAAATGAAAATGTATCAGTAATGAGGAAAATACCTGAACTGTTTGATGCACAAGTGTATGTTTTCAGTATGTTCAATGTGTGAACAACTCCAGACATGAGGAGCAAAAACTGACTGATAAAGAAAAAGACAGGCAGGTAAGATTGCCTTTTTAAGACAAAGATGAGGATGATGTGACAACAAATAAGAGAGAAATAAACAGGCAAAGGACAAAATATTGGGATGCATACATAATTGGTAAGGTTAAAAATACATATCAATCTAGAGGTAGCGAACAAAAAGGTATCCTTTTAATGCCTGTATTTGTGCATAAACGCATCAGAAGGCTCAACCCTCAGCACAAGGGAGCACATAATTGGTCAACTTTGGTATTTCACCAGATGTTTTTACTTGTTGGCATTTTTATTTTTTTAATCAGTAGTTCTAAATCATGTTGAAATTGCCATAACTGACAATATGTCTATAGCATATATTAAAATGGCAACAAATCATATACAAATAAGACATTCTCACTTAAGTAATGGTGAAATACTTGACTTTATGAAGGAGCTTACCATCTTCAAGAAAGGGAGCCAAACATTCAATGTTGCTGCCACAGGAGCCGCAGAACCTCCCAAAACACCCACCAGTCCCACAATATGGACAATACATTGCCTGTGGAAAAGGAGCAATGTGAATGTGATTCATTTGCAATGAAGTAACAGCTACTTGGTAACTATTGCAGCAGGTAATGTTTCCTGCAAACTCCTGACACTAATTTAACAGCAGATATCAGCTGCATCACTTAATATCTGAACCATGCATCTACAATGTCAAAATACATTTTTAAAAAAAGAACAGAAGTCAGTAAACTTCCCAAAGGAAGCACGTCTTGGACAGGATAGAGACCCTTCTCTGTTTCTAAGCAGGATAAGAGACCCTTATTTATCTCTAGACAGGCACATTTAGATGACATGTTGATGGAGTCAAGATTGACTACAGGATGTTAGTGAAGATCTATACTTGTATGTATTCAGTAAAAGTTGTTCCTTCTTCAGAGCATGTTGAGGAGAGGACCCGAGCTCGTCTGTTGAATAAAGGCATATTCAACTTACTTTGTGTGTCTTAGCATCATCTTTAAGTCCCGGGCAGCTCAGATACGTTTGTTTACAAAACAGCTAACGTTAGCAGATAAAGTAGTCTAGATTTAAAACGGTTCAAGCTGCACAGATGAATCGAGCAGAATCAAACTGTAACGTTACAGTTTTCACAGACAAACAAACAACTTGAAAATAGCTTTCTGCAGTTTTGGTCAAAGCTAAGTTCTACTAACATTATACACCACACACATAATCTGCTCCCACACACAGAAAAACATCATTTAAAGTCATAAATACGGCAGCGACTGATATATGTACATCCTGTGTAACTTTAACATTATAAACTTACCCATGAGATGTTTCCTGGAGATCCCCCTGCCTTCTTCTTCTCTTGCATAAAAAAACGCATGTGCATCGCCAATAATAGTCCCCGGTAATTCACTTCCGTTGTGGCTTTTTTATTTGCATCGTTGCTTTTTTTTATTTGCATCGTTGTTTTTTTTTATTTGCATCGTTGGCTTTTTTATTTGAAGTGTTTTTTTTATTTGCAGCGCCCTGGCCTCTCAGGGCCACCGTACTTATCTATTGCACTTAAATCTGCCAGTTTTAATCCAGGAGTTCTCAGATATGGTACACAACATCCCCTTTCATTATATACGAACAATTTATTGTTGTTTATATCTGACCCAATATCAACCATACCACAGATAATTGAACTACTAGACAGGTTTGGAACTTTTTCAGGTTATAAACTGAACTTCTCAAAAAGTGAATGTTTCCCCATAAACAACATAGCTCTTCAGATCCCTGATACATTTTCCCCTTCAAGATGTCTAGAAACAACTTTAAATGTTTAGGTGTCAATATCTGTCGAAAGTTATCAGACCTTTACCAGGAGAATTTCCCACCCTTAATTGCAAAGCTTAAAGTGAACCTAGAAAGATGGAGTAACTTGCATATAACCATTGCAGGGAGAGTGAATTGCATCAACATGAATGTTTGAATGCATCCACGTTTCTTATACCTTTTCCAGAGTTTACCAATCTTCTTATCCTTTTTTCATATAATAAATAAGCTGATGTCCTCCTTTACATGGAAAGGCGGGACCCCCAGGATTAGGAGAGAATATTTACAGAGACATCGATCTATAGGTGGACTGGGCCTCCCTAACTTAAAAATGTTCTCTTGGTCGGCTAATATACACAAAATGACTCTATAGACCCAAGAACCAACACTAAATTGGTGTGAATTTAAGGCTAAATCATGCCCTGCTACTTCACTTTCGGCTCTTCTCTCATCTAATATCCCCATTCATACAGCCACATTTTCTCGTAACCCAATAGTTATTTCAACTTTAAGAGTCTGGTCTCAATTTAGACTTTCTTTTGGTCTCAAAGAGCAGTCCAACCACAGTCCTATTCACAACAACCATCTCTTTCTCCCTCCCAGCGCTGATATGGCCTTCTCCTTGTGGCAGAGGTCAGGCCTTGTTAAACTGAGGGATCTTTACACTAATAATGTCTTCTGTAGCTTCAATGAACTTGGTGAAAAATTTGGCCTCCCAAATTCTCATCTGTTTCGATACCTCCAGGTGCGCCACTTTGTTAAACTTAAAAATCCCTTCTTCCCTAATGCTCCTCCTGACTCAATCATTGACTCTATTTTGGACATTCCCGCGAATCAGGAAGATGTACTCCCTGCTCTCCCAACTCACAGAACCAACTTTTATTAAAATTAAAACAGATTGGGAAAGTGAATTAGGCAAAGTCATAGATGACAACGTCTGGAATGATGCTCTAACCCGAGTGAATGATATTATCTCTTGCTCCAGGCTGAATTTGATACAGTTTCAGGTTGTACATCGCATACATTTGACCAATTACAAACTTTCTAAAATATTTCCTTGTGTTTCTGACACATGCAATAGGTGCCACATGTCACCAGCCAACACGACACATATGTTTTGGTTTTGTCCTCTATCTAGCTATTTTCAAACATCTAGCTGATGCTTTGAACATTGTGTTGAATCTATGTGCAGAAATATTTGGAGTATTACCAGGCCATCCTCAAGGAGGAAAATAAGGGACAGTGTTTCCTTTGCATCTTTATTAGCACGAAGACGGATACCGTTGGATTGGAAGTCACCAATTGCCCCGAAAGCTTCTTTATGGCTAAAAGACCTCATGATGTTTAGAGAAAATTAAATTCAGCTTGAGCGGGTGGAAGGGAACATTTGTGTCTGTTTGGGGGGGCCATGATTAATTACATAACTAATTTAAGGACACTTCAGGATGAAGGAAATGCTACACATTGATGCCTACTCAACACATTTTATATCATTGTTGCCCTGATATAAGGCCATTGTTCTGTATTCTCTACTGAGTTTTTTTTTTCTTTTCTTGGTTTTCACTGATCTAGCCATTGAGCTTTGAAGACAAGAGGGAAATGTAATGCACTTCTTTTACTACTATTATTATTTCATTTATTTATTTTATAATTTTTGTTTGTGCATGTATCTGTATGTGTGCTTGTGCACATTTACCTGTTTGGATAGTTTGTGTGGGTATGTGTACGGGTTTATATGCGGATGTGATTGTATGATTATTTATTGCTGTTATTGTACTTGCAAATCTCTGTGGGACTGGGGGGTTGGGATGAAAATGTTAAAAATAATAAGATCTTAATATGTATTGTATTTGCATTTGTCCAATTAATAAAAAACCTATATATCTTTTTTTAAAAGAACAGATCTGCAACAGCGATATTGAGTTGTTAGCAGTTAGCATGCGGCCACACTATTTCCCCGGGAATTCTCGCATGTTATCGTGATAGCCGCATATATTCCCCCCCCCCACTGCCTGGAAATGGCCCTGTCACCTCAAACACCTCCACCCAGCCCCCGACCAAATACAGTATAAGGCACGGAAGGCAGCGGGTCAAGATGGCATCAGCTCGAGGCTCCTGGAATCCTGCGCAGACAACCTGTGTGGGATTGTGGGGTTTCTGTTCAACCTGACCCTGAAGCAAAGGAGGGTACCACTACTGTGGAAGACGCCCTGTGTGGTATCTGTGCCATAGACCCCTCACCCCAAGGACTACAACAGTTACCGGCCGGTGGCGCTGACATCGCAGCTGACGAAGACCCTGGAGAGGCTGGTCCTTGGACACCTTTGGCCCCTTGTGAGACCATTGATGGACCCGCTGTAGTTCGCCTACCTGCCTGACATCGGGGTGGATGACGCCATCATATACCTGCTGCAGAGGTCCCTCTCCCACTTGGAGAAGGCTGGGGGCACTGTGAGGATCATGTTCTTTGATTTCGCCAGTGCCTTCAACACCATCCAGCCCCTGCTCCTGGGAGACAAGCTGCAGCTCTTTGGGGGTGGATCACCACCTCACCTCCTGGATCCTGGACTACCTCACCAACCTTCCACAGTATGTGAGGACCAGAGAGTGTCAATCAGACACCATCATCTGCAGCACAGGCCCTCCAGGGGACGGTGCTGGCACCGTTTCTCTTCACCCTATACACTGCAGACTTCACACACCGACCTGTCACCTGCAGAAACTCATCTCCAACAAGGACGACGGGGAGAACAGGGAGCTGTAGCAGGACAATGTGTCCCACCCCCTCCAGGACACACTGTCCGCTCTGTGCAGCTCCTTCAGTGACAGGCTGCTGCACCTGCGTTACCACATGTCCTTCCTTCCTGCTGCGGTAAGACTCTATAACCATCATGGCCCCCGGTAGACCCCCACACATAACAACACAGACTATAACAACCCACACCATGTGCGATATAATGTGCAATATACAGTGGGGCAAAAAAATATTTAGTCAGCCACCAATTGTGCAAGTTCTCCCATTTAAAAAGATGAGAGAGGCCTGTAATTTTCATCATAGGTACACTTCACCTATGAGAGACAGAATGGGGGAAACAATCCAGGAAATCACATTGTAGGATTTTTAATGAATTAATTGATAAATTCCTCGGTAAAATAAGTATTTGGTCACCTACAAACAAGCAAGATTTCTGGCTCTCACAGACCTGTAACTTCTTCTTTAAGAGGCTCCTCTGTCCTCCACTCGTTACCTGTATTAATGGCACCTTTTTGAACTTGTTATCAGTATAAAAGACACCTGTCCACAACCTCAAACAGTCATACTCCAAACTCCACTATGGCCAAGACCAAAGAGCTGTCAAAGGAGACCAGAGACTAAATTGTAGACCTGCACCAGGCTGGGAAAACTGAATCTGCAATAGGTAAGCAGCTTGGTGTGAAGAAATCAACTGTGGGAGCAATTATTAGAAAATGGAAGACATACAAGACCACTGCTAATCTCCCTCGATCTGGGGCTCCACGCAAGATCTCACCCCGTGGGGTCAAAATGATCACAAGAACGGTGAGCAAAAATCCCAGAACCACACGGGGGGACCTAGTGAATGACCTGCAGAGAGCTGGGACCAAAGTAACAGAGGCTACCATCAGTAACACACTACGCCGCCAGGGACTTAAATCCTGCAGTTCCAGACGTGTCCACCTGCTTAAGCCAGTACATGTCCAGGCCCGTCTGAAGTTTGCTAGAGGGCATTTGGATGATCCAGAAGAGGATTGGGAGAATGTCATATGGTCAGATGAAACCAAAATAGAAGTTTTTGGTAAAAACTCAACTCGTCGTGTTTGGAGGAGAAAGAATGCAGAGCTGCATCCAAAGAACACCATACCTACTGTGAAGCATGGGGGTGGAAACATCATGCTTTGGGGCTGTTTTTCTGCAAAGGGACCAGGACGACTGATCCGTGTAAAGGAAAGAATGAATGGGGCCATGTATCGTGAGATTTTGAGTGAAAACCTCCTTCCATCAGCAAGGGCACTGAAGATGAAGCGTGGCTGGGTCTTTCAGCATGACAATGATCCCAAACACACCGCCAGGGCAACGAAGGAGTGGCTTCGTAAGAAGCATTTCAAGGTCCTGGAGTGGCCTAGCCAGTCTCCAGATCTCAACCCCATAGAAAATCTTTGGAGGGAGTTGAAAGTCCGTGTTGCCCAGCGACAGCCCCAAAACATCACTGCTTTAGAGGAGATCTGCATGGAGGAATGGGCCAAAATACCAGCAACAGTGTGTGAAAACCTTGTGAAGACTTACAGAAAACGTTTGACCTCTGTCATTGCCAACAAAGGGTATATAACAAAGTATTGAGATGAACTTTTGTTATTGACCAAATACTTATTTTCCACAATAATTTGAAAATAAATTCTTTAAAAATCCTACAATGTGATTTCCTGGATTTTTTTCCCCATTCTGTCTCTCATAGTTGAGGTATAGCTATGATAAAAATTACAGGCCTCTCTCATCTTTTTAAATGGGAGAACTTGCACAATTGGTGGCTGACTAAATACTTTTTGGCCCCACTGTATATACTGTATATATGTATATACTGTATACAGTTAATTAACTGCAATATTTACCTGGCTGCTACACCTGAGAACGGTTTCTATTTTTAGGTCTCTGTAAAATTGTGTAATTTTTGTATGTATTTTTTTGTATCTTTTTGTAAAATTAAGCTGTCTGTGGCAATTATTTTGCTGTAACAATTGAGAATTTCCCCTCTGTGGGACGAATAAAGGGATTCTGATTTAAGTCGAGGCCAATACCAATTCGAAAGACTGCTGTTCGCCAGCAGAGTTAGGATTTTGCAGCTTGCGAGCTAACGAGGAGTTTCTAGCGGAACCCTGACCGCAAATTAAATTTGCTACCGCTAGGGCAGCTGTCTCCAACACGTCGCTCGCGAGCTACCAGTCGCTCGCCGCCCCCTTGAAAGTAGCTCGCCAAATAGTTTACATTTAAACCATAGACTGTATATATAAGATTTAAACACACATTTTCATAATATACCCGGAGTTTCCGCCATTTCTGGCCTACCATTACATAATTCACCAACAGGCTTGATGCGCGAAGGTCATGGGATTTGAACATGTCATGGAGCCGGTTGTCAAGATTATCAACTCCATCAGAGCAAAGGCTAAGCAACACAGGACCTTCAAGCAATTCCTGGAGGAATGCACTGTGGTCTATGGAGATCTCCTGCTCCACACTGACATCAGATGGCTCAGTAAGGGTAAAGTACTGCAACGTTTCTTTTCCTTGCTGGGTGAAATCAAGATTTTCTTGGAAGAGAGGGGGGAGGACACCACCTTGTTATCTGATGCAGTGTGGGTCCTTGATCTTGCGTTTTTGACAGATGTAACTGAGAAAATGAATAACTTGAACGTACAGTTGCAAGGTAAAGAGAAAGACGTCTGCAACATGATCAGTGCTGTTAACGCGTTCAGCGCAAAACTGGCCTTTTTCATCCAGCAGTTGAAGGCCAAAAGATTCCAGCATTTCCCCTCTGTCACAAAGGTTTTGGAAACCCATGCAGGGGTAGCTGATGCTTTGAACACAGAGAAGTACTGTGACCTCTTGATCAAGCTTGGCCAGGAGTTTGCAGACAGGTTCAGAGACTTTGAGAGGCTTGAGCCCTGTGTGACATTAATTTCCAACCCATTCATGAATGTGGACATAAGTGAGATTTGTGGGCAGATGGCAGACCTTTTCTGTATCGATCCTGTGGAAATGGAAATGGAACTTTTAAACCTCCAAAACGACATACAGCTGAAATCTCAACAGCATGCTGAACATTTCTGGAGCTTGGTTGAGCCAGAAAACTATAAGAATCTGTGTCAAGCAGCTCTGAAGACAGCTGCTCTGTTTGGGTCTACATACCTCTGTGAATCTTCTTTTTCTGACATGAATGTCATCAAATCTAAGTTCAGAACAAGACTGACAGATGAACATTTGAAAGCCTCTATAAGAGGGAACCTAAGTGGGTATATTCCAGCATACAGCTCTCTTGTTGGCACCATGCAGTGCCAGGTATCTCACTAACTAAAGGTGCTTGACTGAATATGTAGACTAGTGAATAAATTACTGAAAGTGTGATGTGGACAAAGTTAAGAAGTTATAATTGTTCAACATCAATAGTAGCCTATGTGATTTCAAAGGTGTGAATTATGTTTTGACAAAGTGTCAGTGTTTTGTAAATGTTATGCAAAAAATGTGAGTTTAATGTGTTTTATAGTTTGAACAGATAAAGAAATGCATATGCTGATGAGTTCAATTTGGGCTATGTTTTCACACAAAGTGTGAGTATTAGAGGTCAGTGTTTTGCAGTGGCGGGCCGTGCATTTCACACCTAGGCCTTCAGTGATGTCCTACACAGTCCTACCTGAATTATTCCACCTCTTAATACCATCATTATGACGCCATGTTTCTAGAAACTATACATTTAGACAGAAACGCAGTATAACCGGGCGTTGCATCACCTTAACATAGTCAAGTACAACAGAGTTATATTAATATTTCTGAAGCATTTATAATCAATACATCAGCATTTACAGTTAACTTAATTAATCAGATTATCTGACAAACCGCTCCTTGACACCTGTGTCTGTCACATAACGCAGAATAAGTGCCAGCTGTGCTACATTACCCACATCTGACGTCTCGTCCACCATAACAGCGACAAAGGGTGCTTTTTTAATCTTCATTTTGATCTCTTCTCCCATCACTTCAGCAATAGCATAAATCAGGTCGTTTTGTATTTTGCCTGACGTCCCAGTAAACATGTTGTTTGTGGACAGGTGGTAATGCAAATCTGTGTTGTTCTCAGCAAGAAAACAAAGAAGCTCCACGTAGTTTCCTCTGTTTCTGGACTCGGCGCTTTCATCATGTCCCATAAATGAAAGTTCCTGTTTACCCAAAAACAGGACACAATCAATCAGTCTTTCAATATTTCCCTATTTTTGTTCACCCTTTCGTTGTGGAGCTCCGTTTCCCTGCACACTTGTTCGTTGAGCTGTAGATCCACTCGGGTGTCCCCAAAGGTTTTCAAAAGCACCAGTGCTTCCAAGTGCCCAGCTGTGCTTTGGTGTCTCGTTGCTGCCTTGGTTAGACAACTCAAGTTTGCAAATTTAGTGTGGCTCCAAACACCAAATCGATCAGTTGCAAATACCAGGCATTCCCGGCAGTACAATTTGCAGTGCCTCTCGGAGGCTGTGAGCCAGGGGTACCGCTCGTAGTTTCCCTGCTGTGCTAGGCTCGCTAGCGTTGGAGTTGGTCGTTCCCTTTTCAAGATGTGTAGCTTTACTTGAAAAGTTCGTTTTGAAAATGGCGTTGTAATTATATCTTCGACCAAATTGATCTCTTCTCCTCCTTCAGCCATTGTGGGTTGAAAAAAATAGCTTGTAGAAATCTACACAAATTAGCTCGCTCAAGTTCTAGTTCTGTTTGCTAGCTTTGCCCATAGACTGTATGGCTCTGCCTACTGCCTAGCTCTGCCTCTCAATAGTGCATATCCAATCAGAAGATGTGCACGTGCTAACGTTAGCGTACGCCTGCTAGCTGGCCCGTTGTCGCCACCTCGAAATCTGATTGGTTAACGCCACAATTTTGTTTGCGTTCACTTTAAGCTACAGCCGCCCGCACTGTTGATTCTGAAGGCCTAAGGGCAGATTTCTTTGACCCTAGCAACACATTATGGCTGAAATATGATTGGATAAAAGCTCTAACATAAAGGCCAGCCCTCCAAATCTCGTTCTGAGGCTGGAAGCAGCGCAGCCAAGACGAACGCTATAAAATGAAGAGAATAGACTATGGGGAATAATTTAATACGTATTTGTGGAAAAAATATATCAAAATTTAATTTATATTCTGATGATGTATAGGCCAGCAGAGAAGGCCTTGCTGGCCCTGACGGCCCACCACTGGTGTTTTGTAAATGTTATGCAAAAAATGTGAGTTTATCAGTGATAGCTGAAAAGAAAGAAATGCATAGACATGCATACTGATACATATTTAGTTATATTTCTGTATTTTGGGTGTGAGTATTGGCTGCCAATATTTTGAAAATGTTCATGCAAAAAAAATATGTTGTTGAAAAAACAAAGAAATGTTTTGACATGCATACTTTGAGTTTAATTTGAGTATTAATGTTCTTACACAAATAGTGAGTGTTGGATGTATGTTCCGTGTATGCTTGTGCCAAACGAAACCTTATTCAGGGATTTAGATACGTGTGAATAAATGTTACACATGATATAAAACACAAGTAGCTCTCCGTAATTCTTTTTCTTTAGAGGTAGCTCTCAGAGGGGAAAAGGTTGGAGACACCTGCGCTAGGGTGTGCCTAGATTTCTAGGCTACCGCTATCCTACAGTCACTTAGGTCTTAGACTGTGTACGCTCCGCACGTCTGTCTCGCGCTAAATCAGTGCTGCGTTCAGGGAACGTTTGAAAACCAGTGAACAGCGTCATAACCCAGGAGTTCCTTTGTTATTCCTCTGTTTTAATTAGATTGTGCTACAGCTCCCCGCCCCCCCCCCCCCCCCCCCCCCACCACACACACACACACACACACACACACACACACCCTTTCATGTCCATCACAGAGAGAAACTGAGAGAGAGGGTAAGCAGTGTGTCAAGCTGCTACTAATGGACCATTAGCCTAAATAATTCCCATTTAATACTTGATTATTCAAGCTCAGAGCATCCCGTGTTGTGTTCAGGGGAGGTTTGCACACATAGTTTAAATTGAGTAAGGGAGAGATGCGAGCCAGGGACTTTTTTTTATTTTATTCCACGGTTAATAGATTCAATCCATCGCTTATTGATTTATTGTTGGCCAACATGAGCATGGACTGCATCAGGCCGCAGGATACTGAGCCTGAGCCCTATCTGCTGTAAGCTACAGAGTGATGAAAACCTAAAACATAGACTTTGTGTGTGTTCGGTGCATTTCAACACACTTTATATTAATTTTGACTCCTTATCACTAACCGTATCTGGTCTAATATACTGCAGTAATATCCGTCAGAGAGGGGATATCTTAAAATCAGAGATCAGCAATGATTATTGCTGTATGAAAGTATTTGTCAGGCTCTGTGCACTTCATGTTCCCTCACATTAGGGTGACCAGGTAGGGTGTCCAGACGTCCGGCTTTAGGCCGGACAGTCCGGCTTTTCAATGCCCTGTCCGCCGGACGCGTATTTGTCCTCCTTCGTCAAGAAGGAGGACAAATACACATTTTTAATATTTTATTTAGGATATTTTTGGTAAATCTGTAAAACATTAAAATGTATAATTATATTTGTGATAAATTCTCACAAGAGCTGCACCGGGTATCGTAGAGTGAAATTACACCAATGAATCCTTGGGGTTTGGCTGCTTCAAACATGCTACATATTACACTGAAAAACTAAAATGTTGACTTTAATAAAATGTATTATTCCAACACATTTCATATAACTGTATAAGGTTAGGGTTTTAGTTAGGGTTAGGGTTAGGGTTAGAAGTTTACTTCTTCTATTTAAAGTAAACGTTTCAGTTTTTTCTGTGTAAAAAACTGAATCACACTCGAAATTGTGATTTAGTGCATTGCCAAGTATGTTTAATACAAACAAGGACTTTGCTTTGGTGTATTGGTGCATCCACAACCTCTGTTAGAGAAATAAAAATAGTTTGGAGTGGTCCTAAAGATTTTTCTAGATCGACAAATAGTCATCAATTCAGGCGATTAGTCGAGTAATATTCGCACCTTTACGATATATTATCCATCCATCTTCTCTCGCTTTTCCGTCAGGGTCGCAGAGGTAACAGCTCCAGCAGAGAGCCCCAAACGTCTCTTTCCCTGGCCACATCAACCAGCTCTCACTATGTATCCGTCTATATTATGATTATTAATAATATTGTTTCCACAGCTGATAAAGAACATTATTGTAACAGCATGGTACATTGTGCTTCACATAAAATATAAAATACAATTTTCAGAATGAACCATTGAAATATAAATTAAGTTGTACACATAGAAAGCGCACTAGAGTCACAGAACATGGGCGGAGCGGTCGGCCCGTCAGCGGGGTAAAAAGCAGAAACTCCTTTTTTTTTACCAATATGCTAATGAAAAATGTGTCAACAAATACTTTTTCCGCTGAAAAACAGTTAGTCAATTAATTGGGGGCAGCCCTACTCAGTTTACATGACAGCTTGTCACCGCTTTGCATCACCCTGCATCACCTTTTATTGATACAATGGGGAAGTTACCTCCTAAAAGAACGGCTTGTTCAATTTAACAGGGTAAGAAGTTAAGCTGTTGGAGGGCAGTAGTCCTGCAGGTTTATGAGTTACTTTGAAAAAAAACCAAACATTGTAGTGGACATCCCCCCCTAGGTGACTGAGTAGGAGCACACACACACTCTGAAGTGCAGAAATAGCCCCCTACACACAAGTTTCCACACTCACTCCATTAAAACGCTAACCTGCCTCCATAATTAAAGAGTCTACCCGGCACAGTTGTCTGTAAGGCGCGGAGAGAGTGCGGGATGTTGTAATGTAGGATTGTTAGTGACAGTTACATTTCCTGCAGCACACACACACACACACACACACACACACACACACACACACACACACACACACACACACACACACACACACACACACACACACACACACACACACACACACACAGTTTAATAGTCTCTGTTCATGTACAGTTGCATGATTAGGCTATGCATTGTGCTTGAACACAGACATGCATATTTGAATACAAACAGCATTACAGTTCTTTAAACAAAGAAAAACCTCAATCCCAAGATGCTATCAAATGAATGTTTCTTTATCATATAGTGAATATAATTACAATACTATCTCTGTATTTTTATTTCATGTTTTAGCTATCTAATTCACTGCTATTTCGTCCCCCATTGGTCACCTGAGCTCTGCCATCATCGAGGATGTTCTATCACTTGAAAACCTCTCTGAGGAGAAGAGGAGCGAGGAGAAACAAGAAAGAAGAGGCTTGGGGAGAGGAAACAGTCATGTATCTATGTTGAAATCCTTCCACAGGAATAAGAAGACCTTCAGTGGTGATGTCAGTGGTCAGTGCTGCTGATCGGTAGCGACTGTAACAGGGTAAAAGGATAATCTGTAAATAACTTAACTGCAATACAAATATATGCAATTTAAAGAATGGCCTTCTATTTTAGCCTAATAAATAATAATAAATCGTTTTTGTGTTTTTTGTGCATTTTTCATTCAATATTTTAATAAAAGCCTTTTCTTTCTCCAAAAAAACCTACACAGTTACTATTGTTTTACAATTTAATCAAACCATTCAATGAACAACTCAACACAAAACCACAGCAAACAAATCAAATAAATAAATGCCTTTAGATAAAAGTATTCAGTGCTGGTGGGCATACAGCAATACTAGATGACACCGCTTGGATGGGCTGATGCGATTACTGTGAGAACAGGCTGGAAGGACTTTTTGATGCACTCCCCTGTCTCTCTGTCTCTAGTGTACCTGGCCTGTACAACTCCACTGACACTTGGTATCGTTTTCTTGTCAGTGTCTTCCCTCATTTCTTCTTTCACATAATGGTATGATCCAAGTATGTCCTCCATGTGATTGGCTGCATGGTGTCCCTGTATGGATTCTCGGTTGAGCTGAGCAGGAGCGGCTGAAGAGTTGGCTCTCCCTGACAGGAGTCAGATGTTCTCGTTTGCTACAAAGCATCGGCTCTTAGAGCCATTTCGTTCGTGAACGACACATGACTACTGCCTAGATCTACTGACCTGCTCCTCTGCCAGCCACATCCAGCCACATCCAGCCACCTCCTTCTTCTGCCTTGCTCTACCTCCTTCCCTTTCTATGCTCCTCGCCTGGCCTGTTCTCCCAGAATCCACCAGTCCCTAGATTCCCTCTGCTCTGTGTCCTTCATTTCCTGTCTGCCCTTTCCCCAACAACTGCCCCAGTTTCGCAATAAGCCTGTAGATTATTCTACTACAGTCTCCGTTCTCAGGGTTTTGCTGTGTGGGTTCAATCCAGTTGCTTCCTGATAGCATCACAGTTATAATTCTTAACCGTTCCACCTTCATGTGTGTGGCAGGTGTGGTTAGGGTGCCGGCTGCTGGAGTGGTAGGAATGGCTCAGCCGGAGGCCAGACAGCTGATCAGAATCAGCTAATGAGGGGCGGATTAAAATCATGGTCGTAACCTGGTTCTGGTCTCTTTTGCAATAGACGGGGGCCTGAGTGAGGACTGTTTCTCCTCGCCCGCAGGACGAGAGCCACTAACCGCCAGTACCATGGTGAAAGTACTGTTCCGTAATAAAGATTTCATTGTGTTGCAAAGTACCGAGTGGTCCTTCCATCATTGGGAACGTAGGTGTGAGCCCGAATGCTCACAATGTGCTATTGGGGACCAGTCCCTAACAGACTTAACAAGAGTTATTTTTTACTCACATGATAAATTCTCCAATGGGAAATGGACAGCAATTTTCCATTCCACTGTTGATAATTGGTGCCTTTTTTCTTCTTATTTCTAATATAAATTGTGTTATCTGCATTGGCTGATGATGACTTTACCACCTGTGCTTGACTCAAAGTGAATACCCTGAGATCATCGTCTCATGGTTCACCAACTAGCTATGCCAAGAGTTTGTATAAACAGTATTTTCTGAAACAGAACCCAGCACACATAACACCCTTAAGTATTTATGTGACATCCGCAGCAGAATATGGCTTTATAAAATAAAAATTAAGACAAGAAACAAACAATAAAATGACACTCAACTACATGTTTTTCCAACAAAAACAAAAACACTTTACACAGGCTTATGAATGTTATGTTTTATGTATCTCTGCCGTGACACTGCAATGATATGGATGCAATGGAGTTAGATGCAGTGGAATAATAGTTTCTTCAATATTTAACAGCCTTTCACAAGTGGTGTTTTTAGATGTGTTTTTAAAAGTGCGATGTGTAAGATATCACAGAATTTAGATTGAAACACTTTTGAAAAAATAAACACATCCCAACAGAAAGAGAAGAGATGGTGGAGATATTGTTGTGGTTTCCTTCCTTTGTTTCTATCGAGCTACTAATTAACAACTAAGTTTGTCTTTCTTTCTTGACTTTGTGTAGGTTAATACAACTGGTTAAAACTCTGTCTCGAGGGAGTCTTCCGCCCATATCTGTGTCTCCTAAGAGGCAGGTGCCGTGGGAAATGTAGTCTTTTATAGCTACTCTCGACTACAGAGGTCATGATTAGGAGACAATATTTAGCGTTATTTACAAAATATAAAGACTTGCTCTAACATGTAGGGACTTGGACTTTGGACCGAAAGGTCGCCGTTTCATGTCTCGATCAGACCAAGAAATACAATACAACTCTGTGTGTTGTATGTAACTGTATTGTATGTGCGTGTATAGAAAAACAGAGTGGAAAACTGGAAAGGACAAGAAGCAAAAGCGATCTGGCTGTGCAATATCAGAGCCAGACTCTGGCTAGAGCATCGTTTTTATAAACATATCGGGGACTTGGAAGTTTTTAAACAAACGTTGGTGCTATAAAGACATTGTATGTTCTTGTCAATGAGGATTTGCACTTTACACACATTGTCAAGGCATAGCTTTTTTATTTGAGGTAAATTGATTTTATTGCGCAATAAAGCACTTTATTTGAGGTAAATGTACATTTGTTGAACATGTAATAAAGTGTTTTTGCAAAAGTCTTCTTCTTCTTCTTCTTCTTCTTCTTCTTCGGTGGTGGTGTGTTGTAAGAGGGAAGAGGGGTTTTTGAAACTTTGTTTTTGGAACGTTATTTCGTTCTTCTTTTTCTACTGTGTTTGATTGTATGATCATTTGTTGGGTTATTTGTAGTTTTTGTAAAGTAGGTTAGTTGGTTTTCACGAGTGGTTTTCCCGTGCCTCGTGGCGGGGATGACGCCCTCTGGGACGCCATCGGTGTCTCTGAGACACGGAGTGCGGTTGGTGGCTCAGGCCTCCAGCACCGTGGAGCAGGTGCTGCTGGCTGTGGGGGACCAGGTCGGTCATGAAAACATTTGTTATGCTTCCCGCATGAATAAAGCGGTCGTGGTATTTCTAAAAGACCAGAAATACGTCACGGAACTCATCGAGAGCGGATTAACCCTAGATGAGGAATTTATTCAGGTTTCACCGCTGGCGACACCGTCCACGCGGATCACCGTTTCCGGCGTTCCTCCGTTTATCCCGAATGAAGCGCTGGAACGGGAGTTGAAGCGGTTTGGTAAGTTTGCCAGTAATCTCCGCACTGTTGCTCTGGGGTGTAAAGATGAAAAACTGAAACATGTTCAATCTCTGCGGAGACAAGTGTTCATGTTTCTGAATTGTCCCACTCAGACACTCGATGTGTCTTTCCGTGTGAGACACGAAGATGGTTTCTACATGGTGTATGCCAGCTCTGGGAACGTTAAGTGTTTTGAGTGTGGGGAGTTGGGTCACAAACGCATTGCATGTCCACATAGACGGCACACCGCTCCACCTGGTGCGTCTGGGGCAGCTGATCCCAGGGCGGCTGAGCCCGACACGGGCCCTGGTGCGGGAACCAGTGCAGCGGGTGCTGCGGACTTAGTACAGACGAGTGTTGTGAGAGAAGAAACCGGGACGGTGGAGAGTGTGGTGAGTGGAGCTAAAAATGTGGGTACAGGTAAAAGGGTGGAGGATACTTTAGCAGGACAGGTGAGGACTGGTGCTGTGAGACAGGTGGAGGCTGTTGACACACAGCAGGAGCTGCCGGCTGGCTCTGATCAGCAAGAAGAGCTGATACAGGCTCCAGAAAACAGTGAGGTAGCAGAGATGGACACAGATGGTGAGGGGGATTCTGACGGTGTTTCTGTTGCAGATAGTGTCTCTCAGAATACAGATTTATATTCTTTGGAAGAGATTAATGTCTTTTTGAATGAGTCTTTTGGCAAGTCAGTGGAAGTGAGGGATTTTTTTCCTGACACAAATAAGTTTCTTCAGACAGTGAGCACTCTCCAGAAAATTGTAGGGATGGATCTGTTGGATGAAAAGAAACGATATCGTCTCAGAAAACATGTCACTGCCATGAAAAAAGGTGCAAGAGGAAGCAAAAGGGGGAAGAAACTGAAAAAGTCCAAATAATTTCAACATGATCATGCAACACTGGGTGTCTCCTCTCTGCTGTGTGTACCTGTCGGTTCTCTTTCTCTGTGTCTTTCCTCTAATGCAGGCTTTGAGGGTTGCTTCTTTAAACATTAACGGGGGTAGAAGTGCACAGAAAAGGGCTTTAGTGTCAGAGGTTTTCGATCAGAAAAAATTAGATGTGATCTTACTGCAGGAAACTCACAGTGACAGCCTGAATGAGACAGACTGGGGAATGTGGTGGGGGGGTCAGTATGTACTCAGTCATGGCTCTAACCTTAGTGCTGGGGTAGCTGTTTTATTCTCCCCCTCTTTAAATGTTAAGCTTGTTTCCAGCACGGAGATAGTGGCAGGTAGAGTCTTGATGGTGAAAGTGGAACTTCTACAGTTTATTTTCACTTTTATTAATATTTACGCACCCAATCAAGGCCCTGAACGCTTATCTTTGTTTCAGGTTCTAAAAGACAAGCTAGACACAAGTGCACAGGGGGAGTGTGTTATACTGGGGGGGGACTGGAACGCTTGCACCAATGTCACTTTAGACAGAATAGGACAAGAGCCTCATCCTCAGTCTTCCCTTTTATTGTCACAGGTGATCAGAGAGGCTGACTTAGTGGATGTGTGGAGGATGAAACATCCCTCAGTAAAACAATACACCTGGGTGAGGATGCTAGTTGGAGGCGTTAGTGCAGCCAGGTTAGATAGATTTTACATGTCTGCCTCTTTTATCGCTCGAGCAGTGAACTGTCACATCCAACCTGTTGGTTTCACAGATCATCATCTAATTTCCTTAGATTTGGTTTTATCCACTGCAGGAAAACCTAGATCGTTCTGGCACTTTAATGTTAATATTTTACAAGATTTCAATTTCTGTGACAATTTTAAATTGTTCTGGCTTAACTGGAAATCAGAGAGAAACTCTTTTCCTTCCCTGAGTCAGTGGTGGGAGGTAGGAAAGGCTCAGATTAGAGTTTTCTGCCAACAGTATACATCCTACTCCACTGCAAACATTAGAAGGGCTATAGAGCAGTTAGAGAGGGAGATCAGCGAGTTAGAGAGGGTGTCTGTTGAAAACATAGAACAGTCCCTCCTAAAAAAACAACAGCTTAACTGTTTTCTTCAGGAGAAAGCCAAAGGAGCTCTGATCAGAGCCCGTTTTACTTCCATGAGAGACATTGATGCACCAACCACCTTTTTCTTCAACCTGGAGAGGTCTGTGGGCCAAAGGAAACAGATGGTGTGTTTACGTCTTCCCGATGGACAAGTAACCTCTGAACCTGCTGAGATGAGGAGACACGCAGTGTCCTTCTACACAGACCTGTTCAAAGCCGAAGGTTGCGATGTGGAAGCTGCTGATGAACTTCTTCAGGGTCTTCCACAGTTGAGTTCAGCAGAAAGTGACACCCTGGGTTCTGACATTACTCTGGAGGAACTGACCTCTGCAGTGACACAGATGGCCTCTGGCAAGGCTCCAGGTATAGATGGCTTACCTGCAGACTTTTTCAAACACTTCTGGAGTATTTTAGGACATGACTTGTTGGACGTGGTTAAGGAGTCCTTTGGAAAAGGGGCTCTTCCAGCTTCCTGTAGGCGTGCGGTGATTTCACTGTTACCTAAGAAAGGAGATTTAACCCTGCTGAAGAACTGGAGACCTGTGGCCCTGTTATGTACAGACTATAAGATACTGTCAAAGGTCTTAGCCAACAGGCTGAAGTGTTTTATTGAACTTCTTATTGGAACTGATCAGACATATTGCATTCCTGGCAGATCAATTGTGGACAATTTGTTTTTGATGAGAGACACTTTTGACGTCTGTGAGCTGTATAACCTAAATGTTGGTATCATTTCTATTGACCAGGAGAAGGCGTTTGATCGTGTTGATCACTCCTTTCTGTTTGCCACATTGCAGGCTTTTGGTGTTGGGGAGAATTTTTTGTCCTGGGTGAAGTTGCTGTACAGTGATGCATGTTGTATTGTGAAGGTGGGGGGAGGGCTGAGCAGACCTGTACCAGTTAAAAGGGGGATCAGGCAGGGCTGCCCTATCTCAGGCCTATTATACAGTATTGCCATCGAGCCCCTTTTGAACAGGCTTAGGAACCGGCTGAGGGGCCTGTGTATGCCAGAGTCAGCTCAGGGCCCCCCTGTGGTTGTATCAGCTTATGCTGATGATGTCAGTGTATTTATCCAGGGTCAGCAAGACATCCAGGAGCTACAAGACAGTCTAGTTCTGTATGGCAACGCTGCTTCAGCCAAAGTTAACTGGGAGAAGAGCGAGGCTTGTTTGGTAGGTCAGTGGGGTGTAGAGAATAGGCCCAGTCTTCCTGGTAACCTCAGGTGGGGAAACAAGGGTTTAAAGGTCCTGGGAGTTTGGTTGGGGACTGGGGACATGGTGGCACAGAACTGGGAGGGAGTGCTGGGAAAAGTGCAAGCTAAATTATCTAAATGGAAATGGCTGCTACCCCAGCTGTCCTACAGGGGAAGAGTTCTCATAGCCAACAATCTGGTCGCCTCATCTCTGTGGCACAGACTCCAGGTAATAACCCCACCGCCGGACCTCATGAAACAACTGCAGCGGCTCCTTGTGGATTTCTTCTGGTCGGGACATCACTGGGTGCCAGCATCGGTCCTGTACCTACCTGTGGCAGAGGGGGGGCAGGGCCTTGTGGACATCACTGCTAGGACTGCTGCTTTTCGACTACAGGCAGCTCAGCGGCTGCTGTATGGGTCATCTCCCTGCTGGCTGGCTATGGCCCGACTGTTGCTTTGGAAGGCAGGGGGTTTTGGTTTTGATAAACATCTGTTTCTGCTCAAGGCCCCTGCGTACAAGATAACTGGACTTGCACCTTTTTACAGTTCAGTCATCAGTGCCTGGAAGATCCTGAGTTTTTCCAGACCACCTGACGCCCGTCCTGGGATGTGGCTGTTTGAGGAGCCACTGTTTGATAGTGGTTTTCTTTCTGGAACCCCCTTCTCTTCGGCCACCCTAAGGAGCGGTTTCATCAAAGCAGGAGTGGTAAAACTGGGCCATTTAACAGGGATCTCTACAGAAAGACTGGCTGAAGTGACAGGTGTTCGGTCAACCCGAGTTTTACAAAACTTGGTGGATGAGGTGTGGCATTCGCTGTCGCCATCCCACCGGACTTTCGCTCGGAATACGGATCTAGCTGACCAGTGGAGAAAGGGATACGAGTACATCTTCCCTCCCTTGAGTGTGGGTCCTGCGGTGGGGGAATGGAGAGAAGAGGAAGGTCTCCTGCTGTCCCTGAGGACTTTGACCCTTGGAACTTTTAGCTCCTGCAGTGGGAAGCAGCTATACTCTTGCTGTGTAAAGGTGCTCAACATCAGTTCACTTGCAGGCGTCAAGGAGTCGAGGTGGACAGATGTGTTTGGCTTGGGTTTTTCCCCTCAGGGCAGCTGGCGTATCCTGTATAAGTCTCCAGTCGAGAAACGGATGGCTGACATCCAATGGAGAATTATACATGGAGCAATTGCCACAAATAAATATAGAGCACATTTTGACCCAGGCACAAGGGGGGGCTGCCCGTTCTGTTTCATGACAGAAACATTGGAACATTTGGTAGTGTCCTGTCCCCGATTGGCTGGTGTAAAACAAATGGTACAGGAGTGGGTGGAGGGATTAGGGGAGGTTTTCACCATACCACTATTTGTCCATGGCCCCAAATACACCCTGAAAAAGAGTAAACCTCTAGCTTTGGTAAATTTCTTGTTTGCTAATGCTAAGTTAGCGATCTGGAAAAGTCGGAAAAATCAACTTGCTGGAGTGGGATGGACAGATGTAGTGCTCTGTCTGAGGGGGCTGGTGGCAGCGCGTCTGAGGGTGGAGCATGCATACTACAAACTGACCAATAATCTGCAGGGTTTTTTGGATGTGTGGGCTGTTGGGCAGGTTCTGTGCTCACTTGGGGAGAACAACTCTTTAGTGCTGACTTTTTAAAAGATGTAGTTTGTAGTAGTGTGTGTGGTCTTTTATGGTAACAATGTTTAAATAATATTTATTTATTCATGAAAAACTGATGATTTTAATGGAATGTATTGTTATTTTCTGACTTTTGTTGTGGGAAAAGACAAATAAAGTGTTTTTTAAAAATCAAAATCTTCTTCTTCTTCTTCTTCTTCTTCTTCTTCTTCTTCTTCTTCTTCTTCTTCTTCTTCTTCTTCTTCTTCTTAATATATTACTGAAGTTAACATGCTGACCAGCCCCTTGCCTTCTTCTCTTGTAACACACTTGTGTGTGGTGTTGAAAGTGGTCAAAAGACTTGAGGCCAGAGGGAGCCATTGCAATGCCAATCTGAGTCCAGACAAAGTAGAGCTTGTGAGACTCGAGTAGAGTTTAATCTAAAATGTGACAAAAAGGTGATTAGGGTTTGGGAAGTTAAGGTACAAAAACAACTTGGTTAGGTAGAACCCCAATCATAAGTGTCAATTTCCCCAGAACAGTGCCAAAGGGTCCATCATGTTGTACTAAATACAAGGGTAAAGTATGTTCCAGCATCCAGCACTTGTTGTGCAGCCTGATGGCTACAGGCACAAAGGAGTTTCCCAGGCTCTTAGAGCTGTGGGATGAGTCTGTGGCTGAACGTACTCCTCATCTTCACTAGTTTTCCAAGGTAATTGTGGCAACACTGGTCCCTGGTGTGCAAGGAGACTCACAAAGTGTTAGAAAATATAACCATCTCTCTTTTCTCTATTACCCACATCTCTAAAAACGGGGGTATAACGGATCTGATCCAGATTTGCTGTCCTTATGACGTAATAAGGAAAATGCGGGCTGGCTTTACTTTGAACTCCTGTCAACGTCCCGCCCGCGTGACACGTCCCAACCTATCGTGCCCCATATACAGTCGGGGAGCTGAATCCCCTCTGCAGCACCTCGGTGTTCTATAATACATATAATGTCACTGTTCTAGTGGTAAACACTGAACAAAGAACAAGCTGTGTGCTGTATCAGAAACAATGTGCCACATGTTTTGGAAGTAATACGCTGTACTGGAAAGACTGTGTGTAATATAAAGGTCCTGTCCTTGTGGTAAACCGAGAGAGAAACGTTTGAGTTCCATACTGTTTCAGAGATAATGCTGGATGTGGTTTGGGACATAATATGGCGTTTAATCACGGCAGCGTTTAGCTGAGTTTCTCCCGGTAGAAAACTCTCTTCAGAGGAGAGATCATGACGCTCCAAAGGGGCGTGGCCAGCAACAGCTCCAAAGGGGCGTGGCCAGCAGCAGCACCTCAAAGGGGCGTGGCCAGCAGCAGCTGGTTCATTTAAAGCTACAGTCACAGAATCAGCACTTCAGGAACAGGGCTGAGATAGAGGGGGATGAGGCATGCTACAATGGGGGATCTGTTTGGTATTTTGAGCAAAAAACATGTTTATATAGATATGGCCCTATAATATATTGTTCAAGTATATCATAATAGGAGACCTTTAAAGCACTCTGGCACCGTGGCATGAGGGTCTTTGCTAGTTTGAAAATCTCATAGGTCATGTTCAAGGAGCTATAGTGGGTTGTTGTTAAACGTGTTTAGCTAATTCAACATATTTCGTGTTCACTCAACTGGTAAGACGAGCATGTGGGGGGGTTCTTCAGTACCTACTGTGTTTTAGTAAGCTATTGATTGCCATGGTGGTTCCTCCCTCATTTTGTATTTTTGAGACATCTGCAGGTGTTTTTTGCACTTTCCTAAATAAAGATTTTACGACCCAAAATGCTAACACAGCTCAAACCACTGCATGTGATAAGTGGTGCCGTTTTTCCCTCTTTAATATTGCATCAGTGCAACATTGACTGTATTCTGCCTGGGAGAACAAGTCTCCCGTCTGCAAACTATCCCCTTTGTATCAGTGGCAGGCTATTGCAGTTGTTGTAACTCAATTTAATTGGCTGCCACAACCAGTGAAGCAAAAAAAAGAAAAGAATTAATCATATTGATCCATTCTTCAAGGTTTGCAAAAAGGCTTCAGGAAAAATGCAAAAAGATGACTACAAGCTAGAAAAAAACAAACATACTGCAGTTCAGAGAAACTCAACATATCCCGTGCTGTATGTTCATGTACATCATATTACATTAGGTTCCCCTGGAGTCGAAAAACAACAGTTTAAGTCGTAACCGTGTGTTATGGCTTTATGGGTCATGCTTAGATCACCTCCACTGACAACTCTTTTAATGAGAAGGCCTCTGGGGAGCCTCATTAAAAAGTGAAACAATAAGCTGCCACAGCTCTGAGAGTGTGCTGTCCCAAAGGCTCACCCTGTTTTACCATCCAAATGAAATCATTAGTCAAGTTGTGTTGGCATAAATGGTTATGTAATGGACAATCCCTTATGCTGTAGTCTATCACTTTCTCTGGACTGAGGAGTGGGCCATTTACAGCTCTACTTTCAGGTGCTGCATTAAAGTTTCTTCTCTAAGGCTGGCGGTCATTTAAAGTCCTGTTTTAAAATCAATTAAGAGATGTTTTCATTCTTTAATTATGTAGTTCTGCTTCATAAAACCTAGTTATTGAGCTGTTCTGTGCAGTTGACTGAAAACGTTTTAACCAGCAAAGCTTTCACTGATCAATTTCCTCACACTGTGTCTGTCCCTGATAATTAAAGCATGATTCATGCACTCTTAAGATCAGGTTGGATGATTTAGATAAATAAGTTAATTTCAAATTCTCTTTACTTTTGTTTACATTTAAAGGAGATTGCAGCTTTTATATAAATCGTTTTACTTTTCCAATCTAAATAATCATTAAACTTAAAACAGACGCCATACTGATTTCTTGGCAAAAAAGTAATTTATTTTACCTTTACCTGTTTTAGCTATTTAAAACTTTGAAGTTACATTTAACACAATCAAAGTCACCATAGCTGTAGTTTACCCACAAAACTAGTTGGGTAACATTTGCTTCAGACAGTGTGGATATCAATTATATTATACTTGATATACGTATTTTCGTCCTGGAATATGTAGAATGTCTACCAACCAAGTATCCTTAATAATTAAGCCTATAAAAGAGGTCAACCAAAAATGACCCTCCTACATATAACAGCAACTAAACAGGTGTAAACTGAACCAAGCAACATCCCACAATAACACACAATGGAACATAGAGTATATAGTGGCTTGAACAGATCACAAAAAAGAAACTGACATACCCAACCCCTCCCCCCCCTTCATTTAATTTGGCCCAAACTGAAATTCCCCCCTTGATATAGTTTGGTCCAATTGGCAGCTTCACTTATTTATGAGTCCCCTTCATGGATGTATAATAGGAGCGTGATCCTTCGTTGGAGGCGGGGCCTCGTTCATTCCTATGAGAGCTGCTCATTGGCGCATGAAGACAAAATGGTCTGAGATTCTCGAGAGCAAAACGAACCTCCCCAATATCCACAGTAACAAAAAAACAGAGAAAACGTTGACTACAAATACTTGTTAACTCCGCTAAAATCTGCAACTGCAACTGAGCTAAATTTTTAAAGACGTGTGTGGGGTTAATTGTTGGTGTTGTTGCAACTAAAATAAGGTCAAACCAGTGGAGGGTAGTTCAGTGTGTGGCTGTGGACATCCAGAGACATTTGAAGTTGTTCTGGGAAAAGTCACTTGATCAAAGTCGCAAGCAGGACTTTTGGATGAACATATTATCCTTTTCCAGCCATTATGACATATATTCTTTCAGCTATACTTTCACAAACAGAGCCTCATGCTAATGCCGCTCGACTTCTTTGACAGATGGTCAATGTAACGTCAGACTCAACACAGCAGCATTGAATCCTCTGTCTCTAGTAAACATGTCCTTGTGGAGCGGCTTTCTTTTTTCAAGTGTTTCTGTTTAGACTTCAAAGAGCAGCATTATACAAAGAACCCACTCAGACTGTGTTGAGCTGAAATGAACAAAAGCCATTTATCAGAGTCAGTTTCCTCTAAGATTAAACTGTCGCACTGAGAACACAGCGTCCCCTGCATCCCCACTCTCTGCAGCCTCACCATTATAAAACATTTATTTGCAGAGATACGCACAAGTGCAAGTGTATAAAAATAATTACAAGGAAACAGCAGTGGCAGTGAGGGAGTGCAGCCCCTGACAGAGGCCTTTTCCAATTAATTGCCTTTAATGCAGCATAATGTGGTGTTTTCCTCTCCCACTCCTCATAATGGCTTCCACCAGACTGCTGTATAGTCAATTAAAACATAATACAAATTGACTCAGCACTCAGAGATTAGGTTTCCCAAAGACAATTAAATTTGAGAATAGTAATTCACAACCATTTTTTTTCTTCACTTCCTGCTGTCAAATTAATTTAGCTATATTTAATGGCATGTCAGCTGTTACTGCGAGTAGTTTACAGATGTTCATAATCCTCTAGGTGTCTTGATTGACCTATGCACACGCAGCGGGGAAGCTATTCAGTGTGCGGTGCAAATGTGTTTGTTGGAGTTGTGGCTGTATTATCTGTTTGGCAGTGATTGAGTGTGGCAGTAAAAAGGCAGTGAGAGAGACACAGGGATGTGGGATGATTGCTGGGTGGCTTCGCAGAGAGCCGAGGTAATTTCCCTCGCCGCCAACTCCGCTCTGTCGTTTGTCAGCCTCCACTTGCGCCGCTGGCAGCTATTGTGCCAACAGCAGTCAATCACGCAGCTTATGAATCCGAGCCGCAGTCAATCGCCCTGCTTATGAATCCGAACAGCAGTCAATCGCTCAGCGTAGGAATCCATCGACACATCTGGCGCTCCCAGCTGGTCACATGAATACCCAGCGACAGGACATCCTGGAGGCAGGCGGAGATTAATCGCAACGCATACCTCAAAGAAAAATATGTCTCTGTGTGAGGAAAATCCCTCTGAATAACCAGATAATCTTTGTATTTATAGTCAGAAATATTTACAGATTTGCAAATACAGAATGAAATCTGACAAGCCTTTCATCCCATCATTTTCTTGTATAGTATAGTTCATGCAGTCGTATATGTTTGTCTTATAATACAGGTTGAGTTTATCCTAGGTATATCAGTCCACATGAATTCCCTCTGTGTGTGCTGTGCCCGCCTGCAGATAGGATGTTCTGACATGTACTAAAAGGTCATCTGGATATTATGTAATGTTATGTTATGACAATAAAAAAGGTTGTAAATGTTGAAGTTTTTGCTTTGTGCAATATGCATAATTGTAATACACTTCTTTCCATTGTCCTTCGTAAAACTGCCAGAGATTATTTAAGTACATTGTAGCACCTTTAACCTTAATGGAGGAAAGCAATCCACATTTCCCCTAGGTTCAGAAAGTTGGACTCTGACTGGAAGTTGAACAGTGATCTTTTATTGCCTCTCAAACAATTATTATTTTGCAGTGCATGGAATTAGGAAAAAAAACAAAAATAGAGCCTTTTCAAATAAAATAAAAGAATAAAGTTCAATGAAAGTGTCCTTTCTTCTATGTCAGTAGATGGGGTTCAATGTTATGTTGTGTGTGTATATGTCTGTTCATTCTACTACCCGGATAGGTTTTGTGGTGAACGTTCTTATCTGTGTCAAAGCGAAGTGAGTAGATGTCTGTGGTCTTCGGAGTGGATCCCGATCTTCGTCTGCTGTCGATCGACTGGCTCGCCACTGAACTGCCGAAGGTTCAGAATCAATCCATCCCTGATCCAGCAAAAAACACAATCTACACGCATGGTGCCGCAAATACAATTCAATTACTACCTATTACTACCAATTCACATTAGTATACACTGCAGAAATTCCCCTATTAAATGTAAGTGAAAACTATGTAGATTTAAGCTTTCCTCTCTTGAAGCAAGCTAATGTATCTTCCAGTGCATTGTTGGAGTGTCCAGCTACTAAAATTCTTATATAGCATCAAAAAAAGGCATATTTCTCAAAGCTTTGGGATAAGGAACTTAAAATAAGATGAGTGTTGCTCGAACGATACTCCCCAGGTAGATGCTGGATGCTGGAACATACTTTACCTTTGTATTTAATACAACATAATGGACCCTTTGGCACTGTTCTGGGGAAATTGACACTTATGATTGGGGTTTAACCCTCTGAGGTCAACCCTGGCGCCGCAGCTGGAAAAAAGAATATGTCAACGCAGAGAGCTTGATTTCCAAATGCACGATATAGCCCAGTGCCATACCTTCATCATGCGTTTTGCCGCTTATTTGTACCATTTTCAGGCGACTTGTAATGTAAGAATTATCAATATATTATGACGGAAAATTAAAGGATATAATTCATAGTTTTTCGACTGACCGGATTTTCTGTACTCTCTTTTATCCATGCAACTACAGACAGATAAATGCTCTATGTGGACTGTAGATCAGTGAACTGGATGGAGGAACCACAGCTGTGTTCCCTTGTTAACCTACTACACTATTGCATTAATAAATACTCTTTGATTTAAACCAGAAGCTTCCTGGTCTACTTCAGACCAACTCTTGGTCTTCAAACAAAGAACATTCTTAACAGTAATCTATCCAAGAAAAACAATGTTTTTTATTTTTATTTCAAGAAACCTATAAACAAACGATGGATGTCTTTTATGAGCATTTATCCATGTTGGAAGTGATTTAGATCTTGTAGGACTTTTTTAATATTGTAGATACATGTCGATTTTGGTACTTGAAATATTGTCTTTGTCCCCCATGGTCACCAAAATTTGAAGGAACTATTTTCTGATGTCTAGAGAATTTATGAATACTTTTCACAGGGGGATTTGAATACATTTCTGAGTGATTACATTTTCGTCTTGTTTTTTTCCTCTTTTGCACTACTTGTTGTACATCCATTTGACATCCCCGTAGCCTACATGTCCTGATAGCATTGCGTGTTCTGTATAAATACATGTATATTACTTGATTATGCAGCACAGAGTTAATATTTTAATAATATTTTTAACAAAAAAGACAAGGCGAGTCAAACATATGAAAAAAGAGCTCAGACCTCAGAAGGAATGCAATGCAAATATTTTTTAAATCTAAATTCCAACAAGTCTTTAAGTTCAAATCTAAAATGGGTCCAATTGACCCGAACATCACAAAAGGGTTAATGGTTTTATGAACAATATTTGTGTGTAGCAGATAACAAATCTCGTTCTTCTAGTCACACTGTAGTAGTTGAGTGGGGTTAATGATGAAGTAATTGGGGTGATGAGTTGAGGGGGTGGTGCGTTCCCCGACCTGGGAAAACTGGACTCCACCACCTGTTTAGTCCGTCTCTGCTTCCTCCTCCTGCAGCCTGTGGAGGAATAACCCGGCCTGGCTTCCCTCTGCAGTGGTTGGAGGTTAAATGGATTCAAACACTGCCACTCTCTTATCATAACTCTCTGCTATTCTTTCAGGGCAGGACACAAATGCAATTCCTTAACCTCTGAGTAGACTGGCCCTGGCATCTGTTACTCTTAATAAAGTGCTGACCTAAATTTAACTCCACACTGAGGTACTTATATGTGTTCCAGGGGAACAGGGAGAGGAGATTCTTTTTGTTTTTGACTGCTGCCTCAAGTGCTGCATACATAAAAACAAAATGTGTTTTCATACATACTTTCTGTAGCAGTATCTAACAGACCCTGATTTAAAAGGCAGACACAAGCCTTGCAACTTTGAACCATACAAAGGCAAAAAAGCAAATAATCGAAAATTGAGTTGTAATAATTGTTCCATTTAATTGAGAGGGTTTTGATTAAATTGACTCCACCCAAACCACTGAGCTTTTAAGTGTTGATGACTCAGTGAAGTCTTTCAGCGTGGTTTTCTTCAAACAAGAACTTGAGGTGCCAGTGTGGCGCAATTATTCCACTTGTTGCTATGCAGTTTGGAAATGTTTATTAAACCAAAACAAATTAAAGCTTCCCAATGGAGTGGAATGACCTGGAAGTGTGAACTTTGTCAATAGCTGTTTTAATTCTCTAGGAAAAGGATGTCCAAACATTTTTCACTGAAGGCCACATACAGAAAAACATGCGAAGGGCTGGGCCCCTCACTCGAGGTGAGGTACATTCATAAGTTAAGTTGTAAGTGAGCCAAACTAATCAAATGTTGCTTAAATGATGCTTGATACTTGAATATGCTTTAAGAAAAAAACAGCCTACATCACAACTCTCCACAGGTTTTCATTTATTTTGTTGGCAGCTCATTCCTTAACACAGGAGCCTCAGATTGATTATAAGGGGAAATTTGAAGGGTATCATTTTTTTTGATCAACTAAGATTTGTTTGAAAATGTTTTCAACTTTAATTGACTGAAATAGCCTCCTTGCACGGTAACCGTAAATTCTACTTCCGCTGTTACTTGTATGCGCGTCTAAACTTCCGGTCGAACACTTCCGTGTTATGATAGCGTTTGACAGCTGGATACCGGTAACCGGCTTTTACTATTTAGAAGTGTACAATGAGTGTGTTCACAATAAAAGAAAGACGACTGACCTTTCAAAGGGTGGGGACATCGGCACTGCACTGTTGTGTACCTCAGTGTACGAATTCTTCGAGGTACAATAAGCTACTTTCCTTTCATTCATTTCCCGTTGACCCGGCGGTACGGGCCGAGTGGCTGAGGAGAATCCGAAGGGATAATTTCAGTCCGACGAAACATTCAAAGGTCTGCAGTAGGCACTTTAAAAGCACAGATTTTGTCGTGACAGCCGGGGGACTAAGAAAACTCCAAAAGGGATCAGTCCCTGTTCTGTTTTCTTGGAACGGGTTTGAGCTATCGGCACCTAGACCGAGTGTTTGGGAGAGGCGCCCGCGGCCAGATGTGGAGAGTCCCGATGTCTCTGACAACGAGATGGAAATCGCGGCTGTAGCTACTGACCACGACTACTCGGTGTTGCCACAAACGGTGATACGAGCAAGTGACTTGGTTGAGGACAACGAAGCCTTGCGTCGGAGGATTTTGGACATTGAACATTGAAAAGTCGAGCAAAGACCACGTTAAATTATAAAAGTAAGTAAAGCTATTACCACAGTAATATCACTATGTAAGCGCTAATGTTAGCTATGTAGCTACAATAATATTGTGCCATAGTTACAACTTACCTTCATAATTGTCGATATAACTGGATAGGTACATTTTGTATCCCTTATCACGTTTGCTCTTCGGTGTAGAACTGCCCATCCGAACAAGTCGGTGGACATCTGAGATGGAAATGTTTGGGAGATCCTGCAGGCATCTAGTGTAGAAACTCGCCATGTTTGACGTTCACCGATATCACACCGGAAGTTTAGAAGCGCATACAGTAACAGCGGAAGTAGAATTTACGGTTACCGTGCAACGAGGCTATTATTTGAAAAGGGGGCTTTTAACACATGAATGCTACTGTTGAATATATGTTTACATATATATTTAAGAAGTAAAATATAAAACAAGCACAAGTTCAACAACTTAAGCAATGCTTATTGTTTTGAACGGCACACTATGAGCTTCATGCTTATCACTGTTAAATGTTCATGTCAAGTCAACATTTCAAGGTGTTTACTGAGCTGTGTGTGGTTATATAAAACATTTGTTCAACATGTTTGAATGGTGATATGTACATTAATACATGTGCGGGGAATAACCAATTGCATACATTTTTATTTTTAAATTTTTACAAATATTTTCATAAAATCATGCTAATTGAGATTAATGTGGATTATTCGTGTAGACAGGAGGTTTAGTGTGAGCAAAACTCACTTTTTATTTTGATATTCAGACCGGATTAGCTGTGTGTTGGCCTAGTGTATATTCTAAAGTCACATCAGCTGCAGTTTGACAGCTTATCGTGGTTCACGGAGTGACAGTAATTCTGTGGTCCATGGTGTGTAGTTGGCTCATACCTGGTTACGTCATCGCTGAGGATTTCCACTTTGTTACAACTCTCAATTAACTTGAAGGCTGATCCTGGCATCTACCCTTCATGTGATCTTGACTGCGGAAAAATCAGAAAGTGGAGAGAAACCTGCAGAGGAGAAAGAGCGAGGGCAAAGAGCTCCTACTCTCCCGTGTAGATTTACTTATCTGTCAGCAGTTTATGCGGTTGAAATGGAAAAGAGAATTGGGCTATGTTTACAGCACCATAAACCTTTCTTTTAAACCCAAGGACTTAGCCACCCTGAAACTGTAGCGCAGCAGCCATAAAACTGAGGCTAACGCCGTCTTTTAAATCTGATGAAACATTTATCGATTCTTTTTAGATCTTGTTTTATTTGCTCCTCCTCTCCCACCTTGGGGTTAATAGAAGCGAATAAAAGGACCGCAGAAATACTGAGGGTAGTAAAGGTTTGCATGCTAACACCGTGGAAGACTAAAATAAAAAGAGCGCTTTGCCGCTGTGGAGAAGGAATCATCAGTTTGATGGCTTAATGGCTTCAGCCTGTGTCTCTGTCACTCAGCACCAATTATGTTTGTCCATTCAGACAGTAAGTATTCAAACAATATATAAGAGACATAAAACTTTATCTATAAAACAAAAGGTTCAGTAATTACATATGACAGTCACTCTAGGTTTTGACCAAACTGAAACTTGTGCATTTGTTGGGGATTATTTTCATTGGGGGATTTATCAACATTTTGGGGTTCAATGAGTATTTCTTGCAGCAAGACAGTAAGTGTTGATTTGAATATTCATGCCACAGAAGGATCACCAGTGCAGCGTTGTGACTCACTGATGGGATGTTATAGTTTTTGGACAGCAAAAGAGTTTTATGGCACAAAATTAGGCATTTTTAAAACCTCTACACATTCGGTGTTGTAGTGAGTTTTTAAAGTACCCGGGTCAAATGTATATACTGTAAAACAGTGCTGACTTTGCTAGCAGCCTTTTGTAATCAGCTGAGGTAAACAGGGGGACAAAAGCATAGGGGACTGTGATATTGAGAAAGCAAGCAAAAATGATGGAGATGCACAATTTGCAGACAACCATTTGAAAAAGGGGTTGAGATACATCATCAGGAAGCTCTGTCAATGGATCAATAATTTGTTTTTCTAAGGGAAGGTACAGTGAAGGAAATAAGTATTTGATCTCCTGCTGATTTTTCTAAGTGGGCAAACTAACAAAATCGGCAGGAGATCAAATACTTATTTCCTTCACTGTATCTATAGTTGTCCCTTCCTTTTAGCACTGAGAAGTTACCAGGGGTGCACAGGCCGCAAACTGGACCTCCGAGCTCTACAAATTCTTTTTGGATAGAAACTAACTGAGAGCATTGTGTTTTTGGCGTTGAGTGGCTGACACCATTATTTTAAAGTTTTTGCTGAAAGATAGGCAGCAAATAAAACCATGGACAGTTGGCTAGAAACAAACATAGCCAGCATACTAAACATTAACCAAGCAAGGTAGAATTCAACATAGCCAGGGAAACCAACTCTGATCTGTTCGAAACATCAACACTAAAACAGTATTACGCACAAAGTTAGGCAACATCCGATTAAGCCAGCAACTGTGAAGTTTGATGAGTCCTAAATTAATTTTAGTACGAGACAGGAAGAGAACAGGGCTGATGTTAAACTCATGCTGGTGTGACCAACAGAGGTCACATACATTTAGCTAACACTAGAATAAAAGCCTTGCACATCCCTAATAATCTATTCTTTTTTTATGAATACCAATTTGTATGCAGGAAATGTTATACGCATGTTTCTGTGTACACATTGTTGATACATCTGCCCACAGAAGTTGATTATAAAACAATAGATTGTTATGGCTTTGCATTCACAGAGACTGATTGAGTAATTATTTGTGTTTTTGGAGCATCTGATGTCATCAGTCAGTGATACTGTGCCATAATCTTATACCTTTATACCTAATTGTGTGCCAACAAAAGCAATATTGCAGCTCTCCCTGTCTGCCTCCTCCCATAGATTCAGCATGCACTGCAAACTACCTCTAATTTTATTTCTCTCATTCTGTCTGAATGGATCAGGGGACAGAATGTAGCTGTCTGGGGATGTCTATTATGAGAAACAGAGAGGCGGGATCTGGCTATTAATTTCAAGAATTTCACAATGAGGTTTACTGCTTCAGACAATTTACATCAGCAGGTCTTCTAACGCTCGTTCTCACTTTATTGTTACATGGTCATTCACATATTACATATTGCAGATGCTAATAGAGGAGCTGCTGCTGGAGTCCCTGCAGAGAGCTGATGGCAGGCTGCTGAGTTCTTCTTGTAGGCTGCTTGACTCAATTTAAAAAAAGTGTAATAAGTGACAGTACTATCCAACAATGAACATGTAGTTCCCTCATTAAACTGATGGCCTCTTTTATTACATTAGAGGATTGGATTAGTATAGCATGTCAGACATGTAAGATGTTCGACTTTTTGTTGATCTCCACAGAAAGTCTGTCTTTTTTCCCGTCCATAAGAGCCAATATAATCACATACTCCTACAGGGTTTTGTCTCATTCCAGCAATTTTAAAACTGTTTTTTTTAGTGATCTAAAAAAGCTTAGAAGCACTTAAGAGATGTTCATGAAACTAAAAGGATAAAACAACATTCTGTACATCCCTATGGATACACAATGCAAAAGTAAAGAAAAGTAAAAGATAAAAGTAAGAAGATCACTAAAATGTTTTATTTAGTCATTGTACTAAATATCTTAATGATATTCAGGACCAACAGGTGTTATGGATGTCTGTTTTAAATGTTTTGGCAGTCTCTCCAACTTGAATTACACATTATGAAGAGCATGCAGCAACCTCCGGTGCTTAGAAAGTAAGCCCAGAAATCTGCCATGTAGCTACTCTTCTCTCTATGTGTTGTATTGTGTCAGTGTAAACATGGATTAAACAGCCAGCCAAACTCTTTTGAGAGCCAGGTAATGAGCAGCCATGCTCTTTTAATGACTTCCTTGCAGTCAATTAACTGATATTCAAAAGGAGGGAAACTATCAGACACAAGGCACTAAATGATCTCAATATGCAATAAGCAACTATAAAGTCTAGTATGGCTAACGCTAACATGTATGCTAACGCTAGCACGTATGTTGATGTTAGCATGTATGCTAGCATATTTGCTCATTGAGTTCTATCATTTCCAAATGTCATGACATAAAAAACAACACATGTTTATAACTACTCCTTACACTTACAACAGGGGTGTCCAAACTTTTTTCACTGAGGGCCGCCTACAACATACGTTGGGCTGGGCCACTCACTAGAGGTCATTTATATTGCCTTATAACTTAGCAAAATCAAACAAATGTAGGTAAATTATGCTTGAAACTTGAATATGCTTTAAGAAAAAAAAACAGCCTATATCCCAGCTTTTCACAGGGTTTCATTTATTTTGTTGGCAACTTATTCCTTAAAACAGAAGCCCCAGATTGCTTATACAAGGGGAAAGATGAAGGATCTATTTCAAGCTTGTTATGTAAATAAGTTATTGGGCTTATTTGTCAACTAAGATCTGTTAGAACATGTTTTCAACTTCAAATGAAAGAATTTATTTTGGAGTTTGGCTTATTTAAACATGAATTATTACTAAGAAGTACAAGACAAGCACAAGTGTCATGTGTGGGCACCATGCACCATGTATGTTGAGTTGTTGGAGGAACATGGGATATAAGATTTTCATTGCCAACATATACGTTTTATATGCTGTGCATATGACCAATAAAACCTTGAAACCCTGGGGCCATATTCCATTATACTTTTAGAATCTGCTGGGCCAATTCAAAATGGACCACAGCCCGCATTTGGCCCCCGGGCTCTAGTTTGGACACCCCTGACTTACAGTCATTGCTTTCTGACAGACCTGTTAAAGTCTTCAGGTTGCATAGGAGAAAACAATAAGGGTCTACTGCCAGGCTTTTCTGTTCACTTTCTCATACTTCCCGTAGCCAGTTTCAAGTGTCAAGATAAAAATAAAAGTCTTATAATTACAGTGATTCATGAACAATGTGAAACCTTCATTAAACATTAGACTTATGACTTAAAGTGGGCAGAACAAGCCAAAAAATGCAATTGAATGAATGAACTTGCACTTGTTGCTGGCTCCCAGAGCTTGTGGACCAGTATCAAAGTCAACTTTATTAGGAAAAATCGGGAAATCGAGGGGCCGCGGTGTCTGCATGCGCCACCATCTTATACATAACAAATACCAATTAAAATACACAGTCTTTGGCCAATTCCTATGGACCCCCATGTTTAAGAGCTCAACTTAACAACAGAGCTGACTACATACAGTTTACAGGTATAAGAGGCACCAGAGAACCCAAGTGCAGAACAGAGGTTGGAGCACAGTGTTGGTTTTAAAAAAAAGCACAGGCCAGAGGGCACAAGGACCCAGAGCAGTATGCAGGAAGAGAGAGGGCGATCTGACAAAGAACACGTGGTAGGACAGGCCTATGCACACACAGGACTAATCACAGAAACAAGACACAGCTGGAGAGGACAGGTGAAAACACACTGGCAGCAGGTGAACACAATCAGACAATCGCACAGGAAAACACAGGACAAGACAGAAAGAGAAAATACATTTCAAAATAAAACAGGAAACACAAAAACCAGGACGATGAGAAAAACGTATTTGGTGGTAATATCTTGAAGTCAGTCCGGTATTTGGGCCGCCAGCAGAGGTTGTGGAATATAGGGGTGATGTGGTTGCAGCTTTGGGTGGAGGAGAGCATACAGAGTTTTGGACATATTGTAGTTTATTAAGGATGTATTCAGGTGAACTATATAGAATGCTGCTGCAGTATTAAAACTGGGATGTAGTGAAGGCTTGGATGAGAGTTTCAGGGTCGGATGCAGTCGATTTTTGAGGCGAAAGCTTTTGTTATATGGTTTATGTGAGTGACGAAAGTGACGGTGGGGTCAAGATGATACCTAGGTGATGGACGCGACTGGAGGGGTTGACGATAGTGCCATATCTGTTCAGAGAAAGCAATGAAGTGATTCACAATTTAGTCCACAATGACTTCAGTTGTCCTGACTGTGTGTCGAGTTTTCAAAGGTGAACGCAGTATAGAGATATTTGTGTTATCAGTTGTCAACTGAAACAGTAATAATCGGCTGTTACATATGAGTCGACCAAACTCCACGAGAACACAACAACACACAACGCCCTCCATCACCGCCACAGTGAAACAGAATGTGGAAATAGTAATCAGGCAAACGCATGGAAATCAGAGCATATCCATTCCTGATTTGTGCCATAATTAAATATGACAAATGATTTATGTCTGGCATTTATTATGCTGTGGGAGGTAATTTGTTACACTGCAAATGCAAAGGCGCCCCGTTTATAATTGAATCACACAAAATAATGAATATCCTACTTTGTTTATTCTGGCTGTTTGTCTTTGTTGTATTGTTTTGTTTGCTCCTAGAAATTAATTATACCATACATTATGCAAGTACCTTTGATTAAACAGGGGGGTAGTTTTACATTTCACTAAACAACTGTTTAGGTTGTGAAACTGCAGAAAAAATTCCCACCTCAAAGTAAAGTTTACTGATATTAATATTCATTATTTACGTTTTTTTTTTTTTTTTTTTGGGGTCCATGGTACTGATTACATGTGTACCATGGTTACCGAGGACATACCTCTGTTTTATTGTATGATATTTTTATTCCAAACATTAAGATGGTAAACAAAACAATATTGCAAATATTTCAGCAAATTATTTATATTTAAAACACATATCTAAAAATAAATATTCTAAACTTAACTTACAACCCTTTCCAAAAATATTTTGGCCTCTTTCAGCAAACTTGAGCAAGTTCCATATGATGATAACGTCGTAAAAGACTTTGAAAAGGGTTTAGTATATACACAGACTTTGGACGACAAGAAATTGGACTTTTAAGAACAAAACTGGTTAGGAATGACCTCATCTGTGCTGTCGAAAATCAGGTGGCTTAGTATTCGCAAAAACAGTATTTTCCATGTTATCCTAGACATCAACATTTTTTTGATTTTCCCGAAGAGAGCTACCAGTAGGTGCAGTGGCGTAACAAGCCAACGACTGGCCGTAAGCAGGATGATCAAGGCGGGCCTCCTATAGGCTATAACGCGTAATGGCTCAATGTCCACCAATAGCCTCCCGTAGGCCATTAGGTCATTTGGCATACAGCATAGTAGAAATGAGAGGACTCGCAAAAATAACCACACCACAACAAATAAAAAAACGGTGGCGGCGCACCATAAATAAAACAAAACTGGTGACTGCACACCATAAATAAAACAAAACTGGTGACTGCACACCATAAATAAAACAAAACTGGTGACTGCACAGCATAAATAAAACAAAACTGGTGACTGCACACCATAAATAAAACAAAACTGGTGACTGCACAGCATAAATAAAACAAAACTGGTGACTGCACACCATAAATAAAACAAAACTGGTGACTGCACACCATAAATAAAACAAAACTGGTGACTGCACACCATAAATAAAACAAAACTGGTGACTGCACACCATAAATAAAACAAAACTGGTGACTGCACAGCATAAATAAAACAAAACTGGTGACTGCACACCATAAATAAAACAAAACTGGTGACTGCACACCATAAATAAAACAAAACTGGTGACTGCACACCATAAATAAAACAAAACTGGCGACTGTGCACCATAAATAAAACAAAACTGGCGACTGTGCACCATAAATAAAACAAAACTGGCGACTGTGCACCAAAAGGAACAAACTCCAAACTGCCCACCAAAAACACAATAAAACCCAAAAGCAATACCCAATCATTTAAATACATAAAAAGGTGCTGACTTACATCATAGCCATGTCCGTGGTAACTCCAAGCCAGACTTTGCAAACGTAATATGCCGTTGTAAAGCAGCGGTTATCCTGTTTGGGATCCCGTGGGAAGGGGCCCGTAGATTTGCACGACCCCATGGACGCTATATTACGTTTGACGTTTGAGTCTAGACTCTCAGGAAAATGTCCCATGTCAGTCGGATACCCATGGGAAGTCGATACACAGATTACCTCGCTCTCTTCCATATTTTCACCTTCTCAGTTGCTGTTGGTCCCGCTGATGTCAGCACAAGCCACAGAACTCGCAGCAGGTGCCTCACTGTCCTTCTCCTCCAAATATCCACCCTCTCCATTGCTGTTTCTCGATGGGCTGGTGCTAGCATTAGCTAGGGAGCTGCTGCTGCCAACGGTTGCTTCAGGTGCACTCTCTTGCTCCAGCTCAAGCTCGATCTCCTCCTCTTGAATAATCCTTTGGAAGAATCATCCGATTTTTGGTAATTTCTTTCTTTCTTTCTCCAATTCCTCTTTTCGTTTTTGCTTTTGAAAGCCACTTTTATGTTTGTAATTGTAGGACTCCATCGCTATCTCTATCTTTGTGTAACGGATTCCACTGAGCTACGCAACACGCACCTTATCCCACGATCCCCAGTCGCAATGTAAAACGAAATACACCAAAATACATCGTTGTTAGCTTAAAAAAAAGAAAGAAAGTCATGATCACTAGTCAAAGATCAAAGTCCACTTTATTGTCAAAGTTTCCACATGTGTTATACATACAGAAAATGTAAATACCGTTTATGGCAGTCCCGCAGTACAAATATAAAAGAATATATAACTTAAAAAGATAAGAGCCTAGAAAAAAAGGGTGGGTAAAAAGGGGGTAGCCTATACAAAAAAAAAACACTTAAGTAATATATATGTTAGACACAATCAACTCAGTTTGACGGTAGTGCAAGTAGTTCTTTAGCGCAAAAAATACTTTGTGCAAAGTACATTTTCAGTAGCAAAAGATGTTGTCAATATTACTTAAAATATGTTTGTGTAATTACTTTATACAGCCTATGTATGCTATTTGGATATGCTTACAGGGAAACCATGGATTAGAAGTTTGTGAGACTCTGGTGGGTTCATATTAACCCGAATGGCAACAGCTATTGCATGACGGTTTTATAGGAAGTCGTCGAAAAGCCCCTCGGCTCCACAATCGTATGAGCGGGCCCGGCGGGGAAAACAAAATAGTTTTTGTGGGTGGAGCCTGCAACGGAGCGACGGGCCCGGGCCCCAAATGGAGTAGCTACCTGCTTACCGATAAATACATCACTGAGTAGGTGCTTATTGTATGTTAGGCAAATCTTACTCAAATATCCCAGATAAGCAACGTCTTTATTCAAGCCTCTCCAGCAGACGATTATCCATGTGTACCATTTCAATATACCATGGTATACCATTCTGTGCCAATTAAGGGAATCTACATCAACTTCCCTTTCAATCTCAGATCATTGGAATGCTCTGTTGCTGTCACTTCCCACCAAAGCTCAGGATATGCTGCTAAAGCTCAATGAGTTGACATAAATAATAAGGCCATCTTCATTCTGTTTCAATATATTGAACACTATCAAGAAAATGTAGGAAATCCTGGAGATTTGTTTTTTTTAATTCATTTTCACTGATCAAAGTTCTAGCAACATGGGGAAAAGTGGCCTGGTAGTGTAGCTAGAGGAAACGTGTCTCTTTATTAATTCTCATATGGAGACATTGAGTACTCAGACCAGCATTCATAATACTCTGGCCAGTTATTGAGAAGAACACTAAAGATGACTATTACATATGTGACGACCCTCCCCTTCTGCCAGATGGTGCTCCTTGTCCTGCTATTATGTGGCAGGTATTGGGAGTGTCGTTCTGTTTGTGTCTGCCCATCTTGGGCGGAGCTTTAAAAAAGTCCTGCCCAGCTGGAAGGTTCACTCTCTGTGATCCTGGCCTGCTATACCAACCTCCCCATTCTACATTTGTTTGGTTTGATGCACCATCCAACATTCTTACATCATACTTCTACACATTGCTGATATGATTGATAACGGCGTACAGGTCATCTTGGGAAATGACCTGGCTGGTGATAAACTATGGCATGGGTCTCCAATCTCCCAGGTTGAGGGTGCCCAAAACCCCTTCTGTAATACCTACCACCTGCGCAGTAACGGGTGCTGCAAGCCATAATATTTGTGACTCCTCTCATAAGAATACAGATAAGAAAGGAGCGTCTGTATTTCCTGTGCCTACTTTTCCTTTAGCTTTGTCTTGTAGTGATCTCGGGAAAGAGCAAAAGATGATCCCACCTTTCCGGCCCCAGGTTCTACCAGATGAGTTCAGAAGTGCAGGCTGTGGTTATTTTCTCCAAGATAATTTTTGTCCAGCAGTGGCTCAGTAAGTAGGGGCTTGGACTGGGAATCGTAGGGTCGCCGGTTCAAGTCCCCAAACAGACTTGAAATATGGAAAGTGGACTGCTACTTGGAGAGGTCCCAGTTCACCTCCTAGGCCCTGCTGTGTTGCCCTTGAGCAAGGCACCAGTCACCTCCAATGCCCCCTCCCCATTGCTCCCGGGCGCTGCACAACAGCTACCCACTGCTCCTAGTACTAGGATGGGTTAAATGCAGAGGACCAATTCCACTGTGCGTGCTCTGCTGTGTGCATGTATGTGACAATAAAGAGGGATTCATCCTCCAATTCTATTGTTGGTGAAAATGGGTTTCCCTGGAAGATTGTTTTGTGGGTGATGAAGTTGTGCAAATTGTTTTACCCATTAAGTTAAGATTCATTGTTCTTTGGACTACTCTTGATGGCATTGCATTTAGGTGTGAAAAAAACATGTCAGATGCCTGGCAAACCAAATCAGGTAATTAATTAATTAATTAATAATCAGGGGACTAACTTCAGCTCAATGCTGTTTGCCGAGGTGATACAGCAGTTGAATGAAATACAGCAGATGAATATCAAACATTCACATTCAAGCACCAATCGTCTTCAGAGCCAGGGAGCGCTTGAGGGGTTCCACCAATCCTTGAAGTTGCTCCTCCGTCATTTTGTTCGGAGTTTGAACGTGACTGGGAGGAAGGGTTAGGTCTATGGTTTCAGACACAATTTGTAAATCAAAATGCAAGAGAAAAGCTACTGCGTGGGAGAAGCCAAACTGTTTTGACAGCACCTTAAAATCGATGACTCCAGACAAGAGAGCATTTAAAGGCAGAAGTTAAGTATATGCTTGAAAATAACATTGCTGAGCCGTGTGCTTCTAGTTGGTTTTCTCCTTGTTTTGCTTCTGGAAAAATATATGCATCATTCTTTAAAAATATATATTTTTAAATAATGTAATATTATATTTTAACTGTACTATGTGCTATTTTATTGACTTGTACTTCAATCTTGTTTAATATTGTTGGTGTGATAGAGATTATGAAGTGTGTTTAGTGTTTGTTGTTTGTTATGTACCTGCCGAAGGACTGCAGATGGAAATTAGCTGTTAGCTAAAATCTGGCATAAATCATCTCTTCACTTTTCGGAGATTGAATGTAATGTATGCATGGTCATTGTACAAAATAAATACATAAATGATCAATTATTAATTATTGCACGTCTGTCCGTCCTGAAAGAGGGATCCCTGCTCTGTTGCTCTCCCTGAGGTTTCTTCCATCCCCCCCTTCATTCACTGACGGGTAACACATTATTGGACCCATCGCAGTTCGCTATAGGACGATCATTCTCTGTACACTCTGGCGATGAATTCATCAAACGCAGTGTTTGTTCATCCTGACTGCTTATGGTGAGGAGACGGACTACAAATTAATGACGTTTGCTATCGCAGTGTATGAGGAAAATTGTCTAATAATCCCTATGTCATTTTTAATGAGATTTCTTCTCCCTCCAGCAGATACATGATGCACCCATCACAGCCCTTCTAGGACAGCCAATCCTGACGCATGAGAACAGTCATGTGACCAAAAGATGGCTAAAGCCGCCGCACACACTATCAATCATCAGTGGATATAATCATCTCCAACAGGCAGTCAGATACACGCTGAGGGGGTCTCTCACTGCTGCTGTCCTCGAGGAAGTGGACGTCCCTTCACTGAACAGTCAGTAAGTGCTGGATGAATCAGCCCTTAATTAAAGTTGTACTAATTAAGACTGTGGGAAAAAAAGATCAGGGCTTTGATAGCACTAAAGTAATCACAAAAGAGCTCACTGATGAGAGGGATGTTGTACAGGAGCTGAATGCTGATAGCATCTCGAACTATCCACACAGGAATTTCTTCTGTCCAATCCTATTCTGGTAAATTGGTTAGGGAGAGATGGCTGCATGTAAACCCTTCATAATGCAGCAATGTGCCGATGTACACAGTGATTTGTTCCCACTCACTCAGTATGTACTCACTGTATGTATGAGTCTGATATTAGCTTCCTTAATATATGTTACAACCGTCCTCAAGGATGGCAACAAAGAGGGAGGCCACACAGAGTTATATTCATTAAAGTCATTTATTTAACACATTTAAAGAACGTAACTCTGAAAGGGTTGAGTGTGTAAGAAGGAGAGAGTTTAGTCATGTCACTAGAAGTATGATGTAAACATGTTGGATGGTGCATCAAACCAAACAAAGGAACAAGCATGAGGTTGGTGCAGCAGGCCAAGGTTGCAGTGGAATAGTCAGTTTATCTTAGGAAGGTTCCTAATGGAGTGTAATGACCCGGAAGTACCTCAGTGGCAGCCGTCATAGTAGATGTTCAAATTCTGTACATGATAGGAAAGGATCTTTGAAACTTCCTTTATCTTAGAAACACTGGACCTTCCTTTACGAAAGGAAAGGAGAAAAAGCTGAGGCGAGGGAAGGTCCAGCCATTCACGGAAACATTCGATCGTCACCTTGACAGACAAACGAAGATCATGTAAGTTACCAATGCTTTCTTTCATCTTCAAGCATTTACATTCTTACGCTGAAACTAGCTAAAATGCTGTTGTTGTTAAATTACTGTTGTACAATTATCCAAGTGAAGTTATAATTGTAGTAAAACCTATATGCTTAGTTTGCATAATGTAATGTTTAATATCCAGAATTGTTCTATTGCATTCCTTTATAGTAGCATTTATTTATTTCAGTCACAGATGCTGAAACCCTTGCTCTAATTAAGGCATGGGTTAAGATGGACCACTTTTACAGTGGCAGAATAAATACTGCCAAATCAGGCTGGAAGTAAGTATATTTGTCGGTTAACATGTTTTAATAAATGGTGAATTTACATAATTTGGACCTAAAGGCAGATTGTTAACGAGATGGGTCTGGAGGGCCAGGTGACTGGTCCACAGGCATCTAAAAAATGGGACAACCTGAAGAAAAATTCAAGGTTAAGCAAATGACATGGCTGGGGACTGTGGTGGGTTAGTGTTTTCTGATATTACGAGACAGACTTCCACTGGCTCAGTTATTTACACTTTAACATTTAAGGCGTAAACAATTACACATTTCGAATTAATTGATTTGTTTTTCTTTTCGCTGGGCATCTATAAGCAGAATGAACATTTTAAAATATTTTTCAGAGCTTGTTAAAAAAATAAAAATGTTTAAATTATGTTTGTTAGGAAGAGTACATTTGAGTTATTCAGTTGATGATTTAGATAAAATTCACAGTGCTTCAATAAAAAAGCGTTTTACATAAAGGGAACATTGACTAACTAATTTATACACTGCCCTCTGGTAAGTCACACAAGCATATTCACTTCTTCTTTTCCAGTTTTGGAACATACATTTCTTCTTTTGCCATTAAAGAATCCAGCAGACATTTACATATATATAGATATAACATCGAGATACTGTTGTTGATACATTGTCTTTATTATTATAAAAGATTACTAATATATTTGGCCTGTTTTAAACCTTTGAATCATTATTCACAGTAAATGAAAGGCATTTACTGTGAATATATCAAAGAAACAAATAATATTTGGCTGTTTACCGGGGGGGTCTCGTGTGGATATTGAAGCCTCATGAAATGCACCTTTTAGTGCACCGATTTGCCGGAAAGCTTCATAACGCTTCATCTTGCCATCACTACTGTGTAGTGTGTGCATACAGCACTATACAGAGGCAGACATCAAAACACCAGGAAACACATGGGCTGGAATTGAGGTCGAGGACAGCAGGCCGAGACATTAAATGGGGAATCCAGATAACAGCATAGTCCAAAACAGGTGTCGACAACGTGAAGTCAGTCGGGAAAGAGTGCGGGAAGGTCTTGCATGTAGAGAGCGATGAAACCAAGACATGTAGTGAGGCAGGAGCTTAAATAGCAGGCTAAATGGACATGATGCAGATGTGTAAGCAGGTGAGCAGAGTCCGGCTGAGGAGAGGGGCTTGTCAGGAGCTGAGATCAGGTGAGGGGCGGAGAGTGGGAAAAAAATGCAGACTGTGGACAATATGTTGTGTTCAGCAAACACAAAGGAGTTATTTAACATATGTTCACTGAATGTTTTTATTAATACCTTTCATTAACAGCCCAGAAATACTGTTCAGGTTTTGCTGGAATCTGTAGAAGCTCTGCTGATTCCGTTGAGTTTTTGAAGTGGGGGGGCTGAGGGGGTTAATGACTGCAAGAGACCGTAGAAGGGTTTGAATGGAATCACCCTTCTATAACGTAAAAACAAACTTTTTCTTGCAGCTTTCAAACAGCCTGAAGAATCACAAGCAGAAAAATGCATGTGTTGGGGGGATTTCAAAAAGTCTTAATGTTTTCTACTACTTTGTGTCGTAAAACAAGAAATACTTTTATTAATCCAATGGGGAAATGTCGTTCTTCCCTCGGTTAGTATTGACATTACACTCATAGGTGGATGTACCCACATGAACACATACCGAACCTATAAACATTCATTAGAGGAGAGGTGTCAGGACAAAGGGGCTGCCAGTGTTTCCGTAGTTCGGCAGGGCCCGGGAGGTTAACTGGCCCCTCTCCACCTACCAGTCAACACTGTATTTGGTCCGCTGGGATTTAATCAGCGATCCTTTGGTTCTTAAGCCAAGTCCCTTCAGACTGAGATGCTACCGCCCAAGTAGCGAGAGGCAGTGCCGTTTCGCTTAGGGAAACTGCCTCACAAAATACCCATACAACAACTAAAACCATCTGACTGTGAGGGCAAAAGATCTGTTCACAACTTTAAAAACCCACAAAACTAAACAAAAAAAATTCACTTTATTGACACTATTTTAGAAGTTCATGATGTCTTTCTGTGTCCAAGGTTTAGATCACCTCTCCTTATCAGGGCTTTTTTTCATCGTCCTGCCCTGGTTGCCAGAGGGGACATCTTTATTAAAATGGATGGCAGTGTTTGCTCAGGGGCGAGCGAGACTCTATCTTGTGGACTTGAATGGTTATTCCCAGCCACTGTTGACTTATAGCTGGCTGCCTCGTAATTAGGCTGGGTAATAGCCTGCTGTGAGCAGCGAGGGAGCTATCACAGCCAGATATTTTGGTGTGCCGCAGTATACAGGTGTCAAAGCAAGGGACTTTAGCTGGGGTCAGGGAGAAGACAGCAGGATTTGATGGCAGCTGCCTGAAGCAATGACTGCAGGCTCTTTTTGGAGAAAAGCTAAAGATTGCGAAAGGGAGTAAAGTGCAATGTACACATCAAAGCGCATCAGGTAAACATGGTTTGTTTGTACTTTATCTTATATAGAAAAATGATGCTATAACATGTTGACTGTGAGTCACTTGGCTGTGTGTCAGAAAAAAGTGATGTTATTCCCAGATGAGTCTATGCTCGTATGCTCGACCGAAATCCATTAACAACTTGGCAAATCTTCCAATGTTATGTGCAAAACATCTCGCATTGTGCTCCTTTCAATAAATCAAAAACACTTTCGTCAGCCAAAGAAGACTAAAGCTGCTATTATCTGTTAACTGCTCTGTATCTGTGAGGCTTTTGTCTCCAGCAGCTTTTAAAGGGCTTGCTGTAAGCTTTGTGACGCATTGAAGATGTTGAAAACCATTATCTGGTGCAACTAAATGACAGCTAGAACAGAAACACATTTAAAGTTCACATTCTTCTTGTTCTTCATGTAAACAATCATGAGAGCGAGTCGCAGAGACATCACGGCATGCTAACATCATTGCAATGATTTATTTAAGGTTAAAAACAAGTACAATAACAGGCAGGAGCACTTCACAGTGACTGCTCTGCACTGTAGGCTTTATGAATAGCTGATGTTTCTGCCTTCATATGCCTTCCTTATAGGCCCTACATCAAATAGTTTCCAGGGCAATTGAAGGTAAAGGGAATCGAACTATAATTTTACATTTTCAACAATAGTCAGCTTATTTCACAATTTTTTATATTTTCACCTGATGCAAAAATAAGCTCGCAAATAAACATGATTGCTCATTTTCTGAAAAATATCTATTTCAATATGGAAAGCTACACATGACACTTGTTCTTAATTGATTGCACACTAACACTGTTACATAATAAACAATGAAAACAACCTCTCATATAGTCTACTGTTTTCACTTTCTTTTAAAAAACAAAATTCCAGTTTAGGCCTTTTGGAAATGCGATCATGGCTTGGTCAAGACAAGGTAAGGCAAAACACAACTTCCTGATTTTGACATACACAAATTAGACAGTCTAAAAAGAAAACCAGAACTTAAATACAAGCAGAACTAATCAGGGGATAAAGTGTAGGTGTACAGGAGGTCAGGTGGAAGCAGGACTGATGGGGAACAGGTGGAACTCATAAGGCAAAGACAGAACATCAAAAATGGCGGGAAAACACACAAGCACAGAAAGTTAAGACAGACATGATATATGGAATCTGTCTTGGATTCCTTGTCCTGATTGCTGCAATCAGAAAAAGGAATCCCAGCTGGAAGTCCTGGAGGAGGCCTGGAATCTCAGACAGACAGGCAGAGTCCTAGGCACCCCAATCATGCTTGCCGAGGACTCGGAACACAAAGAGAAGCTCGAACTGGGAAGTTACAAGAGAATGGACGGACATTTGCTGCAACAACAAAGTGATACAGTTCCTGCCCAGCCAACCCTGACGCTCTCTCAAGTCCCAAGTCATTTTAAGTGAATAATCAACATTCTGCATGACAGTCAAAGCACTATATCTCCCTTGCTAATAGAATACAATATACTGTATGCCAAAGGGGAGACACATACTCAATCAGGTTGGCTTACCAGATCAGTGCAAAACACCCTGTATCAACTTATGCCTGACCCATAACAGGCAATATTAAGGAGACAAAACTAGAGAGAGTGAGAGAGAGAGAGAGAAACAGGGAGTAGCACACCCAGGGCGCAGGCCTGTGCTCTGTGAGGGGAGTAGAAAGTGATAAACTGGGTTAAAGGCCGGGCTTAGGTTAACCATTTCCTCAACAAAAAACATGAGGTGGATGAATGTGGCCCCAGACTTGGAGTATTAGAGTCAACTCAACTCGGTCTCGCACAGTGATGGAATCGGACTCAAACTTGTTCATTCTTGCACATGAGGACCCAGACTCCAACTCGGACTTGTGCACTGATGGACTCGAACAAATATATCCACTGAGATTAATACATGATGACTCAGACTTGTGACTCGGACTTGGACTCGATCACAGGTAATGATGACTTGGATTCGACTCGGACTCTTCTTGGGTGACTTGGACCTATGACTCGACTTGTGGTGACTCGAGAGTGACTCGGACTCGAGAATTGGTGACTTGACTACAACACTGTATGGCACCACTCGGGCACGAAGGCTGTGGCAATTATTTTAACTGGCATCATGACATTTGGTAATGAAAGATTTAAACAAAGTAAAAATGTTACCATATGGTGGCCCTAGATCAAATTACAAATCACCCTCTGGGCACCCTGAATATCTGTATCATCAGTGCTAGGCCAACTAACCCAACAACCTCACCACCCCAAGGTCCAAGCTAATGGCATGGCTAAAAACCCAGGTCATGTTGTTCAAACCTGGTAATTAAAACATTTCAAGTTTGCATAATATAGGACAATAATCTACAAATATTTTAACCTATCCTATACACTCAAAAAGGGTCACAACTGATGTAACGAACGAGCAATAACTGTGGAGTTTTGAGGATTCTACCCTGTATGTGTAGTTTTATAATATCCATGCATCCTAAAGAGCAGGGGTGGGCAAAAAGGCTGAACTCAATTCTGCATAACATTAATTGTATTTCTTTATAAAAAGCAGTAAATAGCATTGTTTTGACAAGCTGGTAAGAGTATATGTTATAGTTAAGCAATGAAATAGTGAGGTTGCCTTACAAAAAATGTCATTTATTCAATCAAATTTCCCAAAACAATGGTAAACCAAATGTGAATGTTTTTCACCATTTGTGACTCATATTAGTGAACATTTTCAGTCACATTCACTACAAAATACATTTTGAGTTTCATATACTGTTGGAAAGTTGTGTAAAGGTTCTTAGCATTCTAAAGACATCACAACATTGTCTCTGTGCTCCAAACATTCAGCAAGATACATCATATTGAACCGTCACTGAACATCACTGAACTGTGATTTTGAGAAAAAGGCTTCCAAAGAAAGTGCCCCAGTTCACTGCTAGTTGGTACCTTTACATGCCTACACTTGTAGTCTAACCACCTCATTTGGTGTTTTTAAGTTATTTTTTCTTGTTCAGTGAGAGAAATGTAGTCTCTGCTGGGATTTAACGAGTGCAGCGAAGTCAGGTTGAATGTCTTCATCATTGAAAATGTTTGTTCACATATGTAGGTAGAGCCAAAGAGAACCAACATCTTCTGAGCATGTCTCCTCATGTTTGGAAAGTTCTCCTTGAGAGAATAGTAGAAATCCAGCAGAGATCCTGACTTAAAGTGCTCTACCAGTACTGCATCAGACTGCAGGTCAATGAGTTCCAGCTGAACGTCACTGGGTGCATTATCCACACTGCAGGAAAAGGGAGAGGAAATCATGAGCATTTCATCCTCGATTGTTCGGAGATCTTCAAATCGCCTTGAAAACTGACCATGCAATGCTCCTAAGATGGATGAGTACCTGCGGAGGTGATCAGCTGATGGTGTGACTTCTTTCAGGGTTTGCATGTGAGTGAGAGTGTTGCTCTCCAGTTGGCTTGAAAGAAACTGCATCTTTCTCACCTTCACCAGGCTGTGCATTTCATGAACAAAAAAGCCCTTGCCTTGCAGTTTGGTGTTCAGTTCATTCATCAGTGCAGTCACATCAACAGCAAATGCAAAATCTGCCATCCAGTCCTCATCTGAGAGCTCTGGGATGTCTTTGCCTTTCTTCTCACAAAATTCTCGAATCTCTGCCTTCAGGTCCCAAACTCTTTTCAGCACTTTGCCAAGGCTGAGCCCTCTGACAGCTGTGTGGTAGCCCATGTCACTATGCTCAGTCTCATGCTCCTCCGAAAGTGCGACAAACTGTCTGTGATTCAATGCCCGTGCCCTGATGAAGGTTACTATTTTAGTTACAACATCAATAACATGGTCCATTTTTAGCACTGACTTCCACAACACATGTTGGTGCATAATACAATGCAAAAATACCAATTTCTGATCTGCGTCGATTTCAGTCACTTTATTTTGCATACGTTTCAAAAGTCCAACATTTTTACCTGTAAGATTTGGACAACCGTCTGTTGTGACACCTGCCAGTTTGTCCCATTTCAGTCCCAGCGTGTCCATGCACGCATTTACCTGCGTGAACAGATCGCTTCCTGTCATTGTGCCTTTCAACGCCCGCATTGCTGCCAGCTCCTCCGTAATGTTGAAGTCCGCCGTTATCCCATGGACAAATATGAGTAACTAGGCTGTGTCGCGGACATCACAGCTCTCGTCCAAAGCCAAGGAGATAAAGTCAAAACGTGCCATTTCATGTTGCAGCTGAAGCTCTAGATTCCCCGCAATGCCCTCGATCCCTCTCGTCACGGTTCGCTTGGACAGCGGGACTTGCTCAAATGCTTCTTTTCTTTCAGGGCATATTAGTGCTGCAGAATCCACCAAGAACTATTTGACAAACTCCCCCTCCGAGAATGGCTTACTGTTTTTAGCGATTTTGTGGGATATCACAAAGCTGGTTGGATGCTGCATCCCTGGATGTGTGAAGCTTGGTAAAAAAAAAGCCTTGCTGCATTTGCAGCTTAGCTAGCAAAGCTTTCGATGTCCACGCCCTTTTAGCATCAGTCAAGTTTTTGTATTTCTCTGCGTGTTTCGTCTCGTAATGCTCAAATTGTACTCCTTAAACACGGCGATCTGCTCCCCGCAAACTAAACACACGGCTTTACCTCCGACTCAGACTCAGAGACAGTTTTATACCACAGGCTATAAGACTACTGAACTCCTGAGCTCTGTGAATGTCTACTCACATCTGTTTATAGTACACACATACATATATATATATATATATATATATACTGTATATTATACACATCTGCCATACATATCTGTTTATAGTACACATATCTATATATTGTACATATCTGCCATATACATCTGTTATACATAATATATGCATCTGTCCATACCTCCTCATTCAACAGTGTAAAGTGTTTAAATACTTTCAATGTATTCCACATATGTATATATTTCACATCCTCAAATCTTTATTGTTGATATTGTAAATATTCTTCTCTCTTTTTACACTATTTTATTTATCTTTTGCACCATGTATGTGGAGTTGTTGGAGGAGCACGCGACATAAGATTTTCATTGCCAACATATACGCTGTATCTGCTGTGCATATGACAAATAAAACCTTGAAACCTTGACTTGAGTAAATAAATACTTAGCAGTCCAATTTGTGTTGAAGGGCCTGCATTTGGCATCTACCTTTCTTTTTTTAGCATGAGCAGACCTTTTTGTGGGCTAAAGTCGTCTTGTGACAACGATCCAATCATGCGCCTTGATATACGTATTGCGTCATTATGTACGTGAATAAAACACAATTTCAAAATAAAAGCAAAGCAGCTTTAGTCCATGCATGAGGTAAAATTAGAAAATATGTTTATTTTGTCATTTCCAATTAACCTTACACAGGCCGGTCAGAGTCAACCAAAGGGCCTATGTGGCCATACAATGCCCAGGTCTGCTATAGAGGATAGCAATTATAGCTAATAAGAGAAAAACAGCCCAGCACATTTGTTATGCAGTGTGGACTGCAGTCCGACTGAAAACCATAATATGTGACTGGATATGTGAACTCTTTCGTTGTTTGTGGTTAACTGAACCCCTCATCAGCCGGCTGACAGCCTGGTGCTAATGTCTAATTGGTTTACTGTGGGCTTTAGGTCACAATAATTGACCTCACACCAAGTCCCTCTCACAAAGCAATGACTTCTGGCATCATTAGTTCTTACTTTGAAGCACAAAGAGGACAACCTTCCTGACCCTGAGAGAATTGGCTGCTTGATTCATACAAATTGATGTTTGGCTGGCTGTCTATTTCATGGCCCTCACTAGCTCTCAGCACTTTGATCATTTTTCAAAGCAATAGGCTACACAGAGACATGAGTCAAAGCTTTTACGCAGCCTCTGGGATTCAGTTAAGGGGGAACACTCATAGGAGACCGCACCAGTTAAAGGTCTGTGACTCTACCTGTTCTCTGCAGTAGTGTTGCACTCATCAGATGACAGATGCTAACTAAACAGCAGGGAGCTTCACTCCAGCAGAACCACCCTGATGTCTTTAATCGAGCACAAAGGGGGAAGACAAATGTGACAGATGTATTGCTGCAAAACATGTGGATCCAAACATCAGCTGGTAGGTTTTATGGCAGTAGGGATCTAATCATACATTCTTAGTCTATTTGTTTTAACATTACCTAGCGTGGCAAGGTTAAAGGCCCCCTGTTATTCAAAATGCACTTTTCGATGTCTTTTATACATTAGTAAATATGTGTCCCCGGTGTGTAAGGAGACTCACAAATTGTCAGAAAATACAACCCTCTCTCTTTTCCTCCTTACCCACATCTCTAAAAACGGGGGTACAAATGAGCTGATCCAGATTTGCTGCGGTTATGACACTTCACAGACATGTTTTGTATAGATATGGCCCTACTATATATTGTTCAAATATAACATAGTAGGAGACCTTTAATGTAAACACTGCATAATGTTCTTCTCTTTCTTCTTGACAGTGCATCACTTTTTTTTACTTGTAGCGTAGAGTGGGTAAGTTGACCCATCCCCTTTATCTAGGGAACAGTGCACATTTGCTGTCATGTGACCATAAATTCAGGAAGCACCCATCATATACAGTGGGGCAAAAAAGTATTTAGTCAGCCACCAATTGTGCAAGTTCTCCCATTTAAAAAGATGAGAGAGGCCTGTAATTTTTATCATAGGTATACCTCAACTATGAGAGACAGAATGAGAAAAAGAATCCAGAAAATCACATTGTAGGATTTTTAATGAATTAATTTCAAATGATTGTGGAAAATAAGTATTTGGTCAATAACAAAAGTTCATCTCAATACTTTGTTATATACCCTTTGTTGGCAATGACAGAGGTCAAACGTTTTCTGTAAGTCTTCACAAGGTTTCCACACACTGTTGCTGGTATTTTGGCCCATTCCTCCATGCAGATCTCCTCTACAGCAGTGATGTTTTGGGGCTGTCGCTGGGCAACACGGACTTTCAACTCCCTCCAAAGATTTTCTATGGGGTTGAGATCTGGAGACTGGCTAGGCCACTCCAGGACCTTGAAATGCTTCTTACGAAGCCACTCCTTCGTTGCCCTGGCGGTGTGTTTGGGATCATTGTCATGCTGAAAGACCCAGCCACGCTTCATCTTCAGTGCCCTTGCTGATGGAAGGAGGTTTTCACTCAAAATCTCACGATACATGGCCCCATTCATTCTTTCCTTTACACGGATCAGTCGTCCTGGTCCCTTTGCAGAAAAACAGCCCCAAAGCATGATGTTTCCACCCCCATGCTTCACAGTAGGTATGGTGTTCTTTGGATGCAACTCTGCATTCTTTCTCCTCCAAACACGACGAGTTGAGTTTTTACCAAAAAGTTCTATTTTGGTTTCATCTGACCATATGACATTCTCCCAATCCTCTTCTGGATCATCCAAATGCCCTCTAGCAAACTTCAGACGGGCCTGGACATGTACTGGCTTAAGCAGGGGGACACGTCTGGAAGTGCAGGATTTAAGTCCCTGGCGGCGTAGTGTGTTACTGATGGTAGCCTCTGTTACTTTGGTCCCAGCTCTCTGCAGGTCATTCACTAGGTCCCCCCGTGTGGTTCTGGGATTTTTGCTCACCGTTCTTGTGATCATTTTGACCCCACGGGGTGAGATCTTGCGTGGAGCCCCAGATCGAGGGAGATTAGCAGTGGTCTTGTTTGTCTTCCATTTTATAATAATTGCTCCCACAGTTGATTTCTTCACACCAAGCTGCTTACCTATTGCAGATTCAGTTTTCCCAGCCTGGTGCAGGTCTACAATTTTGTCTCTGGTCTCCTTTGACAGCTCTTTGGTCTTGGCCATAGTGGAGTTTGGAGTATGAGTGTTTGAGGTTGTGGACAGGTGTCTTTTATACTGATAACGAGTTCAAAAAGGTGCCATTAATACAGGTAACGAGTGGAGGACAGAGGAGCCTCTTAAAGAAGAAGTTACAGGTCTGTGAGAGCCAGAAATCTTGCTTGTTTGTAGGTGACCAAATACTTATTTTACCGAGGAATTTATAATTAATTCATTAAAAATCCTACAATGTGATTTCCTGGAATTTGTTTTCTCATTCTGTCTCTCATAGTTGAAGTGTACCTATGATAAAAATAACAGGCCTCTCTCATCTTTTTAAATGGGAGAACTTGCACAATTGGTGGCTGACTAAATACTTTTTTGCCCCACTGTATATGTGGCTGTGATGGAGAGAAGCACATGGTAAAGTGGTGAATATGTTTGTTCACAATAAGCACTGTTATGCTTATCAAAGTAAATGTTCAACATATCAGGTCTGATTAGTATTCTGTCGAAGAAAACGTATCCAGCTCTGAAAATATGTTTCATACATGTTGGTTATTTAGCCAGGTGTAAACCATGTCAATCATTTAGCTAAAGATTAGCATGAAGGACTCAACTTGACATATTTCTTTCAAAGAGTGGCTGTGGGGCAAAGTGAGCCAATGGTTCAACTTAACATAAGGCATTGAAGTTAAGTCTCTGTAGTATAAATGGTATTTCGTTGTAGTTTTACAGAACTGATTTGTGTTTTATGTTTTAAACATTGTAGAAAAGCCATCATGCCCAGAAAGTCGAAGAGAAAGACTGAGGAGATGGAGAGGGCGTCCACTGATGGCGAGACTGGAAAATCCTATACAATACTATCTAATTTCCCCTTGCCTAGAGGACAACATAAGGGAAAATTGGCTAATGTTACCCCACTCTCCCTGTTATTTTAAAGCTTTTTTATTACACAAATGAACACAAATAGAGGCAGCACAATAGTTTACTGGCGACAAACACTCCTCACCTTTCAGACCAGAGCTGCAGAGCCACAGTGGGATCTACCTGTCGGAATACAGCCACAAAGATGGGGAACAAGAGCCGGAGCACCTGTGAAGGAAAGGAAAAAAGACAATGGAGATTTAAACCATGTTTGCCTTCTGTTATCGTGGGAAATGTGAGGTCATTCACCAACCAGATGGACAAACTTTCAACCCTGTTGAAATGCCACCGTGAATACCAGGAGTCCAGTTTGTTGTGCTTGACGGAGACATGCAGAGCGGCAGGAAGAAAGGCGGTGGACATGATGGTGTACTCCTGGACATGTAATCGTATATTAGCTTTTTCTTTTTATATGATAACAATTCAAGTATCTCTCATAATCAGAAATACTTTATTTTCTACCACAGCGGGGAAATGTACATTTTAAGATATTTCAAGTCAAAGTAAAGAAAGCTAAGACTGCACAAAGGTGGTGAACAGAGTTGGGTGTAACGTGTTACAAAAGTAACGGATTACAGTAATGTATTACTTTTTGCTGTAACGCAGTAATATAACCCATTACTTCTGAAATGTGGGTAATATAATACCTGTTATAATTCTCAGTAACGCAGTTACAACACATTTTAGCCTGAAATGATTTGGTGTTTTGTTTCTAAGAAATCACAAACATCGCGAGACATTCCAACACCAGAGAAATAACTGTGCAGGTAGAATAGTAACTCAGTAAGTCTGTTTACTATTGGTTCAGAGGGCTGCAGAAACAGATTTGCAATGCAGAGCTGCAGGCTCACAATGCAGAGCTGCAGGCTCACAACAATGCAGAGCTGCAGGCTCACAATGCAGAGCTGCAGGCTCACAATGCAGAGCTGCAGGCTCACAATGCAGAGCTGCAGGCTCGGATAAAAGAAAAGAAAAAGACAGGAGTGCTCACAGGCCAAAGCAACAGAAGGTAACTTTCTCTGGGTCTGCTGCTTGAACCCCGAGAAGTTCAGAGACTCGTGGCGGAGTGTTGAAGATCTGCAGCCTCTGTCCTCTGTGGAATCGCCGGCTTTTAGAAAGCTTGTCAGCCAAATCCCCGTTAACACACCAATGACAAGGTGAGCTAACGTTGAATAGAGACTCGTTCATATACAGCAGGTTACAGGGCCGTGCAGAGGCTCCACTAACATGTTATTAATAACACACAGAGACGTCATGTTACCGGTATCACATATTATTCAGCACACTTAAACGGAGCATACGTTTAATTTCAGCATACTGCCAGAGATAGCTTTAATTATTGAGCTGCAATAAACTACATTTCAGCATTTAAAGCCCTACTGTTGCAGTTATTTTGGTGAAAGTAACTCAGAGTAACTCAGCAGTAGTGTAACGCATTACAGTTCAGAGACAGTGATAATGTAATGTACCTTATTACTTTAAAAAGACAGTAATAAGTAGGCTAATATGTACTGTGTTACATTTTGGAAGTAACTTGCCCAACACTGGTGGTGAACAGTTTGTCTTGTGACTGATCTACCTGCTTGACTCCCTTGACTGACTTTTAAGAACATGTAATTGAATGGAAGCGCGAGCCAGAGACAAATCAGTGACATGGTGGGCGTTTCTGTGTGTGTACACCGAGGTTGAAAATTCAGGTTGACACACTATGTACTGCAGACTCAGGGCTTCTCAATTCACACTTTGCACCTCCTCGACGCGACTACTCGTCTCCTCCACTCACATCTCCTGTGGTTGGGACTTAGACGCGAGGAGAGGAGTGTAGGAGGTGCAAACTGGGAATTAAGAAAGGGACATAGAGCTGTTGGCGGTGAGCTTAAGGCCATATTATTTGAGTTCTCAGAGGCCATCGGTGTTATGATTTACATGCCACTAAGTGCTGTGGCGTTGCAAGCGAATGACATCATCCACTCCAACGTCTCAGGACTACATGGACATGGACATTTTTAACCACGTAAAGTCTCCAAAACCCCATCAAACTTTACCCACTAACCTGTGGCACTATACACCATAGGCGCCGATTTATGTTTCTGCCGGTGGGTGCTCTAAAAAGTTTAAAGCCCGACCCTCGACAATCTCCGTGTGTGCGGTTAAATCTCCGTGGGTGCTCGGCAATCTCCGTGGGTGCTCGGGCCCCGAAGCACCCACGGTATCGGCGCCTATGCTATACACAATGACACTGCTAAAACCGAATTCTATAATTCTACAATCTACAATTCCAGCATTGTTTGCTAGGCTAATGATACCTGGCCATGCCAAGCCTCACTCCACAGCTCCACCCTCTCGTCAAAATATCGTCCCTTCTTGCCCGAACGCAAGATAGTGACTTCAAAACCATGGGCTGATTGTTGCTGCTATGATTTTGTCCAATTCTTTCTTCGCAATATACAGTCTGCAGCACCTCTGTGTGTCTGTGTATTCAGCAGGATGTCTGCAGGAGGGACTTAGAGTTGTTGTATAGATGATACATATAATGTCTCTGTTCTAGTGGTAAACACTGAGAGTGTTTCAGAGATAATGCTGGATGTGGTTTGGAACATAATATGGCGTTTAATCACAGGCAGCGTTTAGCTGAGTTTCTCCCGGTAGAAAACTCTCTTCAGAGGAGAGATCATGACGCTCCAAAGGGGCGTGGCCAGCAGCAGCTCCAAAGGGGCGTGGCCAGCAGCAGCTAGTTCATTTAAAGCTGCAGTCACAGAATCAGCACTTCAGGAACAGGGCTGAAATAGAGGGGGGTGAGGCATGCTGCAATGGGGGATCTGTTTGGGATTTTGCGCAAAACCCTTCACAGACAAGTTTTGTAGAGATATGAGACTTACAATATATTGTTCAAATAGAGCATAAATGCCTTTAAAACTTGTTATATTTCCCTGGGTGAAATTCCCAGGGTGGGGTTGTCGTACTGAGTGTTGTGCGGCTGCTGCCACAGTAAGCTTATGAAGAAGAACCACACCAAAACCAAAAGGAGAGAAAAGGTGTGCTTGACCCTCTTTATAATTACTTGCTAAGGTCTTTTTTGCTTTTAAATACATTTTATTGCAATCAGAAATCATTACAGGCCTTATTACAGCATCAAAACGTTTGAGAATGTTGGTCCTTTTCTACTTCTTAATAACTTAGTAAAAATGTAAAAGAAACACTGCTCTGAGCATGACATCAAATGCTACAGTATGAATGAAAAGGTGTATTTTGTCCCCGGCAACTACTGACTTTTGAACTTAACTTAATGTAAATATTAATTCCTATGCAGTTCCTTACAAAGAATATTTTTGAAAGACCTTGTATAACTAAACTGATATTCATAAGGCTTACTTTCACACTGCTGACAGTTAGCAAGTTGAGCAGCACTCTGGTGGAATCACTTCACTTTGCAATGGAAATGTGACTGGAGCAGAGCTTAAAGTCACCTTGCTCTCACACTAAAGGCATTCAGGGGGAAAAAGGAGCAATCATCAAATCAGTGTTTGCTCTATCCCGTCAGGGTTTTCATAAGAGTGTGAAAATGTTGATGACAAATCCTGTTTCTTTGTGTGGAGGAAAGAAAGGCTTGCTCTTTGCAATCACACTCCTGCAGTTAGCGGGGGCAAAGAGCTGGGAGGGGCAGCCTGGGAAGAGGTGCTAGCCAAAGGATTTATAGTTCAGAAAAGACAGGCTGCTTCAAAAGCAAAGCAGTGCCATTGTGAGAGAGTAATTTCATTTCATGAATAAGTGCTTGACTGCTTACAGTCCTCTGCCTGTCTACCCTGGCACCGCTCGCCTTCACCGTCCAAAGACAGAATGTCATTCGTCCTTCCAAAAAGCACAGACCAGGAGGATGGGGGCTTATGAACAACAACCAGAATCTGTGCCACCCTGACGGATGTTTAAAATAAAAATGATAAAGGAAGAGGACTGTGCAGAGATGACTTTGTACAGGCTCAGTGGGAACTATTTTTTCACTTGCTCAGACAGGAAGTAAACTGGTGGAGGTTGGATTTCTTAATGTTGAGTAACATATGACATCCAGAAACAGCTCACATGCAGAGACAAACACATTAAAGTACTTAAAACAAAGGCAGTGCTTGTTGGATTCCTGGGAGAGATGTATATAGTTTACTCCATCAGCAATACTTGCACACTGGTATGTTTCTTCTTGCAATATTTTTATTTTATTTTTATATTTTAATTGGTTTCATGTCCCATGTATTATGTTGCATTGTTGGAGGAGCCTGGGACTTAAGTTTTTCATTGCCATATCGTAACTGTAGCTACAGTACATGTGATAATAAAGCCTTGAACCTTGAAACACTGATGTGCATACAATGATTAGCCCTGCCATTGTGTGCTGTTGTGCTAACATATTACACACAGTTATTTCTCCCACCCTGTCCCTTTAGGGGCCAAGAGGTTCGTCGCTGTGATGGAAACAGACATGTTAATGCAGCGATGGGCCTGGGCGAGTGGGACACACAGTAATCGGTTCAGGGCTGGGTCTAACCAGGAGTGACAGTTCCCTGTTTTAAAGAGGCGGGACGACTGATGCATTATGCATGAGCGACTTGTGTTGCACGAGTCATTCGGCTTCACTTTGCACTACTATTACTGCTCCACTACACACTACTGCGGACACACATATTTCCTTTAGTCCATTTTCTTTGACGCAGCAATGCTAATGTTTGTGGACTAATACAGTGATATAGTGAGCTTAGCTTTAAACCAGCAGGCTTTTAAAACTACATAAATATGCAGCTGAATTTGAGATGGCTTATAAATACAGTAATAAAAATCCAGAACATTAAGATGGTACTTAACCTCTAAAATTATTTTGCCATCCAAAATGTATACTATAATATTCTAAATGAATGCTTAGGAGTTAGTGATTAAGATTAAATTACATGAAAAGATATATAGAAAAACACATAAAACCACAACTGCTTCCCAGAGTAAATGTCAGAGTGCAGTCTCTAATGGTTTTTGATTAGTTAATGTTAAATTCAGGTTTTATGGACAAGCAGAAACAACAATTATTGCATGCTTTATTTTAAATAAAGAGAGTTTTTATTTAAAATAATTGTGTTTTTTGGCCAAAACCAAGTTGCAAACACAACACTGACATACTGTTCTTCTCATATGGAAAATACACTCAGCAAAAAGAACAATGCTTGAAATCCTATCTAAGGCCACCTGAGTAATGTCCAATATCCAGTAGCCTTTGAGCTCTGCTTTGGACTCACTCCTCTCAAAATGATGGCTATGAAATCTCCGATTCTTTGATGGATGCAGACACTGTGACTCGGACCAACTGCATCCTTTCACAGTTTGAAATAATTTCCCCTGAGGCCTTTTCCAGACTGGCAACTGCTTCCAAACCCACAACCTGCATATTAGACCCTATACCATCTAATCTTTTAAGGAACTGCTGCCTGTATTAAGTAGTTCTGTTCTTGAGATTATAAATAAATCAATTTCCTTGGGCTCAGTTCCCTCAGCTTTTAAAACTGCTATTATTAAACCATTGCTTAAAAAACCTGATACTGACCCGCAAGTTCTGAACAATTATCGACAAATTTCCAATCTTCCTTTCATGTCAAAATTACTTGAGAGAGTAGTCGCTGATCAACTCAATTCCTACTTATCCAACAACAATCTTTTTGATCAATTCCAATCCGGCTTTCGGTCCCGTCATTCTACTGAAACTGCCTTGACCAGAGTAGTCAATGATTTACTAATTACTGTTGATTCTGACTTAACATCATTGCTGCTGCTTCTTGACTTGAGTGCAGCTTTTGACACTGTGGATCACAGCATACTTCTAGACCGCTTTGAAAAGCATATTGGTATCCATGGGACAGAGCTCTCATGGTTTCATTCATATGTGTACTTTACAACAATACAATCTCTGAATTTTCCAGAGTAAGGTTTGGTGTATTCCAGGGACCTGTACTTGGCCCTATGCTTTTTGCTATCTACATGCTTCCCCTTGGTGACATCATTTCCAAATATGGTATTAATTTACATTGCTACGCTGACGATACGCAGCTATATGTACCTGTAAAGCCAAATGACCTTTCCCAGCTCCTAAATTTCCTAAATGTCCAGCAGTGGCCAAGTCAGTAGGGGCTTGGACTGGGAATCGTAGGGTCGCCGGTTCAAGTCCCCGAACAGACTTGAAATATGGAAAGTGGACTGCTACTTGGAGAGGTCCCAGTTCACCTGCTAGGCCCTGCTGTGGTGCCCTTGAGCAAGGCACTGGACATCTCCAATCCCCCCTCCCCATTGCTCCCCGGGCGCTGCACAATAGCTGCCCACTGCTCCTAGTACTAGAATGGGTTAAATGCAGAGGACCAATTTCACTGTGTGTGCTCTGCTGTGTGCATGCATGTGACAATAAAGAGGGTTTCATCCTCCGATTCTAAATTTAGAGGCGGGTCTATCAGAAATAACAAATTGGATTGATGTGAACTTTCTGCTGTTAAATTCTGATACATCAGAGTTATAAGTTGTTAGACCTGCAAAATATGAGCATCAGTTTGAGAACCTGAGTGTAAATATTGATGACTGTATTATCTCTGAAAGCTCGACCGTCAAAAACCTTGGAGTGATTTTTGATTGATATTCCGGTCTCATTTCAAGGCTATTACCAAGAGAGCATTTTTCCATCTGCCAAAATTCGACCTATTCTATCACTGCGTGATGCTGAAACCTTAATCCATGCAATTGTATCTACCAGCCTTGATTATTGTAATGTCCTTTTCTCTGGTCTTCCTAGCTGTTCTACTAGAAGTCTGCAAGTGCAAGCTAGAGCTCATTTTAAAGTTATTCTCTTAACTTCTAAGGCCTTGCATGGACTTGCACCACCTTACTTATCTGAGCTGATTACACTGTATAGACCAGCATGCCCTCTTCGCTCTCTCAATGCTGGTCTCCTGGTCATTCCACCAGTTAACTAAAAATCAGTTGGCTTCAGAGCATTTGACTACGGTGGCCCTTATCTCTGGAAGGGTCTTCCATTAAACATTAGAGAAGCACGGTCAGTTGAAATCTTTAAATCAAGACTGAAAACCTACCTTTATTCATTACATTACTGCCTTCCCTAAAATTTAGCCGGGCTTATCACCTTTTAACATTATTTAACGTTGATGTTGTTAATGTGGTTGTTTCTCTTTTAAACGTTATTATTGTAAATTGATTGATTGCTGTATTTTGTTCAGTATTCACTGTAAAGAGTATTGGGACCATGCTTCATGGTGATTCTGCACTTTAAATACAGATTAAATGATTGATTGATTGATTGATTGATTGATTGATTGATTGATTGATTGATTGATTGATTGATTGATTGATTGATTGACTGACATCTTAGGAATTGTCAGTTTTTAACTGCTGAAGGGTCAAAACTGCTCAGTTGTAAATCTGCTCAAAGATTGTAGGTTAACCCTTTCAGAAACTGAACCAGCCGACCATTACACCATAGTGAGGCTGGCCAACGACATTGTCTCTGACCCCAACCATGTCCTGAACAGCCAATATGATTTGTTACCATCAGATTGGAGATACAGGGTCCCACGATTTAAATAAGTTAGACCTAAGCAATCCCTGGTGCACCAGTCAGTCCTGAAAACTAAACACGGAGTTTAATCTCAGGTCAAATGAACGTTAGAGGGTCTTGAAACTCGCTTTAGTGATTGTGATGTCAAGTTAAATGTCTGTTTTCTTGGATCCTGTCTTAATATCTGTCCTTGTTTGATGTTGCAAATGGAGCTGCTGTGATGCGAAATGACAATGAAGTATTATCATATCAAAGTGTTTACCAGAGGCATTGTTTGAGCATCTTCACTGAAAACTATTAGATTTTGCTTCGTTTTAAAAACACTGACGATAAGAATGCTGAAAGTCAATCACTTTATAGACGTTTAAAAGTTCTTTAGAGCTGATGGGAACTGCAGAGTTGGGGGGGGGGGGGATTATAAAAGATGAATTCAAAGTCTTCATATATAGTTCATGTGAATTATTTTTATTTTATATTATATTAAAAATGTCCTCCCGAACTTGACTACATATTTTTATAGACTTATCGACTACTGTCCTGTTTGGCTCATAGACTGTTCCTTATAAGCTGAGATGGGTTAAGGATTGTTTATAGGGCTTGAGGCATGAGAAATAAAGCATACCGTACTTGTTTTAAACTCTAGGTCTGACTGTTTGTCAGTAACAACTCAAGAACTGGTTTTGAATTGTGTTTTATGAACATATAGTCCCTGACCTGTGTGCAATTACTTGTGATGTCTTGGATTTAACCTTAAGATTGTTCTAATTAACCTAACCTCTAAGTTGGTCTCTTATTACTTCAGACCTGACATTCTATATCGACTCTACTGACTCAAGGCTTATCCTGGCTTGTTTCCTTTGAGACTTAGCAAGACTTGCCTCAAACTTCTTTCTAGTAACTTGAACAATCAGTCAGATTTGCCCAAATGAGTTAAACCAGAGTTGTAAGACTCCAAACGTGAGTTTGACTGATCTTTATTGGCTTGAGGCTTAGAAACGTCCTGACTCACACTTGTTTTTAATGACTGACCACCTCACTCAGAAGTGTCTCTAATGACTCGACCTATGCCACGGATCTGTCTTGACACCTTGTTTATAATTCTCTTTGCTTTATTCCCATGACTACTTTAGTGCAAATGCATATCTAGAGCTCAGTTCATTGGGGAACACACCCGAGCTGATATTGGGTTAGTTGTCGCTGCCACTGAGTAGCCAAGTGGTTTGAAGAGAGGAGACAATAGGCTTTACTGCTAGGGTGCCACTGGCAGCTGGAAGCAGGCCTATACTGGCATCAAAATGATAATCTTACATTGGGGGGAAGATCAAAATAGTTCTGGTGACCAGCAACCTTTTCCACCAATTAGGCTTCGCATAGCTTCCTGTTTCTGGGGCTCTCCAAGATGACAATTCAAAGCTAATTAAGTGCGATGCCCTCTCATTCTTCACATTATCCTCCTGCTGTTACTTAACAACTTCTCATTTCCACAAATATGCCTCTTTAGCAGCAAGGGAGACACTACCCAGCAGCACCCTGCAACCTGGGAGAAGCCGGGGCCTGAATGGACAGTGGGACACCATGACAGAGTGTCAGGGCTCCAAAATGTGTCTATTGCCGGTTAGATAATGGGTTATTTTGGGCGTTGAGATGAATCTTCCACATCATTAAGTTGTGTGATGGGGGTTTCTGCAGAGTTGCTAGCAGGGGGGAGGCACCGAAGCTGAGATGAGGAATGTGACGAGAGCCCAAGCTGTGACATTTCAGTATAGAGGGGAAAGTGGCACCGCTGACTACACACATACTATCTATCAACATAGCCTTTAATCGGTGAGGTGATAGGAGTTAGGTTTGTTCAGGTAAATATGCACTGCTATGGCGTTGTTATTGACAATGTTTGTATGTCTTTGAACGAGGGGGAGGATTGTGAGGACTCCCCATGGCTGTAATTAGAGTTTCATTGCACGTCTCTTATACCTCCCATTGCTTTCTAATGTGATTACATAGCACATGACTGTACAAAGATAATGCAGTGAAAAAAGAGAAACAAAACAACATACATTGTAACACGCAAACCAAACAGGGGGCCCCATTTAAAGCTCCATGCTGTATGTGGCTCGCAGTTCAACACGGGGTGATCCCAGTATTAAATGATGAGGAGCATCTGGCAGACTGCTGATTTGTAAAATGATTTATACTCAATTGATACACAACTGTGTAAACAAATTAAAGTTTTAATTGATTCTGAAATGAGATATATAGTAGGAGATTAAAACTGACTGGCAAATTCTATAGTAAATCTGACATAATACAAAACTGGAATTAGGTAGGAGATTTTAAAATGTAGTATTTTGAGATGTAAGTATGACGTGAAAAATAAGTAATGTCAAACGTACCCATCATGTAGACTGGCTAATTTAAAAATGCATTATTGTTCATTTTTTTATGATGCTTCAGCGTGTTCCTTGTTCGGGAGTTTTTTCCCCGATAGCCGATTTCCCTGTTATGACATCTTCAAAACTCTAAACACATTGGCACACATCCATTTGTGGTTGACCAAACCAATTAAGAGGACATACTTAATTTCAACACAAAGGAGTTCATTGGAAGCATTTCAGGAAGGGGCGGGGGGGAATGTGTGGAAGAGAAACTCCCGATTTTTGCCATTGCAGACCATTTACATGCACTAAAACCTATATAACACACTACAGGAAAGGGAAATCCCTCAAAAGCAAAGTGTCTTTTTAACACTGGCGTCACACAATAAAACTAGGGCTGGGCAAGTGAACGCCATTTTATTGGCGTTCACTCAATAATTAATTAAAGCCAACAACGTTTTTATCATTATTTATTTTGACAGTCCGTTGCTCACTGGCTGTGAATACACATACAGACAAACCATGAGTCACGGGAGGGGCCGGGTTTTGATCAGTAGCTTAGGATGGGTAATGTCTAAGTATTTTAACTGCCACTGTGTAAAGGAAATACTGCTAAAAGGCAAGTTATTTCTTTAAAGTGTTTGCAAACCAAATGCTATTGCACCGTATTGCGCACTAGACTACTTTAGAATTCATTATTGAATTTCGCCCATAACAATGAGATTAATAGCAGAAAATCAAGCGATTAAGCAACATTAAAAATTGTCATTGTTGCCCAGCACTACAAAAAACGTTTCTAAATTGCTTGAGTTCTACATTACATCCACCAACACCAACATGATGGATCTGTCCTGTCCTATTTACATATGCTGGCACACAGAATATCAGAAATACAACTACAGCAGCTATAAAGCTATATTGAAACAGCTGATAGGCATTTTCTGAAAGAACAGGTCATTAAAACAAACAGAAACAGCTGATTTAAGTTTTAAAATAGATCAACATCAGCTGATTCCAATCTCAATATGAGACAAAGCTGTTGACTTTCTATAGACTACATGGACATTCACAAGTAAAAATGGGACTGTTTGGAATGATTTTGTCCAATGAATGTGAGAACTAATGTCTGGATCAGAGAGAGGGAGAACACCAGGGAGAGATGTACCTTGATATATTTATTTTATTACATTTACTTGAAATATGTTAAATCATAATATATAAAAAAGTGAATGTCAAAGCTCCTCCGTTGTACATATTCATCTGGCTTTGCATCCCTATCAGCTACCTTTGTTGGGTCCATATATCAGTGTTTGTGGATTTGGAAAGGTGACATTTTGATGATCTTTAGGAGGCGGTGGGGGGGCTGAGAGGAGCAGGGGAATGCACCCTGAGAAGAAGACGCCCTGGGAGGCATTTATCCAGATGTTGACTACAAAAGGCCTCTTGTCAGTCTAACTCAGATGTTCTGTACACACACACACACACACACACACACACACACACACACACACACACACACACACACACACACACACACACACACACACACACACACACACACACACACACACACACACACACACACACACACACATATCTGTCAACGGTATGGAAACACTCCACACAGATGATCAATGCCATCCGAGGGCCATCAATAAGAGGGGTCCCCGCTGTGTTGGGATGAGGTTTGAAGTGTCAGGTGTTTGATCATCCGGACTGCTCTGTCAGACGCAGCGCTGCCAATGGGACGCTTCCTGTTGTTGAAGAGTGCTCTGCTCTATGTAACAATATGATCCTAGGCATTAAACAACAATAACCAAGAGCTGTGCAGGTGGCGTATTTCATGTTGATACACGTTTAAGTATTTCAGATAAAGAAATATCGTCACTGGGATTCTATATACAGTATGTTTGGGGGTTAATGTTTGGAATTTTCCCGTAACCGAAAATAACGAAAATGTGGTGGTTGGACTCCTTGGTTTAAAAAAAACTGAATAGTTTAAACATACCTTGTGCATTTTAAATTTCATATTCCATTCCTGCCTGTGATTCATGTGTGTTAATATTACCAATATGGTAAAAGTGATCAATATAATCTTTCTCTCTCTGAATATCTATTTCACATTTGGTGACATTCTGATCATTATTTATATATATGGGAAAAGGTCTGTACGGCTCCCTTCAGAGGAGCCTACATTTTCACTTTTTCTCGGTTACAGGAAAGTACCAAATATTAAACCCAAATACGTTTGCAGTAAAATATTAATATACAACCATCGGTTTCATAAAATTGACATATTCAAGTAATGAAAAAATATGGTTGTGCTTTGTTCTTGCTCGCGTAGGGGTTTTTCGAAAACTAAGCCTTTGTTGGCGGTTAGTTCCTCTTCTAAGAAGCACACGGTTTAAGCTCATGTTGTTTAAGGCGGGATGTGTGTGATATGGGTGATGAAAGGAGAAACATGATCCAATGGCCTTTTGAAAGGAAACAGATAAGGGAAAACAGAGATCCCAGTGCATAGGAGGGGGGGGGGGGAGGACCAAGCCCCCAGGAAATGCAGCAAGGGTTGAAGCAAATGTTCGTAGTGGCCAAACGGTGTCACCACAGTTGACGTACCAAGTGTTAGTCCGTTATGCCACAGAAATGACTATTTCCCATTAACTCACATTGGGAGAGAAATGTCTGTAAATCAGTGGATATTTTTTTAGGTAAATGAACTTCCCAGTATGGATCGGATTAAATGTGGATCCCGGGAAAAGTGGCAGGGCTTACTGAAAACCAGTGATGGGCAAGTTACTTCCAAAATGTAATACAGTACATGTAACTTATTACTGTCTTTTTAAAGTAATAAGTTACATTCTATAACACGTAGGTTTGAGCAAGCTCTCTGATTGGTCAATAGGCGTGTTCGATTCCACGATCAAACAATGATCATATAGAACGTGCCTAATCACAAAGTATCAACTAGCTTACCTAAACTCCTTCCATGAGCCCATCGTGTGGTTTCCATAGCGACGTTTAGCGACACACAGCCGTTACATTGTTGTACATTGTCTCTCATTGGAAATCGGTAGCGACAAAATGTCAGATTTTGAAGTTAATTTTGATTTGTTGGGGGGCCTCAGTATAGATGAATGGTTGGACATGGACACAGACCACAAAATCAAAGAAAGATTTGCAGCTGTTTCAACTGATGAGTTGAGTGCGTTGGAAAAGAGTCGGAACGAAAACAGTACATTGGCGTCAATTACCTGGGCTGTCAAATGTCTCAAAGAGTTCTTAAAAACCCAGGAGAAAATGGTGGATTTTGGAACTGTGTCCAAACCGGAGCTGAACAGCTTACTTTGCCAGTTTTATGGAAGTGTTAGAAACACTAAGGGCCAGCAGTACGCTATTAGTACCTATGTCGGTTTGAGAGCTGGGATCAACCGCTTTCGTTATTGACCCTCCGTACAGCTAGGCATGGTGTTTGATGAAAGACAACGAGTTTACCACCTCAAATAATGTGTTCTCCGGACTCATCAAGGTGTGGTTTGATACCCAACTGCATTTCAGGAGAAGGGGAAAGGGGAAAGTTGTTGTTATCATTAAGCCACAAGCTTTTAATTATTATCATCAGGCTATTATTATTATTATTATTATTATTATTATTGTTATTATTATTATTATTATTATTATTATTATAATATTGTTATTATTATTATTGTTATTATTATTATTGTTATTATTATTATTATTGTTATTGTTATTATTATTATTATTGTTATTATTATTATTATTATTATAATATTGTTATTATTATTATTATTGTTATTATTATTATTATTGTTATTGTTATTATTATTATTATTGTTATTATTATTATTATTATTATAATATTGTTATTATTATTATTATTGTTATTATTATTATTATTATTGTTATTATTATTATTATTATTATTATAATATTGTTATTATTATTATTGTTATTATTATTATTGTTATTATTATTATTGTTATTATTATTATTATTGTTATTGTTATTATTATTATTGTTATTATTATTATTATTATTATAATATTGTTATTATTATTATTATTGTTATTATTATTATTATTATTGTTATTATTATTATTGTTATTATTATATTGTTATTATTATTATTATATTGTTATTATTATTATTATTATTATAATATTGTTATTATTATTATTATTGTTATTATTATTATTATTATTGTTATTATTATTATTGTTATTATTATATTGTTATTATTATTATTATATTGTTATTATTATTATTATTATTATTATTATATTGTTATTATTATTTCATCATTCTTATTATCTTTGTTGTTGCTTCATAAGGTCAAACTTGCCTAACATTGTTTTTTTTTTTTTATCCTTAAGGCACCAAATATGTGACCTTTGCCCGGTAGCTTCGTTCAAGGCCTACCTATCAAGACTGCCCAAATCAGCAAAGGCTTTCTACCACCATCCAAGGAAGTCGATGAAGCCTGGGGATGCGGTGTGGTATAGTTGGGGGCCCTTAACAATGTTGGCCATATTGATGGACACTGGAATGTTGATGGACATGGAAACTGTATTATTTTGCTATGAGCACTGTAGTATGTTGTGTATTTGATCATTTGTAATGTTCTGATATATGTGTCAATCTGCAATAGCAACTATAATATCTTAGTAGGTCAAGTTACAGTTACAATGAGTAAGGCTCATACAGGCACTTAGGGCAGCTTAAGGGTCCTTTTAGGTGAAGACGTAGGTGGGGCACAGGCGTCACTCATTAGACCTAGCCAACAGTATGCAGCTGCGTTGCAGTGATGTGCTTGTGTCTCTGTATTTCCATAGTGAGCAAAAGTAGTAAAAAGATGCATTAAAGTAGTGGCAGAGATGTAAAATGAATGTCTTGAGTAACAGACTACCTATACTGTACATATGGGATTTATATCCGAGTCTACAAGTAAATGAGTAAAAACAGTGTGTCGTGTGAAACAGTGCTTCACCTGGTCGCTAATATTAACTATTCGTTGTCTAGAGATGGGCTCCATCTCTAGACAACGAAAGAGGTGGAGCAACGCGCTTTTTGCCGGTCCGGGACACGCATGAAACGGCCACTGGAGGAAAGCTCTTCCTATAACGTAGTCCTACCGGTGAACACCACAGCACCACCTGCAAAAAATGGCATGGAGTTCATTGAGAACTATTTCAAGAATTGCACTTTTAATGGCAGCATGAACATCAACCTTCATTCTGAACCCAAAATGTTTCAGCACCATGGACAGCCTGATTTGATTTGTTCCGCTAATCCCACGCAGTGATCACTCAGATATTTAAATAGCCTAATTCAAGAATTGTTTTCAATAAATTGGTTAACAATATATTATTTATTATAATTATATCAATAACTGTAAATAAATGTGAATCATCTTTGACAACTGTGTTCTTTATTGGTCTCAGGAAGTGAAAAATGTAGGCTAACTCATGACTGTAGGTCATGTAGGTCATAACTCATGACAATGTCAAGCAAGTTGGTTGGTTGCTAAATTGTTATTGCTAGCTATGCGAGTGGATTTGGAATCCATGCCCCAAAAAGAGGATTCTGCCACGGGGTAGGAAGAGTGTTTGGGAGCAAATTAGCCCACATTATGAAATTATTTTACAATATTGTTGATTACAATGACAGTTTGTGTAATAGAATCGCAATCATACACGAAAGGCGACAGAACAGGCGTACGGACCTCGGCGCAAGCACTGTGGTCCTGACGCAGTACTGTCGTACCAATAATGGCGTTCAAGAACGGCCTCTCGTGTATGATTGCTTAATTACATTATTACTGTCTCTGAACTGTAATGCGTTACACTACTTGTGCGTTACTTTGAGTTACTTCCACCAAAATAACTGCAAAAGTATGACTTTAAATGCTAAAATGTAGTTTATTGCAGCTCATTAATTAAACCCATCTATCTATCTGGCAGTACATGCAGCACACACTCCGTTACTTTTGTAACGCGTTACACCCAACACTGCTGAAAACGAATACTGAGTCGGTCCCAAGTCCCAACTTTTTGAACCTGCAGTCACCACCGACCAACTTTTATGGGAATGAACGTGGCCCTGTCTCATACACTGTAACCAGTTCTCTTTATACAACCATGGTTTAACAGTGGTACTTCCGTTTCAGTCCGTGTCGTCACAGGGCCAAATACTTCTCCCAATGGTACTGTTGGTCTCCAGAGTCAGCCCATTTTACGCCATTGAGCAACTTTTATATGAACGGGGGCCCGACACTCTATCTAGTTCTCTTCATACATCCATGGTGAGGACACTCAAGGCATGTTTTAGGAGTCTTTCCACTCCAAACCTACTTTCAGGTGCAGGAGATGTCTCCTTATAAGGGGAACACACTTCCAGGAGACAATGAAATCCCTGACTCACTGCTTACCCTCTTTATTGACGTGCAAGTTGTACGGTTTCTTTCGAAAGCACTTTGAGCATTCAGGCCGTGTGTAGTACTAACAATGAAGGTTATTATTCTCCTTTGCTTATTTAGTGTGATTGATTAGTAGCCCTGTATTCAGTTCAACATACAGTATCTGAGTAAATTAAAGATAGTTTTGTGGTGACAATAAAGTTTAAATGTGGAAGCAAAAATAAATGCGAGGAGTGTACCTTAATGAGGTTAAGGTATGGAGTCTAGTCATGTTTGGGAAAAAGGAGTAAGAATACTTATGATGAGATATGTATTAGTTATATCATCTAACTCAGTTTTAGTCAAGGCTTTATTTTGCCCTAATCAGAGTTGCTGATTGTTTGAACAGTTAACAGACGGGTGAGTTTTATTTTGTTTCTGTCCTGTTTGGAAAAAGTAAGGAATAAGGTTACCTTCTCTATAAGACTGAAACTTGAATTCAGAAAGTGTGATATGATTGTTTATGATCTTCTCCCATTGTTGGCATTTTGTGAGTTTATTTTGTTTATTCATCAGATAACAGATCCGGTGAAATTGATAAAGCAGATAGAAATGATTAGAAATGGAGAAAAGGATTTACGCAAAGGACACGTTTTCCCCTTGGAGCAATCAGAGGCCTGTAATTACGACATGGAACTGGAACAGTCCATCTTTGATGTTGTGAGTAACAGTAATATCTTTGTTTGGAACCAATTCCTTTTCCTTTAAAAGTGTGACCCCAGCCCTCGGTAGCTGGGAGCTCTATCGTAATGATGTAGCATGGTGTGGAGCGACCTGATGGAAGGAAAGACCTGGACAGCCCATTAATGCTGACCACTGAACCCCAGAGCCCTTTAATGTGCTGTCGCCAACCGTCTGCACAGCTTTGTCCTGCCAACAGTTTCTCTGGAAAGATATCACTTTGATTTGTAAAGCAGGTCGATGAAATGATAAGGCTGAATTAAGTGGCAATCCATCATATGTTTGTATGTCGACAGTTCTCATATAGCTGAAAATCCTTTGGTTCAGTTTTACTTCGCCTCCATAATCAGTTCTGTATGCTGTGATAATATATCGATAAAGTTTCACTTCCTGAAGGTTGTGCTCTTTTTCTTTCTTTGGTCATGCTTCATATTCACTTCCTTTACTTTGTGACTATTACTCTAACTCAAGTAGAAACAAACAATGGATCATTTACTTTATAGTAAAGCGATGTTTGCCAAGAGAAAGCAACTCCATTCGTAATATTGATTCAGTTCACCTAGTCAGAAGTGAGGGCTGAAATATATGTAATATTGTATATCCACAATGCAATAGTGAAACACTGGGGTGTCCCTTTGCTGAAAAACTTTTCTTTGGAGGCATTTGTAGGTTTTTTGCACACCATAGGGCATTAATATTCATCACTTGGTTGGAATCACAAGTGTCTAATTCCAAGGACAGAGGTCAAATGACTAATTTAAGTCGTCAAAAACATCATAGAATATTTGGAGAGCTTTTGCTAGAAACACATTTAAGATATTTAACGGCATAGTGATTATACGGACAACAATTTCATAGGGTTTTCACACATTTCTCATTGCCGTACAAGCTAGCCAAAGTCGTTTAAGGTAATGTTACTTAGCTACTGCTTTTCAAATCAGCCAGTCAAAGGCCAATAACCAGAATTGAATTTGAACCTTTGAACCTTTGAATTGAGAAGGCCACGTTTAGGCCTTCTTCTCAAAAAAGTACCCATAGTTTGAGAAAATACTATTCCTTGCGCGTACTACTTTAGCTTAGAGCCGTTGCAAGCAGTCCCGGTGGCAGACATACATCTGTGGGCGGGCATTTGAGTTGCCAACGTAAAAATAATCTGTGGCGGGGGCACATTAGTGTATTGATATACTGCCTCCGGTAATGCAGGATCTGCGTTTTGATTGGCTAGTGACCTTCTGTGTTGAAAACTCTGTGTAACGATTGGCTTTAAACTTCTGTGTTGTCTACCTTTGTGACCTGGGTTATATGTGCACAAGAAATATATATATAGATAAATTACATTTTACAAAAAGGGCCCTTTTATCTGTGCCCGACCAGATGGAGCAGTGAAGTGTTGATTGAGGGAGTGATCAGTGTCATTTTCTATTGTGAGTGCTAGGTGTGTGGTAGGTCTGTCATTGTGTCCGCGTGGGTGTGAGAAGGCTGATGAATTTGATGGCAGCATGAGCGGTCCTAGTTAGTTTCTTGCTTCCAAACAATCACCAAATTTCTTTTGGGAGAAACCATGTTCCCAAGGGAAGGGACCCAATTTATCAAACCCCATGAGCTTTCTTTTATCAACAGCCACAGGATAAAACATTTAAAGGTGCACACACAGGTTTTTACTCAACATAATTTGCCTACAAGTGGATAGGCTAAAGAAAGCAAATGATAATTAAATTGATCTTTTTGATAAGCAATTACCATTCAAGCCTCTTGGGGATGCTATTGTCACTTTTTACTTTTAGACACATATACACATACATACATACATACATATATATATATATATATATATATATATACACACACACACCTCTGCTTAAACCTTTTCCCCAGAAGTTTGTAACTTTACATGTGTCTGTGTGGCATCTGGAAGAACTCACACTTCTAAGGATTATGTTTGTCATCTCGCGTTCAGATCATACACAGTAATATGTGTAGCGTTTGGCCCATTATGAAGCCTTTAATTTCTCTCTGTAGAGCTCAGTCTGATCCACAGAGCCCAGAGGAGCTATTAAATGTTGATTTATTTCCCTCTCCAACAGCTCTGCACACTGAGCCTGGAGAGCAGCTCATGATGTACTACTGCAGCTATTTAAACCACTGTTTGAACACTGGTTTAAATATGGAAAGGGAAGTAAGAAATTAGCAGTTTGATTCCAGCCTGCCAGTCTTGTTCCGGACTCACGGACGTGCACAATCGGCAACCCTGTTTAATGGCTACAATAAAAAGGTACAAAGAGAGAAGTTTGGTTTAAAGAAAGTACTTATTAAATATTATATAACCCTACTGTTTTAACTGCTCTTACACAACCACCAAAAACATTAATCATCACCGCATTTTATTTCATTCTTTCAAGCCCTTCACAATGTCTCAAACTACTGGTGTACATGAATAACTGCAGTGAATATAGTGGAGAGTGGGGCAAGATGAGCCATTTTTTACTTATGCTGTCCTCTAGGCGAGGAAAAATGAGATAGAAGTCAAATGATAACAACCTTTACTTCAGGATGTCTTCAGTCACTCAAAATGAAAATAATGCATCCATCGCAAAGGGCCATGAAAATATGACTCTCCAAAAAGAAAGTGGTCTTGTTTAGGGATGGGTACCAACATCGGTACTAAATGGGCCCAGGGGCTACATTTTTAATTACTGTGGCATCAATAAGCTCTGACGCAGAATTAAAATATAAATACAATATATTTATTATTGCAACATAAACGTTATCTTGCGCATGTTTTCCAAATGTAGTTACTTTCCACCTCTGTGTGGATGATATCCTAAGGCAGGGGAGTCCAAACTGCGGCCCGCGGCACACTTTTAATTGGGCCTCAGCAAATGCTAAAAGTATAATGGAATATGTCCACACCTTAAACTTGTGCTATTCCTACATTGTACTTCTTAAATATGTACAAATAATATATTACACAGTGTTCATGTGTTAATAAGACCAATTTTCAAAGAAATTGAGTCAATTAAAGTTGAAAAATGTTTTAAACAGATCATAGCCCAATAACTTATTTGCATAGCAGACTTGAAATAGACCCTTCATATTTCCCTTTATTATCAGCAATCTGAGGCTCCTGTTTTAAGAAATGAGCTGCCAACTGAATAACTGAAACCCTACGGAGAGCTGAGATGTTTCTTAAAGCATATTCAAGTATAAACAAAAATGTACCTACATTGATTCATTTTGCTAACTTATAACTTAACTTATGAGGCAATGTACCTCACCTCTAGTGAGGGGCCCAGACCTTTCTATGTTTTTTCTGTATGTGGCCCTCAGGGAAAAAAGTTTAGACACCCCTTTCCTAAGGCCTTTAAACAATCAAATGTAAAACACAATATTTTCGATTGATGGAAGTTGTAAATGGGTCAGAATTGACCCAAACACAACAAGTAAGAGAAACAAGGTTACATCTTCCATCAGAAATAAATTACATGTTCGAAACAACCCTTACTAGTATAATGCAATTATGTCTAATAACTATTTAATTCAAAATATTGCATTTCCTAGATCAAAATAATACAGAACTAGAATTACAGGAATCCAAAAGAGTTTGCTTTTTGAACACACACTCAAAGACACTGTGAGGCATTGTGGCTGGTCTGCACTCTGTTCAGCCAACAGCATGACCTGATTCCAGGCTTTGCATGATTAAGATTCATGAGGTTTGAAACAGTGAGAGCAAAAGACCATTCTTCACTGCTCAAATATTATACTGGGACTTGAGTCCTGACTTTTGGAGAAAACACCTGTATCAAAGAATAAACCTGTCTATTCCTCTCACAAAATACTTAACTACACTTAAAATAACACCTGCTGAACATCTCTAAGCAACCAAGAGAATGTCTTGACAACATGTGTATGCAAACTCTGTGTCGCGTGTTGATCATGATGCAAGATGGCTTGAAATATCAACCAATAGATTAAACTGATACTGACGGCAACACCATGCGAGTGTGTGTGTCTGCGTTCTGATTTAGTGACCACAATAGCCCATATCTAGATGATATGATTTGATATTGAAGATCAAAATGAAGGTCGACTTTTTAAGAAAGCAGTGAGTTTATGAATTAATATACTCAATTGTATGTGGACAATAGTTCAAAAATGGCTTGGCCAGTTTGGACAATTTTGAGTGGTTTTGGGGGTTATTGAGGATGCTGAGTCCATTTTTGACATGGTCCATTTCAAAATGTGGCCGGTGGACTAATTTTGATTAATTTCCGGTCGATTTCGAACATTTAGGGGACTCTGGGTCATTAGGATTGGACAAATTGCCTTTTTATTTGAAAAATGTGTCCACAGTAGAGATAATAATTGTCATCTTGTGCTCTTTGTATTCAATGGTTGCTAAACTACTCATGGTAGTCAACATTAGCCCACAGAGTACACATATTGCCACTTTCCAGTTAAAACTGGATTCAGCATCCTCAATAATCCCCAAACGCACTCCAAAACTGTCCAAATCATTATTTTAGTATTGTTTACATTGACTGTAATGCCATTCATTTGAATTAAAACACTTAATCTAATTGCACAAATTGCCCAACGTATGCGAGTAAGTATCTAGCCGTTGTTATGTGCTGGAGACCGGTACTATACATTTCTGACTACATTAGCACACCAACCACAATAACCTTTGACCCAGCTGCTAATTTTGTGGCAAATCAAAGTCTTGACCTTAATCGCCTACCACGTATCTTTGGTGTTGTTGTTCAGGTGTTTCTCCACACTGTCCTGATGCCTCTGTTCTATTTCACACAGGCTCCGCCCTCTACTGGACTCTATGGGTACTACCCTTCACTAATGACATGCAAGCGTAACACACTGAATTTACGTCAACATAGTCGGCCAATCATGACGAACCTACCCGAATGCACGCGTAGGCCTCACGGTATAAGGCAGCTACACTGCTGTCTGTCATCCTTTGCTCTTGAGCGGCCGGCGAGAGGTGGGTGGGGGGAGACATTCCACTGTTTTGAGCACCCACCGGCAGAAACATAAATCGGCGCCTATACCAGCAACGGTGGGACTTTTTCTGGAGGGTCTACGTCTCCCCGCAGGGCGAAAAGACCGACAACCCTGTGCTCGAGGTGGTGGACATGGTAGAGGCCTCGCCCCGGGCCCGGTGGCTCCTGCGACACGGGTCGGGCGGGCGTCCCCGCACCGGCCTGGCTATCCCCAAGGAACCCCTGAGGCGACAAAGGTAGGTATACATTCGTCATCCTACACCACTGCCGCCGGAACCGGTAAACCGACTCCGCCAGGGGTTTTACAGTCCGGCCTGCCCGGCACAGCCAGCTTTCGTCTCGCCCCGTTGCCAGATAGGCTATCTGGTAGTGTGTGGAGGCGTTGTGGCAACAGCCACCAAAAGGAATGAATGGGATGCTGAGGGTGCAGGGCCGCACGACGATGTCGTATTCCAGCGTGCTCTCACTCGATGAGAGCCTGGCTGCACATCTACTCCCACAGGCAGCGGGGTGGGCGGAGAATAGGAAACCTCTGCCCCCGCTGCCACGTAACAGGGAGACACGGGAATATTTCGACAAAATATTCTGGCTAGCCGCGGCCGCCAACAACATGGGTGTGCCGAGCGTTTTGCTGATTAATGAATAACTCAATCAATGGTGCGGCCGACGCTGCTAGCCGTGTGATGTCCCTGGCCATAGTGGAATCACGCCACGTATGGCTGTGACTCACGGGATTTGAAAAAAAAGAGGATCGCGATGATTCCCTAGGGGCCCCTGTGTTTACGGAAGGGCTCTTTGTGTCGATATCATCGGTCACGCGCTACCACACTCCAAGGTGCGAGGGCGAGTTCTTACGCCCCTTCCCTCTATGGTGATTGTGTGTATATGAGTGTGATTGCCATGATAATATTGTGATTAAAACAAATTGCATTTATCAAGAGCAAGATTCTGTTCCCTCCACAATCCCACACTTTTCCATGACCTCTCATGAACTCGGCAAGAACCGTTTCAAATGACGTTCACTGGGCATTAACTGCAGAGAGTGCCCTAAAAGCACTGCGCGTTCCGGAACACTTGTAACCGGCGTGTTGCTGTCAGAAAACACAACTCAGCTGGTATAGTGGCTTCGATTAACGCATCTTGTTGTCAAGGTGGACACAGCGTTAATACGGAGTGCGTGCCCCCGCGAGAACTGGTGTGTTCAAGGACATCCGCGGAGGCTCGGCGCTTTCCATGTCGGTCCCCCATGGGCCAATCTTCCTTTCTGGATGATTTGGCGGCAGAGAGGGCCAACAGAGAGTACCACAGCTTCGTAGCTGCTGCTCCACAACTACTTGCCCGTCCCCTAACTGAGACTGGATTACTAAAGCTAAAACGCTCCAGTTCTGCAGCGTCCCTCCTCCATTTATGGGTGTAGGGGAGGCAAATCTATCATCCCAGGAGGAGATAGAAACAGAAACAGAAACAGAAACCCAGGCCCTCTGAAAAAACAGGTTGTGTCTGTCGTGCACTCTCAGGTCAGAGGAAAGGGGTTTTACTCCATGTACTTCCTGGTTCCCAAGAACACAGGAGAATTCAGGCCCATTCTGCATTGCCCACATAAAGTCCCACATGTTAACTATAAAACGGTTACTGGAACTGGGGCAGCCGGGTGATTGGTTCACAACCATCGACTTAAAGGACGCTTATTTTCATGACGAAATTGCTCCAAAAGCACAGAAATTATTTGCCTTTTGCCTTCCAGGGGATAGCCTACGAGTACAACAGGCTACCGTTCGGCTACACCCTGCCCCCACGCACATTCAGGAAATGTGTGGACTCAGTGCTTCTGCCGCTTTGGGACCATGGCATGAGAGTGTTCTTTTATCTCGATGACATCATCGTCATGGCCAAGTCCAGGGAATGGGCAATGTTCCGCACAGCCCAATTGATCCTGTACCTAACCAAGTCGGGGTCACGATCAGTTGTAAGAAGAGTAGTCCCATACCTTACCAGCAAGTGGAGTATCGGGGGACCAAGGCCAAAAGGGTGGGTGGAGGGGGTCCGAAGGTGGGATTAGGGCAGGCGACCCGGGGGCAAGACAGAGGACGAGGAGGGTGTCTCGGGAAAACGACCCGGGGGCAAGGCAGAAGACAAGAAGGGTGTCTCGGGCCGACGGCCCACGGGCAAGGCAGAGGATGAGAAGGGTGTCTCGGGCCCACGGGCAAGGCAGACCATGAGACAGAGCATGGACAGGGCTTGTGGCAAGGGAACTCCGGAGGCCAGAGACATGGGCGGAGGCCACGGCGAGGAATCACAATAAAACACACAACACAAAGACATGACAGATACGAAACAACCCAGATAGCAAACTGACACCGTAACGGATCCGCCCCGAAGGTATTGTAACTTCCGGAACGGATCCGCAAAACGGGTCCGGAACAGAATCCACTTGCACACCTCGACAGATCCGGAACGGATTAGGATCGCGGATCCAGACCAGATCTGGCCTGGACCCTACCCGTATCCGCTCATTAAGCAGCACATCCGCCCTGAATCCGTTTTGGACCCGTTCATCAGGCAGCGCATCCGGCCCGATCCGTTTTGGACCCATTGCGGATATCTTATTCAAAATGCCAAAATGGCCAAATCTAGCTACAGAAATATCTATATCTACAGATATACAGTGGGGCAAAAAAGTATTTAGTCAGCCACCAATTGTGCAAGTTCTCCCATTTAAAAAGATGAGAGAGGCCTGTAATTCTTATCATAGGAACACTTCAACTATGAGAGACAGAATGAGAAAAAAAAATCCAGGAAATCACATTATAGGATTTTTAATGAATTAATTGGTCAATTCCTCTGTAAAATAAGTATTTGGTCACCTACAAACAAGCAAGATTTCTGGCTCTCACAGACCTGTAACTTCTTCTTTAAGAGGCTCTTCTGTCCTCCACTCGTTACCTGTATTAATGGCACCTTTTTGAACTCGTTATCAGTATAAAAGACACCTGTCCACCACCTCAAACAGTCATACTCCAAACTCCACTATGGCTAAAACCAAAGAGCTGTCAAAGGAGACCAGAGACAACATTGTAGACCTGCACCAGGCTGGGAAAACTGAATCTGCAATAGGTAAGCAGCTTGGTGTGAAGAAATCAACTGTGGGAGCAATTATTAGAAAATGGAAGACATACAAGACCACTGCTAATCTCCCTCGATCTGGGGCTCCACGCAAGATCTCACCCCGTGGGGTCAAAATGATCACAAGAACGGTGAGCAAAAATCCCAGAACCACACGGGGGGACCTAGTGAATGACCTGCAGAGAGCTGGGACCAAAGTAACAGAGGCTACCATCAGTAACACACTACGCCGCCAGGGACTGAAATCCTGCAGTTCCAGACGTGTCCCCCTGCTTAAGCCAGTACATGTCCAGGCCTGTCTGAAGTTTGCTAGAGGGCATTTGGATGATCCAGAAGAGGATTGGGAGAATGTCATATGGTCAGATGAAACCAAAATAGAACTTTTTGGTAAAAACTCAACTCGTCGTGTTTGGAGGAGAAAGAATGCAGAGTTGCATCCAAAGAACACCATACCTACTGTGAAGCATGGGGGTGGAAACATCATGCTTTGGGGCTGCTTTTCTGCAAAGGGACCAGGATGACTGATCCGTGTAAAGGAAAGAATGAATGGGGCCATGTATCGTGAGATTTTGAGTGAAAACCTCCTTCCATCAGCAAGGGCACTGAAGATGAAGCGTGGCTGGGTCTTTCAGCATGACAATGATCCCAAACACACCGCCAGGGCAACGAAGGAGTGGCTTTGTAAGAAGCATTTCAAGGTCCTGTAGTGGCCTAGCCAGTCTCCAGATCTCAACCCCATAGAAAATCTTTGGAGGGAGTTGAAAGTCCGTGTTGCCCAGCGACAGCCCCAAAACATCACTGCTTTAGAGGAGATCTGCATGGAGGAATGGGCCAAAATACCAGCAACAGTGTGTGAAAACCTTGTGAAGACTTACAGAAAACATTTGACCTCTGTCATTGCCAACAAAGGGTATATAACAAAGTATTGAGATGAACTTTTGTTATTGACCAAATACTTATTTTCCACAATCATTTGAAATAAATTCTTTAAAAATCCTACAATGTGATTTCCTGGATTTTAATTACAGGCCTCTCTCATCTTTTTAAATGGGAGAACTTGCACAATTGGTGGCTGACTAAATACTTTTTTGCCCCACTGTGTCTCAATGCTAGCTGACAATCATCTAGATTGCACTATACAAGCTTGAATATTTCTTATAACCAGTCTGCCTTTATTAATATAAATAAAACATTCAGTTCCTTCAAGACCTGGAGAAAAAAAAAATCTAATTCTGTAAGTCACCCTGCAGTTCTCCAGTTAAAAGCTTCCTTGTGAAGCAGTAGTAGGAAAATTTGGCTTTTAGGCCTACCTCAATTTTATCCAAAGGTGGACTTGCACGTTACAATTCTGTATAAAATAAGTGGTCATTACGACTGTAAATAAATTACTGGAATAATGAAATGCGACCATAACTACTATCAAAAACAATGTTTATTTTTGGAAGAATGGGAGAAAAGAGCATCTATGCATGCTCAGTGGGGACACTGGCACGCCTCCTCGCGGTTCCCCTGTCTGCCGCCAGGTTGAACCACCTTATAGCGTGCCGTTGAATATCTTCCTCTGTAGCCGCACGGGCTACGTGACTCTTCCTCACGGTATCTGTAATCACACAAGCAGATTTTCATAAAATGTACAAATGTAATGAACTCCCACTTTTAGAGGAACTTTTTGATCACACCTGTATCAAGAATTTACTGGAGATTCATTTAAACCTGCGATCAGACCGAAATAATCTGCTAAAATAATCAGGCTGCACTGGCCCGGACACACCAAGCCGACTTCAGCCGACTAGCACCTGCTGGGTCGCTTCTCGTCGGCTGCAGTCGGGGCGAAAAAGTTGCACTCGGAACACACCGCACAGACTTCAGTCGACGATCAACTAGCACGTACGTTCTGCGCCTGCGTGAAAGGGAAAACCTAGGACTGCGAGAATATACAAAGGCACTTGCCATAGTGTGTCTGTATATCAAGACACGTATGAAGCAAATCCGGTTAAAAGTTCAATCTGGAACAACGATAGTAGGCTAGCTTAAATGGTAAACTGCCCAATCGACATTTCTACCACAGTGAGTGTGTTTAGGCACAATAAACGTATTCTCTAAATATATATATACATATGAATCGTATAAGGTAAATAACATTAGCCCACACATTTGGTTTAGTCCAGAAATAAACCAACCTGATTAGTTTCCTGGCTAGTTAGTTTAAAAGTCAAAGATAACGGAGGCTTGGTTAAAATTGAGTCCATTATCCTTGTAACATGTTAGCTATTTCTAATGATCAATAACCTAATAATCAGCTTGCTAGTTCTCCAGATACCAGTGTTATTTAACCATGGAATGCATCGAGATTATACCACTTATCACAATGAGAGAATACGTTTATTGAATCACTGAGAAACTGGTAATACTCACAGTAATACTCAGAGTTGAATTTGCATTACCCCACCTCCCCATGTAAAACTAACCCCTTCTGAATAGGGCTTTAGACTGCTGTGTGACTTGTTTTAAATGTTGATTTAAATTACTTGCGCAGGAGTAAGGATTTTGATGCCATCTGACTGAATGGTTTCTTTCCATTTACCGCTTTCCAATTAATCTGCCACCCAACTGCATCACTGAAGATCCGGGCAAGCATGTTCCAGGTTACACGTTTAGTGTCATGGCCCCCGAGGGTTGCTAGGGAGGAAATCTAAAATGGGGAAAAAAAAAACATCTTGTAATTTACAGAAGTAATTGTAGTGCATACAATTCACCTATTCCACTCTCAGGATGTGTGTGTGTGTACATGTGACAGAATTTTTACAGGACTTTCTCTGGAAGAACAAAAAAACCTAAAACTCACCACCCCCTGCTTTGATTGAGAATTGGCAGGGTCTTTGAGCCAGTCTTCAAAATCCTGCACTTCCTCCATCGTATCCAGTGGAAACTGCACACACTCAGGAATGTCCATGTCTTGGCCAGTATGGTTGAGCTTGCTGGTAAGATAGTTAACCTTTGCGATTAACTGGTGTTGTTGGTGTTTCATATATTCTAGCAAGCTCATGATGTGGACTTCAGCAGCTGTTAAAAAGAACATGAGGATATATAAATCAATTACAGTCTACTTTGGACAACTCATTAAGGCATATTTTACTGAGCAAATAGGAACAGCAAGTTTATTTATTTTGTAAACTGTAGGCCACAAAGAAGCCTTAATTTGGTCAAAAAGATCAAAAAATGTTCTTACATGTTTACATATTTACTATTCTACAACACACTTAATTAATGCAACTAACATGGCACACCTGCAGTAATGTTTTTTAATCGTTAATAGAGATTATTTGGCAATTATTATATTTGGTCTTGAGAAATGTTAAGGGTAATGTGAAAGAATCACAAAATAGCTCTTAATTTCTGTCTTATGTTTTAGCTCAAATTGTATGCCAAGAGTAGGAAGAAGAAATTGATGAGACTTCAAAATACTACAATTCCAATAATACACAACCCTACTTTGTATATTCACTTGGATTCAATGTGGGCGTGTGTGTGTTGCATGTTGTGTATGGGTTACATAACTAAACTTTTTTTTACTTTTTAAAAGGTGAAATGATTTTAAAGGTTCAGTTTGAATCTCATAGTCGTTTGCTCACCAGAACAGGCAATGGTGTTTGATCCACACCTTCCCCCTCGCCATGTACTAGGTCTGTAGAGCTGGCTTGCCGAAGAGGGTTGATCTACTGCTGCTCTCCTATGTTCCTTTTGTGCACAGTGAGGTGGTGGAGTGGGTGGAGAAGCGGCAACTGAGCCACTACCTGGCACACGGCACGGCGGTGGTGGGATAATTGGAGCTGGTGGTTTGTGTGAATTAGAGAGATAGAGAGGAATTCCTATCACGTTTTCATGGTATATTTAGCTTTATCACCATTTAGCACATTTCATCCATGTTTTTACATAGCGATGATTCCTTACCCAGCCAGTACTCTTCATCAGTGGGTGGAGGAGGGGCAACTGTGCCACTACCTGGCACACAGCAAGGTGGTGGTGGCATAGGAGGTGATGGTTGCGGAGCTGGCTGTTTGGCTTGATGTCTGGCTCTCTTGTTCAACTGATTTTCCTCCCCACTATCGTCCTCATCAGAGTCACCAAAGAAATGATTATAAAGTGGGTTGGAAAAAATAACCATACTCAGCTGTCAACATAATGTTATCTTAATTTGGAGAACAATTGGAGAAATTTGTTAAGCTTTCAGAGAAGGCTTAGCCGGCCCTGACGGTATGCCACTGCGTTTAAGTAATGCCTTTTGTTGCTTTCCCTGTATTTGTATTGAGGTATTTGTCAGGTTTGTCATACCATAACACTGAATGATGCTAATGATTTTAAATCATAATGATGACGTTATTATTATGATTCATAAAGGAAACACACAATTATGTGATAATAAATAGCTTCACCTGACCACTATCCTTAAATAAAATAAATGTTTTCTGCATGATCATTCATATTTTCCAAGAAATGGCCAATATTTCACAAATTCTGGCAGTATAAAACTTATGAGCACAACTGTATATACTAACATTGGCTTTGGCTTTCTCCTCAAACGACATTCCTCCTCTTCCTCTTCAGACTGCAAATCTGATGTGTTGCACGTCAGAGACCTTTTTCATCAGTTTTCTTGCCTCGAAGTACTGATCTAAAAATGAAATGATCAAACTTTGGTTGAGTTTCAAATTAACAGTAGAACAAAAAAGAACAGAAGTATAGACAACAGAACAATACAAGGTTGATTACAAGGGTTTTTTTCAAATTACATTTCAAACACAAATTATAAGGCAAAGGTATTTTGATATTTGCTTACAACAGCCATTTGTAATTAGTATATCTTTTTTGAGCTATATTACCACATGATTTGACAATTCTGACATCGTATGTCTTCCAGTCAGGTCCAGACTCCTCTGAATGTTTCACTGCCCTGTCCACTCTTTCATCACTTTTGTAGTTCGGCCAATAGGAAACACCATCGCTGTACCAGTTTTGTGGCACCACTGCTACCGTTTTGGTGCTCTGGAATTCAATTAAGTGGAACATCCTAAATTTAGAAGAAAGAAATAGCACCATCAAACACAGACTGAACAGCAATAATTGGTTTGGTATTCACATTGAAGACAAGCAACTTCCACAAAGTACTTACAGTCAATTGTCATCCAGTTTCACACAGATTGCAGTGTTTGGTATGTCATGCAGTCGGTGTCAGTTTCTGTCAGTCTCTGACCCTCATTGCCAAATAAAGAAGTAGCACAAGAGCTACAACTAATATCTAGGAAACGACAAGCTAAAAAGAAAACAATCTGACAAGCCTCAATAACCACCTTTTGATCAGTACTTTGAGGCACGACAACTGTTGAACTACAACTGGCCAAACTTTACATGTACGAACTGATGATGGACCACAACCTGGTCGATAGAAGCAAAGAACCACTCAAAAGCATATAGAAAACAGTCAACAAAATACACCAAGTTAAGAAGTACATTATACATATCAAAATACATTTCAGCACATGAGAGCCCTAAAAAGTATGGAGCTGCCTTATATACCGTGAGGCCTACGCATGCATTCGGATAGATTCGTCCTGATTGGCCGACTACGTTGACGTAAATTCAGTGTGTGAACGCACGCGTCATTAGTGAAGGGTAGTACCCATAGAGTCCAGTAGAGGGCGGAGCCTGTGCTTATAGAACTAGGGTTACAATACGTAACCTTCGTCTTGCTGTCTTGATGTCAGATTTAGTTTCCTTTGTTATCACCACACCATGAACACATTTGCTGTATATGAAGGCACTAATGATGTGTGTTGTTCTCCTGAGCAGCAGCATCTCTGAATACATGCCAGTCTGGGAATTCAAAACAGTCCTGTGGATCAGCTCCATGGTAACCATCACTTGCTGACTAGTGCCACAAAAGCATTGCTCATTATTTGTTATTTGTTCAACACTTTTGTGAATCAAGCAATGAGATGGGAATAGTTATCTTTTGAAAGTATGAAACCATTAACTAATTGGAGTCATGGCAAATTATTGCTACTAAAGTGATCAAAGATTTAACAGCTTTATGCAACAGAGGAATTAAGATGTCCATCTGAATGCTACATTGGTACTGAACACTCCCTCCACATTATTATTTTTTTCTCTCTTTGCGGCTTTGCGTTTTAAAGTTTGGTTAATTTGCGTCTGTTTTGTTGAGTTGTATATCTTTCCTTAACTTGCAATGTGTTGACCTCGGAAGCCATCATGGAATTATGACTATCAGTGAGATCGAAATTATTTTTGGACAAGGGTCCCTACAGTTATGACAACAACGAAACATAAACCAGGTCCATGACCGCTGAGCAAGCTCCATCTGCAGACCATGAAATGAAAGCTCTGGGAAGTTGACAGAAAATGTGGAATGAAACAAAAATAATAATAAAACATACAGATGTGGAATGTAATTGAAAACTCTTCTTGGCAGGGTTACAATCTGGTCCAGTAATGATGCTGATGCGATCCTGTTCTCTGGTGTAAAGTCACATTCTCAGTCTGGGTTGTTCTCCCTAAACAAAGCTTCGTTAACATTCCAGACATTGACCAGCGGTGATAAACACTCCACCTGCCATTGAAATTCTCCTCAGCCAACATTCCCTGGGAGGTTTATTCTCTTGTTCATGCTGTATTTACAGAGACGGCAGGCTGTTAGACAGTAAACCAATATAAGCAATCACCCAACAACTGGCACATAATTTAATCTAGACTCAGAGCCTCAGGGTAGGGAAATCTGACTTTGATTGTGTTTTTAATGTTTGAAAAGCTTTTGTGGCTGCTATTTTCCCATTGTTATTAATATTAATACTATTACCACTACACATATGAAGAATAATTTATAAATATAACCTTGAAAAGACAAAAGCAGGACACAAAAGATAATTGTTATGTTATTTAAGGCCTGAGACAAAAGGACAAGCTTTCCCCTTATTTCATTTCTATTGTTCCTCTCTTTGTCTATGTAAAACCCTATTAAAATGAAAAGCTCCGGTGCTGGTGTGTCAGTATGGTTTGAGGAAAATATTACTGATTGAAGTACATTTGCACTTTTAGAGTCCCTTAATTCCAAAATGTCAAGAAAGAGATCAGCAATGATGGACAAATCTGACTAACGTTTAGGAGCCACTGGAGGAAAATCAAGGATGATGGATGTTGGGACATGAAACAGTGGCTGCACAGCATGACATTAAGCCTTAAGAAAATAGCCCACAACATAAATACCCCACTAAGAGATCAAATTAAGCCTATAACTATGTCTTGATAAGACCACCTGCTAGAAATATGAAGCAATGAAGAAAACAGCCCGTCTTCTTCTGATTCACTTCTGCTGCAGGCCACCAAAATGTACCTATGTGCACTTATGTAGATGGTGACTATGAAGCCTTTTCCCCTAAAGGAACTTAATGACCTGTAACTTAAGGTGTAAGAACTGCTGGGGATCTTATTGTGTTTCTGCTGCACTAACACTCCTCTTCGGTTACCTTGCACAGCAGCTGGATACTTATGACAGGCACCTTATTCCCACAGGTTATCGCAACACAATCAACCAGCAGCATAGCCACATCGCCAATGCTTCCCTATCTCACATTCATTGTTTTAACATCCGTGATGGCTCCTGCTGAAGCTGAAACTATTAATTAGTAGTGAAGTGTCTGCCTCCAAACCAGCTTCTCAGCTCACTACGGACCAATATGTGCCCTGTGAAGCGACTCTGAGGAACAACACAAGGCAATTCAAAGTGCTTTACAAAAATGACAAACATTAAGAGCATTAAGAAATATGGCATTTAAAAACAGACATTAAAAAGCAAAGAGAAAAGTAAAACAAGCGTATATAGAATAACATATGTATGCAATGATGAATAAAAGTTACAGTGCAGTGTAAGTTATAAACAGTTCAATTAAAAGCAGCGGCAAAAAGAAATGTTTTCAGCATGGATTTAAAAGTAGTAAGAGTAGCAGCAGACCTGCAGGGTTCTGGGAGTTTGTTCCAGATATTTGGAGCGTAATTAGTGAACGCTGCTTCCTCAGGTTAAATTCTAACTCTTGGGACGGAAAGCTGACCTGTCTCAGAAGACCTGAGAGTTCTGGGTGGTTCTTGGTTTAGCAGGAGATCAGAATAAACCATTCAATGCTTTATAAACCAGCAGCAGAACTTTGAAATCAGTTCTTTGAAAGACAGGAAGCCGGTGTAAAGACTTCAGAACTGGAGTGATGTGATCCACTTGCTTAATGTTAGTGAGGACTCGAGCCGCAGCGTTCTGAATCAGCTGCAGCTTTCTAATGGATTTCTTAGTGAGACCTGTAAAGACACCATTACAGTAGTCCAGTCTACTGAAGATAAAAGCATGGACAAGTTTTTCCAGATCCTGCTGAGACATTAGTCCTTTAATCCTAGATATGTTCTTCAGGTGATAGTAGCCGGACTTAGTAACTGTTTTAATGTGACTGTTGAGGTTCAGGTCAGAGTCCATGATTACATTGACTACATTACTGCCTTTTTCTTTTGTTTTAAAAAGTTCCGACTGAAGCTCAGCGCTGACTTTTTGTCGTTCCTCCTTGGCTCCAAAAATAATTACCTCAGTGTTATCTTTGTTTAACCGAAGAAAATTCTGACTCATCCAGTCATTGAGTTGTTCAATGCACTTACTCAGAGTTTTAATTGGAGCATGGTCTCCTGGTGAAATGTACACGTGTGTATCATCTGCATAGCTATGGTAACTTGTTTTGTTGCTTTTCATTATCTGAGCATGTAGATGTTAAAGAGAGGAGGCCCCAAGATGGAGCCTTGAAGACCCCCATGTCATATTGGTCAACTCTGATGTGTAGCTGCCTATAGAAACAACGTTTTTCCTGTCCTTTAAGTAAGATTCAAACCTTTTTAGAACTGTTGCCGAAAGTGCCACCCAGTTTTCTAGTCGGTGTAGTAATATGTTGTGGTCAACAATTGTTGCAATGTGAGGTTGTGGTGTATTAAATCTGGAGATATATCAGGGCAGATACTCCCTGAGGCCAGAGGAAGGTTGGGTGGAAGAAGAGTGAAAAACAACATCTGGAATACATTAAAGATGCCCTAGGTCACCGAGTGGGGCATACAAAGTAAGGGCCTAGGTGGTATAGTAAATCAGTTCATATACAGTTGTTTACTCCCTGAGGTCATAGAGAGTGCAGAGAGGGATGTGGTACAACAGGAGTGTAGCTGTCGCTGAAAAGGTGTGCCAATTTATTTGTTGCATTAATATTTTTGTATATTATTGTCATGCAATATTTTTGGTTTAAGGTAGTTTTATGTTCTTATTCTTTCTCTATTTCATATATAATTAGGTTAAGGTTAAATGTGAATTAATAATTTGATGCGTAATAATGACGTAATGACGTGCACAGGAAGTCTTGTGATAAACGTAGTAAGTAGTTGGGAGACGTGCTTTCAGTCTTTTGGACCTGCGCTGCTCAAGGAGCAAGATGTGTGCAACAGTGTGTCCGTAAAGCCTTAGCAGCTCCTGATTTTCCGGTCAGAAGGCGCACACGGTATGAAAACTGTTTTTTCTGTACATTTTATATTTAAATAGTCTGTAAGATTTAATATTTAAGTTTCATGAAGGCCACATGGATATTCACGGACTGTAAAAGATATTGGCCTAAGATATTCATTTGTTTGGAAGATGACGATGTTAAGACTGTTATATTTATTTCATTTCAGTTTTTCACGGTGTTTGTGTCTGAAGACATTAAATCATTGGAAAAAATAAACATCACTCTCATTAAGCATCAGTCGATGCGTGGTTTAATTCTGACCAGAAGAAGAGCGTCAGGGGCAGCTACAGTGAAAAACGTATTCACCGAGGGGAGTGAAAAACGTATTCTCCGAGGGGAGTGAGAAACATATCCTTCGAGGGAAGTGAAACTGTCTGCATAAAGTGAAGAATACGTCGAGGAGAGGTGTCTCGACCGAGTGAAACGCAGCATACACCCGACAAGAGCGTGCTCCTGCAGAAACTTCGAGGTGCAGCGTTCGATGGATGGAGGAAGATTTTGCATGGTGACTGCGAGACCGTCGATGGAAGGAGGACAGCGTAAACACCCGCGAGAGGGAACAACAGCCGTCGGAACAACAGCCGAGGTGCATCAGCTTTCCTGTGAAACTCCGAGGGCCTGCGTCTCCAGAGCGTTGGCTTGACGTGGTAGGCCAGCGCGTGGACCTGCCTACTCACTCTGGCATCTGTTCAGCGAGGCTGCGCGAGCTGCAAACCAGCGCGGGAAAAGGGCACAGCGCAAGAAGACGGTGCACAGGGACAATTCAGCTGACGAGTAAGCCTACCTTTGCAACGGATAACAGGTCAGATTGTATATTTTCCAACTTGATTTAGTTCATTGAACTGGACAGATTGAACTGAATATTTCGTGCTCCTTTGTTGGGGAAAGAAAGAAAAAAAAAGAGAGAAAAGAAAAATGTTGCATTTTGACAGTTTGTAAATTGAACAGTATGTAACTTGTTTTCTATTTGTGAATGTGTAATTTCATGACGGGTCCATAGTTATGGTTCAGTAGTTTACATTACATTTAAAGATTTAATATTACACTAAGTTGCATGCTAAGTGTTGAACAAAATGGCAGAGGGCAAAACAGATACAAGTGTACTAGAAGGAGTAATTGAAGCTCTGGTAAAAGAGAAGACAGACTTAGAGGCAAAATTAAACACTGAACTTGAAGAATCAGAAAGACAGGGCATTGAAGAGCGCATAGCTGAAATTAATGCAGATCTTCAAATTCATAACATAGGGCTCGAACCAACACTTCAGTCTGAACAACAATTGAGGCGATCTGAAAGAGAGAAGCATCCAACTGAAAAATGGGTTCAATACTTAAAAGAGGAGAGTTCCAAAAGGGAAAAGAAGTTCATGTATGCTTATGTTAACTTTAAGGCTGAGGTTCAGTTTATCAGGACCAAATTAAAGCAAGAGTGCACTAAAAAGGAACTAGGCGACATGATTCAATCCTTAGGTGTATATGAACCAATATTAAAGCAAGAATATGATAGCTTGCGCACCATGACCACACCATCTCCGGACATTAGGAGAAAAATGGATAGCTGCTCTTCTGTGACAACAGAAATAGTCAAACTTCTCAATACACGCTATGCAGAAGCAGATAAAGAGTTTGACCCCGACACAGTGAAAGAATCACTCTTGAAATTGCTCGAAAGAGATGACGCCAAGTCAATATACGGCTCAACAGTGTCGAGAGCTGCAGGGGGCAGTCTGCCTGGTAGTCAGGTGTCCCAAAAGAAGGTAGAGGTGGCAGCGCGATTGGCTTCAAAGCGTGCTGAAATTACAAGGGAAAAAGAAATATCCGAACAAAGGAAAGAGGTGATAGCCCAACAAGAGAGGTTAAAAATGATGGAAGATAAGAGGGATATTGAGGCCATGGAGGCTGAATACACTGTATATGCTGAAGAGGAATTCAAGTTAAATGCTGAAATAGGAGAAAGAGAAATAATCACATTGCCTCCACGTCAGCTTCCCACGCAGCATAACAGCACTCCACCCATTCAGGTGCCCCAAAATCTCTCAGGCTTGCCTAGCTCTGAAAGCAAAGTAGCCCCAACTTCACATGAAACCTTGCTGGTTGAAGCCTTAAAACAGTCCCTGGTAATGACTAGACTACCAGCACCAGAACCATTCATGTTTACAGGAGACCCACTCAAATTTACAGAGTGGCGCACTAGTTTCAAGGCGTTAATTGAAACAAGTTGCACAAACTCAGCGCACAGGCTCTTCTACTTGAAAAAATACATTAGTGGAGAAGCACTTTGTGTATTAGAAGGCACATTCTATCGGAGTGACGAAGAAGCTTACACCCAGGCATGGGAAGCCCTGAATAAACGTTATGGCCATCCCTTCGTTATTCAAAGAGCATTCCGGGGGAAGTTGAGCAGCTGGCCTAAAATTGGACCCAAGGAGTCTCTGAAGTTGAGAGAACTTAGTGATTTCCTCATCTCTTGCAAGAATGCAATGCCACATGTTGCTGGTCTAACGGTGCTAGATGATTGTGAAGAAAACCAGAAATTGCTGCAGAAGCTGCCTGACTGGTTAACTACCCGCTGGAATCGGCTTGTGAGTAAAGCATTGGATGAAGGAAAACCATATCCTAACTTCGAGGAGTTTTCAAGCTTTGTGGCAAAAGAAGCATGTATTGCGTGCAACCCAGTCTCATCCCTTCATGCACTGAAACAAATGGATGAGAAAACTGATAAAGAGCAGAAGCGTCCTAAGGCCAACACCTTGGTGATGACAGCAAGGATGCCAAGGGAAACCTCCTCTCAGAAGGGTTCAAGCTCCACAGAGGGTTCTACAGCCAGTCTGCCTGTAACTCAACCAAAAAGGCCCTTAGAATGTGTCTGCTGCAAAGAAAATCATTTTATCTACAGGTGTGAAAAATTCGCAGCCATGCCTCTTGAAGACAGGAAAAAGTTTGTTATCAGCAACAACATGTGCTTTGGGTGTCTTAGAGTCGGCCATGTTGCCAAAAAATGCCGAAAGAGAGCAACTTGTAACATTTGCAAGCGGAATCACCCAACTCCACTCCACGAGGATTTTCCTCAAGGTAAGAAGCAAGAGGTACCATCGCAAGATGAAAGTTCTTCCACAAGCTTGTGCAATGTGAGAATGGACAGCGGTGACCGTACTTCCATGATTGTCCCAGTTTGGCTTTCCAGTGCGGCAAAGAATAGCCCAGAACTCTTAGTCTATGCATTATTGGACACACAAAGTAGCAGTACGTTCATAGATCAGGATGTCTGCCAGAAAATTCAAGCTCACACAGAACCTGTGAAGTTGAAACTGTCAACAATGACTGACAAGAGTTCTATTGTGAACTGCCACAGAGCTGTTGGACTTAGGGTGAGAGGGTATCACTCACAAGAGAGCATTGAGCTACCACCAACGTATACACAGGAATATATTCCGTTGGAGAGGAATAGTATTCCAACAAGTGAAACAGCAAAGAGGTGGGCTCATCTTCACAGCGTGATTGAAGAGATGCCAAGCTTGTTGAACTGTCCAGTTGGACTCCTGGTTGGCTATGACTGTGCAAGGGCTCTGAAACCACAGGAAGTGGTATCTGGAGAAGAACATGAACCCTATGCAGTCAAGACGGCATTAGGCTGGAGCATAGTTGGAGCCATGGTGCCTTGCTCTAGCACAAACAATGAGACCAGATTCTGCCACCGTGTCTCTGTGAAGGAGCTTCCGCCCATCACACCGGCCTCAGTGATTAAAGCACTGGAGACTGACTTTCTTGACACAAACCCAAAAGAAAAGACAATATCACAGGAAGACATTCAATTTCTACACATGTTGAATGACAAGGTCAGGCACAACGACGCTGGACATCTGGAGATGCCACTACCATTTAGGGCGCGTCCTCAGTTGCCAAACAATAGGCAGCTTGCTACAGGGCGCCTGAAACATTTAAAAAGAAAAATGGAGAAGAATCCTAAATACAAAGAGGATTACATCAAGTTCATGGACTGTGTGTTTAAAGATGGGGATGCAGAAGAAGCAAGTGTGGACCCCAAAGAAGGCAGCACATGGTACATTCCGCACCATGGCGTGTATCATCCCAGGAAGCCTGAAAAGATTAGGGTCGTATTTGACTGCTCCGCCAAATTTGAAGGCACTTCCTTGAACGACCATCTGCTCACAGGCCCAGACTTAACGAACACTCTGACTGGAGTCCTGTGCAGATTTCGCCAATACAAGATTGCAATCAACTGCGATGTGGAAAAAATGTTTCATCGTTTCCACGTCAGCCCAGAGGATCGTGAATACCTGCGATTCCTTTGGTGGGACAATGGAAATACAGAAAGCGACCCTAAGGAGTACCACATGCGTGTCCACATATTCGGCGCTGCATCATCGCCGGGATGTGCTAACTATGGCATGAAACACCTTGCCACTGAATATGAGGAAGACTTACCACTGGCAGCGACCTTCCTTCGCAAGAATTTTTATGTGGACGATGGGCTGGTCAGCGTCACGTCTGTTGAAATGGCCATCCAGCTTGTCAGTGAAGCGCGACAGATCTGCAGCAGGGGACAGCTGCGTTTACACAAATTCGTCTCCAACAACAGAGAAGTTTTGGATGCAATACCAGAGAGTGAACGTGCCAGTGCTGTCCAAGATGTAGACCTGAATTACAGTGAGCTTCCGACACAGAGTGTACTTGGCATAAGATGGAACATTGAGCTGGATACATTTGCATTCAATGTCGTCCTCACAGAAAAGGCAGCCACACGGAGGGGAATCTTATCAACAGTAGCCAGTGTTTACGACCCACTGGGATTTCTAGCTCCCTACCTCTTGAACGGTAAAAGAGTGCTGCAAGAGATGTGCAGACAGGGCGTGGGATGGGATGAACCCATTCCCCCTGAACTGAAGCCAAAATGGGAAGCATGGCTCCAAGACTTACAGAGTCTTCAAAAAATTGAAATTCCAAGATGCTTCATCCCTGAAACCCTCGGCACAGTCAGAAAAATTGAGCTGCATCATTTCTCAGATGCCAGCACTAATGGCTATGGCCAATGCTCATACATTAGAGTTGTTGCAGATGAGAAAGTGCACTGTGCATTAGTCATGGGTAAGGCCAGAGTGGCACCCATAAGGGTTACCAGCATTCCCCGCCTTGAGCTCACAGCAGCAACAGTCTCTGCTGCTGTTAGTAACACCCTCAGAGAAGAGCTGGAGCTGGAAATAGATCGAGAGTTTTTCTGGACCGATTCACAGGTAGTGCTCGGTTACATAAAAAACGAAGCCAGACGCTTCCATGTATTTGTAGCCAACCGCGTTCAGAAGATAAGAGACACAACTGATCCTAGTCAATGGTTCTATGTTGAGACGGGTAAGAATCCAGCAGACCATGCGTCACGGGGACTCAAGGTGGCAGAGCTGCTAGACTCAAGTTGGCTGAGAGGACCAGATTTCTTGTGGCAACAAGAACTTGTCACAGACCAAAGAAGACCAGAACTTCTTGTGGGCGACCCTGAGGTGAAGGTCTTGAGAACTGACGTGGTTGAACAAGAAAACTTCCTGAAAAGAATCTCAAGGTTCTCAGATTGGAACACAGCTCTCAACGTGACTGTGCGAATCCAAAGACTGGCACATAAAGACAGAACCGGTCCCATCAGTGTTGAGGAACGAAGAAAAGCTGGTCTTGTGCTAGTCAGAGCAGCACAGAGAGAGGCCTTTGAAGAAGAACTCAAATGGTTCAGCCAAGGGTCATCAATATTGCCAAAGACTCACAAGATGCATCAACTTGATCCAATATTTCAAGATGGATTGCTCAGGGTAGGAGGCAGACTAAGAATGTCTTCTGCATCCCTGGAGTTGAAGCATCCAGTGATCTTACCTAGGGAAGGCATTGTCACCCAGCTCATTCTTGACCACTGTCACAAGAAGACGCAGCACCAAGGCCGAGGTCAGACGTTGAATGAGCTCAGAGCCAATGGTTATTGGATATTAGGTGCTAGCAAGATAGTGGCCAAGCATATCAAATACTGTGTCACTTGCAGAAAGGTGCGTGGTTCGGCAGAGCAACAACGTATGGCGGACCTACCCAGTGACCGAGTCGATCCCTCGCCTCCGTTTTCATACACAGGGATTGATTGCTTCGGCCCTTTTTATACCAAACAGGGTCGTAAAGAATTCAAGAGATACGGTCTATTGATTACCTGCTTGAGCTCCAGAGCCATCCACATAGAAATGTTGGAGGATCTCTCAACAGACGCGTTCTTGAATGCTTTGAGGTGCTTCATAGCTCTTAGAGGAGCAGTTAGACAGATCCGCTCTGATCAGGGGACCAATTTCCTTGGAGCTAAGAACGAATTGAAGAAGGGTCTGAAGGATCTAGACAAAGAGAGGATTGCAACTTACCTTGCAAGAAAGCAGTGTGATTTCCTCATGAACGTTCCTGATGCAAGCCACATGGGTGGGATTTGGGAACGCCAAATTCGGACTGTCAGGAGCGTCATGAGCACTGTTTTGGCACAAGCCAAGGGAAGACTTGATGACACGTCATTGAGGACATTTTTCTATGAGGCTATGTCAATCGTAAACAGTCGTCCGCTCACCACGAATACCATCAGTGATCCGAAGAGTCTTGAACCTCTAACTCCGAATCAGTTGCTCACCATGAAAGCTGTTGTGCCACTCCCACCACCAGGCAGTTTTGTGAGAGAAGACTTGTATGCCAGGAAAAGGTGGAGGAGAGTGCAATACCTAACGGAGCAATTCTGGAGTAGGTGGCAAAAAGAGTACCTGTCTAACCTAAGCCTCAGACAACAATGGCATGTGCCCAGAAGAAATGTGAAAGTGGGGGACGTTGTCATTGTCAAGGAGGATAATGTTCCGAGAAATGAATGGAGACTTGCCAGAGTTGTGGAAGCAAGAGAGGAGGATGATGGTCTGGTGCGCAAGGTTAAAATCCAGATAGCACAAAGTAAATTAGGAAAGCGAGGTGAACGCTTAACTCAACCAACCTTTCTAGAAAGACCAGTTCAAAAACTAGTAGTACTAGTTGAACATTATTAGACAAGTATCAAAAGGCACTTTAAGCATGCTGATCTTTAGTGTTTAAGATCTTACACAAGAATAAGTGGGAAAGTGGTTTTCTTATCTTAGGGAAAATTCCAAGATTTAATTCCAAGTTTCAAAAATGAGTAACATAAATCTCTGGATTTTGGTGGCAGTGTAGCTGTCGCTGAAAAGGTGTGCCAATTTATTTGTTGCATTAATATTTTTGTATATTATTGTCATGCAATATTTTTGGTTTAAGGTAGTTTTATGTTCTTATTCTTTCTCTATTTCATATATAATTAGGTTAAGGTTAAATGTGAATTAATAATTTGATGCGTAATAATGACGTAATGACGTGCACAGGAAGTCTTGTGATAAACGTAGTAAGTAGTTGGGAGACGTGCTTTCAGTCTTTTGGACCTGCGCTGCTCAAGGAGCAAGATGTGTGCAACAGTGTGTCCGTAAAGCCTTAGCAGCTCCTGATTTTCCGGTCAGAAGGCGCACACGGTATGAAAACTGTTTTTTCTGTACATTTTATATTTAAATAGTCTGTAAGATTTCATATTTAAGTTTCATGAAGGCCACATGGATATTCACGGACTGTAAAAGATATTGGCCTAAGATATTCATTTGTTTGGAAGATGACGATGTTAAGACTGTTATATTTATTTCATTTCAGTTTTTCACGGTGTTTGGTGTTGGTGTTTGGTGTACTTTGTGTCTGAAGACATTAAATCATTGGAAAAAATAAACATCACTCTCATTAAGCATCAGTCGATGCGTGGTTTAATTCTGACCAGAAGAAGAGCGTCAGGGGCAGCTACAAGGAGGTTGTAGAACAAACCTCTGGACTACGTCAGAAGACCTCCAGGGATGAGCAAGACATGGTGTACGAACGTATAGCTCACCTTATTTGGGTACACATCCTCATAGAACATCGCATTTTGACACACACCCACATTTCTCCTATAAAGTGTATGCACAAAGAGATTTCGGGGGACTTCCACAATTGGCTCTGGGAACCCCGCATCGCCCGTGTTGGTGTCTGATACTATGCTGTTGTAATAAACCTTATTATATACAAGCTGGTGTCTCCGGAGACTTCTTCATCATCTTCACAAACATCGCTACAAGATATACTTCAAGGTGCAGGTGAAAAAACAACACAACAAGAAAAGGTTTTCCTTCAACCAAAAACCAGGCCCTTTATTTCCTAGCCTTTCACAAGAACTGGAACATAAATTGCATAACATCAAATGCTCTTTCCACAGGTGCTGCTCTTTCAACAACAAGGAAACAAATGCCCCCTCTCCCTTCTCTTCCCAGTCATTAATACCTCATTGCCTGCCTTCCCAAACTAGTCTGGCCAATCGGGTCATGACTCTGAAAGGGTAGAGAAGAGTTAAACAAAAATAAACATTGTTTTCAACATTTAATAAAATCCTCAAGGCCTAAGTACATTCATTATCTGACCTTACAAAACACTGTACATTCAAAACAAACGAGATCTTAACAAAACGGATAGTTTTTAACCCAATTGGCACACCTTACATCACACACATGTTAGATCAACCACAGCCAAGACTCCACCTACTCAGAAGACATATAAGCAGCAGCTTGGAGGCGTGCTCCCCCTTTGAGCACTGGCACAAGATAGCCTCCAGGTCTGAACAAAGGAAATCGTAAATCATATTGTGATGGTGTAGCTTTTTAAATCAAATGCATTTAAATACACAGCATCCTTATTTGCCTATGTAAATGTATATTATGAACTTTAATTTGAATAAAGACAACTATTCTAGAACATTTGCCTACCTTTCTTAAAAAAGAAACACATGTTAGTGAGGGAGTGTTTGCTTCCTCACATTTCACACCTCCGCCCCCTCTGGCTTGCACAGGTCATGCAAACGGGAAAGATAGTCAGCTATGAGGTTTTTCTTACCGGGACAATACTGTCTGGTGAACTGGTATGGCTGGAGGGCTAGGCGCCAACGTAGAATCCTTGCGTTCTGATGCTGCTTAGACTGCATCTGTCATATCTCGCAAATCATGAATCTCTGACCTCCCTTCCTTGTGTGCCTCCCTCTCCTGTGATTGTTCGCCCCGCCCCTGATTGTTTCCACCTGTTCCCCATTACCTGGTGTATTTATTGTCCTCGTCGCCCTTTGTCCTGTGCCAGTTCGTTTTTGTTCATGGTGATTTTCTACCAGTGTCATCGAGCCACGTCGTGATTTAGTTGCTTTTGTTTTTTTCTGCTCCCAGTGTTTTTTCCTCTTTAAGAGTGATTTTGTGTTGATACTGTTTTTTGTCCATCATAGTGGATCTTAGGTTTGAATAAACCTTTTTTTGTTAAAACCGGTGTGAGTCGTGCATTTGAGTTCAATCCCGTTTTCTCAGTCGTAACAGTAGGCCTACGAACTGGCCAAAACATGAACTCAGCCGACTCTGAACAGCTGAGCAGCTATTCGCTCTCAGGGAGGCCGCCTCGTTCAACAGGAGGATCAGTTAACAGCCATCCAGGCGGGAGTATCGCACGTCACGGACAGTCAGAGGGATTTTGAGTCGTCCGTAACCACCCAGATTAACCTCCTGGCGAGGCAGATCCATCACCTGCTCACTCCCCTCAAGGCTGAGCCCTCACTCCCACCTCCATCCGGACCCAAAGCGGATTTGGATCCGGCGTCCGCTTCCCACACCGTGTCAATCCGCCTGGCTCCGCCTGAGACGTTTTCCGGGGAATCCCATGACTGCCGTCCCTTCATAGTGCATTGCAGCCTACATTACAATCATCTACCGACAGCTTTCCCCACGGAGAGATCCAAGGTGGCTCTTATGATTTCCCATCTCACTGGACGAGCGGCTGCGTGGGCTACGGCAGAATGGTCACATGACTCGCCGATATGCGAGTCTTTGGAACAGTTTATGGTCTCCCTGACGAACAATTTTGACCACACGTCCCCAAGCAGAGAAGCAGCCCGGGCCCTTTCCAGGTTACCTCAAGGAAAACGCAGTGTGTCAGACTACGCAGTGGAATTTCGCACCATTGCAGCTGATAGTGGCTGGAATTCTTCAGCTTTGTTTGACGCTTTTATTTATGGACTTTCTGACCCTATTAAGGATCAGTTGGCGCCTTTGGAGTTGCCAGTGGAACTAGACTCTGTCATTGCCATTTCCATAAGGATTGACAACAGAATTGCTGGGCGCGAACGGGAGACGGACGGTGCTGCACTACCAGATTTTCACCCTAGAGGACACCCCTACCCTTCCCACTCTCAGGAGACTGCCATGCCACGTTCTGCTTTCCTTCCATCCCAGAGATCAGCGTCCCCTATCAAGGCAGAGGAGCCAATGCAACTAGGACGTGCCAAGCTGTCTGCGGAGGAGCGGCGGCGCCGCCTGCTGGAGGGAAGATGTTTTTACTGCGGTCAACAAGGTCATCTTCTCTCTGGATGCCCGGGAAAAGAAGGGGCTCGCCAATGAAAGGGAGGGCACTGGTGAGCCGTCTTTCTACGGCAGAATTTCCTCCCCGGAAATTAACCAACATAAAGGTAATCTCCCGAGAAAAATGTAGCGATCAAAAAGTGTTAATTGACTCTGGGGCTGACGAGAGTTTGATGGATTGGGGATTAGCTCATGAACTGAGACTTAAAACTGAATGTTTGTCGTCCCCTTTAAAAGCCAGTGCCCTGGATGACAAGCTTCTATTTCACATCACACACAAGACTGAACCTGTCACTATCATGGTTGATTATCATTGTTAACTCGTGTCGTTTCACCTGTTCAACTCTGCTCAACATCCTTTCATCTTAGGTTTTCCCTGGCTAATGTAGGAAATGTTGTTTTATTCGAAGTACAGGAGTCGATTCAAAAGAAACAAAGTGAAGCTCCTCTTAAACGTTTTAAAAGGAGTATTTAATAAATGGATGCAGCGGTAGGTTTTACAAAAGTTTCACAGCTGTGGCTCAGTAGCTCAGAACACACTTGAACAGGCCCAAAACATGAATAGGGTTCACGAGGTGTTTACTGTCCGAGGGTCCGAGCAAAAACAGATTGATTCCTTAGTTGCATTGCTCTTTGTCCAGAGGTCGCCTCTTCCTATTGGTCGCCTCAAGTCGTAACAGTACTTCCGGTCAGTTTAGTGAATACGCGGCATAGGGTCGTCTCCCTCCTTAGGGTATTACAGCGTCAATAAGGAGAATTAAACATTGTGTGTTTAATGTATAACACCACAAGTAATTCCCCTATTCACTCTTTATCCAGATTCTGTCCGCTAAGGAAACCAACGCTCAAACCCGCAGTTTCCTTCTGTCCGGCATCAAGCGTCATCAGTGTTGTATACATCCGGTTACAATAATAAACAATTTCAAAATAAGATTGTATCTCAAAATAAGACAGTTGTGGTTACTCTTAATATTGATTATCATTTCTTACAATTCCCGACTTACACACCTTTTAATGTGTGTAATTATTAATCAAAATCAATATGTTCTTCATCCGAACATTACACAATACAGAATTCACATCAACGATGGACAATACAGAAATATTTCACAATCTTTGTTTCACAGAACAAATGCCTCAGTGCATGAACTTCCTATATCATCCTTTTGAGCATCTTCATAGAATATAGCAGCCGTTAGCTTAATATGGATTGTCTAGCTCTTAATTCACATTTCAACACAGTATAACACCATTTTTAATCTTTCGTTGAGGTAGGAGGCACTTGATTGATTCCTACTTGTACACAGAGATAAACCATAACAACAACTATCCAAAGAATACATGTATGTGTCTATATAAACATCAAATTGGTCATTCATAATAACATTTAATGGGCTCTGTAATCCCTTAAAAATGCACACTATATTAGAATAATGAAACATAAAAATAACCTACTTTCAACAATATTATCATAAAACCCCACCACCTGAGATTAGTAGGATTACGAATTTGGACTATATAAGAATAGCCCTAATAAAAAATGTGATTCTCTTTGTCTCAAAACCTGAAATGTTCCACTTAAACCACCTCCACATCTTCATTGTCTGTATATGCAGGTGGATCGTCCTGCTCTTCGATCAACAAATGTACCTGTTCTCTTAACAGAAATTGACCTTGATTTTGCTCTCTTGAGAGGGCTGTGGTGATCAATCGGTTAGCTAAGGTGCGAATACATGGTATACAACTACTTCCACATAGTATCAAGATTGTAGCCATTCCCGCAATGGATAACATTGCACTCATTATCAGAGTCTTGTATTTACCGAACATTTTTTCGAACGTTCTTACAAAGGGGTCCTCTACTCCACTATTGTCTGCCAATTCAATGCTCAGAGTAGTAAGTCCCTTTAATGCTCTGGTTACGGCTCTTTCTGGGGAGGTCTTATTTAGGATGAAAGTACAGCACAAAGTTCCAAATAGTCTACATGCACCCCCCTTTTCAGCCAAAAGCATATCTAAGGCCATCCTATTTTGCCAAGCCATTAGACTGGTTTTGTCCAACTGCTCGTGCAGCCCTTTTACTGCATCTCGGGTGTAGTTTATGAATCTCTGCTGGTTATAGTAAATGTAGTTAATCCGATCTACATTCTTGTTGACCGTAGGCCAGAGAAATATCAATTTTTGAATCCTGCGGTTATCTGATTTCTTGCTTTAAACTCATCTGGAACTCCCCTGGGTACCCGGACGTAGTCAATATAAACTGAGGAACTAAAACTCCCTCCTGGGACTGACCTCTTCATTCTGCTGGTCTTGGGGTGGAGTGCAAGCTTTGTTAGCTGTCTGGCTGTCATTGGTACTGCATAGAAGGGCATCACTTACTGCACCAGTGCACATGTTCCAGTCCAGTCATGTGGAAGGACTGGATACAATGTTTTAGTACCACCAAATATCTGCCCTGGGGTATTGCATGTTAGCCACAACAATTCATGCAAGAAGGCCCTGGCTGGTGTAAGAAATGTTCGTTTATTTGAAACCCAGGAGTTGGTTTAAAAGAAAGAAAGCAAAACTCCCTTAAAAGTTATAAAAGGAGTGTTTAATAAAAGGATGCAGCAGTAGGTTTTACAAAAGTTTCACAGCTGTGGCTCAATAGCCAGGGACACGCGTCCACAGGCCGCTGACTGAGTGGAGCTCATCAGTAGTTACTGTCTGGCGGTCCGGAACAAAAGAGAGCTCGATTTCACAATACAAACATGTTTTATACAACCATCCCTTTCCAGCCATAATATAAACAACTTCAAAATAAGACGAGCTCCGTTCTCGTCCTCTCATTGGTTGGTAGCGGGGGGCTGGATCCTGTTGGCCGCTTGTCCCATGGGGTTCTCCGGACTCTTCTATAGGCTGACGTCGTCGGGGGCGGGTCCTCTTATGACGTCACCGTCGCCATCTTGTTAGCGAAGTCCTGAAGCTCTCAACTACAATATTCTATTATGCAATCCTTCTGTGGTTTATCAGTTATTAACAGGCAACTGTATCATTGCAGCATCAATGAGTGAGAGGTAGAGGCGGTGTGTTTAGTATGTAACTCCACTGGTCCTTCTCCCTCTACTCATCTATACAATACAATATTAGCTTTATGCTATCTGAGGCTAAAAACAACATCCTGTGTTATGTTGGAATGTGTTCGTTTATTTGAAGCCAAGATGTCGGTTTAAAAGAAAAGGCAAAACTCCCGTAAAAATTATAAAGGAGTGTTTAATAAAAAAGATGTAGTGGTAGGTTTTACAATCGTTTCACAGCTGTGGCCCTAAAGCTCTACACACACTAGAACAGGCCCAAAACATGAATAGAATTCACGATGTGTTCACTGTCCGTGGGTCCGAGCAAAAAGAGACCCCCACCCCATTTGTGATGGGTCTTTGTCCAGCGGTTGCCTCTTCCTATTGGTTGCTTCAAGTCGTAACAGCACTTCCGGCCAGTTCAGTGTATACGTGGCATAAAGCCAAGTCGCTTCTTAGGGTATTACAGCGGCAATAAGGAGAATTACTCATTGTGTGTTTTATGTATAACACCACAAGAGATTCCCCTATTCACCCTGTATTTACATTTCGCTCGTTGAGGAAACCTACGCTCAAACCCGCAGTTTTCCTCCGTCCGGCCTCAAGCGCCAGCAATGTTGTATTCAATGTCGTTTACATCCGGTTACGAGTTGACCATTTCAAAATAAGAGTGCATTTCAGAATAAAACAGTGTTTCAAAATAAGACAGTGTTGCAGTTACTCGGAATATTGATTATTACTTCTTACAATTCCCTCCTTACACACCTTTTAAGGTGTGTAAATATTAATAATGATCAATATGTTCTTCATCCGAACAGTAAACATCAGTGAAATCACATCAGGACGGACAATGCAAAAAATACACAAATACTTCACAATCTGTGTGTCAGAGAACAAATCCTTCAGTGTATGAACTTCCTATACCCTCCTTTTGAACATCTTCATGGAATATAGTGGTTAGCTTAACATAGATTGTCTGGTTTCAAGTCACATTTTGGCACAACATAATACAATTGGTAATGTCATATTGAGGTATAAGGCACTTAAATGAGTCCTACTTTCACACAGTGATACAATATAATTAAATAGTCCTGAACATTCATATACGTGGTTACTTAATACACCAATAGTCATAATACTTAATAAGAAATAAGGGGCTCTGTTATCCCTTAAAAAGGCACACTATATTAGAATAATGAAACATTAATATAACCTGCTTGTAAAGTATCATCATAAAACCTCACTCCCTGAGTTTAGCAGGATTCTGAATTTGAACCATATGAAAATAGTCCCGATCAAATTACGTTATCTTTCTGTCCCAATACCCGTAATTCTCAACTTAAACCACATCCACATTTTCATTGTCTGTATATGCAGGTGGATCATCCTGCTCTCCGATCAACAAATGTACCTGTTCTCTTAACAGAAATTGACCTTGATGTTGTTCTCTTGAGAGGGCTGTAGTGATTAATCGGTTAGCCAAGGTGCGAATACATGGTATACAACAACATCCACATAAAATCAAAATTGTAGCCATTCCTGCTATGGATAACATTGCACTCATGATCAGAGTCTTATATTTACCAAACATTCTTTCAAACACTCCTACAAAGGGGTCCTCCACTCCACTATTGTCTGCAAGTTCAATACTCAGGGTGGTAAGTCCCTTTAATGCTCTGGTTACGGATCCATCTGGGGAGGTGTTATTTGGGATGAAAGTACAGCACAGAGTTCCAAATAGTTTACATACACCCCCTTTTTCAGCCAAAAGCATATCTAAGGCCATCCTGTTTTGCCAAGCCATTAGACTGGTTTTGTCCAACTGCTCGTGCAGCCCCTTTACTGCGTCTCGGGTGTAGTTTATGAATCTCTGCTGGTTGTAGTAAATATAATTGATCCAATCTACATTCTTGTTGATTGTAGGCCAAAGAAATATTGATTCAAATCCTGCAGTTATCTGGTTTCTAGCTTTAAACTCATCTGGCACTCCCCTGGGCACCCCAATACTGTCAATGTAAACAGAGGAACTAAAACTCCCTCTTGGGGCTGACCTCTTCGTTCTACTGGTCTTGGGGTGCAGTGCAAGCTGTGTTAGCTGTCTGGCGGTCATGGGCACTGCATAGAAGGGCATCACCAATTGCACCAGTGCACATGTTCCAGTCCAACCATGGGGAAGGACTGGATATAATGTTTTGGTACCACAGTACCACCAAACATCTGCCCGGGGATACTGCATATTATCCACGACAACTCCTGCAAGAAGGCCCTGGTTGGTTACTGCTGTTGTGGAATTGCACCACCGTAATGTTCCCATATAGGTGCCTCCCGTGTGATTCTTCAGAATACAATCATAATGTCCCTCATAAGGAGTAAAAACTGGTGGAATGTCATTTACCTTTATGATGGGGTACATTAGCGCAATATCAGTGCAGCCTGCTGGGGATTTTTGTTCATAAAGTTTATACATGCAGGATTGTCCTCTTGGGTCATTATAGGAATTTAGAGGGAAAGGCACAGTGCCAAGACTGGGCCTTGCAGCAGCACATGCCATGCAGTCTGACATCTTGCTCTGTTCTACTGAATACACAACCCAATCTAACCAAGCGTTAGTGTCTTCATACCCGGTCTCCACTGCTATTACCTTCTGCACCGTCGATGTACTCAAATATGTCACCAGTCTGTGGTTCTCCTGCGAGTGAGCCTGAGCTACTCCTATATCATGGACTGTCATCAGGGAAGAATTTAAATCTGCTGGTTCCTCGGGGGTAGGATGGAGGAGTAGCTCCTCCTGTGGTTCAATTATCTCAACCCAGACTGAACCCATAGGATCCTTTCCAGGAACCTCAACTCCCAATATTAGATGAAATGCAGATGTTTCTTCCCTGGCTCTAAATAGATGTGTGAGTGTGTCTTTAAATGAGATTATGATGGGATTTCGTCGGTTGTTGTCCCCATAGTGGTGCCCCTTAGCTAAGGATATCTGAGTCTGAAACGTCCCCTGTTGTCCTGTAGGTGGGGAAATGGTGTCCCCCTCAGACCTAGAATTCCAGTACACTATGTCCCACTGAGGGCACCAGGTGTTATCATCTGGTGTTCCCCAGGGGAAAATACAACCATATACATCATGTCCTGTCCAGTCTTGTGGACCCTTTCCACATTCCACCACGTCACACAAATCGAGACTGACAGTTACAGCTTCTCCTCTTGGAACCAGGATTACTAACCTCCCATCCCCTGGGTCTGCTGATCTTTGAGGCCTGAGGAGATGGGGAGGTTCCTGTAATAGAGCTTGAGAGAGATTAATTTGTTCACCTTTTTCAGACAAATTTCCAATGTGCTGTACTCCCCACCAAATCATAAAGGACCCCATGAGCATGATTATCTGTATTAGTTTAACCTTAGACCCTAGAGGACCCCATTTCTGGTTTGGCATTATTACTGGTTGTATAACATTTTTACACACATTCATGATTATACAGGATTTCAGACTGTGAGATACACAACAGCGTATAAAAGTAAAAATATCAAAATATAATGTGAGTAATAGGAATAAAAAACAAAAAACAAATAAAAAATAAAAGTTAGCGGCTTCCACCTCTATGGGAACCTCTGAACTCCAAAAGGGAATTTGCTTTTTCAACTGTTTCCCTGTTGACGTTTATGATTCTTGCCTTAGCTCTGCCAAATCAATCCTAACTTCCGAAAGTGTTCTGGAAGGGGTGTTGTGGGAGCACAATGTGTAAGGTGGTACCAATTTGCTCCTGTTTTACCTTTAACCCGGAGCGCGTGAGAAGTTCGTTCAACAACTTCGCACGGTTCCGACCACCTAGGATCTGCCCACTTTCGTTTGTGGACCTTGACCCTCACCCAATCACCTGGTCGGACAGGAGCCTCTTCTGGTGTCTCACACGGTCCCTCCTCAGCTTTTCGAACCTGTGTAGACAAAACTGCAATCATATTACTCAGAGCTCTGACATAATCATCCACTTCAATCTGTCTAAGGTCCAAAACTGGACCATATCCCCCCTCCCTTAGAGGTCCCGGCATTGGTCGGCCTGTTAACAGTTCATGGGGTGACAAATGTGTTTTGGCACTCTGCGTGGTTCGCATTGACATGAGTGCCAAAGGCAAAGCGTCAACCCAGTTTATTTTAGTACCAGAAGTTATTTTAGCAATTTTCCCTTTTAGAGTTCGATTGGCTCTCTCAACTATGCCTTGAGATGCTGGGTGATAAACTGCACCAAACTTATGAACTATTCCAAAATATGATTCCACTTCTCCTAAATGTTTACTTGTAAAGTGTGTACCATTGTCTGATCTGATTACTCGTGGAACCCCATATCTTGGTATGAGTTCTGTTTGGAGCCACTTAATGACCGTTTTTGCATCTTCTCTCCTGCAGGGGATGGCTTCAATCCACCTGGTAAACCGATCAACCATTACCAGCATGTATCTAAAGCCTCTGATTACTTGGTCTGCTCCCATATCTGTATAATCAATACAAATTTCTTTGAATGGAGCTTCTGGGACTGGAAATCTTCCCATTGGGCACCTATATGCCTTTTTGACATTAAATGCTCCGCAGGTGTCACAATCAGTGACAAAGTTTTCAACCATCTCTTTCATGTAAGGATGCCACCACTGTTGCTCAATGTCTCTTGTGGTTCTTGATATATTTACATGGGTGGGGCCATGTGACTGTTGTATAAGCAAGTGGCATAATTTTGCAGGTGCTACTAAGCGGCCATCATGTGCTCGCCACAGGCCATCTACTTCTGTTGCACCTTTAAGAATCCATTGATTTTGCTCATATGGTCCCGCACTTTTCTGCATCTCTATTATATGTTCAGAGGTCAGCTCTCCTTGCGTGTTGCTGTTTGTACTTATCATTTGTTTGTCGTATCCTCCTGCCTTTTTTGCTGCTTTATCTGCTGCGTCATTTCCCTTTGAGATTGTGTTATCCAATGCCTGGTGTCCTTTACATTTGATAACTGCAACTCTCGTCGGTAGGAGTACAGCTCTCAGAAGGGCTTTTAATGCCTCGGCATGTTTTATTGGTGTTTTAGCTGATGTCAGAAACCCTCTTCTTATCCACTGGGGTCCATCTACATGCACTGCTCCGTGGGCATATGCTGAATCTGTGTAGACGTTGACTGCTTTTCCTTCTGAGTGCTCCAGGGCTCTGGTGAGTGCTACTACTTCAGCTAGTTGAGCTGAAGCAGGTTGAGTGAGGATCTCTGCTTTTATGAGTGTGGTATGTTCTCCCTCCTGCTGTATAACTGCGTAGGAGGCCACATTTCCATCATCCCCCTTATAACAGCAGCCATCACTAAACAAAGTGATGTCCGGTTCAGCCAGAGGGTCCCCTTCTAGATCCGCTCTTATCTTCAGATCCTTCTGAGACACAAACTCACAGTCATGGGGTGTGTGATCATCCAACACCAATCCTTTGGCCATATTGGATAGGCCTACTTCATAGGTTATGTGTGGTTGCAAGAGGATACTTTGAATCTTGATCTTTCTGATTGGAGAGAATGTAAACGCTTGTGAATTCAGAAATGCCACAACTCCATGTTCGGTGTTTACTTTCAGTGGGTGACACATTACTACATGCGCAGTTTTCTCAATTGCCTTTGCTAGTGCAGCCAGATGTCTTGCACATCCTGTCTGCCCTAGTTCTATGGTATCTAATCTTGAGCTGTGATACATCAGTACCTGTCTCACTCCCCCTTTTTTCTGAAACAGAACTCCATTCACTATCCCTTCTGATTCAGAAACATCAAGGAGAAATTCTTTGGAGTAGTCTGGGGTTGAGAGGTGTGCTGCTTGACCTAGAGCTTGCTTAGTTTGAATGAAGGCTTCTTCAGCCGATGTCGTCCATTCCAGTATGGCAGAGAGATTGCGGTTTCCAGCATCTGCAACGATTTTTCTCAATGGTTGTGTCAGGTTCACGTAGTCCGGTATGTGAGTCCTACTGTATCCCGTCAATCCCAGGAATGCAAGCATTTGTTGAACTGTTTTCGGTTTTGGTTGAGAGAGGATGGAAGATCTTTGTGACTGTGTCAGGGTGAGGCTGTTTGCAGAAATCATTCTCCCCAAGAAGGTGACTGTTCTCCTTGCAATTTGTGTTTTCTCTCGTTTGACTTTATATCCGACTTTAGCTAATAGGAGTAGTAGTTGTTTCGTTGCAGACAAACATGTCACAGCATCTGGTGCAGCCAGAAGAAGGTCATCTACATACTGTATCAGAGTTACTCCCTCTGGTAAATGTAGAGTACTCAAATCTTTCTTCAAGGCTTGATTGAATAACCCTGGACTGTCTTTAAATCCCTGTGGCATGCGATTATAAGTGTATCTCTGTCCTTTATATGTGAAAGCAAACATATTTTGTACTTTTGGATCTAATGGTAAACAAAAGAATGCATTTGCTAGATCTATGACTGTGAAGTACTTATGGTTTGGATTTAGTTCTGCAACGCTACATAAGGATCTGGCACAGGGATGTTAGCAGTCTTGGTCGCATTATTCACTTCTCTCAAATCATGGACCATTCTCCATCCTTTGTCTCCAGCCTTTGGTACTGGCAAGATGGGGGTGTTCCAGTGTGAGGAGGTAGGTCTAATCACTCCTGCTTGCAATAATCCTTCAATGGTTTTCCCAATTCCATCCATCTGTTCTTGCTTCAATTTGTATTGAGGGCGCCAGCGGGGGTTTTGTTGGTCTTTTAATTCCACGGTCACTTCATGATCCACCAACCCTACATCATAATCTCCTGTGGTCCATAGGTGTGTTGGAATTTGCGACAGCATGTCTTCTGTGTCTGGATGGTTTGTATGTTCTCTTCCATGATCCCTATCCAGTTCCTGTCTTTCCAGCTGGCCTTTCTCCACACTGTTATTTCCTATTCTCCACATCGTTTGATCTTTTGATCTCCACAGGAGGGGTGAGTGTGTAGGTATCCATTCTGTGTTCAGGCCTGTCTTCACCATTGGTCCCAATGATCTAGCTTCAGTGCCTATGGCCACAGCCAAGGTGACATGAGGAACGGATTCTTTAGATAGGACGTACCATTGTTGTTGTTCCTGTGTGAGTTGTACAGCTGCTGCTACCCCTTGTGGTCCCACATATATGTCTGCCAATGTCAATTCTTCTGTAATCCCTTCTTTATCTTCCATCCAGGCTTCCTGATATTCTTCATCTGGACGTTGTATATAATTGTATGTACAATGTAAGGGATCTGGTGGAGGCCCATACGGCCCCAAGGTGTTTATCCATGGCTTCCATTCCATATATGTTCTTTGAACACGAGGGGTATCAACCTCAGTGGTAATGAGGCGGCTCCAGAACACTGATGTTGTGTTATTTTCTTCGTCACCTTCTGATTGGGACGACATGAACAGGATTCTTTGTTGGCCATTATAGGTTTGATATAATGGTATTTGTCCTGGAAACTGGATGATCAGTCCATCTGGGGTGCATAGAATTCTTGCTCCTGACTTCACAAGAAGATCCCTTCCCAGTAGATTTACGGGACACTTAGGGGCGTAGAGGAATGAGTGTTGCAGGAGTTGCTTTCCAATCCTTGTGACCAATGGCGTTGTATATCTTTGTACTTCAGTTCTTCCCGAGTATCCAACTGTTTTGAGGGTGTTGTTAGAGAGTGGAGGCTTCTTTCCTCGTAATGAAGTCAGACAGGAGGCGGTAGCCCCAGTGTCTGCCATCATCGCCACTTTTTCTCCCTCAATCTCACAGGTGACCATTGGTTCATTTTGGGCTGGAATTGCTTCACCTGTTGTTGGATCCTCTGGGCCTCCTCATTGTTCCGAACTCTCCCAGGCTGACATGGGCATCTGGTTCATGTTGGGGACACCTCCTCTTGTGCTCCCCTGATTTCCTCTGCCTCTGCCATTTCCGTTGTATCCTCCTCTTGGTTGATACGGTGTGGGAGTGTACCTTGGTGGTTGTTGCTGATTTGGTGGAATGTTGTTTCCAGGGTGATATGTCTGCTGATTTTGTGGGGAATAATACTGTCGTGTTTCTTGCTGCCAATTTAGTGGACAATCTCTTATCCAATGTGTGGACCGTCCACATTTGTAACAGCAATTATTCCCATTTCCACTTCCTCTGGACCTATTGTCCCCTCTTCCTCTTCGTGGATTTTGGTATCCTGCTGGTCTCTGCATTATGTAAGGTGGGGGTGTCCATCCAGCCTCTTCTGCTAGTATGGCCATGTCTGACATCTGTCCCATTTGCTTTACTGTCTTCTTGTTTTTTAGATTTTCTTGATCTTTCTCCGCCAGTTGCATCTTCAGGAGTCTTTTAGACAGTGTCTTCATTTCTTCTTCACTTTCCCTTATAGTGTTATTGTATTTATGGTCATGGTGAATTAAGTATTCTCTCCATTCTTCAGTGGGTTTTGTGTCTAATCCCACAATTTCTCCCAGACCTTTCTGTACACTCGTTGGCAGGGCTTTGATTACTGCATTTCTCCACAGCATCTTAACCGCTGGAGAAGCATCGTGGCGTTCTCCCGTGCTCTCCATCCATATATTCTCACTTCTCTTTAGGAAAGCATGCATTTCTTCTTCTGTTTCTTTCTTAAGGCTATTTAGGGGTACCAAACTGCGTTTAGTTGGATAGAGATGAGTGATGGCAGACCAATATCTGGTCCTAATGTGGTTAAGTGCAGTTTCATCGGGGCGGTCCTCACATTGGGCCAGGTGATCCACATTTCTCATGTCCAGTCTTCCTTCTATTCTTCCCAAGAGAGCCCTCATATCTCCTAGACATAGGTGATCTTGGGCAGTGAACTTCTCCAACTCAGTGATCCACTTCTGACCCCCTTTTGAGAGAGGAGGTAATCTTGAGACCAACGATTCCATGTCTCTGTGTGTCCAAGGTTGATATATCACACCTGCCTTTCCAGGTCCCACTGTCACCAATGGTAGCATTGGGGCCTTAGCCTTTTCCGGGGATTGTAGAACCGCACTTCGTACTGTTAAGTTCCCCTTCAATATGTGGATTTCATTGATTTCTTGTAAATCATCGTCTGTATCACTGGATCTCCCCTGCTGCCATCGAATGCTGTCTATTCTTTGTTGGCTCTGCGTAGGCTCTTGTAGTGTTTCCCCGTCGCCCTCTGAGTCAGTATTATATCCAGTTCGAACTCTTCTGATAACTTGTCTCTCTCTTATTTTTGACTCACTCTCCAGTCCGTTGTATTGGTATGCCCTCCTGGGGTCTACAGTGATGGTTCCCAGTTTAGTTCTTCTGGAGGTGGACTTACTTGAGACTTAGGGAGGGAATTATAGTCCGTTCCTTCCGCTAGTTCCGTTTGGGGGCGTGGTTTCATATGCAACGTCCCTCCGTGGACATCAAAAGTTGGGGCTTGAATTCGAACTTGGGGCGGGATGTTACTCTCTGATAGATAAGGGGGGGGAGCCAAGGGGATCTCAGCCAGATTCGGATATAGCTTTGGAGTTTGGGCAATTGGAACTTCCTGTGGCTTTCCTGCCTTTGTTCCCTCCTTTTCTGATGTTTCTGGTGATTGTACCACATACATGCTACTTATTGGTCCTACAGTGACATATCTCAGATGGAGCAGGAGGCTCGTTGCTCTTGCTTTTCTTTTCTCAGCTTTGTCCATTGCCCTTTTAGTAGGTGAGTACCATGTGGGGCTTCCAGCTTTCTTCCATGCCGTTTGCTGTCGAATATATTCTCCATCTTCATAGGCCATTATGGCTCTTCTGTGGACTTTTGTTGGTCCTGGTTGATCGTTTGCTGGGATCAGTCCTCTTGCTTGCCACAGATCCATCATGCTCTCTATTTGGTTCCTTACTTTCTTTCTTTCTTTCGGATCTGTTATAGCATCCGATCTTGCATTTACCATGCCTCTTACCTCTAGTATTGAGGTTAACTCTGGGTTCGTCATTGTACTATAATTTGTTATTTTATTATTATTTTCTATAATTAATTAATAATTTCCTGACCAGTATTTCTATAAGATTCCACCCTTATTTAATACAAAAATTGTCCTAATTTGTTTAAAAAATTTAGAAATTTTCCAAAGTTCTATTTAATCAAACTATTAATAATATTCTAAAATTTTCAAAGTTCTATTAAAATTTTGAAATTGTTTGATAAAAAATAAAAAACACCTTAAATTTTTCAATATCAAAATAAAATATTAAAGTAGCACTTATTATTATTTATGATGTTTATGAAAATTGACGTGTGTAATGTATTTAATGTTCACTATGTAATTATAATAATTTTAAACTACTCAGTATGTGTCAAATGCAATACCTATCATCAGCCACTAATGTAGTTAGTGATAATGCTAATAAAAGTTTTGTGTATTTTAGTTTAACAATATACTATATGTCCACTAGAGTGTGCTATCTCATTCCTGAGGTATTCAATGTGTGTTATTCAATACCTCCAACAGAGGGTGCTATTTTGTTCCTGAAATAATACTGGAGGGGTATATTAATTCATCCAGTAGGGGCACTGTTTTTTCTTTCTTTAGTGGCTACTTCCTGTCTGGTTTAGCCTCTCTGACCATTACTTCCTCTGAAGTTTTCTGTTAATGGCTGATGCTAACAGACTACACTAACTAGGTTAGCCTATTAAAGACAAAGGACTTTGGGGGAGGGGAATACAGAACCCGTTTCCAGATGGTTTCAAGCAAAACAGCACAGTTCACGAAGGCCCAACACTGCTTGATTCTTTAAAAAAACTCTGTGATTACTATTACACATAACACTTAACCCTACACTAATAATTTAAAAATTCTCCATGCCCTATAATTTAAGTACTCTTCAAAACAATCGCAGATAGAGAAGGGACTTCAACCTCAGCTCTTCTCGTTGTAGTTGGTACCATAAAACAAATCTTTTCTAAATCTATGAACTATGCTTTGTTAAGTTCCAGAATGAGTGTAGACGCCGAGACTCAAACTCGTGCTCTCTCACCTATTCTTTCCCTTATACAAACAGTAATGTCGGGGATTTTTAAATCCCAAATACTACGCTTCTTTGGCCGAGAAGTCTTCCTTTTAATATTAACACTATTTACCAACTATGACTGTTCAATAACGCAACACGCTAATCAGAGACTATTGGGATGTCGTCACAATTCTCAACGTAATTCTGTCGCAAAGCTTGCATTTACTGACCCACTCACTAATCACTCGATTAGGCCTTAACCTGTTAGGACTTTTTAACTTACTTTATCACAAAATTATACTATCAATGCCAAAATACGCTCCAAAACCTTAATCTGGATCTACGCTGCCAAATTTAATTAGCACTACGTTATCAAACTTAAATCGATATTTACGTATTAATTTTACCTAAATCTCTTTCTAATTCCGGCGTAAAAAGGACAAACACAGACAAACAAGACAAAACAACGAAAAAAACTCTTGTAAAACCGAGGACCACACCCAAGTTTTTCAATATTTAATTTGACCTTTTAACTTTAAATAGACAGTTATGTTAGGATAATCGACTCGCCTCAAGGCACTCACATCTAAAAGTTCTGTCTAAACTATGCAGAATTTGAAATAAACTGGTTCTGCTTACCGTATGTTAATGGCGCGCCTGTGAGTGCCTTAAGGAGTCAGCTCTCCCTCCAATCTCCGTCCTGCCTGGCCTTTCAAATCACGTCGGGGTCACCAATTGTAGAAATGTGTTCGTTTATTTGAAGCCAGGATGTCGGTTTAAAAGAAAAGGCAAAACTCCCGTAAAAATTATAAAGGAGTGTTTAATAAAAAAGATGTAGTGGAAGGTTTTACAATCGTTTCACAGCTGTGGCCCTAAAGCTCTACACACACTAGAACAGGCCCAAAACATGAATAGAATTCACGATGTGTTCACTGTCCGTGGGTCCGAGCCAAAAGAGACCCCCACCCCATCTGTGATGGGTCTTTGTCCAGCGGTTGCCTCTTCCTATTGGTTGCTTCAAGTCGTAACAGTACTTCCGGCCAGTTCAGTGTATACGTGGCATAAAGCCAAGTCGCTTCTTAGGGTATTACAGTGGCAATAAGGAGTATTACTCATTGTGTGTTTTATGTATAACACCACAAGAGATTCCCCTGTTCACCCTGTATTTATATTTCGCTTGTTGAGGAAACCTACGCTCAAACCCACAGTTTTCCTCCGTCCGGCCTCAAGCGCCAGCAATGTTGTATTCAATGTCGTTTACATCCGGTTACGAGTTGACCATTTCAAAATAAGAGTGCATTTCAGAATAAAACAGTGTTTCAAAATAAGACAGTGTTGCAGTTACTCGGAATATTGATTATTACTTCTTACAGTTACTACTGAAAGTGGACAAATATGATCCGTCCAGAAACAGTGAATTATCTTTTAAAGTTCCGCTCCAATATATTGATTATTTCTAACAATCCCTCCTTACACACCTTTCAAACGGTGTGTAAACTATAATATAATCAATATGTTCTTCAGTTGAATATTGCATAATACAGAATTCTATAGTTAAAAGTTATACATGATCATACAACCCTTTATTATTGAATACTTGTGGCTGAAATCCTGGAATGGCACCTAGAACAAAAGCAGCAATTTCCTAAATGCGTAAAATCTTCAATTCCCTCCTTTCATATCTTCTGATGAGGTAAATGGATCATTTTCGATTCTAGTCCTGTGTAAATGCACTTATTCAATATGATCCTGTAAAAAATAAATGAACTGTGTAAATCATAACAGGAATCAACACTACTATATAATACCAAGTTGTAATAAGTGATTAATCATATACTAGGAGTAGTTTATAGAGCATTTCATGTATACAGTAATAAGAACTTAGAACGGCACTTCCTTCAGACAAACTCATCTTGCTCATGGTTTGAATAAGGGATCGGATCATCCTGCTTTTCAATTAACAAATGTACAGTGGGGCAAAAAAGTATTTAGTCAGCCACCAATTGTGTAAGTTCTCCCATTTAAAAAGATGAGAGAGGCCTGTAATTTTTATCATAGGTATACCTCAACTATGAGAGGCAGAATGAGAAAAGAAAATCCAGGAAATCACATTGTAGGATTTTTAATGAATTAATTTCAAATGATTGTGGAAAATAAGTATTTGGTCAATAACAAAAGTTCATCTCAATACTTTGTTATACCCTTTGTTGGCAATGACAGAGGTCAAACGTTTTCTGTAAGTCTTCACAAGGTTTCCACACACTGTTGCTGGTATTTTGGCCCATTCCTCCATGCAGATCTCCTCTAAAGCAGTGATGTTATGGGGCTGTCGCTGGGCAACACGGACTTTCAACTCCCTCCAAAGATTTTCTATGGGGTTGAGATCTGGAGACTGGCTAGACCACTCCAGGACCTGGAAATGCTTCTTACGAAGCCACTCCTTCGTTGCCCTGGCGGTGTGTTTGGGATCATTGTCATGCTGAAAGACCCAGCCACGCTTCATCTTCAGTGCCCTTGCTGATGGAAGGAGGTTTTCACTCAAAATCTCACGACACATGGCCCCATTCATTCTTTCCTTTACACGGATCAGTCGTCCTGGTCCCTTTGCAGAAAAACAGCCCCAAAGCATGATGTTTCCACCCCCATGCTTCACAGTAGGTATGGTGTTCTTTGGATGCAACTCTGCATTCTTACTCCTCCAAACACGACGAGTTGAGTTTTTACCAAAAAGTTCTATTTTGGTTTCATCTGACCATATGACATTCTCCCAATCCTCTTCTGGATCATCCAAATGCCCTCTAGCAAACTTCAGATGGGCCTGGACGTGTACTGGCTTAAGCAGGGGGACACGTCTGGAACTGCAGGATTTAAGTCCCTGGCGGCGTAGTGTGTTACTGATGGTAGCCTCTGTTACTTTGGTCCCAGCTCTCTGCAGGTCATTCACTAGGTCCCCCCGTGTGGTTCTGGGATTTTTGCTCCCCGTTCTTGTGATCATTTTGACCCCACGGGGTGAGATCTTGCGTGGAGCCCCAGATCGAGGGAGATTAGCAGTGGTCTTGTATGTCTTCCATTTTCTAATAATTGCTCCCACAGTTGATTTCTTCACACCAAGCTGCTTACCTATTGCAGATTCAGTTTTCCCAGCCTGGTGCAGGTCTACAATTTTGTCTCTGGTCTCCTTTGACAGCTCTTTGGTCTTGGCCATAGTGGAGTTTGGAGTATGACTGTTTGAGGTTGTGGACAGGTGTCTTTTATACTGATAACGAGTTCAAAAAGGTGCCATTAATACAGGTAACGAGTGGAGGACAGAGGAGCCTCTTAAAGAAGACGTTACAGGTCTGTGAGAGCCAGAAATCTTGTTTGTTTGTAGGTGACCAAATACTTATTTTACCGAGGAATTTACCAATAAATTCATTAAAAATCCTACAATGTGATTTCCTGGATTTTTTTTTCTCATTCTGTCTCTCATAGTTGAGGTATACCTATGATAAAAATCACAGGCCTCTCTCATCTTTTTAAATGTGAGAACTTGCACAATTGGTGGCTGACTAAATACTTTTTTGCCCCACTGTAACTGTTCTCTCAAGAGAAATTGACCTTTTATTTTTGCTCACTAGAGAGGACCGTGGTGATCAATCAGTTCACTAAAGTGCGAATACATGGAATGTAACAATATCCACATAGTACCAAGATTGTATCCACCAAACATCTGCCCTGGGGTATTGCATGTTAGCCACAGCAATTCCTGAAGGAAGGTCCTGGCTGGTTACTGCTGTTGTTGAATTTCACCATCGTAACGTTCCCATATTGCCTTTCGTGTGGTTCATCACAATACATCATACAATCAAGTCCCTCATAGGGAGGGAAAACTGGTGGAATGTCGTTTTCTTTTCTGATGGGGTACATTAATGCAATATCAGTAGAGCCTGCTTTGTTCTACCGCATACACAACCCAATCTAACCATGCATTAGTGTCTTCATACCATATTTCCACCGCTATAACCTTCTGCACAGTCGATGTACTCAAATATGTCACCAGTCTATTATTATCCAGTAAAGAAGCCTGCGCTGTTTCTATATTAGGGACTGCATTCAGGGAAGAATTCGAATATGCCGTTTTCTTCGGGGGTAAAAATCAGGGACTACCTCCGCTTGGGGTTCGGCTATTTCTATCAAAACCAAGCACATAGGAACTATTCCAGGAACCTCAACCCCTAATAGTAGGTGAAATCAAGTTGTTTCTTCCCTTGCTTTGAATAGATCATCCAATACCATTTCATGCTTTCACTGTACCAAACACACACTCTGTCATTTACCTTTCCTCTTATTTCATGTCTCTCAGGAGATAACACTTTCTTTTACCCAACTTTGTAACTGCAAGCTTTCTCTTCTTTTTATCCCAACCAGTCACATAATCAACATAATTCGACCACTCATTCAAACCATCCTGTATTTCGTTGAAACAACCTGTATGTTTCTTATCTGTTTCAAAACACTAAATAAGTAAATTATGAAAGTTATGCTCATCTTTTCCAACTGCCATCTGGTATTATCTGTTATGCAACATTTGTTCCCGTCATTGGAAATTCCTTATGGTCTAACGTGACTTCAAAACGTTATTGGCTTGTGCCATAATTACAAACAAAATGAAACACCCAACTTCCTTCGGTAAATTATGTTACATATTGCAATTAGCTTTGAATTTCCAATGAATATCCAAATTATTCCTACATTTTAAAATCCCTATTTAAAGTCAAAATGCAATATGTCAACAACTCCTCTCATTTCTGGAGAAGGAAACACTGACTGTGTAGGTAGAATGGGACCCAGTAAAACCATGATGCAGCCAGAATGAGTGAATTTCTGTTGTGATAACGATTCTGAACCCAAGAGCAGACAAGAGACGGTGTTGAATTGATGCAAGAGGGTTTATTGAATGAGGTGGAGGAGCAGGTAGAGGACGCGGAAGCCGGGGGGAGGGTGAGGCAGGCGAGCTGGATTGCGTGATCCGGATAACTGCAGGCAGAGGGAAACAGAGTTAGGTTGTGGTCAAAGGCAACAAGAGACGAGAGTTCGGTAGCAAGGTAACAAGGTAAACTGGAGCCAGGCACGTATCATTACCACTGTAGAGCGAAGTACGATCTGGCACCGACAGCAGGGAATCCAAGGGTTTATGAAGGGGAGTTGATTGGAGATGACGACCAGGTGAGCATGATTGCAGATGACGGCCAGGTGTGAAGTGAGACAGACAGGGGGAGTGGCAAACCCAGGAGGAGGAAAAACACAGCAGACTGCTGTGACCACAACAGTACCCTCCCCTCAATGGACGCCTCCAGGCGGCCAAGGCCTCTCTGGGTGAGCCAGATGAAAATCCCGGATGAGGGAGGGGTCGAGGATGAAGCCCCGCGAAACCCAGCTCCTTTCCTCTGGCCCATAACCCTCCCAATCCACGAGGTACTGATACCCCCTGCCCCGACGACGAATGTCCAGCAACTGCCGGACGGTGTAAGCTGGGTGGTTGTCAATCAAACGGGGAGGTGGGGGGGGAACGTCCGGGGGGGAGAGGGGACTGGTGGAGACTGGCTTTAAACGAGAGACATGGAAGGTGGGGTGGACGTGCATGGCTGGAGGCAGCTTGTGTGACCGCTGAGGGATTGATGACGGAAATAATAGGGAAAGGGCCAACAAAACGAGGGGTTAACTTCTTGGAGCCAGTTTGTAAGGGGAGATCCCTAGAGGACAACCACACCTGTTGACCCACCCGATAGGCAGGAGCGGGAGCCCGGTGGCGATCAGCAATGCGCCGGTTCTGCTCTGCAGAGCGCAGCAGAGCGGTGCGTGCGTCCCTCCACGTCCTGCGACAACGGCGGAGATGGTGCTGGACCGAGGGGACGGAGATGTAATCCTCCTGAGCAGGAAACAAGGGTGGCTGGTATCCCAGGGAGCATTCGAACGGGGACATGCCGGTGGCAGCACAGGACATGGAATTGTGGGCATACTCGATCCAAGAGAGATGGTCGCTCCAAGCCGAGGGGTTGCGCGCAGCCACACAACGCAGCGCGGTTCCGAGGTCCTGATTGGCTCTCTCAGCCTGCCCATTAGTCTGCGGCTGGTACCCTGATGACAGGCTGACAGAGGCCCCCAGCGCTCGGCAGAAGGCCTTCCACACTTGGGAAACGAACTGGGGACCACGGTCGGAGACGAGGTCAGCGGGAATCCCGTGGAGGCGAACGACATGCTGCACAAGCAGCTGGGCAGTCTCTGTGGCAGTGGGGAGCTTAGGAAGCGCAATGAAGTGAACCGCCTTCGAAAATCTGTCCACAACGGTGAGTATTACAGTGTGGCCCTTAGAGGGAGGAAGACCAGTCACAAAATCAAGGCCAATGTGGGACCAGGGCCGACCAGGAACAGGAAGAGGGCGTAACAGACCAGCAGGAGGTTGATGGGAGGACTTGGCCCGAGCACACACCGTGCAGGCAAGCACGAATGCCCGGGTGTCAGCGTCCATCGCTGGCCACCAAAAGTACCTCTTCAGGAGGGACAGGGTGCGGCCCACGCCAGGGTGACAGGCAAAGCGCGATGTGTGGCCCCACACCAGAACTTGAGAGCGAACCGAACTGGGGACAAAGAAACGGTTAGGAGGGCCGTTGCCCGGATCTGGTTCGGTGACTTGGGCCTTCCGGATGAGGGACTCTATCTCCCAGGTGACAGCAGCAACCTTGAGGCAGGAAGGAGAGAGGATAGTGTCAGGGGAGGCCGGTGTGTTCATAGTGTTAAACTGACGAGAGAGGGCGTCAGGTTTGACGTTACGGGATCCGGGACGGTAGGTGAGGGAGAAATTAAACCGCCCAAAAAACAGGGACCACCGGGCTTGGCGGGAATTCAAGCGCTTAGCTGTCTGGATGTATGACAAATTCTTGTGGTCGGTCCAAACCACGAACGGCTGTTCTGCCCCCTCAAGCCAGTGCCGCCATTCCTCCAATGCCAGTTTCACAGCCAGCAGCTCTCGGTTACCAACATCATAGTTACGTTCAGCAGGTACCAGCCGGCGAGAGAAAAAGGCGCAGGGGTGAATCTTCTCATCAGAAGCTGAGCGCTGGGACAGGACCGCCCCCACCCCCGTGTCAGACGCATCGACCTCCACGATGAACTGCCTGGAGGGGTCAGGTTGGATAAGAATGGGGGCAGACGAGAAAAGTCTCTTAAGACCAGAGAAGGCAGTCTCCGCCTCAGGCGTCCAGGCAAATGGGCGGGCAGGAGAGGTGAGACGGGTGAGAGGTGCTGCAACCCTGCTGTAATCACGGATGAACCTCCGGTAGAAATTGGCAAATCCCAGGAACTGCTGCAGTTTCTTGCGGGAATCGGGAATGGGCCAGTCTGTCACTGCACTGACCTTCTCGGGACAGGTCCTCACTTGCCCGCTCTCAATGATGAACCCAAGGAAGGATACAGAGGTGACACTGAACTCACACTTCTCGGCCTTCACATATAATTTGTTCTCCAACAGCCGCTGAAGAACTTGCCTGACATGCTGGAAGTGTTCCTCCTGGTTGCGAGAAAAAATAAGGATGTCGTCTAAATAGACAAAAACTGAGCGGTTGAGAAAATCCCGGAGGACATCGTTTACCAGGTTCTGGAACACGGCAGGGGCGTTAGTGAGGCCGAAGGGCATGACCAGGTACTCAAAGTGGCCGAGGGGGGTGTTAAAAGCAGTCTTCCACTCATCGCCCTCCCGGATACGCACCAGGTGGTAGGCATTGCGTAGATCCAACTTAGAGAAGACTGTAGCACCCTGCAGCGGCTCAAATGCGGAACTGATGAGGGGCAAGGCATACTTGTTTTTGACTGTAATGTTATTGAGTCCCCTGAAATCAATACATGGACGAAGAGACTTGTCCTTCTTGGCAACAAAAAAAAATCCTGCACCAACAGGAGAAGAGGAGGGTCTCATGAGGCCAGCCGAAAGAGAATCCTTAATATACTTCTCCATGGCCTCCCTCTCAGGACGGGACAAGTTATACAGGCGACTACTGGGCAAAGGGGCGCCGGGGAGGAGATCAATGGCACAGTCATAGGGGCGATGGGGAGGCAGGGTGAGTGCACGACACTTACTAAACACCTCTCCCAGGTCATGATAGATGGGGGGAACCAAGGAGAGGTCGGGGGTTTCCTGGGGCAAGGGGACACCTCCCTCTGTTGGAAACAGGGCAGACTGTAAGCAGGTGGAGTGACAAAAAGTGCTCCAACTCACCACCTTGCCAGAAGACCAGTCAAATTGGGGATTGTGCCGCTTGAGCCAGGGGTGGCCCAGAACCAGGGGAGTAAGGGGAGACAGGATGACGTGAAACTGAAGCATCTCGTGGTGATTACCAGAAACAATTAACTCAAGGGGCTTAGTACAGTGAGTAATAAGGGCCAGGTGGCGGCCATCTAAGGCGTTAGCGTTTAATGGAGAGGGTAATTGTTCCAACTGAATGCCAACCTGAGACGCGAAGCCGGCGTCGATGAAGTTCTCATCCGCTCCCGAATCCACAAGGGCCGATACCGGAAAGGGATGACCGAGGGACAGCAGAGTGGCATCCAGCAGTGAGCGTGCATAGTGAGGAACGGGGACGGAGGGGGCGTGGCTCAGCAGGGCCCCGAGTCTCACTGCCGAGCCCTGTCTTTTGGTAGTGACGGACAGGTGGAGATGAGATGCCCGGGCAGCGCACAGTACAGACACACTCCGGTCTTGATCCGATGAAGCCGCTCCGCTTGGGTAAGACGAGTGCGCCCCAGCTGCATGGGCTCCTCTTCAGTGACTGCATGTGTCACGGGGGCAGAGAGAGCAGCTCTCGGGAAGTGAGGAGAATAGGAAGCAGCGAGTGCCGGGGGTACGGAACTGCCTGTCCTCTCCCTACGCCGCTCGCGTAGACGATTATCCAGCCGGATGGAAAGGGAGATCAGTTCATCGAGAGTGTTAGACTCCTCCCTAGTAGCCAGCTCATCCTTAATTGACTCGCTGAGAGCGGAAAGAAAAAGCCCACATAGTGACCTGTCGTTCCAGCCCGACCTGGCTGCATGGGTCCGGAACTCGACGGAGAACTCAGCTACACTGCGGGAGCTCTGACGAAGGGAAATAAGCCGCTTGGCGGCGTCCCCTCCCTCTACTGGATGATCAAAAACTTTCCTCATTTCGGCTACAAAAAGCTCAAAATTATCGTTGACTGGGGAATCACTGTCCCATAATGCTGAAGCCCACTCTAATGCGTTACCCTTAAGTGACCCCATAATGTAGGCGATCTTAGCCTTTTCAGTGGGATAGGTGAGGGGCTGCTGACTGAAAACTAGTGAACACTGGATCAAAAAGGCTCTGCACATACCCATGTCCCCAGCGTAGCGCTCAGGCGCAGGAATGAGAGGCTCACGAGCTCGTGGCAGGTGTGTCGGGAGAGTGGGGGCCGGCGGAGGTGAAGCTGACGGTGGAGGCGCTGTGGTAAGGGGGGCTAGTAAGTCCAATTGCGCACCCATCTGAGTGACTCGGGTAGCGAGATTCTTAAAGGCTTCCATAGCTTCCCGGAGGGCTTGGCTGTGCTCAGCAACCTGAGTGCCTTGGGCGGCGAGAGCTCCGCGGATGCTGTCAATGTCCGCTGGGTCCATTTTGGCCAGATCGTTCTGTTGTGATAACGATTCTGAACCCAAGAGCAGACAAGAGACGGTGTTGAATTGATGCAAGAGGGTTTATTGAATGAGGTGGAGGAGCAGGTAGAGGACGCGGAAGCCGGGGGGAGGGTGAGGCAGGCGAGCTGGATTGCGTGATCCGGATAACTGCAGGCAGAGGGAAACAGAGTTAGGTTGTGGTCAAAGGCAACAAGAGACGAGAGTTCGGTAGCGAGGTAACAAGGTAACAAGGTAACAAGGTAACAAGGTAACAAGGTAAACTGGAGCCAGGCACGTATCATTACCACTGTAGAGCGAAGTACGATCTGGCACCGACAGCAGGGAATCCAAGGGTTTATGAAGGGGAGTTGATTGGAGATGACGACCAGGTGAGCATGATTGCAGATGACGGCCAGGTGTGAAGTGAGACAGACAGGGGGAGTGGCAAACCCAGGAGGAGGAAAAACACAGCAGACTGCTGTGACCACAACAATTTCCTGGCTGTTGTTCCTGAAAAGGTGTGGATGAGAAATACTTCTGTATCAGAATCAATTACCCACGGCTTCCGTTCCTGCCAATCACATAACCTCTTTAGATGTATCAGCTTTCTCCTGTGCCAAACTCCATGTCGATCTCTGCCTGAATCGTGTGCAGAAATCCCTCCTTAGGCAACAGACAAACTGCTTCTACCTGTTAGTGTTTAGAAGTTAGAGAGCTGGGACATGAAATCAGAATTCCAACATAATGTCATCACATTTTCCCTAGGAGCTTAGATTACTTCTGTGAAATTATTGTTGTGTTTATCACCCTCCTTATACTCATAATCTCCAACTGTCTGTAGTTGAGCCTTACCCTTTGTTGCACTATTTTATTTATCTTACCTGGACCATGTATATCGAGTAGCTGGAGGAGCCTGGGATATAAGATTTACATTGTCAACCTATATGCTGTATCTGCTGGGCATATTACAAACAAAACCTTTGATACTTCTCAATCTCTACTAGAGAAAGGGCGCTGACTAACTTAGTTCCCAGCTCATCACATCATATGTTTAGCTTAACTTTAACTATTCTTGTTATCTCCACACTTCCTAACCCCAGGTATCATATCTGTTTAAAAAAAAAACCCATTTACAAATTCAATATCATTATCACAGGTGAACTTCTTTCATAGGTTCCACTCTGGAAATGTATCTGTCAGCAGCCTCTCGGCAACTGATTCTGCTTTTCCTGTAAAGAAATAGAAACAATATCATCATTTATAAAAAATGTAATTGTTAATCATGGAATTTTAATTTAAACACTCATGTTGAGCAAACCTGTTGCCACTCCCCCTTTTTACACATCTTAACAAAGAGGTGTAACAAAAACCTGGTCGAGAAAAAGAACTTCAATAAGCAAAAGTTAAAAAACACATCACATTATTCAGACACTTCAAATCATTATTGTTTAAACATCAAACTCTCCCGTTAAAGAGTGTCTCTCTCCATCAGTCCTGGAAGAAACAAAATCTCTGGATTTAGCTTGTGTTAGTTCAGAACATGCTCAGTTAGTCTCTGTTCCTCTCTAAACTCATGCAATTGCATTGATCAGATGCAAACATTCATTCTCATTCACACAGTCGGGTCTGGTCAGGTTCAACCCAGAGTCAGTCATCAACAGTGCTGTTGTGAAATAACACTGTCAGCCCCGGTCAAAGGTCATTCGGTCTCGGTCTTCTGGTCACGTCATGCTCTGCAGAGTCTTTAATTATTCCGTCATACCCTTCGTTTACAAAAAGACTTATAAGTTTCCTTTTAATTAGTACTGTTTTTAAAATATGTCTTATCATTCTATTAGGACAGTATCGTGGTTATGTAGAGAGTCGTCCCGGACGTACGCACATTCCAATCTACTTGTATTAACCTGTCCAATGAACATATGCCAGATGTGTAGGTCACTGCCTTTTGACCTTCTAAGGCGTCAGTTTTATTCCCACAATATATAATGTCAAAACTGTTGAGATATTGCACATATCTGGTGTCGCACCTTGTGTGAAACCTTCTAAAGAATCTCAGTCCCTGCTTACTTCAAGATACTTTACTTAGATTACATTAACAAAAACTGCTTCCCTCATGTTAAGTTAAGTAATTGTTAAGACATCATTTCCTTTTTAAACTACTGGATCTTTATCACCACTGAATTCATACAATAATCTCCAATACAGTGGGGCAAAAAAGTATTTAGTCAGCCACCAATTGTGCAAGTTCTCCCATTTAAAAAGATGAGAGAGGCCTGTAATGTTTATCATAGGTATACCTCAACTATGAGAGACAGAATGAGAAAAAAAATCCAGAAAATCACATTGTAGGATTTTTAAAGAATTTATTTCGAATTATTGTGGAAAATAAGTATTTGGTCAATAACAAAAGTTCATCTCAATACTTTGTTATATACCCTTTGTTGGCAATGACAGAGGTCAAACGTTTTCTGTAGGCCTAAGTCTTCACAAGGTTTCCACACACTGTTGTTGGTATTTTTGCCCATTCCTCCATGCAGATCTCCTCTAAAGCAGTGATGTTTTGGGGCTGTCGCTGGGCAACACAGACTTTCAACTCCTTCCAAAGATTTTCTATGGGGTTGAGATCTGGAGACTGGCTAGGCCACTCCAGGACCTGGAAATGCTTCTTACGAAGCCACTCCTTCGTTGCCCTGGCGGTGTGTTTGGGATCATTGTCATGCTGAAAGACCCAGCCACGCTTCATCTTCAGTGCCCTTGCTGATGGAAGGAGGTTTTCACTCAAAATCTCACGATACATGGCCCCATTCATTCTTTCCTTTACACGGATCAGTCGTCCTGGTCCCTTTGCAGAAAAGCAGCCCCAAAGCATGATGTTTCCACCCCCATGCTTCACAGTAGGTATGGTGTTCTTTGGATGCAACTCTGCATTCTTACTCCTCCAAACACGACGAGTTGAGTTTTTACCAAAAAGTTCTATTTTGGTTTCATCTGACCATATGACATTCTCCCAATCCTCTTCTGGATCATCCAAATGCCCTCTAGCAAACTTCAGACGGGCCTGGACATGTACTGGCTTAAGCAGGGGGACACGTCTGGAACTGCAGGATTTAAGTCCCTGGCGGCGTAGTGTGTTACTGATGGTAGCCTCTGTTACTTTGGTCCCAGCTCTCTGCAGGTCATTCACTAGGTCCCCCCGTGTGGTTCTGGGATTTTTGCTCACCGTTCTTGTGATCATTTTGACCCCACGGGGTGATATCTTGCGTGGAGCCCCAGATCGAGGGAGATTAGCAGTGGTCTTGTATGTCTTCCATTTTCTAATAATTGCTCCCACAGTTGATTTCTTCACACCAAGCTGCTTACCTATTGCAGATTCAGTTTTCCCAGCCTGGTGCAGGTCTACAATTTTGTCTCTGGTCTCCTTTGACAGCTCTTTGGTCTTGGCCATAGTGGAGTTTGGAGTATGACTGTTTGAGGTTGTGGACAGGTGTCTTTTATACTGATAACGAGTTCAAAAAGGTGCCATTAATACAGGTAACGAGTGGAGGACAGAGGAGCCTCTTAAAGAAGAAGTTACAGGTCTGTGAGAGCCAGAAATCTTGCTTGTTTGTAGGTGACCAAATACTTATTTTACCGAGGAATTTACCAATTAATTCATTAAAAATCCTACAATGTGATTTCCTGGATTTTTTTTTCTCATTCTGTCTCTCATAGTTGAGGTATACCTATGATGAAAATTACAGGCCTCTCTCATCTTTTTAAATGGGAGAACTTGCACAATTGGTGGCTGACTAAATACTTTTTTGCCCCACTGTATATCTTATTTCCAATACTCTTCACATACTCACTATCTTAAATCAAAACATTATTAGGATCTGTATGACTCTGCTCAATTCTCTTAATATACTCCATTATTTATTATCAATTTCAGTCTTCTTGAAAAATATTTCAAGTCTTTAATCAGGAAAATATTGTGTGGAACTATGAGAGCTTTGACATGTTATAACTACAACTTCAATCCATAAGAATGTTTAAAGTAGGAGTGACTTTAATAATGGTTTTCATTCACGTGGTTAATTATATTTGACATGGTCTGTTATCTAATGTTGGAGTTATCACTATGACAAGTTTGTTTCAATTAAATATCATATCTGAGATCAAGTGTGTACTAAATCTCTCCCTCCTTCTGTAGATCAAAACTCCCTCAATTTAAATTTTCCAAAGTCACACCCCAATATAGGCTCTGAAATAATAATAGGTTAACATGATTAAATGTTCCTACCCTGTTCTCCTGACTCCTGAACAGTTTCTACCAAAAGTGTAGTGGATCTTGCTTATCTCTATAATTTCTCCCTATAATAATGTGTTTCAGATTAATTTACTCCTTCACTTTAAAAACTTCCCTTTCTCAATTATCATTTACTAATCAATAAAATCTTATGTAACAGAACATTCGGTATTTGATCTTAAATTTAAAAAGTCAATTCAAATTCTTTAATGTGTTCCACTTATGTGTTTACGTGAGTGAATGTGTTTTCACAAACTCACCCATTCGAACTCCCCTTCCTGCCACCTCTGCTCTCTGGCTTGATGACCCCGACCTCCTCACATTCTGCCTATTGACCTTTTCGCCCCTTCCTGTGCATCTGGTTATTGACAGTCTTTGACTTTTTGAACCTGCATTCCACATCAAGCTTCTCTCCTTGTACTGATTTTCATTTCAGCATGGGTCTGCTCGATCACCGTCTCTGGATGTCTTTCATGGGGGACGGAACCCCGTTTTCATGTGTCCCATTGTCCATCAGAATCTGTGCTCTGAATCAACCCTTGTTGCTCTGGACCTCTGTGCTCTTATCAGAGGGACTGGTGATGAGTAGATCTCTGTAAGTCAGCATGATGCATGATGCATGTTTGTAGCTGACCCAGGTGGAGATGCAGACGGATGCAGTTCGAGACAAAGCCCTGCTTTTGCCTTCCTTTTCTGTTGAATAGTGAGGAAATCTCCGGGGGGATGGTCTTTTGCATTATTTCAGGAGGATATGGGTCTGTCACCAGATTGCAGAGGCTGCAGTCCAGGTTGCAGCTCATTTTAACCTATGAATCTCAACACATTGGTAAATAAATCCACTAAATTTTCACTTTTTCAACTAAACATGTCTTCTGTTTTGTGTATTAAATGCCATCTACTGTAATCAACTAAATTAATGTCTAATAACATCTCTCAAATGCATTTGACTTAACTCCTTTAGGACACTATTTTCTCCCATAATTTAAATATTCACATCCAGAAACCATATTCCCACACTATCTTTGTACGGCCTGTTTTCTGGCATTCTCTTTTCTTCTACAATAAGAACATTCCAATGTTTTCTTCAAAAAGTTTAAATCCCTTTAACTTAACCTGTACAACCCAGCAGAGCATACTCACAGATCACTAAAATGTAAATGATTCAAGTCTAGTCATACGATTCACTCTTGTATGTATTTTTATTAAATTAATTACTAGTGTTAACACTTTTATCTATATTAATAATCGCTAAACTTCGTTTAACAGCACTTTCTTATAAGTAATCCCTGTTCTTTAAACTGTTTCTCTTCTCTTGTTTAATGCTTAAAGACAGATGACTCCTGAGTCTCCTCTCTGTGTGTGTGAGAAACATCAAAGTTAATTTACATGATAACAGCATTTGGGCTCACAAGATGTCTCCCCATTCACAAAGCTCACACAGGAACAATTTGGGTGTCGCCTACACCCCCACTTAATGGTCTTAATCCCCTCTCTTACTTAAACAGGCTTTATCTTTATGGTTATTGCTCAACACAGCTTCACCCCCTGTTCTGTCTTATCAGAGAGTTACCTCTCTTCTCTGTGATCTTAGTAACCTTTCATCCTTTAACCTCTGGCAACCCCCCACCATCTGCTTCTTGTTTGTAGAGAATTCACTCTGTTAAAATGTAATTGTGTTCTTGCCATTTGTGCTTTCTCTGTTTTTGTCATTCTTAATTTCAATGTATCTATCCTAAACTGTAACTCCCATATGGAAAGACATGGTGTTGGATTGAAGATCAACATCAGCCTTTGCTCTATTGTTATTCGTACTCATTACCTCTCTGGTTCTTTCATCTCTTGTGAGATTAACCAATAGGTCCAGACATACCGGATCCACCAAACAATATATAGTCACTACAATAATAACAGAGACACGTCTATTTGCAAAACTCTGCGGTAGTTGGCACATATAACCGCATGTTGCCCGGATGGTTTGTGCATTCTCTTGCATGATTTCTGTCATTACCATTTGGACCTCAATGTATACTATTCAATACCTTCACCAGAGGGTGCTATTTTGTTCCTGAAATAATACTGGAGAGATATATTCATTCATCCAGTAGGGGCGCTGTTTTTTCTTTCTTTATTGGCTACTTCCTGACTGGTTTAGCCTCTCTGACCATTACTTCCTCTGAAGTTTTCTGTTAATGGCTGATGCTAACAGACCATGCTAACTGGATTAGCCTATTGTCTAAAACCCCTCGCGCAAGATTTAAAGACAAAGGACTTTGGGGGAGGAAAATACAGACCACGTTTTCAGATCGATTCAAGCAAAACAGCACAGTTCAAAAAAGCCCAACACTGCTCGTTTTTAAAATCTCCCTGCTTACGATTACACATAACACTTAACCCTACACTAATCATTTAGATATTCTTAATTCTCCATGCCCTAACAATTTAAGTATTTGTCAAAACAATCGCGGAAAAGGGGACTCTAACCTCCTAACTTCCCGTTGACTTTGACAACATCGAACTTCATCAAATCTTGTCTAAATCTATGAACTATGCTTTGTTAAGTTCCAGAGTCAGTGCAGACGACTGGACTCCAACCTGTGCATTCTCACTTGATCGCCTCCCTTCAACAAACAGTAGTCTCAGGGACTCAAACCCCGAGTACCACACCTCTTTGGCTGAGAGGTCTTCCTTTTAATATTAACACTATTTACCAACTGACTGTTCAATAACGCAACACGCTAATCAGAGACTATTGGAATGTGGTCACAACTCTCAACGTAATTACGCAAAGCTTACGTTTACTGACCCACTCACTAATCACTCTATCGATCAGGCCTTAACCCATTAGGACTTTTTTAACTTACTTTCTCACAAAATTATACTATCAATGTCGAAATACGCTCCAGAACCTTAATCTGGATCTACGCTGCCAAATTTAATTAGCACTACGTTACCGAACTTTAATCGGTATTTACGTATTAATTTACCTAAATCTCTTTCTAATTCCGGCATAAAAAGGACAAACAAAGACAAACAAAACAAACGAACAAAAAAACTTTGCAAAACCCAGGACCGCACCCCGGTTAATTTCAATATATTCAGTTCTTAACTTTAAATAGCCAGTTCATGATTAACGACTCACCTCCAGACACTCACATATCAAAATGCTATATATGCTATGCAGATTTAGAAATCAACAGGCTCTGCTTACCTTTTTAAATGGGATCCAATCTGAGTGTCTGGGGGTTATGCCGAAACTCCGCGAAATCCCCGTCTCGCCCTGGCACTTCAAATCACGTCCGGGGTCACCAATTTGTAAGAAATGTTCGTTTATTTGAAGCCCAGGAGTTGGTTTAAAAGAAAGAAAGCAAAACTCCCTTAAAAGTTATAAAAGGAGTGTTTAATAAAAGGATGCAGCAGTAGGTTTTACAAAAGTTTCACAGCTGTGGCTCAATAGCCCAGGACACGCGTCCACAGGCCACTGACTGAGTGGAGCTCATCAGTAGTTACTGTCTGGCGGTCCGGAACAAAAGAGAGCTCGATTTCACAATCCAAACATGTTTTATAGAACCATCCCTTTCCGACCATACAATAAACAACTTCAAAATAAGACGCGCTCCGCTCTCGTGCTCTCATTGGTTGGTAGCAGGGGGCTGGATCCTGTTGGCCGCTTGTCCCATGGGGTTCTCCGGACTCTTCTATAGGCTGACGTCGTCGGGGGCGGGTCCTCTTATGACGTCACCGTCACCATCTTGTTAGCGAAGTCCTGAAGCTCTCAACTACAATATTCTATTATGCAATCCTTCTGAGGTTTATCAGTTATTAAACAGGCAACTGTATCATTGCAGCATCAATGAGTGAGAGGTAGAGGCGGTGTGTTTAGTATGTAACTCCACTGGCCCTTCTCCCTCTACTCATCTATACAATACAATATTAGCTTTATGCTATCTGAGGCTAAAAACAACATCCGGTAGTACTACCGGAAATGGACAAATATGATCCGTCCAGAAACAGTGAATTATCTTTTAAAGTTCCGCTCCAACATATTGATTATTTCTAACACTGGTTACTACTGTTGTGGAATTGCACCATCGTAACGTTCCCATATTAGTGCCTTTCGTGTGGTTCGTCACAATACAATCATAAAGTCCCTTATAGGGAGTGAAAACTGGTGGAATTCGTTTACTTGTATGATGGGGTACATCAATGCAATATCAGTACAACCTACTGGGGATTTTTGTTCATAGAGCTTATACATGCACAGTTGTCCTCTTGGGTCGTTGTAGGCATTTAGAGGGAATGGCACAGTACTGAGACTGGGCCTTGCAGCAGCACATGCCATACAGCCTGACATCTTACTCTGTTCTACTGAATATACAACCCAATCTAACCATGCATTAGTGTCTTCATACCCTGTTTCCACCGCTATAACCTTCTGCACAGTCGATGTACTCAAATATGTCACCAGTCTGTTATTAACCTGTGAGTAAGCCTGCACTGTTCCTGTATTAGGGACTGCATTCAGGGAAGAATTTGAATATGCTGGTTCTTCAGGGGGAAGATCAGGGACTACTTGCGGTTCGGTTATTTCTACCAAGACCGAGCCCATAGGATCTTTTCCAGGAACTTCAACTCCTAAAATTAGATGAAATTAAGTTGTTTCTTCCCTGGCTTTGAATTGATGAGTGAGTGTGTCTTTAAAAGAGATTATTATAGGATTCAGTCGGTTGTTGACCCCATGATAGTGCCCCTTAGCTAAGGATATCTGAGTCTGAAAAGTCCCCTGTTTCCCTGAACATGGGGAATTGGTGTCCCCCTCAGGCCTAGAATTCCGGTACACTATGTCCCATTGGGGGCACCAGGTGTTATCATCTGGTGTTCCCCAGGGGAAAATACAACCGTACACATCATGTCCTGTCCAGTCTAGCGGACCTTTTCCACAATTCACCACTTCGCATAAATGTCACAATTTATCACAATGTGTAAGGTGGTACCAATTTGCTCCTGTTTTACCTTTAACCCGGAGCGCATGAGAAGTTTGTTCAACAACTTCGCTCGGTTCCGACCACCTAGGATCTGCCCACTTTCGTTTGTGGACCTTGACCCTCACCCAATCACCTGGTCGAACAGGAGCCTCTTCTGGTGTCTCACACAGTCTCTCCTCAGATTTTCGAACTTGTGTAGACAAAACTGAAATCATATTACTCAGAGCTCTGACATAATCATCCACCTCAATCTGTCTCCGGTCCAAAACTGGACCATATCCCCCCCCCCCCCCTTAGAGGTCCCGTCATTGGTCGGCCAGTTAACAGTTCATGGGGTGACAAATGTGTTTTAGCACTCCGAGAGGTTCTCATTGACATGAGTGCCAAAGGCAGAGCGTCAACCCAGTTAACTTTGGTACCAGAAGTTACTTTTGCAATTTTCCCTTTTAGAGTTCGATTTGCTCTCACAACTATGCCTTGAGATGCTGGGTGATAAACTGCACCAAACTTATGAACTATACCAAAATGTGATTCCACTTCTAATTTTTTACTCATGGAATGTGTACCATTGTCTGATCTGATTACTCGTGGAACCCCATATCTTGGTATATGTTCTGTTTGGAGCCACTTAATGACTGTTTTTGGATCTTCTCTTTTGCAGAGGATGGCTTCAATCCACCTGGTAAAACGATCAACCATTACCAACATGTATCTAAAGCCTCTGACCACTTGGTCTGCTCCTATATCTGTGTAATCGATACAAATTTCCTTAAATGGAGCATCTGGGACTGGAAAACTTCCCATTGGGCACTTGTATGCCTTTTTTACATTGAATGCACCACAGGTGTCACAATCATTCACAAAGTTTTCAACCATCCCTCTTATGTAAGGATGCCACCACTGTTGCTCAATGTTTCTTGTGGTTCTTGATATATTTATGTGCGTGGGACCATGTGATTGCTGTATTAGCAAGTGGCATAACTTTGCAGGTGCTACTAGGCGGCCATCATGTGCTCGCCACAGGCCGTCTACTTCTGTTGCACCTTTTGAGAATCCATTGATTTTGCTGATACAGTCCCGCAAATTTCTGCATCTCTTTGATATGTTCGGTGGTTAGTTCTCCTTGCGTGTCGCTGTTTATACATATCATTTGTTTATTGTATCCTCCTGCCTTCTTTGCTGCATCATTTCCCTTTGATATTATGTTATCCAATGTCTGATGTCCTTTACATTTGATAACTGCAACTTAAGTTGGCAAGAGTACAGCTTTTAGAAGAGCTTTTAACGCCTCGGCATGCTTTACTGGTGTTTTAGCTGATGTCAGAAACCCTCTTCTTATCCACTGGGGTCCATACATGCACTGCTCCGTAGGCATATGCTGAATCTGTATAGATGTCGACTGTTTTTCCTTCTGAATGCTCCAAAGCTTTGGTGATTGCAACTACTTCAGCTAGTTGAGCCGAAACAGGTTGAGTGAGGATCTCTGCTTTTATGAGTTTGGTATGTTCTCCCTCCTGCTGTACAACTGCGTAGGAGGCCACATTTCCATCATCCCCCTTGTAGCAGCAGCCATCACTAAATAAAGTGATGTCCGGTTCAGCCAGAGGGGCTGTTTCTAGATCCGCTCTTATCTTCAGCTCCTTTTGAGACACAAATTCACAGTCATGGGGTATGTGATCATCCGAGACCAATCCTTTGGCCATATTTGATAGGCCTACTTCATAGGTTATGTGTGGTTTTAAGAGGATACTTTGAATTTAGATTTTTCTGATTGGAGAAAATGTAAACGCTTGTGAATTTAGAAATGCCACAACTCCATGTTCTGTGTTTACTTTCAGTGGGTGACACATTACTACATACGCAGTTTTGTCGATGGCTTTCGCTAGTGCAGCCAGATGTCTTGCACATCCTGTCTGCCCTAGTTCTATAGTATCTAACTTTGAGCTGTGATACATCAATACCTGTCTCACTCCCCCTTTTTTCTGAAACAGAACTCCATTCACTACCCCTCCTGATTCAGAAACATCAAGGAAAAGTCTTTGGTATAGTCCGGGGTTGAGAGATGTGCCGCTTGACCTAGAGCTTGTTTAGTTTGAATGAAGGCTTCTTCAGCCGATGTTGTCCATTCCAGTATGGCAGAGAGATTGCGGTTTCCAGCATCTGCAACGATGTTTCTCAATGGTTGTGTCAGGTTCACATAGTCCGGTATGCGAGTCCTACTGTATCCCGTCAAGCCCAGGAATGCAAGCATTTGTTGAACTGTTTTTGATTTTGGTTGAGAGAGGATGGAAGATCTTTGTGACTGTGTCAGGGTGAGGCTATTTGCAGAAATCATTCTCCCTAAGAAGGTGACTGTTCTCCTCGCAATTTGTGTTTTCTCTCGTTTTACTTTATATCCTTTGGCTAATAGGAGTAGCAGTTGTTTTGTTGCAGACAGACATGTCGCAGCATCTGGTGCGGCCAGAAGTAAGTCATCTACATATTGTATCAGAGTTACTCCTTCTGGTAAATGCAAAGCACTCAAATCTTTCTTCAAGGCCCGATTGAATAACCCTGGACTGTCTTTGAATCCCTGTGGCATATGATTATAAGTATATCTTTGTCCTTTATATGTAAAGGCCAATATATTCTGTACTTTTGGATCTAATAGTAAGCAAAAGAATGCATTGGGTAGATCTATGACTGTAAAATACTTATGGTTTGGATTTAGATTCTGCATATGGATCTGGCACAGGGATATTAGCAGTCTTAGTCGCATTATTCACTTCTCTCAAATCATGGCCCATTCTCCATCCTTTGTTTCAAGCCTTTGGTACTGGTAAGATGGGGGTGTTCCAATTTGAGGAGGTAGGTCTAATTACTCCTGCTTGTAATAACCCCTTAATGGTTTTCCCAATTCCATCCATCTGTTCTTGCTTCAATTTGTATTGAGGGCGCCAGCGGGGGTTTTGATGGTCTTTTAATTCCACCAAAACTTCATGATCAACCAACCCTACATCATAATCTCCTGTGGTCCATAGATGTGTTGGAACTTGTAACAGCATGTCTTCTGTGTCTGGATGGTTTGTATGTTCTCTTCCATGATCCGTATCCAGTTCCTGTCTTTCCAACTGCCCTTTTTCCAAACTGTTATTTCCTATTCTCCACATTGTTTGGTCTTCTGATTTCCACAGGAGGGGTGAATGTGTGGGTAGCCATTCTGTGTTCAGGCCTGTCTTCACCATTGGTCCCAATGATCTAGCTTCAGTACCTATAGCTACAGCCAAGGTGACATGAGGAACAGATTCTTTAGATAGAACGTACCATTGTTGTTGTTCTTGTGGGAGTTTTACAGCTGCTGCTACCCCTTGTGGTCCCACATATATGTCTGCTAGTGTCAATTCTTCCATCATCCCTTCTTTATCTTCCATCCAGGCTTCCTGATATTCTTCATCTGGACGTTGTATATAATTGTATGTGCAATGTAAGGGATCTTGTGGAGGCCCATACGGCCCCAAGGTGTTTATCCATGGCTTCCATTCCATATAGGTTCTTTGAACATGTGGGGTGTCGATCTCAGTGGTAATCAGGCGGCTCCAGAACACAGATGTAGTGTAATTTTCTGGGACATATGTCTGCTGATATTGGGTTGGATGATACTCTTGTATATATTGTTGCTGCGCTAGTGGACAATCTCTGATCCAGTGCGTGAGCTGACCACATTTGTAACAGCCATTATTCCTATTTCCCTGTCCTCTTGATCTATTGTTTCCTCTTCCTCTGCCCCTTCGTGGATTTTGGTACCCTGATGATCCCTGTACTAGGGAAGGTGGTGTTGTCCATCCAGCTTCTTCTAGTAGTATGGCTATATCCAGGGATGGGCACAAATACATTAAAATGTATTTCCAAATAAAATACAAAATACCCACCTTAAAAACGTATCAAAATATGCTACAAAATACAGCAGCCAAAAAATGTATCAAAATAAAATACTGTATTTTTGTATTTTCAAAATACTACAAAATACTTATTTCTAAAAACCTTTTTCGTCTATCCCTTCACTTGTGCACACTATCTGGAAAAACATCTGAAAGCAAGAGACTCCTTCCATATTCAGTTAACAGATTAGATATGCTGACCCCTCAGGTTAGACATCCCAATATGTTTGCCCTTACTCTATTGTTGTAATAGACTGCCCACTATGAAGCAGTGACAATAACTCAAAGACAAACAATCCAAATTGATGATTTATTTGGAAATGTAAGCTACAGTAGGTAGCATAAACACCACCACTACCACACTTGGTGGGTTTCATCACAATGCACAACAAAAAAGTAAAAATAATAATAATTTAAAAAAAACAGGTTGTCACATTAATACTGTAAAACAGGAAAAAGAAAGGAAAATGGCAAACTCAAGTGTTGTGATCTAAGCATGTGCAAAACAGTGTGTATAACCTAGTGGTGTCTCCTCAGTTAATGCCTTTAAGCACAACTAGCTTCTCAAAGAGATTTGCATTCAGACGCCGCCTATGGGGCCTGTTGATCAGTCCAGCAAAGGAAAATAAACGCTCTACTGGAGCAGAGGATGGAATGATGGTATTGAACCTCACAAAAAGGTTTTTGATGAGGGGATACTGGTCCAAGGATGGCAAGTCCTTCCTTTGGTCCTCCAAAAAATGAAGTGACTCTAGCTCTGCCTTGCTGTGAGTAGACTTCTGGAAAACCTCCACAACTTCTGTGAAGATGAAGAAGTCATCCTCTTCCTCTACCGCAGAAGTTGCATTTGAAGCCTCACTCTGTCACAAGCCCAAGATCAGTGGCAGCCTGAAGCATCAGTTCTTGGATTCTTTTTTTTTTACCTGCCAGGTGTGGAGGGAGCCAGCGCATCTTAAAGTACGGATGGGTCACACTCGCCAGGATCGCTTCGTTTACTTCTGGTCGAAGATCTAGAAAGGCACCAAATCTCCGATGGAAACCATCCACTATGCTCCACTGCTTGTAATAACCCCTTAATGGTTTTCCCAATTCCATCCATCTGTTCTTGCTTCAATTTGTATTGAGGGCGCCAGCGGGGGTTTTGATGGTCTTTTAATTCCACCAAAACTTCATGATCAACCAACCCTACATCATAATCTCCTGTGGTCCATAGATGTGTTGGAACTTGTAACAGCATGTCTTCTGTGTCTGGATGGTTTGTATGTTCTCTTCCATGATCCGTATCCAGTTCCTGTCTTTCCAACTGCCCTTTTTCCAAACTGTTATTTCCTATTCTCCACATTGTTTGGTCTTCTGATTTCCACAGGAGGGGTGAATGTGTGGGTAGCCATTCTGTGTTCAGGCCTGTCTTCACCATTGGTCCCAATGATCTAGCTTCAGTACCTATAGCTACAGCCAAGGTGACATGAGGAACAGATTCTTTAGATAGAACGTACCATTGTTGTTGTTCTTGTGGGAGTTTTACAGCTGCTGCTACCCCTTGTGGTCCCACATATATGTCTGCTAGTGTCAATTCTTCCATCATCCCTTCTTTATCTTCCATCCAGGCTTCCTGATATTCTTCATCTGGACGTTGTATATAATTGTATGTGCAATGTAAGGGATCTTGTGGAGGCCCATACGGCCCCAAGGTGTTTATCCATGGCTTCCATTCCATATAGGTTCTTTGAACATGTGGGGTGTCGATCTCAGTGGTAATCAGGCGGCTCCAGAACACAGATGTAGTGTAATTTTCTGGGACATATGTCTGCTGATATTGGGTTGGATGATACTCTTGTATATATTGTTGCTGCGCTAGTGGACAATCTCTGATCCAGTGCGTGAGCTGACCACATTTGTAACAGCCATTATTCCTATTTCCCTGTCCTCTTGATCTATTGTTTCCTCTTCCTCTGCCCCTTCGTGGATTTTGGTACCCTGATGATCCCTGTACTAGGGAAGGTGGTGTTGTCCATCCAGCTTCTTCTAGTAGTATGGCTATATCCAGGGATGGGCACAAATACATTAAAATGTATTTCCAAATAAAATACAAAATACCCACCTTAAAAACGTATCAAAATATGCTACAAAATACAGCAGCCAAAAAATGTATCAAAATAAAATACTGTATTTTTGTATTTTCAAAATACTACAAAATACTTATTTCTAAAAACCTTTTTCGTCTATCCCTTCACTTGTGCACACTATCTGGAAAAACATCTGAAAGCAAGAGACTCCTTCCATATTCAGTTAACAGATTAGATATGCTGACCCCTCAGGTTAGACATCCCAATATGTTTGCCCTTACTCTATTGTTGTAATAGACTGCCCACTATGAAGCAGTGACAATAACTCAAAGACAAACAATCCAAATTGATGATTTATTTGGAAATGTAAGCTACAGTAGGTAGCATAAACACCACCACTACCACACTTGGTGGGTTTCATCACAATGCACAACAAAAAAGTAAAAATAATAATAATTTAAAAAAAACAGGTTGTCACATTAATACTGTAAAACAGGAAAAAGAAAGGAAAATGGCAAACTCAAGTGTTGTGATCTAAGCATGTGCAAAACAGTGTGTATAACCTAGTGGTGTCTCCTCAGTTAATGCCTTTAAGCACAACTAGCTTCTCAAAGAGATTTGCATTCAGACGCCGCCTATGGGGCCTGTTGATCAGTCCAGCAAAGGAAAATAAACGCTCTACTGGAGCAGAGGATGGAATGATGGTATTGAACCTCACAAAAAGGTTTTTGATGAGGGGATACTGGTCCAAGGATGGCAAGTCCTTCCTTTGGTCCTCCAAAAAATGAAGTGACTCTAGCTCTGCCTTGCTGTGAGTAGACTTCTGGAAAACCTCCACAACTTCTGTGAAGATGAAGAAGTCATCCTCTTCCTCTACCGCAGAAGTTGCATTTGAAGCCTCACTCTGTCACAAGCCCAAGATCAGTGGCAGCCTGAAGCATCAGTTCTTGGATTCTTTTTTTTTTACCTGCCAGGTGTGGAGGGAGCCAGCGCATCTTAAAGTACGGATGGGTCACACTCGCCAGGATCGCTTCGTTTACTTCTGGTCGAAGATCTAGAAAGGCACCAAATCTCCGATGGAAACCATCCACTATGCTCCACTGCTTGTAATAACCCCTTAATGGTTTTCCCAATTCCATCCATCTGTTCTTGCTTCAATTTGTATTGAGGGCGCCAGCGGGGGTTTTGATGGTCTTTTAATTCCACCAAAACTTCATGATCAACCAACCCTACATCATAATCTCCTGTGGTCCATAGATGTGTTGGAACTTGTAACAGCATGTCTTCTGTGTCTGGATGGTTTGTATGTTCTCTTCCATGATCCGTATCCAGTTCCTGTCTTTCCAACTGCCCTTTTTCCAAACTGTTATTTCCTATTCTCCACATTGTTTGGTCTTCTGATTTCCACAGGAGGGGTGAATGTGTGGGTAGCCATTCTGTGTTCAGGCCTGTCTTCACCATTGGTCCCAATGATCTAGCTTCAGTACCTATAGCTACAGCCAAGGTGACATGAGGAACAGATTCTTTAGATAGAACGTACCATTGTTGTTGTTCTTGTGGGAGTTTTACAGCTGCTGCTACCCCTTGTGGTCCCACATATATGTCTGCTAGTGTCAATTCTTCCATCATCCCTTCTTTATCTTCCATCCAGGCTTCCTGATATTCTTCATCTGGACGTTGTATATAATTGTATGTGCAATGTAAGGGATCTTGTGGAGGCCCATACGGCCCCAAGGTGTTTATCCATGGCTTCCATTCCATATAGGTTCTTTGAACATGTGGGGTGTCGATCTCAGTGGTAATCAGGCGGCTCCAGAACACAGATGTAGTGTAATTTTCTGGGACATATGTCTGCTGATATTGGGTTGGATGATACTCTTGTATATATTGTTGCTGCGCTAGTGGACAATCTCTGATCCAGTGCGTGAGCTGACCACATTTGTAACAGCCATTATTCCTATTTCCCTGTCCTCTTGATCTATTGTTTCCTCTTCCTCTGCCCCTTCGTGGATTTTGGTACCCTGATGATCCCTGTACTAGGGAAGGTGGTGTTGTCCATCCAGCTTCTTCTAGTAGTATGGCTATATCCAGGGATGGGCACAAATACATTAAAATGTATTTCCAAATAAAATACAAAATACCCACCTTAAAAACGTATCAAAATATGCTACAAAATACAGCAGCCAAAAAATGTATCAAAATAAAATACTGTATTTTTGTATTTTCAAAATACTACAAAATACTTATTTCTAAAAACCTTTTTCGTCTATCCCTTCACTTGTGCACACTATCTGGAAAAACATCTGAAAGCAAGAGACTCCTTCCATATTCAGTTAACAGATTAGATATGCTGACCCCTCAGGTTAGACATCCCAATATGTTTGCCCTTACTCTATTGTTGTAATAGATTGCCCACTATGAAGCAGTGACAATAACTCAAAGACAAACAATCCAAATTGATGATTTATTTGGAAATGTAAGCTACAGTAGGTAGCATAAACACCACCACTACCACACTTGGTGGGTTTCATCACAATGCACAACAAAAAAGTAAAAATAATAATAATTTAAAAAAAACAGGTTGTCACATTAATACTGTAAAACAGGAAAAAGAAAGGAAAATGGCAAACTCAAGTGTTGTGATCTAAGCATGTGCAAAACAGTGTGTATAACCTAGTGGTGTCTCCTCAGTTAATGCCTTTAAGCACAACTAGCTTCTCAAAGAGATTTGCATTCAGACGCCGCCTATGGGGCCTGTTGATCAGTCCAGCAAAGGAAAATAAACGCTCTACTGGAGCAGAGGATGGAATGATGGTATTGAACCTCACAAAAAGGTTTTTGATGAGGGGATACTGGTCCAAGGATGGCAAGTCCTTCCTTTGGTCCTCCAAAAAATGAAGTGACTCTAGCTCTGCCTTGCTGTGAGTAGACTTCTGGAAAACCTCCACGTCTTCTGTGAAGATGAAGAAGTCATCCTCTTCCTCTACCGCAGAAGTTGCATTTGAAGCCTCACTCTGTCACAAGCCCAAGATCAGTGGCAGCCTGAAGCATCAGTTCTTGGATTCTTTTTTTTTTACCTGCCAGGTGTGGAGGGAGCCAGCGCATCTTAAAGTACGGATGGGTCACACTCGCCAGGATCGCTTCGTTTACTTCTGGTCGAAGATCTAGAAAGGCACCAAATCTCCGATGGAAACCATCCACTATGGCATGCAGAAGGTGCGAACAGTAACGGAGGTTGTTGGCATGCAGAGCTTCAAGCTTACCCTCTATTGCAAATAGGGTTGGAATTAATTCTGCGTAATAGCACGGTGACTGGCTCTGCAATCGATCTATTGCCTGCGCAAGGGGTTTCAGGACTTTGGTATACTCTTCAATGTACTCCATCTCTGCATCCTTATACAATGGCAGGTTTAACTGTTTCATGAGATCAGGGAGGGTCTCGTGGATGCTGCAGAGCTGATGAAGGCTGTCATAAAGAGAGTTCCAACGCGTCGCACAAGGTGTAATCAACCTGAATTTCAGTACTGCAGACACCACTTCAGCGCTTTTAGGCCTTCCTGCTGCATTCCACAGAGCAGAACATTTTCCCATTGTGGAGTTGTTAAGACGCGACAAGCTAGAATTTTCTTTCATGGCCTTTTTTGCATCAATTGTCGCAACCAGACTTAAGTATGGCACGCGCATCGCAAATGAGTAGGTAAAATAATGCCATTCTCATTTTCCTCAGAGTCTGAAGAGTCTATTGCGATAAATGAGAGATCTTCTTCATCGTTTTGACTCTCCTCGTCCACACACACTGCTGAAATATTAAATTCTTTGAACGCTTTCACGAAATTCGACGCATTGTCTGTTACTGTAGCAACAATACGTTCATGGGACAGCCCATATTCGGCGTGGATTTCATCCAGTGTCTCGGCAATTCTATCGTATGTGTGTGGACTAGGGAAATGGCGGCACGCTAGTGCTGTAGACAGGCGGCCAAGTGTATCTGGCTGAATCCAGTGTGCTGTCACACCAAAAAAGCTTGAAACTTTGGTGGACCAAATATCAGCTGTGGTGCATAAGTGCTTAACACCTTTCAAAACTTCCTTCAAATCATCCACTTTTGTTGTAAAGTCATTGTCAATCCTTCTTCCTAGAGTTCTTCTAGAGATAACAGTTGCTTCTGGGTTCAAGCCCTCAACAAGGTCAATGAATTCTGGCTGTTCAACAGTTGAAAGAGGATGCATTCCTTTAACAACATAGGCAGTGATTAAGTCATCTACCTTTTTCTGAGAGATCTGGGCATTTCTGGGAGAACACTCTGTAAACAACTTTGTCTGCTTGAGTGTGGTACCGATGGTCCTTTTCTTTCCGCTGCTGAAACCCTGCTTGTGTTGCTCAAACTCTGGAAGTACCTCAGCATGCAACCTCTTCAGGTGAGTTTTGAAATTTGTAGTGGCTTGAACAGAACCAGATATGATGGTTTTCTTCTTTGTACATAATTTGCACTCAGACTGAACTTGCCCAGATTCTGTTTGTTTCACAATTTCAAAATAAGTCCCATCTAATATCGCTGATCTCACAGTCCACTGAGCAGTACTAGTGCTTGGGGTAGGATTCTCCTCTGGTATTTCCAGGGGCTGGTCAGAGCTGTGAGATAAAAAGAAGACTTCACTATCTATTGCATCTAAACTACAGAAATATTTTTAAATTGAAATATATAATAGTATATAAATAATAAATACATTGAAAATCAGATTTTCATTATTTTATTTTATTATGTATATAGTTTCATTATTTATAATTCAGTATTGGTTTGTTAATAGCACCCACGGGTGGTGTAGGCCTACTTTGTTTGAAGCTGCAACTATTATTTATAATGTTAAAATTCCAAATGCATCACAAATTGAAAACTGCGAACACATTATGCACTGAAAAAGCGTAGCCACTATGCTCAAAGTTCATAATTCCTGAAGCTTAGTAAACAAAATATTCAGAATCGGCATCCATAAATGCTTTATTTCTATAATACCATTATAAATGCTACACAGCTGTAAATGTGTCAAGAATGCAGCATACAAGCTTCCATCAGTTCAACTCCCTTACCTGCTCTCCTCATTGTCTCCCATTCTCCCACTCATTCTCACTCATTTCTCCTCACAGGTCCCTGCAACTCCTAACTGTCCCTCCAATCACGTTCTGAACCTGAATCTGAGGGAGATCAAATTTGTGGCATGTTGTACTGTATGATTGTTGCTTACTTTAGCCTACATATTGTGTAGGCTACATACAGTCAACAACAGAACATTAGTTAGGTACATTTCTAAGAAAATGTATCATTAAATGGCCAACAGTAGCCTATGAGCCAAAACTAGCCTACTACAAGTGGCGGAGGGGGTTGGTTATCTGTGGTGCTGCAGCAGCACACATATAGACAATGACGTACAAAACTCCTAAGTAGCCTATAGGCTACATGAAACAAACGGAAACCGTCTAACATAACAATAACTTTAAAAACGTGATTATTTGAATGTTCACTGGATCAAATCAAAGACAGTGAAACTAACACAGCGAGTTAGCAGCTAACATTCAAAAGTGAAATAGCCTAGCCTTACAAAGAACACCAAACATTACACTGAACAGGAACATGCCATAAAAAGAATGATTCATGGTTGAGATTGAGAATAAATGTGTTACTTAAATAAATTAGGTTAATTTGGTTGCTCACCTTGCTTTGAAACAATGTATGACAGGTCCGGACAAAGTAGCCAACGTAGCTACCCAACTCAATCTGCAGCACCGAACGTTTTGTGTTGTGAGTGCAATGTGCATGCCCATAGCAAGTGTGAAACAGCGCCAACATTCCCTAGTGGCCGAGCGTGGCGTCACAGGGGCTTAACTATGCGAAGGTGCCACAGACAGAGACATTCGTTTATAGATAGATAGATGTTATCACAGTGTTTCACAGAAAGTATTTTACAGTATTTTGAAAATACAAAAATACACAACACTGAAGTATTTTGATACAAAATACGAAGGCATTTTCATAATCTCAATAAAATACAAATTACAAAATAGTATTTTGTATTTGAAATACGTATTTGAAATACATGTATTAGAAATACTGCCCATCCCTGGCTATATCTGACATCTGTCCCATTTGCTTTTCTGTCTTTTTATTCTTGACATTTTCTATGTCTTTTTCCACCAGTTGGATCTTCAGGTGCTTTTAGACAATGTTTTCATTTCTTCTTCACCTTCCCTTGCAATGTTCTTGTATTTAAGGTCATAGTGTATTATATATTCTCTCCATTCTTCAGTGGGCTTGGTGTCTAACCCCACAATTTCTTCCAAGCCTTTCTGTACACTGGTTGGGAGGGCTTTGATAACTGCATTCCTCCACAGCATTGTGACCGCTGGAGAAGCATCGTGGCGTTCTCCAGTGCTCTCCATCCATACGTTTTCACATCTTTTCAGAAAAGCATGCATTTCCTCTTCTGTTTCTTTCTTAAGGCTAGTTAGGGATACCAAGCTACGTTTAGTTGGGTAGATATGACTCATGGCAGCCCAATATCTGGCTCTATACCGGTTAAGTGTAGTTTCATCGCGTTAGTGTTCACATTAGGCCTGGTGGTCCACATTTCTCACTTCCAATCTTCCTTCTATTCTTCCAATAAGAGATTGTTCACAGGATTGTTTTAAGCGTGTAGGAAACATGGCAGTAGGAGGGGTTTCTGTGGAATTTAGTACCGATTGGGTTACTAATACGCAACTTAGCCTGGACCGCAAGACTCAAACTCCAGATTTAACTGGTGTTCCCCCCTGTTACCATGACCTGGCCAAGGTATTTTATAAAGTGAGCGCCACCTCCCTTCCTCCTCACAGGCTGTATGCTGGCGCTATCAATCTGTTACCTGGGGCTCCGATTCCGAAGGGTAGATTATACTCCATCTCGGGTCCTGAGAAGGAAGCTATGAAGGAGTTTGACACCTCTCTTCGTGCAGGTCTGATCCGCCCCTCTTACTCCCCGGCTGGGGCGGGTTTTGTCTTTGTGGGGAAGAAGGACGGATCCCTTAGGCCCTGTATTGATTATTCTCCTTTAAATGACATGACATGACATTACTGTGAGCGGGATGGCTCAGGTAACAGGTAAGAGACGGAAGCGTTCGGCGTTGGGCAAAAACAACAGCGTTTATTGGTTGAGAATTGTGCACACAACAGGCAGCTCCGCGGTACTTTCCGAGCGGGGAAGGCCAGGACGGGGTGTGTCGTCTTCCCAGGACCCAGCCTACTGCAAGACAGATCAGAACCAGGTTACCAACATGCCTTATATTAAACGCCTGATTACCTGATTCCGATCAGCTGTCTGGTCTCCGGCCGAGCCACTCCCCTCACCCCAGCAGCCGGCGCTCTAACCACACCCGGCTGCCACATACCCCCACCGCCCGACTCAGGCCGGGATCCCGCCGGCCGACAGCCGACCTCCCCCCCCCCCTCCGCCGAGCGGGAGAGGAAATCGGCCACGACCATCCGGTTACCCGGCCTGTGGATCACCTTGAAGTTAAACGGCTGTAACGCCAGATACCAACGAGTGATCCGGGCGTTGGCATCCTTCATGCGGTGGAGCCACTGGAGCGGGGCATGGTCCGAATAGAGGGTGAAAGGGCGCCCCAGGAGGTAGTAACGCAGGGCGCCGACCGCCCACCGTATGGCGAGGCACTCCTTTTCCACCGTACTGTAGTTCACCTCCCTCTGAGCCAGCTTACGGCTAATGTACAGTACGGGGCGGTCGACCCCCTCTACCTGCTGGGACAAAACGGCCCCCACCCCACTGTTCGAGGCGTCGGTCTGCAAAACAAAAGGTAGAGAGAAGTTAGGGGTGAACAGAAGCGGCTTTCCACAGAGGGCTTTCTTAACCCTCTCAAACGCCAGCTGACATTGCTCCGTCCACTGGACCGGATCTGAAGCACCCTTTCGGGTCAGGTCGGTCAGAGGGCTGGTCAGCTCCGAAAAGGCGGGGATGAACCGCCTGTAGTAACCGGCCAGCCCCACGAACCTCCTGACCTCTTTTTTCGTCTTGGGCACCGGACAGGCAGAAATGGCGGCAGTTTTCTCTATCTGTGGCCGCACCTGCCCGCCGCCCAAGTGGTACCCCAGATACCGTACCTCCCTCCGCCCAACCGCACACTTCTTTGGGTTGGCCGTGAGCCCCGCCTGCCTCAGGGACTCGAGCACTGCCCCCACCTGCTGCATATGCTGCCCCCATGTCTCACTGTGGATGATGACATCATCCAAGTAAGCAGCAGCATATGCAGAGTGGGGACGCAGCACTCGGTCCATGAGCCGTTGGAAGGTGGCTGGAGCCCCGAACAACCCGAAAGGAAGTGTGACAAACTGGTACAAACCGTACGGAGTGGAGAAGGCCGTTTTTTCCTTCGATTCTGGAGAAAGGGGAATCTGCCAGTAGCCCTTGGTTAAATCCAGTGTCGTATAAAAACGAGCAGTGCCTAGCCGGTCCAGGAGTTCGTCGACCCGGGGCATTGGATAAGCATCGAATTTGGACACCTCGTTAACCCTGCGGTAGTCCACACAGAACCGGATTGACCCGTCCGGCTTATGTACCAGCACGACAGGGCAACACCCAGGCCCGTTTCTAGGATTTTGGGGGCCCTAGGCAAAGAAGTTGTTGGGGGCCTTTAAAAAAAAAATTTCCGCAATTCTGTGCGTTTTAATCACAAAAGAGGTCAAACATACACTGAAAAGTAGCCTTTATTATTTTTTTTATTTCCTACTGAAACTGCTGCTTGCGGCCCTTGGCCTCAGCAAATGCAGACACAATCCCCTCCAAGTCCAAAGACCTGCGGACGTCACTCTCAATTGACATGAGTGCCAGTCCAGAGAGCCTCTCTTGGCTCATAGTTGACCTCATGTAATTCTTTATGCGCTTCAGAGATGAAAAGCTCCTCTCTCCGGAGGCAACCGAGACAGGAAGGGTCAGAAGTAGGCGCAGTGCAATGCTTAAATTGCTGTACAGGTCCAACAGCTTCTCACTGTATATGTAGTCCAGCATTTTAAATGGGCACCTGGATACTTCATCTGGAAAGGTGTGGACAGCAGAGTTGATCTCCAATGCCAAGTCGTCTGCATCAATATCATGGAGGGTTTGTTCCACTTTCCTGCATCTCTCATGCAATTTCCCAGTCTTGATTGTGGCCCTCATGATATCAATGCTGAACAGGAAGTCGTACAGGGCATACACCCCCTCCAGTCTGGAAAATCTGTCTTTTAGGCTGGTGATGGCAGTGTCAACCAAAGGCAGGAAGAAGTCCCTTCTGAAGGCCTCTTCTGGGGTCGATTGGGTTTCATCTGTACTCTCGTAAAGGAACTGCCTTTTCTTTTTACGTTGCCTTTTCTCAGGCAATTTCCTCTCAATTTCCAGATCTTCTGCAATCTCCATTGCATCCGTTTGGCTTGATGCGAGTCCATTTTCCCTGAAATCTTCTAGGTACTCTGTCACTCCCTCGGTTTCTTTTTTCAGTGTTTGCATTGAAACATCCGGGCTCTGGAGGAGCTTGCTCATATGGTTAACCTGATACAAAACGTTGTACCAGGTTATTGTGCACAGAAGAAAGGACCATGTTTTAAGCTCACCATGTAAGCTTTTTGCTGAGGACATGGTCTCTGAGTCCCCCTTCTCTGTAGCATATGTCTCCAGTGCTGACAGTCCGTCTAGTATTTCAGGTAGATGGTACCGCACTACCTTCACACTGTCAATTCGGGCCTCCCATCTCGTCCCTGAAAGTGGCTTAAGGGTGAGCTGCTTCACATGCTGCTTCAAAATTGCCCAGCGGTGCACAGAGGAACTGAAAAGGTTGTACAGTCGTTGCAGCATACCAAAAAAAGACATGGACAACACTGAAGACTTGGCAGCATCTGACACAACCAGATTTAGTGTGTGACTGCTGCATGGGATGCATAGCGCCTTGTTGTTCAGCTCTAAAATTCTTGCCTGCACACCCTGTTTGTGGCCCATCATATTGCTGCCATTGTCGTATGACTGCCCACGGCAATCTGAAATGCTGAGGTTGTGCTTCTCCAACTGGTCAAGCAGGATTTCACTGAGCCCTTTACCAGTTGTGTCTTCAACATGTACAAATCCCCAAAAATGCTCAGCAATAGAAACAGGTGTTTCACAGTTGACAATCCTGAGAACAACAGAAAGTTGTTCCTTGTGGCTGATGTCAGGAGTGCAATCCATGATCACGGAGAAGTATTTTGCTTTGTGCACTCTTCTTGCAATCTCCTGTAGGATTTTGTCTCCGACCAGCTGAATGATTTCGTTCTGAATGACTCCACTCAGGTAATGCACCTTTGTCTCTTTGCATTGTATTCGTCTGATGTGTTCATTCATTACCGGATCAAACTGTGCTAGGAGTTCCACTTGAGCCAGAAAATTCCCATTGTGGCGATCATACACGGTACTGGTAGTTCCTCTCAAAGCCTGGTTGCGTTCTGCCAGATGGGAAACTATGGCAATCACTCTCCGAATCACGCCTTTCCAGTGTTCAACTTCAAGTTGCATCAACTCCATCTGTCTTTGATCAATCAGTGTACTGGTTTGCAGTCTCCTCTGAAGGTCGTGCCACTTTTTCACATTGTCACAGTGCACCTTTGTGCACTCGTGTTTTTTTAGGCGATAGGAAAGGTTCTTCCATCCACCGTAGCCACAGGTCGTTAAGGCATTGTCACGCTCACGCTTCCCGAAAACAGTACAAGGGAAACAGAACACTCCATCTGTGTGGATGGAATACACCAGCCACGATCGATGTATATTCTCACCATTTTTCATGGTTCTTTTGTAACTGTCCTTGGTGAATCTTCGAGGAGGATTGTCTAAGTTTTGCGGGAATTCAATGTCCATGATTTGCACAGGTCCTTTTTTGACTATTTCACAGCGCATACTGCTTGTTAGGACACTGGGCCAACATCCTGGGTCATCACTTAATGTGGTGCTTGCAATACCTACAGGTACCCCAGTTCTGGATGGTGGGGTGGTCTCTGCCATGTCAATGTCATCTTCCTCTTTGTCCTCCTCATGAAGTGGAGATGGAGTTGATGGCACTGTTGAAAACATATAGTTGCAAATTAATTTATAGCACAATTGCCATGTGGTAAGTACAGCAACTAGGGAATGGTGATCTACTTGTATAATGCTTTAAAAAGAAAGGGTCATTTTAATACACTTTCATAGCACATGGGTGTTAGGTGATAAGTTGAAATTGTGCGGCTTAATGCACCTTCTGTTGAACCACTGCTGGGAAGTGGTGTGGATGCTTCCACTTGCTCCTCCTCAAGTCGTGATGGAGTTGATGGCACTGCTGAAAAATATGTAATTACAAATTAATTCATGGCACAGTTTCATGTGTGAAGTACGACAACTAAATGCTTAAGGTATGGTGATCTACTTGTGTAACGCTTTATAGCAAATGGTCATTTTAATACACTTTCACAGCACATGCTGCTATAACTTTGGGTCACTATGATAGGTGATAAGTTGAAATTGTGCGGCTTAATGCACCTTCTGTTGAACCACTGCTGGGAAGTGGTGTGGACGCCGCAATGTTGTCTTCCACTTGCTCCTCCTCATAAACATGTGACGAAGACGATGTTGATGGCCCTGGTGCAAAAATAAATAAATACATAAATAATATTCTTTTTATTTATATTGCACATTTTGCATGCATTGATCTCAACAACTCAGTTATTCATTAACATTAGTGAATGTCCCACATATTTGAAATGTCCAGAAGACTCTGTGGGCAAGTGGAATGAATACACACAACTATGACTTGAATTAGAAAAATGTAAAGTCATTTTGATAACATCAAGTGTGTTGATAGAAGGCACTAATAATAGGTAGAAAAGAACGTTACCTTCAGTAGCACCAGAGACAACACTTGGTAGAGCGGGATGAAGAAATTTCAGCAATGCCCCTTGGAGAAAGAATAAGTACTGTATGATTAGCTTGGTTATTTTTCAAATGCTTTTGAAATCCTATCATTTTACAGTCTGATAATTGTGGTGAAATAGATATTAAAAGCATTACACACAGTTCCTACTAGGCGGTTTAGTGGCGGTTTCTATACGACTACAGGTGAAGCACTGCTTCACCAAAAAAAAGTAAAAAAAATAATAATAATAAAATCTTACAATAATCCCGTTTTCACTGGTTTGAAAACAGAAATACAGTCACTAAGACGAGCTGTTTTCCTGAAATCAATTCTGTGAGTGGCAACAGCGCCATCCCCGCACCCGTGGTGTGTCTGTGTGTGTCTGTGTACTGTCTGTGTCCCATAGAAAAAGCTCAAAGCTATCGGTACAGTTTTTAACGGTGGTCCAGTGGTATTTACAGCTATCATGGAGACCAACAACAACAAACAGCAGAATAGGTTTAGAAAAGGATTAATTGACACTAAAGTGGCTGTTTTCTTCATGTGGCTGATCTGCGCCGGGATGTTAACCGTTAAAATGTAAATAAAGTAAGTAAATCAACCCAATGGTATTCTAGCAAAATTATTGTAAACTCCCATGTTAATCTCCTATTAAATAGCTAGCTACTACAGGAATAACTATTTCACTGGTTGTCTCAAGGCTCTAACGACTGAAAACATATGTGAAGTTTATTTAGGATATTAAGAGGAATTAATCGTTGATCAATTTGGCCAGCTGATAACGTTATGAACTTATAGTGAAGTCAAAGGTAGCAGTTTAAGTTTGGTTAGCATGCTAGCATGCCAAACCACTGGTTCCTAGCTAGTCGTCGTTACAACCTCGCTACTCTAGCAAAATATGGTATACCCTGCCTGGCACAATTTTCATGTTGATTGTGTATATTCTACTTACCGGTGTCTTGTTTTCTTTTCTGCTCCTCTTCCCTTTTCTTCTTCTTTTTTTGATTGCCGGAGAGATAATTTCGCTTCATTTTAATTTTTCACTTTTCACTTGCACTTGACGCTGTCGCGCTAATGCATGGGAAAGGGGGGCCCCCTCGAGCTGGGGTATTTCGACTACAATGTGTCGTTGCGCTTTTCGGACATCGCATGCTCTAGGGAGGCGCTGTTGCTGCCCTCGCAGTCGCAGCAGAGCCCTTCATATACAGATGACTGCTTATTATTATGAAGCTATTTAAAATCGTCATTGCTGTTGAATACATGACCTGTCTTATTGGTATGCATGTTGTTTGATTCATGTTGCATTTGTATCAGACTTTTCTTTGAATTTTGAAAAAAAAAAAAAAAAAAAAAAAAAAATCTTAACCTGTCGTCTTTGGGGGGCCTCCTCCTACTCGGGGGCCCTAGGCAATTGCCTACCATGCCTACCTGAACGCGACGGGCCTGGCAACACCAGTCACTGGTGGACTCTTCTATTACTCCCATCTCTAGCATAGCCTGAAGCTCCGCCTGAACAATTTTCCTCTTGTGTTCAGGCAGCCGATAGGGCCGTGAACGAATGGCCACGCCCGGGGGTGTTTCTATGTGGTTTATGAGAGAGGTGCGCCCTGGCAGCGGGGAGAACACATCGGCAAACCGCCCTTGCAACGTGGCAACGTCTGCCACCTGACCGGGTGAGAGATGGTCGCCGCAACAGACCGGGGCTAATTCGGTGTTAATAATGACCTCCGGTCCCAACTCATCTCTCTCTATCACCGTGGTGGCCAGAGAAGCAGACGCCACTTCCCTCCATGTTTTAAGGAGGTTTACGTGGTAGATCTGTGTTGCTCCCCCCCTGTCAGAACGCACCAGCTCATAATCTACGTCCCCCACTCGTCGTGTGACCACGAAGGGCCCTTGCCACTTGGCGATTATTTTGGAGCCGGAAGTTGGGAGTAACACAAGTACTTTATCTCCCGGTGAAAATTGTCTCAGTTTCGACCCTCTGTTGTACAGGCGCTGCTGACGTTCCTGAGCCTGCAGCAAATTCTCCCGTGATAACTGCCCCAGTGAATGGAGTTTTGCTCGCAGGTCCATAACGTACTGAATTTCGTTTTTACTTGTGCTCGGACCCTCCTCCCAGTTTTCTTTAAATAGGTCCAAAACACCCCGCGGCTTCCTGCCAAACAGCAGTTCAAAGGGAGAAAATCCCGTGGAGGACTGAGGCACCTCCCGCACTGCAAACAACAGAGGGTCTAGCCATTTATCCCAATTACGACTATCCTCGTGAACGAACTTACGAACCATGTTCTTTAGCGTTTTGTTAAACCGCTTCACCAGGCCATCGGTCTGTGGATGGTAAACACTAGTCCGGATCGAGCGGACGCCCAACAGTTCATACAGCTCGCGTAGTGTGCGTGACATACATGACGTGCCCTGGTCAGTCAGGATCTCTTTCGGGATCCCGACTCGGGAGATTATATGAAACAGTGCCTGTGCAACGCTCTTTGCAGAGATATTGCGCAACGGCACTGCCTCGGGATATCGTGTTGCATAATCCACTAGGACGAGTACAAAGCGATATCCCCGTGCACTCCGGTCTAATGGCCCGATGAGGTCCATACCAACTCTCTCAAAAGGCACCTCAATTAATGGGAGTGGGCGCAGAGGCGCTTTTGGGGTGGCCGGCGGATTAACCAGCTGACATTCGCTGCAGGATGCACACCACCGCTTCACATCCGCGCGAATGCCCGGCCAATAAAATCGGGCCATGATCCGGTGTAGTGTCTTATCGTACCCTAGGTGACCTGACATGGGGTTGTGATGAGCCGCCTGGAAAATCATTTCCCGACGGCTTTGTGGTACCAACAACTGGGTATTGATCTCTCCTGTCTGTGTGTCACGGCTCACACGATACAGCCTGTCCCTAATAACAACAAAGTGGGGGTGTGTGAGTGCTGTGTTTGGGTGGAACTGGGAGCCATCAATACTCACCATCTGATCGAAAGCGTGCTGAAGGGTCCCGTCCCTAGACTGTTCGAGGGGGAAATCCTCAACCGGGAACACCGGCGGGGGCAGAGGGGCCTCCCCGGCACCCTCCGGTGGTAGAGGGACCTCCCCGGCCCCCTCCGTGTCTGTTCCCCCTTCGCCGCCGTCAGCCGCTTCCGATTCGCCACTAAACACAGCACACCACTCACATTTCCCTGACTCCCGTGAACGCACCCCCATAGCCCTCGCTAGCTTAGCAAACCCCGGCCAATTTGTTCCCAAGATCAGAGGGTGCGTGAGGCGAGTACTAACTCCAGCCCTGACTCTATGCTTTTTTCCCCTAAAAGATATTTCCAGAGTCACCTCCGGGTACTGGTGAATATCCCCATGCACACACCTCACCTTCACCCACGATGCTTCCACCAATGCCCCCGGCCGAACCAAGCGCTGATGGATCATCGTCTGATTACAGCCCGTGTCCATCAGAGCCTGGTGGGTACCCCCCTGTATACATACCGGTATACGGTACGTCCCTTCTAAACCGGGGGAGGCAACTGGCGGTCCCGCAACCCGGACCAACTGTCCGACCTCCATCATGGGAAACTCCCGCCGGAAGTGGCCGGGCTGCCCGCACCGCCAGCACTCCTGCCCTGGCGCCTGAGGAGCCCCCCGTGGTGCCGGACGACCAGAGGCGGAGGCTGGATCCTGGGGAGAGAGAGAGAGAGATGAGGTAGGGCTTGGGTGGGAAGGGGCCGGGTCGTGGGTTGAGGGGAACGCGGTGCAGCGGCTGCTGTCGGGAACCTCCTCCTTGGGGCTGGAACGGGTCGGTCCGCGGGGACGACAGGTTGTCGGGGCTCCTCCTTCATGCTCCGCCGGGGAAGCGAAAGGTGGTCCTCCGCGAGGACGACGGCTGCCTCCAGGCTGGCAGGGCGGTGACACTGGACCCAATTCGCCGTTGACGATGGCAGCCCGGCGACAAACTGCTCCAGTGCCACCTGCTCCATGACGTCCTCGGCGGAGCGCATCCCCGGCTGAAGCCAGCGCCTCGCCGCATCGAGGAGCTGCTTCGCGTAGGAGAAGGGGCGGCCAGCGTCCTCGAAGGGAAGGGCCCTGAACCGGCGGCGGTGTCCCTCTGGTGTGCTGCCGAGCCGGTCCAGGATGGCCCTCCGCAACTGCTTGTACTCATGTCGATCGGACGCTGGCAGGCTGTGGGCGGCTAGCTGCGCTGCCCCGGCCAGCAGGGGAAGAAGCCGCACAGCCCACTCCTCCTCCGGCCACCCGCACGCCGCCGCAGTGCCCTCGAATATGTCCAGATAAGCCTCTGGGTCGTCGTCGGCTGACATCTTCTGGAGGGCAATCTGCGGCGGCCGGGCGGGGTTGGTCACCGGCTCGGCCTCCCGGGCGGCCGGACGCTGCAGCAGCTCCCGCAGGAGAGCACGGTCCTCCCGCTGGCTGGAGGCGATTACGAGGAGAGCCTCGCTCTGCTGCCGTTGCAGGGCCGTTGTGCTCTCCTGCATGAGGGCGAGACGCTGGAGGGCCTGGCCCAGCGGGCTTTCTCCTTCCGTCATCTGAGGGGTTCACGTCCCTGTTCAGGCGCCACTGTGAGCGGGATGGCTCAGGTAACAGGTAAGAGACGGAAGCGTTCGGCGTTGGGCAAAAACAACAGCGTTTATTGGTTGAGAATTGTGCACACAACAGGCAGCTCCGCGGTACTTTCCGAGCGGGGAAGGCCAGGACGGGGTGTGTCGTCTTCCCAGGACCCAGCCTACTGCAAGACAGATCAGAACCAGGTTACCAACATGCCTTATATTAAACGCCTGATTACCTGATTCCGATCAGCTGTCTGGTCTCCGGCCGAGCCACTCCCCTCACCCCAGCAGCCGGCGCTCTAACCACACCCGGCTGCCACAATTACGTTTTACAGTAATCCATTACCTGTCTGTATAATCCCGGCCAATAGAAACGCTGAGCAATGCAATCATAGGTTTTTGCCTTCCCCAGATGCCCAGCCCATGGAAGAGTATGACCCAGCTCCAAGATTACCCGGCGAAACTCATTTGGAACAACTAGCCTAGGTTTCTCCATGTCTGCTAAATACAAAAGGTTGTCTTTTATGATGAAGGGACCCCAAATATAACTTTTCAGCCCCACGGTGCTTGCACATTGGTCCCCCTTTACTTTACATGCTTTAGCAAACAGAGGTTTTAGAGACAAATGGTTTTCCTGACTCTCGCTAAAGTTATCTGGGATTTGCCAGTGGGGCTCTATAAGGGGACATTTGGCTTTATCATGATTCTTGTTTTTCTCTTGACGGCGCTGCCAATTTGTTTTCTTAACCTTACTACCCCTTTCACACAAACTATCATCTGCATCTGGAAGAGGTTCTAACCCCTTGGTCATAGAGGGTGTAACTACATAGACGTTTGCAATCCAGTTTTGCTGGGCCAAGTTGTCTAAGATTGGAAAATCATCCCCAAGGACATCATAAGCTAGGTGATCTAGCATACCAACTGTTAGCATGAATGCTTGCCCTTCAACCTCAATTACCACATCTGCTGTAGGGTAATCCTTTTTACATCCATGAACACACGTGATATTTACACTGCCCTCAAAATCAGTCTTTACATTGTTAAGTAAGCTGGACTTTACCAAGGTTTGCGAACTACCTTTGTCCGCTAGGGCTTTCACTGCATGACCATTTACAGTGACGTCTACCACATGTGTATGTAGAACCATTCCATTATCAGTTACATTATCACCATGGTTGTCATTTTCTGCGCGAGGTACCGAACACATGTGAACTGACTTATACTTTCTTAGTGGACGCAATGAAGCCTTGTGACCAGGTTGCTGACAGTAGTAACATATAACGTTAGTCTTTAAGTTTGCGTGTGCAGGTTTCTTACCAACCCCAGTGTCCATGCCTTCAACACTCGGCAAACTGGGGGTTTGCCCTCCCCATATCTCGGCTTCCCAACAGGCACTCTTTTCTTTGAAGGCTCCCTGTGTGCCGCTGCATACTGTTCTGCCAGGTCTGATGCTTCTTCTCCTGTCTGGGGATTGTGCTCCTTGACCCAGGTGCGGACGTCTGGAAGAAGCACATGGAGGTACTGCTCCAAAACAATGGTTTCTCCAATCTGCTCCTTAGTACGGCTGTTTGGTCTCATCCACCTTTTGTAAAGCCCCTTAATACGGTTGTAAGATTCTCTCAGTCTCTCCCGATGGCACAATAGTGCTCCAAAAACGCTGTCTGTAAGTCTCTTCAGCTACGTTGAACGTCATTAGTACCACTGCTTTAATGGCTTCATATGAGTCTGACTGTTCCTCATCCATCCCAGCATAGGCCTCAAGAGCCTTTCCTGTCAACAATGTCACTACTCTGAGATCTAATAATACTAACACTGAGATTCTGTCTGTGTTTAAGTGGATGTCATTGAAGACCTTAACAAGAGCAGTCTCAGTGCTGCGGTGTGGTCGAAATCCTGACTGGAAAAAGAAATCCAAGAAAAACAACTTTTTCATGATTTTACCTAGAAATGGGAGGTTTGATATGGGCCGGTAATTGTTCATGACTGAAGCATCTAGATTGTTCTTTTTTAAGAGCAGTTTAATGACTGGAAGAAGGGCCTGTGGAAATACACCTGAGTGCAGAGACCTGTTTACCATATGAAGTAGCTCTGAGGACATGCTATGAAAAATATTGTTATTGAATATAATATCAAGGCAGCAGGAGGAGGAGTATTTCAGATGTTGTATAATGTCCTCCAGGTCTGTATTGTTAATCAAATGGAATTGTTTCATGGTATTTGAATAGATTTTAAGTGGACACAGGGACAGGAAATAATTCACCCTAATTTGTTCATTAGCTGGGAAGTGAAAGCCATGTTTTGTTTAATTTATTTAAAATGTATGATCTTTTTGAGACACATTTTTATACTGTAAAGTCAAAATGATGCAAACACAAAGATTGTAGTGGAGAGATAGGGATAAGCTCAGCGTTGGCACTAGTTCTATAGTAATCACAGGTTCCCCGCGGTGTGTCGGCCAGAACACCACTTAAGGCCAAAGGTCCAGAGTATAGAGATGAGGAGCTGAGAGGATGCTTGACTTCCTTTACCGATTCATCTTTTCAGAGATACAGATCTTATACATTTGGGTGGGTTTGTGTGTGTGTATGATTTTCCTAAAAAGGGAAATAAACTAAATTCAATGAATACAAGATAGCTAACCCATACATAAACAATACACATAATATTACCAAACCTTACAGAAATAGTCTACTGAGCACAAAATAATATATCATGTTTCCCATCACCTGTATTAGACCAACAGGTATTGGTAAACACTAAACATCTCACATTAACGTCACTTCAACATTGTGTATATACGTCTATGCTTTGAGACGGGAGTGCCGACTCACTTAACTATTGACTTAACGAGCCGCAATTAACAACATGCAGGCAGCATGCACCGATCACATGGAGCACGGAGACTCCGCATTGAGCCACATCGACACAGAAGTTCTCACATTAATAATAAATGCAGAACAACAGGCAGTACCGTGGACAGACATTCAACCATACTCAAAAGAACACAGCACATCTTTACAACTTCCCTGCAACTTTACCCTCTGAGGTATGACGTCACCCGAAACACGTGGGTTAGCCCCTCCCCACTACGAAACCTCATATCAACTCTATATGCTAACCGAAAATATAGAACATTAACTTGTCACTTTGTGGTCTTTTCTATAAAGAATGTGTGTATAATAAACTAAATTATTAAATTAATTTGGATACACTGGCCCGAGCCATAAGAGGGAGAGATAACAAAGAGTCTAGCACAGAGATAGGAAGGAACAGAATGATGGCGTCTGTAGTGTGATTTTATTACCTTTACTTTAACTAAACACTGACAACATTTTAGATCATTTTAGCCTCTTGTGCATGTCCAGATTACTATGTGGACCATTTATCAGGGCATTTAGGCTGATTCTCATGCATTACTACTTCAAAGATCACTTACGCTGCTGTTATCAAATGTGTGCCCCTCCAGTTGTCTTAAAAAGCACATATCTACAGCTGGGAAATCCAAACAAATTTGGGTGCACATGACCCCGAACCCCCCCAGCAGGATGGTTTCAGGACCTCTGGATTAATAAAATCCTGCGTATGGACAGGTTTTCCAGCCCTTATTTATTTTAAATTGATGTGGGTTCCACTAAGGTGATTTCTAGGGTTGAGAGGTTGGATACTAAGTAGATATTCAGAATTTCTTTAGCTTTGAATTGAAAATGAGATGATGTGTTTCAATTGGAAAAGCCCCCAGGCAAAGGCTAGTTCCTTCACAAAGCATTTTAGGCTTATCCATGGACTTTGTTCAGGAAAAACACTTTGGTTGGTTGGTGGTTCAGAAATTTATGGCACTTTTTCTGGGTTTAGAAAGAATGTCGTTAAAGCGCATGCAATCTGGCTAATTTGCCATAAACAACTTCCCCTTCTTAATAAGTCCTTCTCAATACGAGTCCTGTAAAGGGCAGGTGTAAATCAACTACCATTCTTTGGTCATTTCCATGGAAAGTTTGTCGATTCAATTCATGAATCAAGCAAAAATATCCTAAAAGGAAAATACGTTTCTCATTACTTGATATCTTTTCAAGAATCCTGCTCCATTTCCTAAAGATAGGTATTTTTAATACAGCTTTTCTATGATGATTTTGAAACTGCATACCCTCTAGGATCAGAACGGGGAACAGTTTACAATCAATACATTTTGTCTCTTAATATTAATTTGGTTGCTTCGTTTCATAACCCAGGACATTAATTAGTATGGCTTTTCTTTTATACTTGATCTAGTTGAACAATATATTAAAACAGGAGAGGGGAATAGAATTAGGGTCCCCTTGTTTGGTCAGACAGTTTATAGAACTTTTGTTCGAGTAACAGGTGACAACCTTGGTCTTCACCGTTTGTTTGGTTGATGCTTTTGTGAAAGGGACTTTCAGACAGAATTTAAAGAAGATTCACCCAAGATAGTTATTTGAACTCAAGCACTTCATGCAAAACTTCCCCAAAAAACCGAGACAAATCCCACCCCTCCAAATGTGACAGGTGTTCAAAGATCTTCCTCTCTCAGTTCTTTGCTGCTGCTGCTGTTGCCTACTGTTTTTATTTATTATTGTCTGACTACTAATGAATGAGTTTTATTTAGTTTTTTAGATTGTATTGAAAAAGAGCTGGGGATTATTGAAAAAAACAAAGTGGGTAGAACAAGTTAAAGAACACACTCAATAGAACATTTTCCAACACACATTATTACTATTAGTCATTCTGGTGAGTGCATGCATCACTGGGTGCATGGGTGAAGTTATACTTTGTGTGTTGGGGGTGCTAGTAATAGAGTACAATAGGGTGACTCATGTCACATTTTGTTTTTGATTACTTTAAGAAAAATGGGCGTACATTTGTAGTTTGTTCATTATGAAGTTGATTAATTTGGTCTAAGGAAAAGTGCTTAATGTATATAAGCCTCAGGCCACCAATATATGACCAAAGAAATATACAATATACTATCAACAATGCCAAAAAGGCCCATAGTTTGACCAAATTGTGAAGCTAACTAATTGTAGCTGGTTTCTCATTTGAAATTATTCCTGGACAGAAAAGTATGAATCCTTGGAAAAGCCCCCTCGCAAAGGCTAATTCCCTCACAAAGCACTTTAAGTTGATCCATGGGCTTTGTTCAGGAAAAGCCCTTTGTCTTAAATGCTTTATGTTTTATGGCACTTTTTCAGGGTTGGGGTTCAAACCCTTTTCTGGACCTGGTGAAGGCCCCCACTAAAGCTGAAGTGTTACGTGAAATAGTATAGCTTTAAATATACCGGTTTAAGGATGTTACCTATTTTATTGACTTAACTCATGGCTTTGACTGTGAGCATGCACAGTACGATCAGTCTTGTATATCTTTTGCAAAACCGAATTTTAGATATGTAGTCATGTCAAAAGATTTTTTTAAATGTGCGTTTGTTCAAAAATTACATCTTTTTGTTTTCTACTGAAGAGGATTAGTCACAAGGAAAAAAAAGTGTTCTATTCTCATGGTTAATGTTTTCCCTTTCGCCACACACTTTGTAACACTGGAACAGTTCAGTAATTGAATAACAACATGTATGCCCAATGAATTTGTATGAATTCAAATGTTATACCCTGTAAAATGTGTAAATGTGTACATTGATATTTAATAGAATCCAAGTGCCTTTTTATTGAAAGTGCATTGTCTTTGCTGGAACCTTTGCTTTAATCAGTGCTTTTTATTTCTTTGTCTATTTTTATTAGAGATCCCATCAAAATGTTGTAAACTTATGTATGATGATAAGAATGAAATTGTCACTATCTGTCTGTTTTTATTTTGGTCTGTTTTCCTGTTTTTATTTTGAAAGGTGTTCACCCACTGTCTGTATCTGCTTCCTGTCTCTGTGGTTTCCCTCCTGTGTGATTACTGATTCTTTTCACCTGGTGCCTTTGTGTTTTCCTGCCCTGCCCATCTGTGTCCTGTCTTGTGATTACCATGCATGCGCCTGTTTCGTGTTTCTTGTATATTTGGTCATTTATATAGTGTGACTCCCCTCAGTGTTTGAAACTGCTTGTGTGTTAAACATTTTATTTTCCTTAATTTATTCATTTGAAATAAGCATCACAAAAGTTTGCGTTGGGCCATAATGTGTATTTGTTTGTTAATAAAGTCTGCTCTCCCTTATTGAGACAATTATGTTATTTTATTTTTACACTGTATGACTCAAACCAGAGGTCCTGCCTATCCAGCATCAGACAGGACTGGAAGAAGGACATGCTAGACTTAAGTGCTAAGATGAGCCGCCAGATAGAGGTGTGTCAGGTGGAGGAAAAGATGGGGGCGGACCTGGCGGACAGAGATCGGTGACCCACCACCAAAACATCAGCGGCCCAGCCAGAGACAGGCTTGTGTTTGTTTCTTCACTTTTCAGTGGTGTAATCAAATAATAATTATTTTTGTCATTATTAATCACTGTTTTCAGATTGAGTCAAAAATAATTCCAATCACGGTAAAGTCTAGAGCAACTTACTTCACTATTGAAGAGCCGACAATAATTCTAGAAAGATATGAAGATTATTAAAATATAATCCAGGCGAAAAGCAACACTGTTGCAGCTGCCAAACAAAGGAAAGCCAGCTGGCAAAAGATAGCAGACTGCGTAAATGCATAAGTAGAATACGTCCTATAATATTATGCATAAGGAAAAGCAGGCCCAGCTCCACAACTTTAAGATTGTATTGGATGAATGGCAGTAATGTACAAAAATAAGTCCGGCACTTACAGATTGGTTTTCTTGTTTATCTGATAAAGTGTAATTGATCATTTTTAACATCACTGCCCGAAGGTCACGAGTAGACTTGAAGCGTAATCTTTTTTAATTCCTTTCAATTTATTTAGCTGCGTAGCGAAAGTTTAAAAAAATAACTTATTCCATCTGTATATGACATTTTTAGTTTATTTTGTCAGATGTAGCTCTGGCGGGAGTAAAAGGACCTGGGAACAGGTCAAAACAAATACTAAAGCATTATTCAAAGTGGTACAGTTTTGAGATCTTAAGAAATACAACTACAAGTACTGCTTCGATTAGTCTGTTTCATAATGGTACAGTAAAGCGGTCACATTTCTCACATTTCTTGCAGCCAACAAGAAAAAAAGTGACTTGAGGAAGACAGGAGGGGGCCCTCCAGTGCAAGACTTCATCCCTGCCAAGGAGCTGGCCCTCAGCAATAATGAGGGCCGGTCCTTAATGATAGGGGTAGAGTGGGGGATCTCTACTGACCCTGGTGGCAGCCGCTCCCATGACATTTTTATACAGGGTATGAGTCCATGTCCTATAAACTGCTGGGATGCTATTAAAACACATTTAATACACCAATTTTGTGGGAGTAAGTAACATTGATTTTATTGTTCTGCAGATGATGGGGATAACGTGGTGTTGCTGCCACCCCCAAATTACACTCTCCATCATACAGAGGTAACCTAACCTTCTATCCCAGGTAGGTCGCTGATTATGGATAAAATAGACCATATACATTTCTTTTCAGGAGGGTGTTAACTTTGCTTTATTCAATTATTTCTGATTTCTTGCAAATTGTGGTGGTCTGCACATGGGACAAATGACTATTCTCTATCGAAAATAAAATATTTGCTCAATTTGCAGGAAGGAGACGCTCTTCCTCCCCCGGAGCATTTTCGCTTGTGTTCCTTCTTTGGTCGTCGTCCTTCCCATACATGCGCCTGTTTTCCATGGGCTTCTGTACCTATTGTTCCTAGTCTTTTTCCGGTTCCCCGCTTCCTGCATGTTTAGTTTTTGTTTGTTTTTCTTTTCCATTAAGTTTTTGTGGATTAAAGCTCACTTTTTGTTAAAAATACTTGACCTCTTGTTTCATCCTGTAATTGGGCCCTGACAAGTGCCTAGTGTTTTTGTGTGAGTTTGAATGTTCTTTCGTGATTGCTAGTGGAGAAAAGAAAACATTGTTTATGTAAAAGTCAGAGGTTTTTGTCACTGTTGCGCGCAAAACAACTTTTTTAATTATCTTTTTTTTTTTTTTGTTACACATAAGACAGTTTTGTATGTAGTTTTGTTTTTTATATAATAGGATAAGAGAATATTTTGTGTTTTTTGAATATTTGGTCATTTATATAGGTTACTTCTCACTTCTCTTATTTGTTATTTCCTCGTTCCTCGGTCCTCGGTCTCACCGGAAGTTGATCTGTGTGCGCCATCTTAAGGAGCATACCATGGCGCTTATTTGCACCAGAGGACTGAGGATCGAGGAGCGATATAACTGTTGAACCACCAGATCATCCTCCGGTGAAATCATCAGCCACTCGACCCGCCCCCTTACTGTAAATCCGTCACTGATTGGACGCTGCAGCGCGTGCACTGATGTGATGCTTCTTAACATGAGAGCAGTTTAACAGCGGAGTGAAGACATTAAACTAATGGAATCACTCCTCAGTTTATACAGTGATTTGTTTCAATTAATGTGTCATATCTGAACAACAAGATGGTCCGAGAACCAGCACCTTATCGTGGTGGAAAGGTTTGTGTGCCCCAATGAACCTGGGGGCTGTGTTGTCTGGAACCTTGTGTTCCTGGTAGGGTCTCCCATGGCAAATTGGTCTCAGGTAAGGGGCCAGACTAAGATTGGTTCAAAAGACCTCATGAAAAACACACTTGAAAGCAAGGTTACCCGGCCCGGAGGAAGCCCGGGGTCCCCTTCTGGAGCAAGGCCCAGAAGGAGGACTCGTCGGCGAGCGTCTGGTGGCCGGGCTTGCCATGGAGCCTGGCCGGGCACCGCCCGAAAAAGCAATGTGGGCAACACCTCCGCTTCCCCGTCCCGCGGGCCCACCACCTACGGGAAACAGCGATGGGGTCGCGTGCGCTGCCAGAAGGGTGGCAGTGAAAGCAGAGGGTCTCGACGGACCAGAAGCTGGCTTTGGGGACGAGGAACATCACTTCTCTGGGGGGGAAGGAGCCGGAGCTTGTGCGGGAGGTGGAGCGTTACCAGTTGGATCTGGTGGGGCTCACCTCTACGCACAGCGTCGACTCTGGAACCTTACTTCTGGATAAGGGTTAGACTCTATTCTTCTCCGGAGTTGCCCAAGGTGTGAGGCGCCGAGCAGGTGTGGGGATACTCACAAGCCCCTGGTTGAGTGCCGCTTTGTTGGAATTTACCCCAGTGGATGAGAGGGTCGCCTCCCTACGCCTGCGGGTCATGGGGGGGAAAACTCTGACTGTTGTGTGTGCTTATGCACCAAACAGCAGTTCAGAGTATTCGGCCTTCTTGGAGACCCTGAAAGAAGTCCTGTATGGGGCTCCTGAAGGGGACTTCTTAGTCTTGCTGGGAGACTTCAACGCACACGTTGGCAATGATGGAGACACTTGGAGGGGCGTGATTGGGAGGAACGACCCCCCTGATCTGAACCGGAGTGGTGGTTTGTTACTGGACTTCTGTGCTAGTCATGGATTGGCCATAACAAACACCATGTTCGAACATAAGGATGCTCATAAGTGTACGTGGTACCAGAGCACCCTAGGCAGAAGGTCCATGATCGATTTTGTAATCGTATCATCGGACCTGAGGCCGCATGTTTTGGACACTCGGGTGAAGAGAGGGGCGGAGTTGTCAACTGATTACCATCTGGTGGTGAGTTGGGTCGAGTGGAAGGGGAAGCCTCTGGACAGACCTGGTAAGCCCAAACGTGTAGTGCGGGTGAACTGGGAACGTCTGGAGGAACCAGCTATTTACTCTCGCAAGGATCCTGGAGGGGTCCTGGGAGTACGCTCATCCGGTCTACATCTGCTTTGTGGATTTGGAGAAGGCGTATGACCGGGTTCCCAGGGAGATACTGTGGGAGGTGCTGTGGGAGTATGAAGTGAGGGGGTCTCTACTCAGGGCCATCCAATCTCTATACATGTCAAGATCCTTGTGTTGTGTGTTTTATTTTGAAATGTTTTCCCCTCTTCTGTCATGTTAAGCTTCACTTCCTGTCTGCGTTTCCCTCCTGTGCCTGATTGTGTCATTGTGTTCACCTGTTGCCCCTGTGTTTCTCCTCCCCCTTCCAGCTGTCTCTTGTCTTGTGATTAGCCTTGTGTATTTAGTCCCTGTTGCCCTTTTGTCTGTTGTTCGGTCGTCATCATTTCTTCCCTGATCTTGTCCAAGATTCCTGCCTGTTCCTGTCGCCCTTCATGTCTGAAGCTAAGTGTTTTTCATGTCCTGTGTTACCCTTGCTTTGTGTTTTCATCAACAGCTTTTGAATAAAGCTCACTTTTTGTTTTTGACCCTTACCTGCCTCCCCTTGATTTACTGCACTTGGGTCCTGTTTCCCCAACCCTGACAGAGCAACCGAACCACCGATGGACCCAGCAGCACTTCTTGAGGATGCTCTTGTGGAATTTTCCTACCACATTTTATGTATTTATGGAGAGTGGAGGAGAGCAGGTTCTAAAGAGGCTCAGGATGCAGCTCTCCTTCATGCACGCCGGGAATTGGCAGATAAGCATTGGTTCAAGAGCTCACTGCCGGACTGTTTAAGGAAATTGTCACTTCCCCAGAAAGCCTGCACCCTGTCCTTAAACCTCTTGTCACAGCAGTGACGCTTCCTGTAGCCAAGCCTCCTGCAGCCATGCCTTCTGCAGCCAAGTCCTGTGTTCCCTTTGCTTCGTGTTTTCGTCAACAGCTTTTGAATAAAGCTCGCTTTTTGTTTGGACCCTTACCTGCCTCCCCTTGATTTACTTCAGTTGGGTCCTGTTTCCCCAACCCTAACAGTACTGCCAAAGCGAGAGCTGTGTCCGTGTTCTCGGTAGCACGTCGGACCAATTTCCGGTGAGGGTTGGCCTCCGCCAGGGCTGTGCTTTGTCACCAATCCTGTTTTTGATATTCATGGACAGGATTTCGAGGCGTAGTCGTGGGGGAGGGGGTCTGCAGTTCGGTGGGCTAAGGATTGCACCACTGCTTTTTGCAGATGATGTGGTCCTAATGGCTTCATCGGTCTGTGACCTTCAGCACTCACTGGATCGGTTCGTGGCCGAGTGTGAAGCGGCGGGGATGAGGATCACCACCTCCAAATCTGAGGCCATGGTTCTCAGCAGGAAACCGATGGACTGTCCACTCCAGGTAGGGAATGAGGCCTTACCCCAAGTGAAGGAGTTTGGGGTCTTGTTCTTGAGTGAGGGAACCATGAAGCGTGAGATGGGCCGGAGAATCGGAGCAGCGGGAGCGGTACTGCTGTCGCTTATGGCAACGTTGTGACGAAAAGAGAGCTGAGCCAGAAGGCAAAGTCTACTGTCTACTGGGCCATTTTCGTTCCTACCCTCATCTATGGTCATGAAGGATGGGTCATGACCGAAAGAACGAGATCGCGGATAAAAGCAGCCGAAATGGGATTTCTCCGCTGAGTGGCTGGCATCTCCCTTAGGGATAAGGTGAGAAGTTCAGTCATCCGGGAGGGACTCGGAGTAGAACCGCTGCTCCTTCGCGTTGAAAGAGCCAGTTGAGGTGGTTCTGGCACCTAGTGAGGATGCCACCTGGGCGCCTCCCTAGGAGGTGTTCCAGGCACGTCCAGCTGGGAAGAGACCGAGGGGTAGACCTAGGACCAGGTGAAGGATTATATCTCTTCGCTGGCCTGGGAGCGCCTTGGAATCCCCCAGTCAGAGCTGTTGATGTGGCCAGGGAAAGAGAAATTAGGGGCTCTCTGCTGGAGCTGTTACCTCCGCGATGCTGACGGATAAGCGGGAGAAGATGGATGGATGGATGTGAACTAACAGAGGCGTCAGAGGGTGTTTGTGTATTAAAATGAAACAGGGACAGAGCTGGCTGCTATCAGACGATCCAGCTGTACCGGTGTTCCAGTTGAACTGGTGGCCGGTTTAACTGGTGGCGTTTGTTTTCCACCAGATGTTATGGTTGCCAGGTTCATCATTTTCACGTAACTTGTGTGTCTGAAGTGTGACCAGACGTAGAAAACCTCGGCATCACATCACCAGTTCATGTAAAATGCGCATGTCGAGATCACCTACAGACAACAGAAAATATGCTGTCCAAAAAATAAAAAGGAAAATAAACAGTATTCATACTCCAGCGACAGGATTCGAACCCGTACATTTGGGTAATATATATATCAACCATGAATGTTACTCATTACGCCACCGACCGGCTCAAACAATGCCCTGCTTGAACCATCTAAGTGTTGTCAACTCTTGTCAGCTGTTTACAATCACCGTTTGACATGGATGAAATAAACCCCACCATGTTAACTGGTGATATTCACAATATGACACAGGCAGACGCTGCCAACGCAAGCCTCAAAAACAAATGCAAAAGCCAACGGTTACGGACAAAACAAAAGCATGGCCATCTGAAATGATATTGCTTTGTTTTTTTGCCTAAAAAATGCATACAGTGACCATTACAAAGCACATATCAAACGCTGTGAAAGTAGCCGCTGTGAGATACGAACCCAGTCATGCTTTCAAAAGGTATTAATCCACTGCCTTACCGCTAATGACCTGAGCTACCGTTCAGACGTTGAAAGAACAGGTGAACATTTATTATTGACTATTTGCTTGTAGCTGTTCCCAACAATTGGGAAAAACAGTAACAATGACATTGAAATTGATCACTGGATGAAGTCAATTAGCAAATTAGGTGGCAAAGGATATATATATATATAGCTGTTTAGACACTTTTGACTTGTAGCGAGTTTGGTGATTCAAAGATAGAGAGACAGACAGAGACAGAAAGTTAGATATAGAGAGAGTGAGATAGACAGAGAAAGATAAAGAGAGATAGAGAGAGATAGAGAGTGAGCGTGAGAGTATGTTGTGTGGTGTGAGGTGAGGAGAGGTGAGTCGAGGAGAGGTGAGGTAAGTGAAGTTAAGAGTAGTGAAAGGTTTTTGAACTGGACCCACAATTGGTGAGGGAGGTAGAACACTTCCTGAGGCATAATGCCTATCCTGTGGGCTCCACATCCAAGGAGCGCAATAAAGAGAAGATGTGAGTATTACCTCATTAAGGGTAAGTGATAGGGATTGTCATTTCAAACTATACTTCACTCATTTAGATTTACTAATACGAAGGGCCAATCAGATGGGCTGCTTCACTACATATGCCATAGAAGGAAGCAGGGTCACTATCTCGCCAAAGTAGTCACCTCGCCAGAGGAGGCAAACCAGGTGTTTGTGGGTTTCCATGCTAGTGAGCATGGAGGCCATTGTGGCATGGAAAAAACGGTTGAGGCCATTGCCTCACGGTACTACTGGCCTGGGATGGAGAAGGACATAAGAAAATGGGTGAGCTTTATTTGAATTTGTAAGCGATCTCTGCATGACTTACTTTCACAACAATTATATGCATCTTCATATTCACTGTTGACTCCTTTGTTTAGATATCTGAGTGTCCCGAATGCCACGTCAGAAAGGATGTCTTGAAATTAAGAAGGCCTACATCCCAATTGAGGTGACTGAATAAAATGTTTTTTTTTTCGGCCAAGAGTGAGGACATACTTCCATATAACGTGCCCTCTTTCCTTAGATAAATGAGCTTGTGGGGAGGGATCTGGTGGGCAAACTGACCCCAACAGCAAAGGGCCACCAGTACATCTGCGTGATGATTGATTATTTTACGAAATGGACAGAGGCTTATCCACTGCAGAGTAAAAATGCTAATGAGGTCACTGAATGTATTCTAGACTTTTTTTACAAATTCGGTTCACCCAAAAGGATTTTGACCGACAATGGACAAGAATTTGTTAATCAGGTAAGCACACCTTTTCATGCCATCTGTGTCTTCATTCTCATGGGGTCTATATTCACGTTTCAACCTTTTCTGTCAGAGCAACTCTCAAATATGTGACAAACTGGGGATCAAAAGGAGTTTGTGCTCGCCCTACCATCCCCAGACGAATGGTTTGGTCGAGAAGATGAATGGGACTATTCAAAGTGTTTTTTTTATACACTTTCCAATCCTATAAGTGACTTAATAGTTGGGACAGCCACCTCCCTGCCACACTCTTTGCACTCCGACCCAAAAAGCAGCTGACTACAAGGTTCTCACCTTACTTTCTGATGTTTAGTCAGGAGGCCAGGTATCCCACTGAGGTTCCCGAAGAGTACGAGGTGTGTAGTAAAGTGCTCCATATATGTGTTGTGTGTATGAGATTATGAAGTTTGACTGCATGGATGCCCATCTGATGTGCTGAAATTGTGCCATGTGTATTCGTTGTTGCCACAGATAACTGATGAGCATTTGGAACACCTTGCTGGTCAGGAATCCCTGTCACCAGGTGTTCAAAACCTACCTGGGCAGGTTTCACTACTGCCCAGGAGAACACAGAAAAGGTAAGGGCAAAAGTGAAGCGGAAGAGGGAGGAGCAGGGCCATGATGGCTACTGCAAAGTTGGCGATAGTGTTGCGGCAAAATATAAGGCAGGAACAGCAAAAGGGCGGGAAGATGGAGTCGTCAATGCTTGGGCCGTTTATAATCGTCAGCATGGATGGAAAAAGTGCTGACATAATGTCAAAGAAGGGCAAGACCTTGCATAAAGTAAATATAGACCAACTCGGCAGATACAGTACATAGAGCCAACACCACGTGTGCCGCACAAATGGCAAACTGGTTCCCCATCCACAATTACTGACCCATCCCCACCTCAGTCCCCATTCCCACCTCAGTCCCCATCCCCACCTCAGTCCCCATTCCCACCTCAGTCCCCATTCCCACCTCAGTCCCCATCCCCACCTCAGTTCCCATTCCCACCTCAGTCCCCACCCCACCTCAGTCCCCATCCCCACCTCAGTTCCCATTCCCACCTCAGTCCCCACCCCCACCTCAGTCCCCATTCCCACCTCAGTCCAGCCATACATTTCCACAAGTACAAGAATTACAAGCAGACACTCTGGAAACTGGTAATTATGGACTTATTTTGTCGATTGATGATGTTGTCTAGTCATTTGCCAACATTTCTCACCACAGTGGTTCATAAAATTTGGACTGGGGAAAAGGAGGACATTTTGTGGAGCAAGATGGGCCCATATAAATTGTTCTCCCGAAACCTGCGGAAGCACCTTGGTCCTGGGACCCTTGTGGAAAGTGAGGTGAGCAAAAGTTTGGTGTTTGGAAATTGGCATTTCCCATATCGAACATTTCACATTAAATTTCATTACAGATCATAAATGCGTACCTCACCACAACGGTGAGGGATTTGAAAAGATCAGGCTAACGGGCATATTTAATAGACTCATTCCAAATGAGTGCCATTTGTCAAAGAGAATACAAAGGCCTGAGGAGGGTAAGTGATAATAAATGTAATCACACTGTGGACAATAAGGAGGTAGTCAGTGTCATTGCACTATGTTGCGTAATTGCAGGTGGACCCCATGGATTATGATGTCATGGTGGGAGCGGTTTGTGATGAGAACCACTGGACACATAACTCATGTTGATGTAATTGTTCCTTATATATCTGTTGCTGTTGTCTAGCCCATCTATCCGCAAGAGAAACACTCCCTCTATGTTGATCCATTTGGTGCTCAGTCTCAGGCACTGAAGAGATGCACAGAAGTCAGCAGGTATACGTGAGGGACACGGTGTGGGGAGGGTCCATTTATTTCGGGTGAGGGGCTAGTCACTTTGGGTGTTTAGTCATTCATGAGCCCTCTACTAAGGCTTTCATGAGGCAGCGTGGCCTTAACGTCTCCCGCTGGTCAAGTGAAAGCATCACGCACCCACTCTAGCAAGATGCTACAGCATGTGGCGTTATTGTGTGTAAAGTAAGCGAATGTGCCTTTCATCTTCCATCAATTCAGAGAAATGCATTACTGGAGTTGTTAAGCTTCCATGTATCCTCAAATTATTTCTTGTTAAAGTTGGCAGACATGATTTTAAAACAGAAACTGGCTGGTCCCTTTGATGAACAGGGGATCAGCCATCTGGGAATGTACATAGCCCAACAGCTCATCGAGGAAATGGGTTGGTTTCTAATTTGTTTTAAGTTGTTATGCAAGTGCTATTTATTCCAGCCAATAACATGGCTATCTGTAATCAGATGATTTGTCGGAGCTATGTCGGGTGTGTGGCGAGCATGACACCCATAAAGAATGGATCAGGCAAGTTTGGAGCACTTAAGTTGATTACTGTAATGTTTTTATTATACAACTGTCCTAAAGCATATCTTTGTTTTTGCCCTTTTCTTCCAGACGTAGTGCACACTTTGTAAAAGCTGGCATCACAGCCTTTGTGTGGGGGAACCACCTGTGGACAAAGATTACTGTCCTGCCTGTATTTGACGGCCCAAAAATAAATAAAGTCCCCTGCCGAACCATGCCTCTATTCATCCAGTGATGAATGTGTAGCCAATTATGACAGTTTTTCTCAATTGGGAACAGCTACAAGCAAATTTTCAATAATAAATATTCACCTGGTTGTTTCAACGTCTGAACGGTATATTATAAACGGTAGAGCAGTAGATTAATACCTTTTGAAAGCATGACTGGGTTCATATCTCACAGTGGCTATTTTCACAGCGTTTGATATGTACTTTGTAATGGTCACTATATGCACTTTTTAGGCAAAAAAACAAAGCAATATCCTTTAAAGTGGCCATGCTTTTGTTTTGTCCGTAACCGTTGGCTTTTGCATTTGTTTTTGAGGCTAAAAAACGAGAATGAGACCTTAATGCGCAAGGAAAAGACGCAAAGGAGTGACGCAGTTAAGAGAACTGAGAAGTACCCATATAGTGTGACTCCCCTCAGTGTTTTAAACTGCTTGTGCGCTACATTTTGTAACCCACTTAGGAGAATACATGTACATTTGCGGCAGTGGTTCAGTCTGTAGGGACTTGGACTTAAGTCCCAAAGGTCGCCAGTTCGCGTCCCAATCAGGACCAAGTAAATATAACTGTGTGTGTTGTATATAACTTTGTTTGTATGAAGACTGTAATGACCACAAATGAAAGTACACACACAATACATAAATATTGTGAAGCCATTATTATGGGTTTAAACTAAAATAAATGTTAACACATGCAATGCGTGGTGAGGGACTGATGGTAAGACCCTCCGCCTGATTCAGATGCGGCCTGATAATGCCAACATGTTCACAGGCAGGAGGCAAAGTGCCCAAAAAGCATGGGAGTAATATCTCTCAAGTTGTGAGTTAAATGAATTGTAACTGTTTTCAGCTAATCACTTGCATGGGTGTATACATGTTGCTCAGGGAAATACTTAAGAAGATGGGACTGCAGGGGGTTGCCCATCCCCTTCCCAATTTAAAACGCAAGTATAAGGTGTGGTTAAAATGTACGCTTAATCACTCAACACAGTATATATACACACTTGTTTAATATAATTTCAGAGCCTGTTAATACTTAATTTCTTTAAGGAGCTCAGGTCCCCAGCCACTGGGACACACCAGGGAGAGGCCACAGCAGCCACATGCATTAGGGGAGAGGCCATCTATTGAGCCTTCCACCCTCTTAGACTCATGCGATGGGGGAAATCCGGCACCTGTGGCTGCTGTGGCCTCAGATGGATCAACTTCTGTGGCTGCTGCTGTCCAGGAGGAGGCCCAGCCTGGCTCGAGCAGCAGTGTTCAAGATGACGTTTGTCCACCCCCACAAAAAACCGAGAGGAGAATGACCTACCTGAATTTATCAAGGCAGAGGCTGCCAGGGAAGGGGAGGGGTTTCAGGCCTCTCAACAGGCAAATGAAGAAGAAGCCATCTTCACTTTCAGATGAGAAAATGTGAAAACTAAATGTTTAAAAGTGTCAAACAATGCCAGAGTGAAGGATGTTTACACAACGGTTTCACAATTTAAGGAAAAGTAACAAACCTAGGGTTGGAAAACAAACGGTAACATGAACCACTCTGGTATCATGGTTGGTCTTAAAAAGTCGAGAACAAAAATCAGCAGAATGGTTATTCCTCAGTCAACCTCTTGCCTTTGTACCCTTTTCCACCAATTATCTGCACACTGAAATACTTGAATGTCCATTCAAAACACTGGAATATAATTTAGATTTCACATCAAATAATACAATTTCAGTTGTTATTTCTCATCTTAGATCAATTTTCTGGCATCTTTCAAGTCTTTGGATAATGCATATATTATAAAAGTTGTCATGATTAATGATCTTAGAAGTCACTAAAACAAAGCTATTAAGAAATCCATTTCATAAATGGCTAGATCTATATAGATATATAACAATTATAGTATTATGTTGTGTTAAAATATTCAGTAGTTAAATTCACAGTCCTGAAAGTGGGTTTGAGGTGAAGGTAGGGATCTACAGGACACTCCTTTTCAGAGTAAAGGATTTTACATTTTATTATAATTATATTTTTATTAAAATGTACATTTTAGACATGGAACACAAAAGCAGCACTAACCATCATACATTAAATGCCTTGACTACCAAGAGAAAGATTCATTCATTTAAATAAATATTTCAAAACAAAATGGGTAGGTTCTGAAGGGTTTATTCAGTTAAGCACGATGACGGGATACAGCTGTGCAAAGTTTGAGTGGACGAAGATATCCCAATCATAATTTACAACTCTGTCCTCGTGTCTCTTTCTCGCGTCTCTCGCTTGCGTTTTACGAGGGCGGAGCTAAGATGCAAGGAAGAGAGGGAAAGGAGGAGGCATGATCATCAATGGGGATGAACCTCTAGTCTCCTAATTTCCCCCTCAAAGTGCACCAGATTGATTTTTAACTTCAAAATTAATCTTCCCGGGGGAGCATGCCCCTGGACCCCCCTACAGGATGTAAGGTCCACCCCCACTCAAAACATGTTCACATGAAAAAAGATACTAAATACATTTCCACATTTTCAATATCTGTTTTGGTGTCATGTGTTGCGTATCTAAATCTGAAGGAGTAGTAGTAGCAAATAATGTAGGAAGCTTCTCGTCAAGTTAACAGCATTTATTTGTACAATGATATGGTAAGTCTACAAAGGAAATCGGCCGAGGTCCCTTCCTATTTCACTGTTCAACAGTCCACATTTAAGTGCTCCCTGACTCACAGAGCCAAAGAAATAAGCCCCCTTCTCTTGTTTACAATCATGTTTTCTACCCTCCCGCTTGAAGGTGTGGTCTTCTCCCATTGGTTGGCGGGGGGTATCGGCCCCTTGTCGGTGTAATAGTTGGTCCACGCCTCTTAACGCATTGCTGCTCCAATCGGATCTTCAGTCGCCCTCTGAGAGAGAGGCGTAACCAAACAACACATTGCGCAACACTTCTTTAGCTGGGCAAGTTACATAATCAAGCACATAGTAACATTTGATGTATTGATTATTCTCACACATGCCACAACCATGAGCAAATCCTAGTTGCGCTGCGTTACTACACGCCTGACCATAATGATTGCAATTTATGAAAATGCAATGTGAAATATTTTACATCTATATACATGTTACAAGCTGGCTCTTTCTTGCAACACAAAAAAAGTAAGTGTCAACAAAAGTTGCCAAAACACAAATGTATTTACAAATGCAAACTTATTTGGTCACAAACTGAGGCGGGCTGGTGTGGTGCACGGAGCATGGCAGCCAAGAGAGAGTGGGACCATTCCGCCGCCCTCTTAAATAGGCTGGAACCAGGTGCCACAGCTGGGTCTCATCTCTCCTGATTACAGGACCTGACTCCGCCTCCAAACTCTCTGCAAGAACCACTCAAAGTCACACAGCTCCATATAAGGACGTCCCATAAAGACCCTGGTCTTCCAAATGTGAATAGTAGTTTACTGTCCATAATTAACTGAACTTATACTTATGTAGAGAATATGAAACAATGAACATAGCTTACCCAGGTGTTAATGTTACCTGATTCGACCAATGCCCAATTTCCATATTTACCACTTCCACTCAGCAATTTAAGAACAAGCTTTGACATTTGAAAGTCGCTCTCCTCACTTTTCTTCCCCAATTCAAAGAACTGGATTCGGGCCTGCTCAGGTTCACTGTCGGTGTGAAACACATATTCTGGAACAGTGATGGGTGTAACCAGGAGGGGGGGCATGGTCGAGGATCTCATTATTTTGAACTTTAGTGCTGTATGAGGCCCAAAAGCAACTGCTCCTGTATCTGTATCAGATGACCACATTGATGTCACCAAAGTAGATGATAAAATGGAAAGTACTAGAAATAGAACCGTCTTTGTATTGGTAAAATTAAACTGGAAATGACTTACATCTTAAATAATTAATATATTGCCATGTTAAACCAACATTGCTCTGCAGTATCCTTCAAACCCTGATTTGTATTGGTCGGGCGTAATAGACTAGCATAAAATATAATGACCAAAAGTTTGTTGTAAATCCCACGGTAAAGAATTAAATCATCACCACATTCAGTTTTATAATGACTGATCATAACTCAGCGTTATAAATGTGTTAAAATAGATGTAGTGGAGTGAAAAACACCATCACCAAAACAGCTCGACAGCGTCTCTCCTTCCTACGCAGGCTGCCGAGGTTCAACATAGACTCCAGGATACTCTGCAACTTCTACAGGTTCACCATAGAGAGCATCCTGACCTTCTACAGGTGCACCATAGAGAGCATCCTTACCTTCTACAGGTGCACCATAGAGAGCATCCTGACCCTCTACATGTGCACCATAGAGAGCATCCTGACCCTCTACAGGTGCACCATAGAGAGCATCCTGAACCTCTTTAGGTGCACCATAGAGAGCATCCTGACCCTCTACAGGTGCACCATAGAGAGCATCCTGACTGGCTGCATCACGGCCTGGTATGGCAGTTGCACCGCCCTCAGCCGTAAGATTCTACAGAGGGTGGTGAAAACTGCTCAGCACATCACCAGGATGGAGCTGCCATCCATGGAGGACCTCTTCTCCCAGCGGCTCAGGAAGAAAGCCCACAGGATTATCAAAGACCCCGAGCAACAAGCTGTTCTGTGTGCTGCCGTCTGACAGGCAGTGCCGCAGCATCAGGACCAACACCACCAGACTCAGAGACAGTTTCATTCCATAAGACTGCTAAACGCCTGAGCTCTGTGAAGGGCCTCCATAAAGTGTTCATCAGTTGTCAATTTATTTATCAAAATAGTTTTCACTGTATAAACATTATTTAATGTCATCTTTCTGTATAATATTGAATTAAACATTCTGTTCTTTTATATATCATATTCTTTTTACCTATATATAGACTTTTACGTGCACTATTTTTTATTTTTGGATTTATTTTATTGTTTTATGTCATAACTGTTGCATTGTTGGAAGAGCTTGGGACTGAACATTTCCATTTCTACACTGTAGCTTATGTGCATGGGACATTAAAACCTTTGAAATAGTATGATATTTGCCTCTCAATGTTGAGGAGTAGAAGTATACAGTACCAAGAAGTGAAAATACACTACTGTACTGTCCTGTCAAATACTGTCAAATAAGTATTTACAATACTTGAATAAATATACTTAGGTTTTTTCCACAACTGGTTAAACCTGCGATCAAACACTGGTTTGTCTGTATTCATAAGGAACAACATGAGTTAATATGTTGCACATGTTATTTGTGTCGGCATTACACAACGCAGGGGGGACTGATGGTGGTTGAACTTAAGACTTTTATTTGGGAAGATATACAGTATTTGCTCAAACCATACTTACCAATATCAACAAACGCTACAATAAAATACTGATTAAATAACATGACAAGTTAAAAATGTCCATTTCAGTAAAAATACATTTAAAGAAACAAAGCATGTTGTACAGCAGTGAAGAGTAAAGCTCAAGCTGTCTCCCCCTGAGGAAGCTCAGTGTATACATGAGTCACCAGCCACAGGAGACCTCCGGGACAGCAAACAACACACCTTGGGCCAGCACGTCCCTACATTCACAGTTTTTTCTTCAAGTTTGATGATGAGATTTGAATCATAGAAATCATCAATGACAAAGCAAGAAAAGATGATGAGAGGCTCCACCTGAGGCTCACTCTGACATCTGCTCTATCGAAATCAGTCGGATGTCCCACATTCGCAATTTGGATTTTTGGTTGATTCCAAACCAACAAAGTCTTGGCTTTCAGAAAATCAAACTTGTATTGTGATATTCGGACGATAAATACTTTTTTGAAGCTTAAAAAAACAGGGTGTCCACTTCAGCTAGACTGTCTCCTCTCGCTCTGATCAGCCTCCCTGAAATATTAAATGACAGGCAGTAACACGACAGGGGGTTGTCCTCTGATCTTAAATAAAAATAAAGTCTTGGCTTTTCAGAATATTAAAAAATTATAGCCAAATTCAGATGATACGGCATCGATGATTGTAAAAGTATCGGACTGAACATTAGGCAGCACAACAGGCGGGGTGTGTTTTGTGTTTCATTCCTCACGACATACACCCACACACACACACACACACACACACACACACACACTCAAGCACATTTTCACACTCACAAAAACACACTCACCAACTTTCGTCCACACTTTCCCTAATCCGATAAAAAATAAACATCCTGGTCCTCGATGCTACTAGCTGAAAATGAGTTAGCCCATGGATGAATCTCTGTGATCTATCCACTCTCTGTTGAACTTTATGAGAGCCTGCTGACAAGCTTTGTGGACAAATAAAGATTTCAGAATCAAAGCTTAACCAGAGGTGGTCCTAGGGGGAGGCCAAGGATACCATGGCCCCAAAATATTAAGCGTTGTGCCCCCTCTTGAAATAACTAATGCTAAAATGTTGTCTGCCTTTTTCTCAGAATCCTCTCTTGGTAACAGTGTATAAAATCCCAAATGTGTTTTGGGGTCGATGCGACTGATTCTGATAGAGCAGCTCTCATATTGGTATGCTGAGAGGCCTGTATCCCCCACTGATGCACACATAAACAGGCAGGGATGATGGAGGAGAGATGTAGTTGCAGGGTACCCCCAGCCCACTACTGGAAACCAGCTGCTCAGGTCAGGAATCACACTGGGCATGGGCATCGCGGTGACACGGTAATGACAGCAGCTACCTGTAAAACACAAGCGGAGCAGACAACAGGCATCAATCACCCAGCATTCACATCCCCTCATGCATTCTCAGCGTACACTGGGAAAAAATGCTGATCCAAAATCAAGTAAAAGAAAAACAAAAACAAGATGTTTTCACTTGTAATAATTTTAAAAGTCTGCCAATAGAACAAGTGAAACATTTCTTGAAATATAATAGTATATTCAGATAAATTAGTTCTTTTGAACTATATTTTATTATATTTTTGGTGATTTCCATTTAATATGTGTTTTCTAAAATCGAGTAAGATTTCTGAATTGAAACAAGAGGATCCATCTTTTACAAATACCAAAGCAGCTTAAAAAAACATGTTTCATCTGAGAAACAACTCTAAATAAGATGTTTTCAAGAGTCTCCGATTTAACAAAATACTTAAGATTGCATTGTCTAAAAACAAGCCCCTATACCTCAGTGCATTGTTACTTCTCAAGTTATTATCTCTTATATATAGAGATACATATTCTGACTAGATATAAGACAGTTATACATAGCAAACTTTAGAGTTTTGCAGTGTGCCTTTACAAAGCACACGGAGGATGCAGAACTCTCACAGGAGCAGCCGCCCCAGGCTTGTTATTCCTGTTCATTTGAGAATTATTAATTGGTAAGAAACCAATTTGTACTTTTTATTCTAAAAGTGTCACAGGTTGTGGGATGTAATTTATGACTGGTGGTCAATGGCAGAGTTTTAATTAAGTCGAGGCCACAGTTCACAGTGCTGGATATAGAAGTGGTTCATTAATCACCAACCAGCAGACCAGGCTACATGAAAGGCCACAGCGCATCATTTGTATCTGAATTAGTTAACAGTTGGCAAACAGGAAACGTGTAAGTGAATTTTGCCCTGCGACCAAAAGATTCTGAGGTTCAGTTGATGGACAGAAATGGATAAATCTAATCAATACGTGGATATATAATACATGTAAGAATTCCTACTCTTTATATTAAGATCTATATTGTAAGTTGTGACATATGTGTACTTTCAAATGTCCAAATATTCGGCCCTTGTTAACAATAAACGGAAATTCTTGGGATGAAAAATGTACTGTATTTAAAAGGCTTGAGCTCAGTTTTAAAGTCAATGGAAGAGATTGAAAGGAAAACTACAGATGAACTGCACAAATTAACAATAAAAGCAGGCTAGTTAAACCGATAACCAGGAACACTAGAGCCTACTTTATGCTGAGTAAGCTCAGTATATGGTTGAGAATACCAGTGAAAATATAGCTGATACAGAAAATGATTGAGCTAGGTGCAAAATGTTGTGATCATTCAAAAAAAGTTCAAGTTTGGATCCTGGACATTGAAAAACAGTAGTGTAATCAAACTAAAAATAAGTATTTTAAAAGGAACAGGACTTATTAATAACACCAAAAGGACAAAATAACCCAAACCCTAAGAAGGGAAGTGGATACAAGGTATGCCTGCCTTTGTCATGGTTAAAACAGTTTGCCATCTCGGTTATGGAACCTTCGTTGTTAGTGTTTTATGACGTTCATCTACACATTAGTGTACATATTGCATTATATGTTTTTTCCGCAAGACCTGATTAGTTGATGTTTGTATTTGCTGTTTGAAATCTTACAAACATTTGTACTTCTCCAGATTCTTACATTTTTTAAAATTTCTCGGCAAAATAGTAGCATATTGAGAGAAAATACTCATGGCAAAAACAGCTGTGTATAAATAGATATCGATAGTTAGCTTGTGTGGGATATTATTGAATTATTATTGCTTGCTCATAAATACCTGTGTATGTATAAATGCTACCAAAGACGGTTTCAAACTATGAAGAGAAGTGAGCTTCATGACAGAGTTAATGGTGAGCTAAACATTAGAAAGGAACTGCATTCTGCTATATTATTCACAGTGAACATTAACTTCACATTCCATATTGTGGGAGCCGGAAGAGAGGCCCGAGAGAGGGACAGAAGGAGATAGTGGTGCCAGGCACCTTTTACTGCACGTGACAGGAGAGTGATATTAGAGTAGAGAAGGATTAGATGATAGGCTGGACACCCGGAACTCATGAAGCCAAGAGGCGAGGACCAGAAACCAACACGCACCACACTCAAATATACACATATAACTTATAATAAAGTAACTTCATCAAAGAGTATTACTATGGTGTTATGTCAAATGTTGAGGCTCTGGGTGGAAATAAAACCCAGGGACCTCAATATTGAGTATGTGTATATCTATCACAACTGGAAATAAATCAGCTTTATTATAACCTCACTACTTCATTAGGACTCCTTGCCTCGTAGAGACATTGCAGATCACAACACTTGATAATGGAGCAATAAGCAAACACACTATATTTCTGAAGAAATTCCAATGAATGCTTCTGGATGTCAAAATGTGAATTTGAATTTCTCTTTTGCTCTAATCTAACACTACATCACTATAGTCAAGGCAAAATTGGGACCTTCAGCAGCTGTAAGGTGGATAACTGCATCCTAAACTGATGTCACTGATTGGTTATGTAGCGAGAGAAAGAGAAACAATAGCAAAAGACTTGAACCGTGTGGGTCTGTGTGTTGGTTTACTTCAAGAGTGTGGAATTTAGATTGGACTGGGCCAAGCTAAGCCAACATTTAAGGTGCCCATTAACAAGCAAGTTACTGTGTTCTTGGCATAAATACAGCAAATATGACTTACTATTAGTGCTGTCAAAGTTAACGCGTTGATTTTGGCGATTCATTTTAAGCATTTGATGAATTAAAAAAATGTAACGCAATTAACGTGGTTTTGTTTACTTCCGGTGGCGGCTGAACCTTTGGTCACGTGCGCGGGCAAACTGCGCAAACATCTATCCTAACTAAAGGAGAGTCTATGGCGGAAAGATGGATAACGACGGACTTTTAGGGGGAAAGTTTCATTTTAAAAAGTTGCCCGACGGCTCGTTGGACAAAACCAAGGCAATTTGCACAGTTTGCAAAGCCGAATTTAATTACCACAGAAGTAACACGTCTTTAGCTATCACTTCAAAGCAGAACACCCTGCTGAAATTACCTCCACGGGACCTCGCCAGTCTACACTACAGGAGTGTGGCACTCGTGTGCGAATAACAAAACCTGTAACTGAAAAGTTAACAACTCCTTGGTTACTTGGATAGTTAAAAACTGCTGCCCAGTTAGCACAGTAGAGGATGATGGACTGAGAGAAGTAATTCGTGTTGCATCGGGAGATACCTCTTATAATTTATGGTGGTCAAAGAGAGAGGGAGCACATGCCAGGCTGGCACCCATTGCATGCAAGTACCTGTCAACCCCTGCAACCACAGTGCCTTGTGAGAGGTTGTTCTCACTCTCAGGCCACATCATTCAAAAGTAGCGAGCTTCTTTGTCCCCTGATAACGTAAACAAACTGGTCTGCCTCAGTAACTGGCTGAATGTAAAGAAGGATTAAGTAAATTATGTCTATGGAGGGAAAAATGTTCAATGTTCTGAGTTATTGTTTGTATGCACTGTGCATATGTGCACCTTAAGCCATTAAAATGGCCTGTGAATTTAAATATACTTTCTCTGTGTTTATTCTACATTCATTTGATGATTGATTTTACATAAATATATATTCATTATAAGCTTCAGTCTTAAGTAGAAAAATGGAATTAATTTATTGATAGATTAATCGCGATTAATTACAGAAATGTGTGCGATTAATTAGTTAATTTTTTTTAATCGATTGACAGCCCTACTATCATAAAGCTTTGGATGCCCACAGACAGTTGTTTCACGGACTCTACTGGTAGCAATGACAGGAGGCGAATTAGAACAATCAAATACCTACAGTGTGCAGCAAATTCATTTCTCGGTCATTGTGACATTTTTATTTCCGTCTGTTGTGTGCATTAACTATGCATACATACATTTCCCATGCAATTTGAGTGAAAATGCCAAGACAAAAACACAAACAGACACACACGCACCCACAAGAGGGGGGCTATCCCTCTGTTCTTTGGTTATTAAGAACACAAAAACACATGGTGTGAATGTGAACTCCTGATTATGGGAAAATGTGGTTGTTAAATGGTGGACTGTCACAAGGTGTCAAATACTAAAGTACTTCCGTCATAAAAATGTGCTCACAGTTTCTTTAACTTTGTGAGCAGCAGCATGTCTTCTCCATGTAAAATAAACAATATTTTTTCTTTATTAGTTTTGAAAAATCATGCTGCATGTCTCCATACTTTTAATCAGATTTACTCACACACACACACATACAGAACATAGTCCATTTAGTGATAAAATAATGTCATTAATTGACAGAGCAGGAGAGCTGCATGCAAAAGCAGACACCCAGAACATTACAATATGTTTATTTATGTAATGGTGATTTTCCTTTTTTATGACATTTTATTTAGACACTGGCAATAAAAGTTATTTCCCTGATTTAATTGAATAGATAGAAAATTAATGTGTGTCTCCAAGAGCAGCGGTCCCCAAACGTTTTAGCGCTACGGACCAGTTTCATGTAAGACTGTATTTTCACGGACCGGCCTTCAAAGTAAAGGGGGATACTGGGATGTAGTGCTGCCGGAGTGCTAACATGTGTTGCAACCATAAGGCGCCACTTATGGCTGCGTCCTTACTTGAAAGTAGTTTCACTTTCGAGCAGAACCGGCACCGCTTGTGAAGTGACGAGAAACACCCAATCACAGCCGGGATATGTCTTTCCTGTCTTCCGTAAACATCAGGCTTCGGTCTACATTTCGTGAGCGCCGCTGCTAAATTATCACTATATTCAAAATATCTTCTTGAAACGAGCACCGACAAACACAGACCAACAAACACACGGAGCTCAGCAGAGAGAACACATTTGTCCACACAGACAGACGTATCACGTGAATGAGACGAGCGTCTTGATTTATGGTATTGACTTGTTGACGTGTCAAAAGACACACATGGATGTATCCGGTCATTTTTCAAAATAAAACATCTTTCAGACTGATAATCCCCTAAATATGTTTTTATTCAATGTTTCTGTGCGGACTCGGGGTTGGGGACCGCTGTCCTAGAGTTTTTCCAAAGACTGCAAGGGTTTACATTATGGATCACAACGGCAAGAAAAAGACTACAACAATGTGAAAAAACAAACTGACACAAATCTACTTTCATTCACTTCATGGGCAGCTATCATCTCCGGAGACGTTTGGGGATATTTAGCAAATAAAACCCCCCTGTCAGACTGAGAGGGGATCACTGGGCGTGACACGGGAGAGGGGAGCGTGAGGGGAGGGAAAATGGAGTGGAAGAGAGATGAGAAGACTATGGAGTCTGACAGGAGAGTGAACATGACTACACTGCAGAGCCTGTCCATGAAAAGACCCGAGGCGTCCGTCAGATCGCTGATTTTGTGCCCCTCTGCACATCGCTTCAATCCTGACCAACTGGAAGGATGCCAGTTTAGGATGACGGGAGGTAGATAAAGCAGATTAATGTCAACGTAGGTGTGTGTGTGTGTGTGTGTGTGTGTGTTTGTGTTCCTGTGTGTGTGTTCCTGTGTTGGGGGGAGTTGTAAAGATAGTTCTGTGTAGAGGTCATGTAGAGACCGCGCCCAGTCAGAGTGCTGCCAGTCACGGCCACATCAGAGCTCTGCCCCCACACAGAGCCCCCCCTTCTGCTTCTGGAAGATACATAACAACACACACACACACACACTTGATGACTACATTCCTTTCTTCGACCATGTGAACAATCACCTCTACTTCCTTTTTGCTGTGACCTTTACCTTAGTGTTGGAGACTAATCCAGTGTTTTACAGTTTATTTGCATCATTTTGGATGTCATTTTTATTGGTTACTCCCAACAGTACCTGCTGTACCTTAATACATTTGAGCAGTCACTATCCCTAGTTTGATAATTTCGTGGCATATTTGCAGCTGGATGACCACCTCTTACTGATTTGAATTTCCCCAAATCTCAAATGTTCCTTCCAAAATATTTTTTATTTGAAACCTAATTACTGCATGTCATGCATTTCCCTGAAGGAGCACTATTCTGCTCTTCTTCAGGTTGATATTAGTATTTTGTGTATCTACTACGACATGCTTTAATGTTGAAAAAGTGCTTTATGTTTTCTTACTACCAAACTGTGTTTTTTCTTGCCAAATTAATTCACCCCAAAGTTGCAAAACACTTAACTATTTGGACTAAATCGTAATAATTGAATGTCATAACTACCACCACCCAGATGCCCCATCATAGACACCGGTTGTCCGCTGCTGTTTCTTGGTTTCCTTGCGTCTGTATTGATAAAGAGCTGATCAGATTTTAGTTTTGTTTTGTCTCTGTCACTGTTTTATTATCCATCCATGAACAGCTTTGTCTTCGCAATGTCTACAGCAACCTCAACAAAAAAGTTCTCACATCATGAAATATACTTTTTTTTATTACGGCTTGTAGGGCACTGAGTAATGGTTGTGCCCCAAAGCTTTTATACAGGGATTTTTTGATTAGATTAAATATAAATTAAATTTATGTCGTTCCAGAGAGCTTGAACAAAAAATGTGTTTTGTTTTGCATAATATGTATTTTGTTTGTCTTTTCATGTAACAACAAGACCTGTAACAGAACTGAATGAATGGTGAATTATGCATCTCAAACAGGTCTCCCTCGACCTGTGGATGGATATCTGTTTTGCATTTTTGTTTTTTACAGCTTGATTAGAGTCAGGAGGAAAACATGTCCACAAAAGCCAAGTTTATCTTTTGCCTACACTCTTTTGTTTGGGCATCTCCAGGGCGTTAATGTTACTCTTACTAATGAATGAAGCGAGGTCAGATAACATACAATAATTTGTTCTTCCATTATTTCGGATAATTTGGTGTACTAATTAGCTGCTTATTTATCCATAATTGCAGAATCAATTTGCTTCAGTCAGTCGTACCATTACAAGAGAGGATCTTTAGTTATATCTAAACTGTGTTAAAATAAATGTTCTGTACGATACTCATTATGCACTCAAAATATTGCATTGCTAGAATCCATTTTGAAAAACACAGAACCCACACAGTTTCCTCTAAATGAACAGTTAAAGTGCAATGTGCACCAACATTCTGAGGCTGGAGTTACCTGCAGCCCCTCCATAAAAGGAACTTTAAATAATTTAAAGGAGTTTTCCCTTAAATAATTGAGAAATAAATGTAACATTTGAGTTTGTCTATTTAAATAAATAGTATGTAAACACTAATAAACTGTCAATAGCACTGTACTGTATAAAAAGATACTCTGTGAAGTGTTTGCACACGGAGCAGAGAAACGACTGTGTAACTGTATGAATATTACTCTTTGGCCTTTTCTGTCAGGGTTGGGGAAACAGGACCCAAGTGCAGTAAATCAAGGGGAAGCAGGTAAGGGTCAAAAACAAAAAGCGAGCTTTATTCAAAAGCTGTTGATGAAAACAAGAAGCAAGGGGAACACAGGACATGAAAAACACTTCAGACATGAAGGGCGACAGGAACAGGCAGGAATCTTGGACAAGATCAGGGAAGAAATGACGACGACCGAACAACAGACAAAAGGGAAACAGGGACTAAATACACATGGGTAATCACAAGACGGGAAACAGCTGGAAGGGGAGGAGAAACACAGGGGCAACAGGTGAACACAATGACACAATCAGGCACAGGAGGGAAACGGAGACAGGAAGTGAAGCTTAACATGACACAAGAGGGGAAACATTTCAAAATAAAACACAACACAAGGACATGACAGATACGAAACACAGATCATGACATATTCTGTAAATATTTAATGTACAGTTGAAATGTCTTTTATTTGCAGATGGTGTCATGTTTGTAACTTTTGTGTGTAAATTTACTTTGCTATCCTAGCTAATAGGATAACTTTTAAGTAACCCTTTATTTTGAAAGTGTCAATCTTTAAGATAGCTAAGCCATGTTCTTAAGTTAACCCTTAATATTTCATTAAAAGACATATTGTTTAAGACTGAACCATTGAAATGTTCTTAAGCTATGATTTAGAAGGAAATGCAGAAAATAAAGTCCCCCCCCCTACTCCTCTAGTATTTGTATCGACTTGTTAAGATGTTCATTTTATCCATCCATTTGCTGTGAATATAGGTATACATATGCTTATAAATAATAGTCTTGTTCAAGTACTTGTCATACAGAGGTTGCCATCTATGGTGTTTTACCCTTTAAATGATTGTTTATCTTGATTCTTCCGTTTACGAAAAACTAAACCCGAAGTTAAGTTAATGTACTGCCACACTGTTGTCCCTGATAACTTTATCCTGTTCAGATCCTATCTTTGATACACCTAATACCATCAGCTAACCCGGGGTATTCTCTCTAATGCTGCATTCTGCATACAGCACTACTATGACCAGTGTCATCTTTATTGCTAAGCCGAGCCAACCATGTTTCCATCCATCCATCTTCTACCGCTTATCCAGAGTCGGGTCTCGGGGAGAGCTGTTCTAGTAGAGAGCCCCAAACTTCCCTTTCCCTGGCAACATCAACTAGCTCTGACTGGGGGATTCAAAGGCGCTCCCAGACCAGCATGGAGATGTAATCACTCTACTTGGTTATGGGTCTGGCCCCTTTCAACGTGAAGGAGCAGCGGTTTTACTGAGAGTCCCTCCCGGAAGACTGAACTTCTCACTTTATCCCTAAGGGAGATGCCAACCACTGTCCGGAGGAAACCCATTCCAGCTACTTGTATACGCGATGTGGTTCTTTTGGTCATGACCCATCCTTTATGACCAGGTGAGGGAAGGAACGAAGATGGACCGGTCGATTGAGAGCTTTGCCTTCTGGCTCAGCCCCCTTTTTATCACAACGGTAAATCTCCCGCTGCTCCGGCCCATCTCACGCTCCATTGTTGCCTCAAGACCCCAAGATACTTGTGCTCCTTCCCTTAGGGTAAGGACTGATTGTTGTGAATTTATTTGTTAGGAAGAGAATTTATTTAGAACAGATGATTTAAAAGGAATAGTTAAAAGCAACATTTAATAAGTTAGTCAATTTAAGTAAGTGTTAAGAATAACAGTTCATGTTTCAGATATGGGATTAGATTAAAAAGGGACTTTAGGTCATTTAAGTTGGGATATACTTAGGAAATGGACTTGAAATGGACTTCATTACCCATGGGACATTGTGCGTGTTACGTCACATACGCAGTGTTGTAGGTCGTACAGCGGCCATTGTTTTATGTTGTTAAGGATGCTGACAATTCAAGCCAACCACTCGCTGTAAATATGTTAAGTTCTTTATTTTAGTAAACATCTGAAATGAACGGACGTCTCCCTTCGTTATTTTAGTAGCCATCAACATTAGTTCAGAACATTTTGGTGCCGAAACCCGGGAATTAGAACGAGATGGCTGACGACCCGGCTGAAGAGAGACCACTTGTAGCGGAGCAAGGAGAAAGGGCGAGAAGGAAACGTCGGACGATTCGTAGCTCCACTACGCGAGTGATCAACCAGATTGATGTTGAACTGCGAAAGGAAGACCAACAGAGGGATCTCAACCGTGTGCGGGAGATGTTAGCTGTATTGTCGACAAAGGAGGACACTTTGCGCGAGCTTGACAACATAGTGGAGGAACACACTTCACTGGAAGATGTGGAGGCGGAGATTGAACTCGCAGAAGATTACAGAGACCGCCTCATTGAGGTAAAGACGCGTGCTCACCGAGTGATCAGCGAGACTGTGAGTAACCCCCCGCCTACTCGGCAAAGTGATGCTAGTACTGCAAATAGACAGACAGTGAGACTGCCAAAATTACAAATTGACAAGTTCAACGGAGATGTAAGCTTATGGCAGGAATTTTGGAGCCAGTATGAGACTGCTATTCATAACAACAGTGCACTCTGCAAGAAAGAGAAGTTTACCTACCTGAAAACGTATCTTACTGGAACAGCTGCAAAGTCAGTAGCAGGGCTCACACTGACAGACAGTAATTATGATGCTGCAATCGAATTACTTCAAAAAAGATTTGGAAGGAAAGATCTCATTGTAAATGCACATATGTCAAAGCTACTGAATCTCACTCCTGTAAAGAGATCATCTGATGTCACTGCCTTAAGACAGCTGTATGATGAATGTGAAGTTCAAACCAGAAGCCTACAATCATTAGGAGTGGTATCAGACACCTATGGTGGAATGTTATGCCCAATATTGCTCCAGATGATGCCAGATGACATGGCTCTTGAATACAGCCGTCAAAGAGGTGACAATGATGAGTGGAAAGTGGACAATGTGCTTAAATTCCTCCAGACAGAGGTTCAGACCCGAGAGAGAACTGTACAGATGATGAAATCATTTAATCAGAGAGAAAGCCAGTTCACTAATAAATTCAGCAGCAAATCACATTCAGCTAGTGACATGAAAATAAAGAAACCAAATATGACATCTGCAGCTGCGCTACATATTACTGAACAGAAAGTCAACAATTGCTTGTTTTGTGATAGTGCTGAACACAAATCCGAGAAATGTCCAGACCACGATGTGCCAGCACGCAAAGAAAAACTGAAAAGGCTAGGCAGGTGCTTTGTGTGTCTGGGATCCAAACACATTGCTAAGTTTTGCAAGACGAAGGGTGTGTCATGTGCCACATGTGGTGGCAGGCATCATGCAGCCGTGTGTGAGAAAAATCTGGCACCCCCACCTGATGTGTCAACCAACACAGACACACTTGTAAGCTCAGTAATTCCTAAAACAGAGAACACAGTGCTGTTACAGACCACCAAGGCATGGGCCGTAGGGCCCACAAGCAGGAAGATGGTCCGCTGCCTGCTAGATGGAGGCAGTCAGGGGAGTTTTGTGCATGAGAATGTAGTGAAGGAGCTACAGCTACCTGTTACCAGACAAGGAACGCTTACTCTTCACACATTTGGCTCCTCTGCTCCAACAACGGTGAGTCGCAACATAGTGAAGCTCAGCTTGGAGAATGTGTGGGATAAGCAGCAGAGAATTGAAATAGAAGCTGTTGTGACCCCACAAGTGTGCACAGCACTGATGAGGGTTCCAGGTGAACACATACAGAAAGAGATGAAAAGAAGAGGTCTCCAATTAGCTGACTGTGATGGAGATTACAAACCAGAACTTTCTGTGCTAATTGGCTCTGATTATTACTGGCAGATAGTGTCTGGCCGAGTGGAAAGACTGACCAAGAGCCTAGTGGCACTAGAGAGCACATTTGGATGGGCAGTGCAAGGCCCAATGGCAGTGTCCAGCATGACGGAGTCAACATGCATGAACATACTGCTCAGCAACAATGCACAGATGGACAAACAACTGCATGCGTTCTGGGAGCTCGAGTCCCTGGGCATCACAAGTGAGAAGCCTGAGAGCCCAGAGGATGCGGAAGCATTGCAGCGGTTTGAAGAAACCTCCATTCTCAAGGACGGGCGTTACCAAGTGGAGTTGCCATGGCGACAAGATCATCCACCACTTAAAGACAACTACTGCATAGCCAAAAAGAGACTGGAGAGTTTGAAAAGGAAACTGAGCAAAGATGTCACTCTGTACAGCAGATACAACGAAGTCGTGGAAGACTACCTAAAGCAAGGAATGGCTGAGGATGTGCCAAAGGAGCGTGCATCACTGCAAGACACTCAGACATACTACTTACCCCATCATGCTGTACTGAGGGAAGACAAGGCGACAACAAAACTGTGAGTCGTATTCGATGCTTCATCTCACGAAGATGGAAGTCCCTCACTGAACGACTGTCTCTTAACCGGCCCCAATCTGAATCCAGATCTGATGAGTGTTTTGATCAAGTTTAGACTGCATGAAGTTGCTTATATGGCAGACATCAAGAAAGCATTTCTGCAGATTTCACTCACAGAAAGAGATCGGGACGCCGTGAGATTCCTGTGGTTCACAGGTCCACCAACACTGGACAAGGACATGAAGCTGCGCATGCTCAGAATGACGAGGGTGGTGTTTGGAGCTTCGTCAAGCCCATTCCTACTCGCAGCCACCATTAGGAAGCATCTAAGACAGTACGAATCAGAACACCCAAAGGTGGTAGGAATCATCAGCTGCTCACTGTATGTCGATGACTTTATTTCAAGTTCAAGTGAGGTGACAGAGGCCTATACAGTGACAAAAACGGCCAAGAACATAATGTCTGAAGCAGGCATGGAGCTATGCAAATGGATGACGAGCTCTGCTGAGCTCAAAGAGAAATGGCAGGAGAGCTCGATGGATTGCGTTGCTCAGCCAGAACCACACGGGTCCATTCTCAAGGTGCTGGGCTTGGTGTGGAGACCGGCCACTGATGACTTCGTGTTCGACCTCAGAGGGCTGCTGGATATCCTGAAGGATAGAGAAAACACAAAACGAAGTGTTCTGCAGTCTTCTGCTCGAATCTTTGACCCATTGGGATTCTTGACACCCTTCACGATTAGGATCAAGATCATGTTCCAAGAGATGTGGGAGAGAGGGCTCCAGTGGGACGAGGAGCTGCCACCCGACATGACAAAGAAGTGGCAACAGTGGTGTTCAGAGCTCCCTCAACTGCATGAGGTGTCAATCCCACGATGGTACAAAACGCATATGCCACAGCAGAACAACCAAGAGTTAAAGCTGCATGTATTCTGTGATTCGAGCGAAAGAGCTTACAGTGCAGTCGCTTACATCGAAGGAAAAACAAGGGAAGGAGAAGTGACCATAAGCCTGGTTGCATCCAAGTCAAGAGTGGCCCCGCTTAAAAGAATGACTCTGCCACGCCTGGAGCTGATGGGTGCCGTGATAGCAGCCAGGTTGGGGGACACACTCATGAAAGCGCTGCAGCTTGACAAGACACAACTCAGACTGTGGACAGATTCAATGATAGTTCTGCACTGGATCTGCGGCTCTGCTCATAGGTGGAAACAGTTCGTAGCGAATAGAGTCACAGAAATCCAGACCCTAACCGACCCACAGTCCTGGTCTCACTGCAAGGGGAAACTTAACCCAGCCGACCTTCCCACCAGAGGCCTAACTGTACAGGACCTGAAGCAGAGCACATTGTGGTGGAAAGGACCTTATGTTCTAATGACAGCTGATCACTCACAGAGTACTCAGGAAGATGTTCAGGAAGAGGAGGTCGGATCTGAACTCCGATCCAAATACCAGATTACAGTACAGGCTGTTCAGCAAGAGCCAGACTTCCTAAGTCCTGTCTTATGTCTAGAGAAGTACAGCAAACTAAAAAGAGTGTTCCGAGTGACAGCCTGGATCAAGAGATTCATCACCAACGCACGCTCAAGATCTAAGGTGAGCGGTGAACTGACAGCGGAAGAGCTGAATGAAGCAGAAAAATATTGGACGAAGGTGACTCAAAGAGAAAGTTTCTGCTCCGAAATGGATCTGCTGATAGCAGGGAAATGCCCCAACACTGACTCCAGGATACGGGAGCTCAAACCATTTCTGGATGAAGACGCATTGCTTAGTGTTGGAGGACGGCTACAGCATTCAGATCTCTCTTACAGAGAAAAACACCCCTGGATTTTGCCCAGCAAACACAAATACACAGAGATGGCGGTGCAGAATCAACATGAGCAAATATGCCATGCAGGTGTACAAGACACTTTAGTGCAGACAAGAGAGAAATATTGGATTCTTAAGGCAAGGCAGATAGTGAGGAAGGTGGTGTCCGGATGTGTACTTTGCAGGAAATTCAAAGCAAGGCCTGGGCAACAGACTACTGCACCGTTGCCAAGGGACAGGATAACAGAATCACCACCATTCGAAGTTACCGGTGTGGACTTTGCCGGGCCACTCTATGTGAAGATACAGAGCTCAATGACAAAGGCGTACATAGCACTTTTCACGTGTGCTGTGACCAGAGCGATCCACTTAGAGTTAGTCTCAGACATGTCCACGGAACACTTCTTACTAGCTCTGAAACGATTCATCTCCAGAAGAGGATTATGCAAGGTGATCTATTCAGATAATGCCAAGACGTTCAAGAGGGCAGATCAAGATCTAAAGGAGCTCTGGCAACGAATTAAAGATCCACAACTACGAGAGTTCTTCTCAGAGAAGGGCATCACCTGGCGGTTCATCGCTGAAAGAGCAGCCTGGTGGGGCGGATTTTGGGAGCGGCTTGTTAGATCAGTCAAAATCATTCTCAGAAAGGTGCTTGGCAAAGCTAAACTCAACTTTGAAGAGATGTGCACCATGCTGACCGAAGCTGAAGCCGTAATAAACTCAAGGCCGCTCACGTATGTGTCCAATGATGTGGATGAGCCAGAACCACTGACCCCTGCCCACTTCTTGGTGGGTCAGAGACTGACTTGCTTGCCTCCTAAGTCATTTCCAGCTGAGATCAACCGTCCAACAGCCAACAAGGAGGAGATGACCAAGAGGTGGCGCTACAGACAACGACTCGTGACCAACTTCTGGAACCGCTGGCAGAAGGAATATCTGTTGGATCTGAAGTCGGCCCGTCGCTGTGACACCCCACAGCCTTCTTCGCTGAAGGTTGGCGATGTTGCGCTCATCGGAGAAGACAACGCCCCAAGGCAGAGCTGGAAGCTGGGGAAGATCGAAGAGCTGTTTCCTGGTTGTGATGGCCTTGTGAGGTCATGTGCAGTTCGCACTAGCACAGGGACTGTTCTGCGGAGGCCCCTCCAGCTTCTGTATCCGTTGGAAATAGTATAAACAGTAGTTTATGGGGGGGAGGATGTTGTGAATTTATTTGTTAGGAAGAGAATTTATTTAGAACAGATGATTTAAAAGGAATAGTTAAAAGCAACATTTAATAAGTTAGTCAATTTATAAGTAAGTGTTAAGAATAACAGTTCATGTTTCAGATATGGGATTAGATTAAAAAGGGACTTTAGGTCATTTAAGTTGGGATATACTTAGGAAATGGACTTGAAATGGACTTCATTACCCATGGGACATTGTGCGTGTTACGTCACATACGCAGTGTTGTAGGTCGTACAGCGGCCATTGTTTTATGTTGTTAAGGATGCTGACAATTCAAGCCAACCACTCGCTGTAAATATGTTAAGTTCTTTATTTTAGTAAACATCTGAAATGAACGGACGTCTCCCTTCGTTATTTTAGTAGCCATCAACATTAGTTCAGAACACTGATACTATTGGTGGAAAGATGCAGCTTAAGTTCCGGATGTTGAAATAGGAGTTATTCATGACCATTTTCTGAAATGTTTGATGTATGAAAGTAAAAATCATTCAAACTGTTTAAAGATCACAGCTGCAGTCTGTCTGAGCTGACAGTGTCATGTGACGGGATCCAGCATTAAGCCCTCCACTGCAGGATGACACTCATTTCACCTGTTAAAGTAATCACGCAGCTTTAGGAAATCTCTGATCTTCTTGAGAGCTGTCAGCAGTGCATGCTGAGAGCTGAGCAGACACACATGCGCTGGAGTGTTTGCTTGTATTTTGCAGGGGAGGGAATTCTGGCATTTTGATTTGATTGGGGATTAAAGGTCATGAAGAAGTATTTAAAGCTCCTGCTCAACTTTGGGCTAATCATTCCTGCACAGCTGCGAGTGTGAGGAGTCGGCAGCACTCTCGGATCGTCGTTGTCACAGTGTGTTGTCTCCCACTTTGCGGTGACAGAGCCTTACCCACCCAGCTAGTAATCCCTGCAGCAAAGTTTGGAGTAAGCTGACGGCATGGAAAAAGATAAATAAGGATTTTCATTTTTCACCCTGTAATGAAAAATTGCATAGCACTTTCTCTGCTTGCTGCATTTATCATTTTACAGTACAGTTATTCCTATAATTTGGAATTATGCACGAAAACTTTAACCTTTGTTTTTTTAACGACTGAAATGTTTTATAAGACTAATGACACAGACATGAATGTAACTTTCTGCTCGACCATATGATGGAGCACACTTTGAGTCACTATATCTTATTAAAACGTTTTAATGTTACATCATTATTTTGGATGAAATCACTTTAGAAGTATGCTTGACCGAACGTTTGGTGGTTAAATTAGTGATGCTGAGGGAGATGATACATTTACAATTTTTACGACAATTTTGAATTTGTGTTTAATTTTCAGATTGTATAAATATTCATGTTCATAGACTGTCACCAGTCACGTATGCATAGAAATATATTTTCTTTCAGTTTAAGGCATTAAAATCTGTGCAGATTCTTAAAAATGCACTTTTACTGTTCAGTGACATCTCAACCATTTGGTAGAGGCCTATAGTAAATAAAAATAAACATTGATTGTTGTCATTATTGCCCCAAGGAAATACAAAATGTAAAGAAATTAAAATGTTTTTATTGCTTTTTTCTTAGTGAGGACTTTAAAGGGTTAAACATCTAATAAGCTTCCCAGCTCTTCCACCACTGCCAGGTTGACTAAGTATCACATCTATACGCACAAGAAACTTCTCCCACTTAGAGAAGAGAAATTGAGGACGTCAGTGACAAATGTCTTGCATTAACTCTGTTGTTTATTTTTCCCCCGGAAGATGTGAAATAACCCTATTAAATCAAGAAGTCACTTGGCCATTAATCTCAATGCAGCTGACTAGTCCCTCAAAGCTAATGGGGTTTAGAATTTGCATGAGGCGAGTTTACCCACAAAGCTTCGCCTAAGAGGATTGCTGTTCAGACAGAGAGCTTATTGTCACACTTGTTCATAGACATGGATTAACGATAGTAGGCCCAAAGAACTCCACAAACTGTGGCAGCAACTCACAAGTTCTCCTTCTCTGACTCAGATCTCTGTTTCAGAGGGATGCACATTCAGACAGACTGCAGCATGCATGGCAAAACCCCTCATATTTGTCTAATTCATAAAAATACTCGTCCAGTGCCAGCTTGTTGAGTATCCATCAAAAGCATATCATGCTTGTTTAAGCTACACAAGAAAAGATGATGATTGTTTTACATCCGTGTTTGAAATGATCCCCCTGCACCTACCTTTCCGTTTCCCAAATAACAGCTTCTCTTTCAATACTTATTTTTCTTCCTATCTTTGCAGCGTGGCAGCACTCCTGAATTCCCGCTCTGTGTTGTCAACTTAGCTTTTTACCTCATTTGAATAAGCCTCTTTCAGTGCAAGCGTGTTCGCTGTGTTTCATAGTACCGAAAGCAGCTTTGGAGTCTAAATATAACATGTATCCACTGCATTAATTCTTTAATATTTATCAGCAGGAAAAAGGTGCTTAAAATGTGGCTTATATCCGTGTTTAAAATTCAGTAGGAAAACAGGGAAAAGTTACATTCTGACAGTTTGATCAAAACACACACACACACACACTCAAAATGCACTTCCATGACAGTAAAAGCCAATCCTTTCAATATCCTTTGTGAAAAAACGATATCTTGTTTACCACTGCCCACATTGTGTTCCTGATCCACAGTGTGTATTACAATGGTAATCTCAGCACTGACTCTCATAGCTGCTCAAGAGTGACAACAGGCTGTTGAGATTCCACCCTAGAAGTGAGCAGTTTATTCCCCCGGCCTGTCAGCGATGTGTAGCACATCATATTCACAATGTTATCCACCTCTGCAGAGCATAATGACAAAGCAAAGCAAGCAGAGTTTTTAAAGGTGCTAACTCATAGCATATTCTTTTGTGCTCTACCTATTCAGCAATGCACTCTAGGTACTTGCTGATTTCTGCTCAGGGTCACAGGGGGACTAGAGCTAATTCACAGACAGACTTGAGTGGACAGGATATTTTATTTAGTTTCACTCTGTTGTACCTGAAGAAGATCTATGAGATGGAGAGCAGCAGAAGAAAGGAACCCTTAATCCTCCCACAGAAGGGACATTTACTATCGACCCATCCTAGTGTTAGGATCTCCAGACTGCCATATGTACGGTGCCCCAGGGAGTAGAGAACGGTGCCTTGCTCAGGTACAACTTGGTAGCAGTTAATCTTTCCAGGACTTGAACTGGTGACCTTCCAGTTCCCAAGCCAAGTCCCTATGGATTTTTCCACCACTCCCCTAAAGTCTGTGAGATGGAGAGCACTAGATAACTATAAAGTCTGTCTAATCACTGGGCTGTGATGTACGTTTTGAGAATTAAAGACAAATCATCAAAGACATCTAGTGTCTATTGCATGTTGCTTGATGATTTCCATTTATTAAAGCGCTTCAGCACCGTCTATTTAAGTCTTTATTGGACGAACTCGACTCTGCATATGGAGATTTGATCCTTCACGCAGATGTAAGGTGGCTCAGTCGGGGCAAGGTGCTACAGCGTTTTCTGGATTTGCTGCCAGAGATCATCAGTTTTCTGAAGTCGAGGAACGAGGAGTATGAGCAGCTGTCCGACGATACTTGGTTATTGGACTTGAGGTTCCTTACCGATCTGACCGCAAAACTCAATGACCTTAACCGAGAATTGCAAGGGAAAGACCGAGAGCTTGGTCACATGATTAGCGCAGTGGAGGCATTCAAAGTGAAGCTCAGCTGGTGGACCACTCAGTTAAGACATGCGAGGCTGACACACAGCCCAAATCTTGAAAAGGTGTCACAAAACCTCACAGACAAAACCGCTTTTCATCCTGAACAATTCTGCGCCCATTTGAACAAACTGACATCAGAATTTGGCGCTCGATTTGTGGAGGTACAAGACATGGGGCAAGTAGTTGATTTTGTATCAAACCCTTTCCTCAGCATTGACTGTGAACAGCTGTCAGTTAAAATGCAGGAGGTGTTTACATTACCTATGGGCGTTGACATGGAGATTATTGAAATGCAAAGCCACATTGAATTGAAGGCCAGAGCAAGAGACCAGGACTTTTGGTCTTTCGTGAGTAGAGAGCGGTATCCACTGATTGTGTCATGCGCGCTTAAACTGAAGGCCTACTTTGGCTCCACATACTTATGTGAAATGGCCTTTTCACAAATGAAAATAATAAAATCCAAGTATAGAACTCGTATGACTGACGCACATCTTACTGACTGGCAATCACTAACTATCAACCAGATTTCAAAAGACTTACAGATAATGTGCAGTCACAGCAGTCTCATTACAGTCAGGCTGATAGAGCAACTTGAGCATTGAAAGATATTGTGCATTGAGCAGAGAAACTTAATATGGATTGTGTTCATTGAACTGTAGGCTAATATCTGTAAATGTGAATATTATTAATTGAACTGAGAAACTAAATATTGTGCATTGAACAGATACTGTAAATATGAATAGTTTGTATTGAACAGATATGCCTTCTGTTAATATGAATATTGAGCAGATACTGTACATAACTGTGTTTTTCTTTGTGTGTATGTATACGTACATTGAGCCTGTTGTAACATAAATTGATTGCAAAAATAAATATGAGATGAACAGTCTTACTCCTAAGTGGGTTTTTGGGAAGATATCGGATTGGTAGATCTCGGCTTATAACTTGGAATAAAAAGTGATCTTGGGCTTGAAAAGGTTGGTTACCACTGCTCTAGAGAATTCCAACAGCTCTTATCATGGCTGACACTGAGGGGTTAGGAATCCTCCTAAGATATACTGACTATTCCACCGTAACCCAAGACTGACAATTAAGGCGGGAAAACAAACAACACAGGAAGTAAAAAAGAAATGACATGGATTGAGAAAACTTCAAAATAAAAACAGGAAACAGACTTGATGCAGTTCTCAGTAAAAGTTGTAAAGTTTAACATCTTTAAAGATTCTCCTGATGTTGTTAGCCAGAGTTCAGATTAACCAGAAACCTACTGAATCTCCTTATCAGTAGAATTATATTTTGATGGACTGAATTATCTTTTGGACCTCCGATACGCTGAGCAGTTATTTTAATAACTCCCATTCTCTCTGGTAATGGCTTCAATATCTGGGTTTGGGACTGGGATTGCTCAGCGTGAATTACATTTCTACCTTCATCAAATGGTGAACGAAAGTAGCACTATTTAAGTCATAACATGTTATAATTATATTAATCCTGACAGTAAATGTCCAGTTTTTGTCTGTGCTGTGACTGAGTGTAGTTTTGGCACATGGTGCTGACATATAGAGCACCCTCACTCCTCAAATGACTTTGTAAACAAGATGTGAGGGCAGTGCAAGTCACATAATTCGTATAAGGGAAGGAATAAGTGTCAGGAAGCAGTTAGTGCATTATTTAGAGCGCCGTAAAGAGCCAGCCTATTGATTTGAGAGCAGAAGCAGCTCAGCAGTTATTTCTGTCATCATCATGCTCATTAAAAAGACGAATGACACTTGCTATTCTGCTTTCTGCCTCTCTCACTTGTCTCTCTCTTCTCCTGTATTTTCATTCAGTTGCTTGAGTTATTGGTGAACAACAACGTGACCAGTTATCTATTTGTTTTGTAAGTCTGTGTTGAAGAAAAGATGCATGTTAAATAGAAACCATGACATCATCATCTTAGTTTAACTAGTTTAAATTCTCTCTTTAATATTCCATTCATTACACACTTAATGCATAATAAACTGCTTTATATTTGTTTATATTTTGGGTACATTTTTATTCCGACATGGTTATTTTCTTGTTTACTTCTAGTCTTTTAATTTCTCTAATGTACAGTGCCTTGTGGTTTTATGCTGCTGCAACGCAAACATTTCCCAACTTGGGATTAATAAAGTACTTATCCATCTATCTATCTAAAAGTAACTTTTTTGCATCTTTAGTATATTAAACGCTGTTATTAGTGCACCATCCCTGGACAATTTGCCATACAACGCATTGTGACAAACTTATGCTGTCCGGAGTTGGGAGAAGTACTCAGATCTTGTACTTAATTTAAAGTAGAAGTTCTCATTCCTGCATTCAAAATGTTCCTCCAGTGAAAGTAGAAAGTACTCTCATCTAAATGTACTTAAAGTAGCGACAGTAAAAGTAGTCATTGTTTGATTGGTCCATTTCAGAATAATATCTCTGATATGTTTTATAATTATTGATCATTAAAGTGTTCTCAGAGCTGGTAAAGGTGCAGCTAGTTTGAATGGCTTTGTATACTGCAGGGTAGCTGCTGGATTTACTGCAGGTGAACTAAATTCTGATTTAAGGGTTGATTATAAACTGCCCGGCCAAAAAAAAGCACCATCAAACGACAGCTGCTACTGAAGTACAGTGGGTGACCTACCGTGGGTCCTACGATAGGTCCATCTCTGCGGGTTCCTGTAACTACTATCCCAAAACGTTTTCCCTCCGCTGTGCTGTGGTCTTCCTGGCCTCCTGTCACCATTATGGAATTAGCTAATCAAGCTAGGATGCTAGCAACGGCCAAGACTTTCTTCAAATATACCGCAGTGGAACTCATGAGTCTTAGCTCTAACACATCTCCGGGTTGCCTTGAGGTGATAATTTAAGTCCCTTGTTACTTAAATCTCTCCATCTCCTGCGTCGTCCCCTCTATGTCCATAGGGCTGCCCGTCGTTTGTTTATTTTTTACGAAACTTGGTCTGTCCCAGCTGTTTGGTGCCATGCCGTGCCAGGTTGTCCTAATCTACTGCCCCCCCAAAGCCTCTGCCTGCTTCATATCAGAGCTCACTGAACTGCTTGCCACTGTTTGCCCGAAATCCCCGTCTACCATCCTGCTGGGTGACTTTAACATTCATGTGGATTCCAGCAGCTGCTCCCTTGTTACTGATTTCCTTTCACTGCTGGACTACTTTAACTTTACACAACATGTACAGGGCCCTACACATGACAAAGGGCACACTCTGGACCTGGTGTGCTGTGCTGGCATAACCCCCTCCCACCTGCAGTGCACTGACCCGGCTGTCTCTGACCACCTTGCCATTCTATTCTTGGTCCCTGTGCCTCTACCTAAGCTGTGCACCAAACGGCCCATCACGTTCAGGAACATCAAACGGGTGTGTACGTCAACACTTTCTAGTACCCTAGCGACCCACCCCGCCACCTACCACCCCTACGAAACAATTGATGGCATGGTGGAACACTACAACCGTGCCCTCTCTCTCAGCCTGGACTTTGTAGCACCTCTCACCACGCGTTACGTGTCTTTCTTTCATCCCGCCCCCTGGTTCACCCCTGAGCTCCGCAGGTTGAAGACCACAGGACGTAGCCTCGAGAGACGATACAGAAGATCAGGCCTCACTGTCCATCGTGAAGCATTTAAAGAACACGTCACAAGCTACAAAGAAGCCCTTGCTCAGGCAAAAACAAGGTACTACTCCACACTCATCAATAACCAACAAAAACACCCCAAATTGCTCTTCTCCACCATCAACCGCCTTCTTCACCCTCCTGATGCTGCTAAACCCTCAGATGCAGCTGACATCTGCTCCAGGTTCCTGGATTTCTTCTAGCAGAAAGTGGACAACATCCACTGGCAGCTCCAGTCTCCTGGGCTCTCCCTGTGCCCCTCACTGCCCCAACAGGATTATCGCCACTCTGCTGCCCGCTCTCCTCAGTGCTGCCTATCCGCCTTCTCTCCACTGAATGCCGACCAAGTCAAGAAACTGGTCACCTCAGCCAAGTCTTCAACCAGCAGTCTTGACCCAATGCCCACCACACTGGTAAAGGCCTGTCTTCCCATCCTCTGCCATCCAGTGGAAAACATCATACATGCTCCTCTTGCCTCTGGTGTGGTACCATCAAGCTTTAAAATGGCAGCAGTCATCCCCACTCTCAAAAAGCCAGGCTCTGACCCAGACGACCTCAACAACTACCGTCCAATCTCCAACCTCCCTTTCCTCAGCAAAATCTTGGAAAGAGCAGTGGCTGCACAGCTTCAACATCACCTGTCCCACCATGAGCTCTTCGAACCCCTCCAATCTGGTTTTAGAACCCACCATAGCACTGAGACCGCCCTCATCAAAATCACTAATGACCTTCTGCTTGCTGTCGACAATGGCCTCATCTCCATCCTCATCCTCCTTGACCTTTCTGCAGCTTTTGATACAGTCTCCCACACCATCCTTCTCCACCGCCTCTCTGAGCTCATCGGGCTCAGTGGTTCAGCACTGTCCTGGTTCCGGTCCTACCTCACAGACGGGAAACAATTCATCACCCTAAATGGCTCCAACTCTCATACAGCACCCGTCAACCATGGCGTGCCCCAGGTCTCTGTGCTAGGTCCTCTGCTGTTCACTATTTACCTGCTACCCCTAGGTCACATCATCTGTAAACATGGACTCAACTTCCACTGCTACGCCGATGATACCCAACTCTATATCAGCACAAACCCCTCCTCCCAGCTCCCACCCTCACAACTTGTCAACTGCCTGCAGGAACTCAAATCATGGATGACCACAAACCTACTCAAACTAAACAGCAATAAGACAGAGCTCATGGTGGTGGCCCCTGCACCAATGCTCAGGAAAGTTGGTGACCTGGCCCTGGTTGTGGATGGCTGCTCCATTTCCCCATCTCCGGAGGTGTGCAACCTGGGCGTCATCCTGGACTCCACTCTCTCCTTCCGGTCCCACATCAACAACATCACCAAGTCTGCTTTCTACCACCTCAGAAACATCTCACGACTCCGGCCTTCACTCACGCATTCAGTCACAGAGACACTCATCCATGCCTTCATCACCTCCCGTCTGGACTACTGCAAGGCCCTTATCAGACTTCAGTACGTCCAGAACTCAGCTGCCAGGGTTCTAACCCACACAAAACCCTGGCAGCATATCACTCCCATCCTCCAACAGCTCCACTGGTTGCCAGTCAAGTCACGCATCACCTACAAGATCCTCCAGCTCACCTACAAATCTCTCCATGGACTCTCACCACAATACCTCACAGATCTCCTCCACCCCTACGCTCAGTCACGTTCCCTGCGGTCCTCTGACAAGGACCTGCTGGCCACTCCCTGCACCCGATTGCAAACTTTTGGGGACAGGGCCTTCTCTGCCAATGCTCCCACACTCTGGAACAGTCTACCACTCCACGTCCGCTCTGCTCAATCCCTGCTCATGTTCAAAAAGCACCTCAAAACATTTCTCTGCACTAAGTCCTTTGATCCCTAACCCCCACTCCCCTTTTCCCCTCCCTATTTGTAAAGCGACCTTGGGTACCATGAAAGGCGCTATATAAGTTTAAGTTATTATTATTATTATTATTATTATCATTTTCACACAAGGATTGGCCCCCACGGAGTCCAGACCTTAACCCGATTGAGAATCTTTGGGATGTGCTGGAGAAGACTTTGCGCAGTGGTCCAAATCTCCCGTCATCAATACAAGATTACATTTTTTTTAATGCAAGACAGAAATAAATGTTGTGACATTGCAGAAGATTGCGGAAACGATGCCAAAGAGAATGCATGCCGTAATCAAAGCTAAAGGCGGTCCAATGAATATTAGAGTGTGTGTGACCTTTTTTTTCACATCATTAATCCAAATCTGTAAAGAAACTAAAGGTATCAAATACATTTAGTGGAGTAAAAGTACACCATTTACCTCTGAACTGTAGTGGAGTAGAAGTACAAAGTAGCATAAAATGACAAATATTCAAGTAAAGTACAATTACTTCAAAATTGTACTTAAGTACAGTACTTGAGTAAATGTAATGAGTTACTTCCCACCTCTGTGTCGAGGATATTATAAGGCCTTTAAACAATCAAATGTAATGCTCTCCAAATAAAACATGCACAGTAAGTACAAAAGTACGCAACTTGTGATACTCTGCAGCAATAATTATTAGTTCAACTTCATTAGTCGCCTCAGTAGACCTCCTACCTGCAGCAAAGGGAAAACTGCCCGCTCTGACGAACACTCTATCGTCAAAAATGGACTCAAGCTAAGCAGAATCTAGCACCAGGACACATTGTGATGATACTGTTTCTGGGAAGAGTCATGCAGACCATCACAGACTCTAAAGGACTGGTTAAGACAAAATCCAGCACTTTGGAGTGGCCTTTGCTTCATTAATAAAAAAGACACTTGAGTTTGCACTAGGGTACACTACATTACAGGGCGTATGTTAATCCCTACCCTGTAAAGAGCACAAACGTATATAGCTTTAATTTGTTTTGTTAAGGAGTGCAGGTGCATTCCTCCCCCGTCAGTAAATGCAAATGTTATGTTTAAAGGGTCTAAGAGTATCATTGTGCTAATTATTTGCAATTTTTTAATTTGGAAATGACTCTTATTAATAATTATAGCACTAATTTGAGTAATCTTCCTGTCTTATTATTCATGGGCAGGAAATTTAAGAGCCATTATGTCATATTGTTGGTCATTATTGATGCTTATTTTGAAAGCATCTTTGGGCACCTGGTGTAATCGTATGTAACCACTGGGAAAAGCACAAGTAGCCTTAGGAGAGTCACAGGAAAGTTATATGTAGGAAACCTGATCATTGTATTTGATTCATATTGGGAAATGGAAATAAATGCACACATGGATATTATTGGCTGCACTTGGATCATTCCCATGCATTAAAAAACGCTGTCTGTTGCCTGAGCGACAATTCTACTTTTTAGTCCATTTTCTGGTTTATCTTTTGTATAATTTTGGCTAGAGTCTCGCAATGTTACCAAAGGGTACATTTGTTTTCTGCCCTGTGATTCTGTTGGGCCCCAAAATGCAATGGGTTCTCATTAATCAAGCTACACCCTTCCAGTTAGTGTCATGAGAATTGGGAGGTATTCATTAATCTATGCACATTGTGATGTCTGGAGATGGTTCTTCAGCTGGAGGTGTGGGTGCGATAAATAAAAGACAGCAGGCACAGGTCACAAACTCAAATCGTCATTATAAACAAAACAGAAGGATTAATCTAACTAAGGACTACAACAAAAAGTAAATAAAACCACTTTTTCTCAAAGGGCACCTCAACCATTGTCTCCCCCATCTCACACTGTCTCCTTCCCCCTTTGTGCTCTCTCCCAAAAGCAATCGGCAAAACCATCTTCAGCTGGGCAGCAGCCATCTTGCCAAATGCCCTGCTGATTATGGGAGTTGTAGTCCCTGTTGCACAATCCGAGTGGGATGCCCAATTCCAAACCACCCCCTACACCCTACACACCACCACTCCGTTTGCACATTCCCGCGGAGGGTCCACCACATTAAAGGGCCGTTCCAAACCAACGAGTGTGGAAGGGGTGTGGGTTGTCACTACCCGATTTGCACTCCGCAAGCGCGAGATGGTCTGACATATTGGACAGCAATGTACAGCGACAGTGGCTCAGTCAGTAGGGACTTGGTCTTGGGACCAAAGGGTTGCCGGTTCACGTCCCGATCAGACCAAAAAAAAAAATATATATGGAGTGAGCTGGTAGCTGGAGAGGTGCCAGTTCTCCTCCTATGACACTGCCGAGGTGCCCTTGAGCAAGGCACCTAACCTCTATCTGCTCCCTTGGCGCCGGGTACCTGGCTGCCTCTGCTCTGCCACCTCTCCTCTGCATGTGGTTGTGTGTGCATGTATTTCCTCTGTGTTTGTGCATGTATATCCTCTGTGTGTTTAATGTGTGTCAACACAACAGAGTAGAGTAATAATTGTCACATCTGATCTAAAAACAGAGTTTTGTTCTTCAATCTACTTCTTTATGGAACATATTTAAAGTAATTTCCCTTTTCCAGGAATCTCAACAAAGAAAGTTTGGCCAAACATACATTTCTCATTTTAAATAAATGGACATTTCAAAGATGATAATTAGATATGAATTATTTATGCCATAAATGATGCATACTTGTACAGTAAATCTATCTTTACTATGATAGCTGTCAAAGTTAAATCCCCTTTCTCTTATTCTTAGAATGTACATAACCAACTAACTCAAATAATCGGATATTACGTTTTAAGATTATAAATATATTTAACAATCCGGATACAAATCTGTTTATATGCTCATTGAAGTCCTTAATTCTGTTTTTTGTCTAAACAGATATGTACCTGTACATCATTTTAATTTTGTTTTATTATCCTGAGTGAACAACACTGTCCTGTTTTTCACTGCTTGCTGCTTAAACCACAGCATTTCTTATCTTAATAATAATAAATCAACGCAGTTGTTCAAATGAATGTTGTCAGGTTTTTGGAGTTTTTCTTTTCTTCTTTGCAGAACTCCGCTGTGTCAAATGTTTTACTTGAGTTGCTGTTCGTAGCTGTCCAATATGACACACCATCTCCCGCTTACGCAGTGCAGGTTTGCGCAGTGCAAGTTTGCGCAGTGCAAGTTTGCAAATAAAGAAACACCATTAAAGATGTTTTTTGTTTCATTTTAGTTATTATTTATTATCTTATGTCCAAGAGATGCTGAATTGAGAACGTGCAATTCCATGTTCCTCCTAGAGAGGGGGGAGTTTGTCCTAAAGCTTGCCGTTGACCCTCTACCAGGAAGAAGGGAGTCTCCTTCAGCTGCGAGTGTGACTTCAGACGGACTGGGAGTGGGTAGGGTGTGTTTTGGAATTGAGTGGAATGTATCTGCACTCTATGATACACCCTCCCGTGACATCACAACATCTAGAGAGACACAAGTAATGACACAAATGGGTAAGTAAAAAATGCCTCCATGTGATGACTCAGCAACATAGATATTTGAATAGCATATACAACGCCTGCAAGATTTACCACATTTTGTTTGATTATATTTATAAGATTTGTTACCTGCCCCCTTCATTTTGTGTTTGACTTCACATAAAACAGAACTGTACTTTTAAAATGTGTATATAGAAATGAATCAGAATGGAAAAAAACAAGACTAACACACACACACACACACACACACACACACACACACACACACACACACACACACACACACACACACACACACACACACACACACACACACACACACACACACACAGGGAGGCTTTCTACCACACAAACGTTGGCATATTTAATAAAACATGGTACCACGGTAGATTGTAAACAGGATAAAAATGTGCCGAAATATGACCTACAACACAGATACTATAAACCTTTATATCTGACAACCTGGTTTTGTTTTACATTTGTTATTTCCATAAGCAAGAAACTCATTGAGATTTATGAAAATCAAACATCTGGGATCTTTTGAAATGCAGACTGATGGGAAATCCTTGCTAGGTGCTGAAACTATGCATCGGTTTTATTTTGAAACTGTTATTTTTTCTCTGCTAAGTTAGTGCTCATTTCGTTTTTTTGTATTCATGGTGAGATATGAATTGACTAAGTTGGATTTAGATACAAACAAAAAAATTCATGCTTTACAAAATAGACAAAATAACTGGAATGCGTAGTATTTTGGATAAACACCAGCACATGTCTGCCCTGCACTGTGGCTCTGCTTTGTGACAGCGCAGGTGAGGACCAATACATCTTTCTGTGAGCATGTATCAACAGCAGACTTCACAATGCTCCGTTCTCTCTCTTTGGACTGAGACTGTCTCACTGTGTTAACTGCTAGTGTCTAGCCACTTGAGTGTCGACCGCCAAATACTGAGCCTCAACATGGGCCCTTCGCCACGGGAGCATCGATTCATCCCGCTGCTTTATGAATGGAATGACTTGTTCCACAGCGTTTCCATTTACCTCCCCAACGAGGAAAATAGATGACAATCAATAATTTATGCAAGAAGAAACATCTTGTATTGAGTGTCAAGAAAGATTCAACAAAGAAAAATGATCAAAACCATCAAAATATCTCATCCCGCCATTAGTAACGGGATGCAAGTTAGTCCTATAGTGTTACCTGTCAGCTTCTTTACCGGGTCTTATTCACAGTGAACAATAATACTGTTTTTTTTTCAGCGCCTGCAATTTATAATATATGTAAATAAGAGGCAATTAATTATGAATTTCAACAGACTTTTGGAAACATTGCTGTACCATCTGTGATATCACGAGAAATGATAGCTCTCCAGTTAGCCACCAAAATGAGCAAATTAAACATTTTGAGTTGACTGAGAGTCAATGACAATTATGCAACAAAGTGACATTTCCTTCACTTGGAACTTTTCATAAATTATATACAGCAGTATTTTCTTTCAGAGGGTTACCTCAAATTTTAATGAAATAACGTTCAAGAGGACCCTCACGATGGCCATGTCCAATGGGAGGTTATTTTAGAGTAGAGTTTTGAATCAAAAAGAATAGAAGACCTTCATGCATCTGTCATAAAAATAAAAATAAATCCTTAAAAGGTTTGCTAAACGGTAATGTTCTTTCAATTATAAAAAAATGTATGTTTTCACAAATTAGGAGTCATTTTATAATGGTATACATGTATACAACTCTGTATTCTTAAACGACTAATGCAAAATATTCGCAAATGAGCCAAGACCAAGGTGGAAGTGCCAAAAGAACAAATAGGTAAATGCTGCAGTAAAAAGTCATTTTCTGGGATCTTATTGAATTGTAACGTGTTCATATTTTGAAAGTGACATGCACACATTCACAAGTTCAACAAGAGATAAAGGTTATTATAATGTTAATTATAAATAAACATGCTGAATATCATCTGTTTCACAGACATCCTGTTGGGCTCTAGGAAATGTTTAACTAATGTCCCAGCGACCCTCTCAAGTACAATGTTATTTACAGCGAATAGGGAGCCAGAGTGTCCTCACATCAGTTGCATCTTAATAAAAAGGTGAATATTAGCTCTATACTACCATATTTGTCCAATTAGCAATATAAATATGGAAATGGTTGTAGTGTTGCATTGTGGGTGTTGGTTCTTACCACAGTGGCCGCTCTCATTTTCTTGCTGAAACAGCTATGATGATGATGAGGATGGTGAGGAAGATGGCTCCGGCCACCAGGAGGTAGCACTTCCTCTTCCTCAGCTGCCTCTGTGGGGAGAGAGGTGCGATTTAAACATGAGAACTTCTCCTATTGGATGCTGCCCACTGCTGCAGGGCAAGCCAATCATAAAGGGAAACAATGATTCTGCTGTTACACTGAAAAACTGAACCATTGATAATTAAATTAAATTACGTCAGCACATTTCACAAAACTGTATTCAGTTAGTTGAAAGCAATAACATAACATAACACAATATATATTATTGATTTTAACTAACTTAAATCAGTGAAATATGTTGACATAATACAAATAATCAAAGTCAAAGTTTCAGTCTTTCTATGTAGTTTAAAAAGGACAGCAGTGATTTAACAGGGGATTTGTCAGTGCATGAGCTAAACATATTCAGCTCCAAACCCCCAAGTCTGCATTGCAAATATCAAGTACCAGTTTACTAACCACCAAGCCACTAAACAAAATAATTTCAATTAATGTTGGGAGTCAAGTTTTTAGTTTGTTTAGTATCTGGTCGTGTTATAAGCGGGATAAAGAACCCTCCACTTCACGTCGGGCTCCCTGATCAGCCTGTCGGGTGTTCGTTTCCCCATAATGACCGCCTCGCTGCACATTATCCCTTACATGACAAAGATGGCGTCTTAAAAATCGAACATGAAAGAACTAAAAAAGTGGCTTTTCAACCGGACACAATTAACGCAGTGGGAGGAGATAGCAGATCCAAGATCACGCTGATACACACAGGTCAAATGCAGGACTGCAGTGATTGCTCTGTGATGCTCTGCTGTCTCTATGATGCCCCTTTATCCTGAGGGGGGAGGAGGGAGGGAAGCAAGAGATGGCAGATGTAAATCACCCAAAAATAATGATTTCCGCCCATTGTAAGGGTTGAATATGATGTAGTTTGGTAATTTTAATTACATTGCTTAAACTTCTAAAGAAAAGCTTGAAAAACATGATAAAGAATACTGGAACTAAATTGTGACTTCAGCTTTGTCCCCTCATGGAAACCCTTCCATCCTCTTCGAGTGGGTGATAACGCTCATGAACCAACTATTGAAAGAGCCAACTGAGTTTTAAAACTAAACAAAACTGTGAGATAATGATCAGGATGGGTTTCAGGCTTAAATACTTCCAGCAAATATAACTGAGAACTGTTAATTACATAATCCTCCAATGACTGGAGGACTGAATCAACATGACTGCTTTTGGATTTACTGGTGGACTGGTAGGATAGCAGCAACTGTAATGTATTCATTTTAAATTCTTTGCGTGGTGTAAACTGTGCATTAAAAGGCTCAGGACCCAGGCCCACCAGTAATAAAGTGGTGCAGTAATGATGTAATTGTGTAGGCCGAAGATAGTGCTGCCATGGCTGCCTGTGTGATGGGATTTTTCTATTGGATTTGGATTGGATTGTTAGCAAACGTTTGTGATATTTACACGTTTTATTTAGCAGGATAACTATCACCATTCTCCTCAGATAAACACTGTTACTCCTACAGTTAACCGTAGGACCAAATCCGCTTCATTCTGATCATTCTGGGCCAGTTGTGAATCTATCTCCATTACTATCATAATTGCCATAATAGTTAAAGCCTTAATGCAATCACCAGAAGCTAACGTAATGTTTTCAAGGTTGCATGACATGGCATCGCTACCGCTAAGCTAAAGGCGGCTAAAGTTCTGGCTAATGATGTTTGGTAGGAAATTAGTCATTAGTTTGCAAACGCTGTTTTTAAGACAAGTAAGAGCTTCAGACATTCACCAGGGGGATATTTAATGATATATTTGATGTCAAATAACTAAACATTACAATCTCTTCGGCTTGTGTTAGCAGCAGACCTAGTGACTTCTACACGAGGGAACCCGGAAGTGCTAAAAAGCTCTTGAACCTCTCTATATTCAGGACAGATTTGCAGATTTTTCAGAGGGATGGACCCCCATGAGGCAACTGGACGTGATGTTGCTTGAACTTTGAAGGTCCCCCCCCCCTCTGGAACTCCTTTCCCAGTCACATCAGAAAGGCCAACACTCTTAAATCCTTCAAAAAATCTCTAAAAAACTCACTTATTCCCTCTAGCTTTCAGTCTCTAATCAACTCCCATCCCCCGTATTTTACTCCACAGTTTTAATAGGACTTTTGTTGTTTTCTGTTCTGATCTTATGTAAACCTTCTTTGAGCATTACGAAAAGCGCTATTTTATTATTATTATTATTATTATTATTATTATTATTATTATTATTATTATTATTATTATTATTAATATTATTATTATTAATATTATTATTATTATTATTATTATTATTATTATTATTAATATTATTATTATTATTATTAATATTATTATTATTATTAATATTATTATTATTATTATTATTATTATTATTATTATCATTAATATTATTATTATTAATAATATTATTATTATTATTAATATTAATATTATTATTATTATATACTGTATGTTGTGCATTTGATATTAAAGTACAGTCAAACTAAACAAATACACTGCATATTTACACATTTTTGGCTCTTATTATCAGGATATTGTGCACGTGTCAAACATTGTGAGCTCTTTCTTCAGGGTTTCCTTTTGGAAAATCAAAGTGTCCAAAAGTTATACGCTATATAACATTTTGAATTCAAATGTACTTTGAATATTGTACTTAAACTGTACTAAAAATGTGTAATTATCCAAGCTGTTTTGGATTTGAAAGCAATACATTAATTCAGTTGTGTGTTTTAATGTTTTTATCCACAACCTTTGGCAATTAGTGCAGTATAGCTGAGAATATGTTGTACTTTAAATGAATGGATGCTGATATGTGTTTATTTATAGACTCATTCTTAATTTGAAAGACAGTTATTGATTAATTCTTTTCTGTTGTGATTTATTTTTACTTTAACTTTGTTTGGAAAACTAGCCTACACAAATGTTTAATCAGTTATTTTCAGTGCTTATAGCTCTTGTATGTTTTTCCGTTCCATTTCCAATTAGGGTGACCAGATGAGATTGGCTGAAATTTGGGAGGGCGTTTGGATGACGTCAGCGCCACGTGGTCTCAAAATAGATACATTAGGGGCTGCCACAGCCAATAAGCAGCCGGCGCGCGACTGGCTGCAGGACGACTCAACCTCTAGGGACATACAGTGTGTAATGGTTTATCAGACAATAACTACTCAAGATTCGGATTTAGTATAATTTCGGGACAATTCGGGCTGGATTCGGGATTCGGGACAACAGCTTAGATTTCGGGACTGTCCCGAATTTTTCGGGACGTCTAGTCACTCTATTTCCAATACTGCTTGTGATAAAACTAAGACATGAAATGCTTCAAACATTTTTTCCACACATGAGCTTTTTTTCATTCACGTCTGCCATGTATGAAAAAAAAAGAAAAACAGTGCTGACCGTGTTAAGCAAACATAAACATATTAAAGTTAATAGCAAAGGAATATTTATTTCCTTGTCTCCTCGGGCGTTGACGCTGGGTTGGAGCACAGAATATGTTGTTTTGAAATGCTTTCCCCCCCGTTTTTTTACAGACTGTTTTCTGCTACAAAGGCATAGCAAGAGCAGCGACGTTAGACCAGAGCCGAGGCTGGAGTCTTTAAATCCTGACGCGCTTCAAAGCACAGAGAGAGCAATTCATCTTCTTATCTGAGACTCAAAACAGGCTTTCTGTGTGGAAGAGAGAGGGAGAGAGGGAGAGGGGGAGAAAAAAAAATGCTGTCGAGTAATTTTCCGTTTAAACGTTCCACTCCACAACAATTTGCATAAGCAGCCCTGCGTCTGTGATAAGAAGATTGGTAATTTTCAAAGGCTCTGTGGGGATTGAGAATTAAAAGCCTTTCTGCGCTATCTCCCCTCTTGCAGCTGGCCACCGCAGATTCCCCAGCTTCTCTCACGCGTTTCCTCCTAAACTATTCCTTATAAACTTTCTGTGCCATCCTCTTCTTCTCTCTGCTCGCTCTGACAGTGCTTAGGCACTCCCTCTCTCTATATACTGTATTCCCTCCCTTTCTCTCTCCCTCCCAACTCTTCTCCCTCTGCCTGCTCGCTCATCCCGCCACTGCTGTTATTTGGGGAGAAAATAAATAAGGTAGAGGGGGAACAAAAAAGGGTTTAGTATAACAAAGGAAATGTTGCAATATTTCTAAACCAGAATTTTCCAGATTGCAGGGTAGGCTGCGAGGTAGGACAGACTATAGGGGGAGACAGAGGAGGAGAGACAGGGGAGAGATGAGCGATGCTCTTATCACCGCTCACTTAATCTGCCACAGAATGGTCTCCATAGTGCCAGCTCTGCAGGGCCTCTAGGTGCTGCAAGCCCTCAGGGAGGGGGGCAGGGTCTCCCTCACACCTTTTCTTTGGTTCTTATGTAAGAAGAATAGTTCATATTGTAGGGGTTTATATAATCCTCTTATTTGTTTAATCTAATTTTTCATCAAGATTTCAACATGATGGACCTTCTATTTGTGTCCCTTATAAAGTCATTATTATTATTATTGTTATTATTATTATTGTTTTATTGTATATTTTTCACTACCATAATTATTTTTGATTAAAAGCAATAATAATACTAAGGTCGTCCAAAAACTGTTTAACTGAGAATTGTATTCTCATCAAATTGAAAAATCCCCTTCTTCAGCATTTTCCAAAATTCCAGTAATTGTAATTATCGTGCATACATATATGTATATATATACATTTTTTATTATTTATTATTGTAACTTTGACTGAATTTATGTGGGAAAGTTTGTTAGTGTCATTGAAAACCAGTTATGTCACTATGAGAAATGGAAGCAAACCTTATCATCAATATAGGAGATAGGAAATTGTCCAAAATGTACTAAAATAAACTTGAAAGACTGCAACGATTGCAATTAATTGTAGCAGCGATGACATATTTTTGAAGGCCAACCTGGAAGTTAGTATCACGAGGGCTCCCTCAAAATAAGGAATGGGCTTTTTGCATTGGATACAGGAACATGATCTTTGTCAAACACACATTTGTGATAGACAATAAGAACCAGAAGCGTTAAAATGCCGATAATTTGCGAGTTTTAGGACTAATTCCTGCCCCTCTAGGCCTAGCACTTTACGATGTAAGCACAACCCAGAGAAAACCTATGGAGACCCAGTCATAAGCCTTTACAGTGTCTTCAAAAAACCCATGAGTCCTAAGTTTTTTGTCTGACTGTAAAGAGCAAATCCACTGCTAGGGAAAGAGTAACTGATCATGCATTCAACTATGGCACCTAGAAATGCCTTTCACAAGAGCACATCCTGCAGTTCCCTTGGTAATGCACCTGCAGACCCAAAACCTCTGTCCATGGTGATCATCAACTGAACAGGATACGAAATAAACATGGTAGCAGCAACAGTTTCCTGGGTCTTCATCAGGTTAGCGACTGGCTTCTGAACTATCGTTGACCTTAGTCACGGAGAAAGGAAAGGATTCCCTCCAGTCCTCCATCACCACCTCCTACATCCACCTCAAACGGAGCCGTTTTTACTTCTTCCTCTGTGAACCCTGCTTCTTGTTTTCTTCTAGCATCAACATTTGAAGCAATCTCTGAGGTCATGGCAAACATACTAAAGCCTCATTCAGTCCTATACAAAGAATAGTTTAAAAGTGTTGCATGTTTTACCTTCGTTCAGTGGGATTTTTGTACATAGAAGCCTTGCTTTTAACAGCTTTATTTTCAAAGGTTTCCACAAGTCCATGCATTTCGAAAGGTCAGCAGTACTAGTCAAAAGCAAGAAAGATAGGGAATAAAGTAGGTAAAGAAGATGAGGGCATGAATGGCTTGCTCACCTTTTTATTTTTCAATATTTCGAAGGCCCTCCGAGACATTCAACACCCATAAACAGTTTTAAAAACATTAATTTTTCCAAGTATGAAAGCACAAAAGCTGCATCATACTTAAAGCTGATAGGACTGCCATAAAATCAAGTATGCATCTCATCTCCACCTCCCTGACAGGGAATGCGAACTTGCTGCGTCTGTGGGAGAAAAACGACTTGCCTTGTGTGACATGAGAAATATCCTCATAATACTACAATAATGCATGCAATGATAATGGCCATAATATTATTTTCCCTTTATCGCATCTGGTCATGAAAATTGGAAGACCATAAAATAAATAATGTTTTGAGCGGAACTGCCTCACTTGTAATCGGCTTATATGCAATTTACATAAAACTCAGAGTCCCATGCAGTCAGCCTGATTCTGATATTTAAGAGGAGCAGCAAATAAACAGAGACTTCACGGCCAATCCTGGCATCCAGGGAGGAAACCCTTTGACAACCATTGTCATAAATGGAACAAGAAACTCTCAGCAGCATCAGCAAATGTGTTTTATTAAAGATAGATTGCCATTTTGTTGGAATGGTTTCATCATAAATGTTGCTCGTTTCTGACCTCAGCAAAGTACAAAAAACTGAAACTCAGACTGAACAATTATATCAGACTCCGCGGAACGCAACATCGCCATGATTCTACACTGGACATCTTCCATGCACAATCTTGGCTACAGCATTGGAAGTTGAGGAAAGCATGACGGATTCTAAACCCCACATGCATTATCTAAAGCAGGGGTGCCCAACCTTTTTTGAACCAAGATCTAGTTTTAAAGTTGATAGTGTGTCGAGATCTACCAAGTCATATAGAAAGCCATAGCGTAGCCACAATTAATTGTGCACCTATATAATAACACAATGTTCTGACACAAAGATCCAGTTTTAACAATAATAATACATTTATTGAAGTAAATGTACGTCTGCAAAGAATAAGCACAAGTAGGCCTAGGACTGGCCCGTAACAACACAACAACATACAACCCAATTAATACAATGCCTAGTTCAAGTTGGAAAAGTGGTTCTCTACCTTAGTGGGACTTCTGGCACTGAGACGAGGAAGCTAGTCTCCCGTAGTCCGGACAGTAGGAGCTGAGTGCCAGCCGTAAGCAGGCCGCAAGGTGGTCATCAGTCATCATACCCTGCAGCTCTAGATTCAAGTTATTGAGCTTGTCAGTCAGATCAGTAAGAAAGGCTAAATCCAAGAGCCACTGACTGTCTTCTAGCTGTGCATGTTCAGCATGGTTTGAACGTTTCAGAAAGTCTTTAATTGAAGAGGGGCAACTTGCTCTTACTAACGAATTCCATAAAAACCTGAAAAATATCTGTGCCTCTTGTGTGCCCTTTCAGAGTCAAAATGGTCAGCAGCTCTTCTTTTACACTCATAGTGTCAAAAACCATTCTAATGAACACACATAGCTGAGCCACATCCACAGCATCAGTGGATTCATCGAATTGCAGAGAAAAACACTCACATGTGTCAACATCATTCCTCAATTGCTGTTCAACAACCTCCGCCATTCCCTCGCATCACATCCTGAATAGCAGACACAATCTCCTTTCGATTTTTAAAATCGGCAAAAAGCGCATCTGCGGCTTCCATGAACGCTTCTTTCACAATCTCACCATCCTTGAAAGATTTCTTTCCTTTTGCAAGAACACGACAGACACGATAAGAAGCTATGGTTGCAGCCTTACTCGTGGTATTGGGCCTGGTAAAAATGGACTGTTGTGCTGCTAGCTGACTTTTCAAGTCCTTGACTTTTCGGGCGCGCAGTGGTGATTTAGCTGGGAAGTTTGTATCGTAGCTCTTGTGGACCGTCTTGAAATGCCGCTCCAAATTCCCTTTCTTTGGTAAAGCCACATTTGCATTGCAGATAAGACAGATGGACTTGGCATTCGAATACACGAAAAAATAATCCTCCTCCCACTCTGAATGAAAATGATAAGTTTTAGATTTTTTAGCTTCTGCCGCCATGGTAGTATCCACTCGCTCTAGTCAAGCTTCTCGCGCCCTTCCGAGTCCTTAGTTAGAACCTAGCAACCATACCATGCACGCGCAGATAGAAAGAAGCGCGTGAGATTTTTTCTTTGATTATGCCTGATCTAGCTTACTATAGCTGTACAAATCTACACACTGCTTCACGCGATCAGCAGTTCATTGTGCCTATTTAAGATGTTTTAAGATGGAAGTTTTAATGTAGGCCTATTTTACACAACAGTAGGAGGATAGACTACTCACATTTTCTCGCGATCGACTGGAACTCAGCCCGCGATCGACTGGTAGACCGCGATCGACTGGTTGGGCACCCCTGATCTAAAGCAACGGAGTGAAAGGCTTTTTTGTTTTTGACCTAACTACAATATACAGCAATCAGGGTCATGAAGAACACATCCACCTGAATTATATTGTCAAATGTTTTTTTTTTGTAAAGCTGCCAAATAAAGACTTATAGTCTGTAATGCCAAAATCAAATGATATAAATTATAGGTGTGTACCCACTCCAAAAAACCTCCAAGATTCAAACTGAATATTTAGTGTAGTATGAGGTGTGAAAGGAACCAGTGGTGGAATGAAACAAAAAGTGCGTTCACACAGGACACAATGAAATATCTTTGCGACAGTTACATTTTTCCAACTGGAGTGATACATTTGCAGGACGCTGTCTCGCGAAAGCCAATCAGCGGTGAGAATCTCAGCCTGTTGTTGAATCAAAAAAACAGAAAGTGTTAAATGTAAATGTAAATAAAATGATCAAACTGAAGAATGTCTACGGCATGGTGAATACAGTCCGTACTATATTTATGTCTCGAGAGTAAACACAACTGACAGCCACGGTCAGACTGGCGCAAGTATTTCCTGTATTGACTACTATTCTTTTACCAGACTACATTTATCTGATACTTGTTACCTTTTACTTAAATACAAGTTTTGATATGGTATATATATATATTTACTCCTAGTTTGCTTTTAAAATGTGCTCCATATTGATGTATACCAACATTAAAATAACTATTTTATGTATTTTCTAATGATGGAAACTGAATTGTATAATATTCTATTCTAAAACAACACTTTAATTAAGAGACATTCTGCACAATGACTACTCGAATACATTTAGCTGGTAGTACTTTTACTAATATTTTGAACTCAGGACTTATAGTTGTAAAGGACTGTGTTTAGATTGAGGTTTTAGTACTTTTACTAAAATAAAGGATCTGATTACGTTTTACTCCTGCAAAATTTCACCTCTGAACATTTTATTCAAGATGCCTCAATCCCACATCAAGGCTCTCTGCAAGGCTTAGTTAATATTCTCCATGCGGCCTACCATGCAGAAAATGATGGTCCTTTAACTACACATGGAGCGATAAACAGTCCAACGCTCTCATAACTCAGCAGTTTGGGGTTCAGATTGTATTACAAGCACACTTCAACACGATGTGGACAAAAACGAAAGACCGTTCATTTGGTGGACAACCGCTCCTCCTCCTAAGGCTCTTAAAAAAAACAAATCTGTTAGCTGGAAGGGACTGGACAGGCGAAAGTTAAACATCTGGACACAACAAGAACAAATGGTTTGCTAGCAAATACCATGCACGGTGCAGTTGAGGGAAAAAGAGGTGCAGGAAGGACAAGGGGACAATGGCTGACGGACATAAAGAGGTGGAAGGGGAATGCGGTGTTGGAATCATGGATGTATAATAAGAATTGGTACAGCGTTGGAGGTGGGGCCTCGTTCATTCCTATGAATGCTGCTCATTGGCGCATGAAGACAAAATCGCCTGAGATTCTCGAGAGCAAAACGTCACAAATTACCCATCATGCCTGGCTTTCGAGAGAATAGAGCATGCGCAGTCGCGTTTCCCCTTAAGCCCCGCCCCCGATCTCCCGCTTCGGCTCAGTAGAATGAATGGAGAGAGAAAATAAACCTGGATTCAGCTTTTGTATGTATTTTGCAACTATAATGACCTAATGCTTTTAATATGGGCTGTAAAATGGTTCATACTGAGTCGTTCATTTAGTTAAAAAAAAAAAAAAAAGTTATCCACTGATTTACAGACGTCTCTTTCCCAATGTAAGTCAATGGGAAAAAGTCTTTCTGGGCCGGTGACGTCACAGACTGATGCGGAAGTTGTAGTACCCGCTGTTTGGTCACTACGAATACTTTCTCAAAGTCCGGAGCACTTCCTGGGGCTTGGTTTGAATGCATGAGACTGGCAGACGAGACGGGTGTCATCAAAGTGCCCCAAAGGCCCCCAGGAAACAGCAGTGACCTGCATGGTGTGGCTTATTCATTTTCGTGTATTTAACACCAAAGCGGCGCGTGGGCCATCCTATGACCTTCTATATTTGAACTCAGAGGTTTTCTGTCCTCTTCAACCCATTCAGAATAGCTGTGATTGCGGGGGGGGGGGGGTGTCCCTGATATCAACTTGGGTAACTTCAAACATTGTTATTTCCACTCCATATCCTTCAAAGTAGCATACAAAGTCTCGAGGGGAGCGGGGAAAGGGTGATTGAGCAGCAGGCCAGTTTCCTTGCAATCTGTCAGCGTTAGCCCATCCCCCACGTCCGAGTGCAGTGATCAGTCAGAGCTTTAACACTGTGATTAGGTTATTCTTTTTCATTATCTCATTTGTCAAAAGGGCAGCAATTTGTATGTGTCTGTGCCGATGGGCCCATCATCTGTCTACCCATTCATTTGCAAGCCACCTTCCTTTCCTTCCTTCTTTTCCTTCTGCTCTTTCGTTCTTTGTTCCTGCCACGATCACAATAGCTAGCACTCTCTATCTATATTATCCTCAATTAAGCCAGAGGAAAACTGTGTTGCATTGATTTTTTTGAGACTCAGAAGGATGTAGTCGCTCACCAGGAAATCCATTCAGCTTAGAAGATGCATGGACTTCTGAATCCTAACAATAACATCAGCATGGAACCTCCCTGAATCAATGCAATGATGACTTCAGTTATATTGTCGTTCTTTCTAAGCGTGGAATTGCTACAGCATTTTTTCACTCAAATGGCTAGAACATCTTGTGTTTTATTGGTGATTATAAACCATCGTGTGCTGCAATCAACAATTAGTTTGTGGTCCACTGAACACAGATGAGGTCATAAAACATCATTGCAACAAGAGAAACTTGCAGTAAGGAGAGTTATCTTCCCCCAGATAATGGATTATAGATTCAATTTATTTTCAGTGTAAACTGAGCATACAAGGCGGGGCGAGAAAAGAAAATGACATCCGCTCTTAATTGACCATTGGTGGAGGAGTGCAGTGGAGCATGTAGGACCAGCATCAAGGAGTGTTCAAGGCTACATCAGTGCTTAGACCTGCTGCAAAGTGTTCATCGACATTTGTTCACTGATGATGTGCATCACTGCCCCCGAACAACTGAGAGACAACAACTATTATTCGGAACTCAACTGAATAGGAGATCAGTAAGCTGTGCAGACACGCAGTGTTTAAACACACAAAACATGACTTCAAATCATCGTGACAAAACCAGAATGTTAAGCAACATTTGGAGCAAAACACTAGAAACAACTTTAAAAGGAAATTCAATTGTTCCCTCGTGATGAAAAATATTAAGGTCGGTAAAAATGTCTTAAAATGATGTGTTCTTTTTGTGCACAGGTTAAATATTAAGCTAAGTAAGAATAAGAGATGTATCAAATGTTTTAAGTACAGCATTGAAAGCAGAATAGTGTCAGAGAGAGAGATAAAGCAGTTACGTTTGAAGAGTAAGAGTGGAATCTGTCAAATATTTCAGTTTATGTAACCACCAGTTATAAGTAATAAAAGCTTTAAAATTCCATTTGAAGTGAAAGCGAATCAGCCAGTTACAATACTAATTCTGAGACTGTTCAAATACAGTGGAGCAAAAAAGTATTTAGTCAGCCACCAATTGTGCAAGTTCTCCCATTTAAAAAGATGAGAGAGGCCTGTAATTTTTATCATAGGTATACCTCAACTATGAGAGACAAACTGTATGTGCATTTTAAAGAGTCCCTATTTTGCTTTTTTGGGGTTTTCCCCTTTCCTGTAGCGTGTTCTATAGGTTTGTGTGCATGTAAGTGGTCTGCAAAGTTAGTTTCTATCCAACACATTCCCCCCCTCTGCCTGAAACATCTCCATTGGACTCCTTTATTGACTTCCACAAACCATTGGCTAGCGCCCCAACAAAATGTACGTGATAGGCTATGGGGCGGGCATCTCTAAGCGGTTTACCAATAACAACAGAACCGCCAGCTAACCAGTCAGAGCAGACTGGGCTCTGGTTTCAGCCAGAGGGTGAAAAGAGGTGCTGCAGCACAGGCAGTATGAGAAACATAAAGAGCTTTTTGAACATTAAGTATGGAGACATGTCCCAGTAGAGACACTGAAAACTGATACACCTGACATCACAGGAGAGGACTCTTTAAAGTAGAGACACTACATACTGATATACACCTTAACATCAGCAGGAGAGGACTCTTTAAAGTAGAGACACTACATACTGATATACACCTGAACATCAGCAGGAGAGGACTCTTTAAAGTAGAGACACTACATACTGATATACACCTGAACATCAGCAGGAGAGGACTCTTTAAAGTAGAGACACTACATACTGATATACACCTGAACATCAGCAGCAGAGGACTCTTTAAAGTAGAGACACTACATACTGATATACACCTGAACATCAGCAGGAGAGGACTCTTTAAAGTAGAGACACTACATACTGATATACACCTGAACATCAGCAGCAGAGGACTCTTTAAAGTACAGACACTACATACTGATATACACCTGAACATCAGCAGGAGAGGACTCTTTAAAGTAGAGACACTACATACTGATATACACCTGAACATCAGCAGGAGAGGACTCTTTAAAGTAGAGACACTACATACTGATATACACCTGACATCAGCAGGAGAGGACTCTTTAAAGTAGAGACACTACATACTGATATACACCTGAACATCAGCAGGAGAGGACTCTTTAAAGTAGAGACGCTACATACTGATATATACCTGAACATCAGCAGGAGAGGACTCTTTAAAGTAGAGACGCTACATACTGATATACACCTGAACATCACCAGGAGAGGACTCTTTAAAGTAGAGACGCTACATACTGATATACACCTAGACATCAGCAGGAGAGGACTCTTTAAAGTAGAGACAATACACACTGATATACACCTGAACATCATCAGGAGAGGACTCTTTAAAGTAGAGACGCTACATACTGATATACACCTGAACATCACCAGGAGAGGACTCTTTAAAGTAGAGACGCTACATACTGATATACACCTAACATCAGCAGGAGAGGACTCTTTAAAGTAGAGACAATACACACTGATATACACCTGAACATCAGCAGGAGAGGACTCTTTAAAGTAGACATGCTACATACTGATATACACCTGAACATCAGCAGGAGAGGACTCTTTAAAGTAGAGACACTACATACTGATATACACCTGAACATCAGCAGGAGAGGACTGTTTAAAGTAGAGACACTACATACTGATATACACCTGAACATCAGCAGGAGAAGACTCTTTAAAGAAGAGACACTACATACTGATATACACCTGAACATCAGCAGGAGAGGACTCTTTAAAGAAGAGACACTACACACTGATATAAACCTGAACATGAGCATAAAAGGGCAGGTGGTGTCCATTGATATGTAAACATTAACATAAATCTGGGGGTAAACATGACTGTAAGGTTAAGCTCTGAAAGCAGTTAGAAGGTGTCAGTGTAAAGATGAAGTTGAGTAACAGCTGAAAGTTGTTTTATAACTGTTCGTCAGAAAGCTTTTGTTAGGACCTCAGTTTCTGTATTTATAGTTTACTGTTTTATTTTTGAAATATTTCTTGTTTTGTTACTTCCTGTCTTGTCTAGTTTACTTCCTGTCTTTAGTTTCCCTCCTGTCTGATTGTCTGATTGTGCTCACCTGTTGCCCCTGTGTGTCTCCTCCCCCTTCCCAGCTGTTTCTTGTCTTGTGATTACCCTCTGTATTTAGTCGGTCTTTCCTTTGTGTTCTTTGTCGTGTCGTCGTCGTTTCTTGCTGTTTGCCCGTGATGTCTTGGATCGCCCTTTTCCAGCCCTCCCTTTTCAACCGATTTGCCTTTGTTTTCATTCGATACTTTTCCTTTGTTCCTAGTTTTGCATTTTTGTTATCAGCTTTTTATTTTTAAAAGCTCGCCCTTTGTTATACCTTTGAACCCCTGCCTCCTCTATTGCTTCTGCGCCTGGGTCCTTTTCCCCCAATCGTGACAGCCTTTGACATCTTAAAGAAAGCGGAAGCTCCAAAAAATTGTGTATGGCACTGGAAAGTGTTAGTTAAAGCACTAGTAAAGTCAATTAAATAGTTATAGAGGATTGCCATCAATAGTCAGATCCTGTGTTGCTGATAGAGGCAGTTGAAATGTAGGATGGATGTGGAAATTGGTGGAAATTCAAATATGTTGCAATAAAAGTGTCAGTTGGTATGAAAGCACTGACAGCCACATTTCTGTAGAACATACCCATGCACTTTAGTGTAGACAATCGTAGGAACAAGAAGCAGCATATCACCTAAATCATAATACAATGTCTGTCCCTCTGTCTGTCTGCCCGTCTTTCCGTCCGTCTGTCTGTCTGTCTTCTCCTCTGTTGTTTTTCTTCCTTTCAGCTGCTGCTCTGCCTCTGTTAAGAAAGCAGCTGTGCGGATTGGTGGAGAGCTAAATTGCTCAGTGTGAGCTTGGTCACGGCTCAGCTCTCCTTGAGATAATGCAATGACAATTAATGGGAAAGCGGTGGCCATTCGTCTCATTTGTTCGTTCACCAGTAGTGCAGCAGCATGGGGGACGGACAGAACGCTCTGCAGTCAGGACAGACTCTGGACACTGCCCAGCAGCCTTTCGTATTGAACTGCTGCTGACATCCATCCACGATAGACACACTATATTCAAATCTCCAGAACTGTTTAACTATGACTGATTGATATAACTAAAACCCTGTTAAATTAAATGTATTATTGTATTATGTCAACAATATTTCACATTACTGTATTAAGTTAGTCAAAAGCAATAATATTACGTTGAACCTAATATTTAGATTAAAAATGTGTTATTCAAGTTTTAAACTAACCTCACTAGAGTTTTGGGAAATTTGCTGAACTACACTGGGAAAACGTTGAAGTGGCTAGGATAAGGATTAGCACTTCCAAATTTGAGGCCATGGTTCTCAGCAGGAAACCGGTGGACTGTCCATTTTAAGAAGGGAATGAAGCCTTAACCCAAGTGAAGAAGTTCAAGTATCTCGAGGTCTTGTTCTCGAGTGAGGGAACAATGGAGCGTGAGATGGGCCGGAGAATCGGAGCAGCGGGAGCGGTACTGCAGTCGCTTTACCGCACCGTTGTAACGAAAAGAGGGCTGAGCCAGAAGGCAAAGCTCTCTGTCTACCGGGCTATCTTCGTTCCTACCCTCACCTATGGTCATGAAGGATTGGTCATGACCGAAAGATCGAGATTGCGGATACAAGCGGCCGGAATGGGATTTCTCCGCAGGGTGGCTGGCATCTCCCTTAGTGATAAGGTGAGAAGTTCAGTCAACCGGGAGGGACTCGGAGTAGAACCTCTGCTCCTTCGCATTGAAAGGAGCCAGTTGAGGTGGTTCGGCCAACTGGTAAGGACGCTACTTGGGCGTTCCAGGCACCTCCAGCTGGGAGGAGACCGAGGGGTAGACCTAGGACCAGGTGGAGGGATTATATGTCTTTGCTGGCCTGGGAGCGCCTTGGAATCCCCCAGTCAGAGCTGGTTGATGTGGCCAGGGAAAGAGAAGTTACGGGCTCTCTACTGACACTGCTACCCCCGCGACCGGACGCCGGATAAGCAGGAGAAGATGGATGGATGGATGGACTGAGAAAAAATGCAAACGTTGACTTAAATAAATGTATGATGTAAACAAATTACACATAATTGTATTACAGTGGTTTGCAAAAGTATTCACCCCCCTTGACGTTTTTCATGTTTTGTAGCTTCACAACCTGGAAGTAAAATGGATTGCTTGAGGGTTTGCATCATTTCATTTACAGAACATGCCTACAACTGTGAAGATGTGTGTTGTTTTTATTTTTTATTGTGAAGCAAACAACAAAAAGGACAAAATAACAGAAACCTTCAGCGTGATGTCAGTACTTTGTAGAGCCACCTTTTGTGGCAATTACAGCTGCAAGTCGCTTTTGATAAGTCTCTATGGCTGGCCACATCTTGCCACTGGGATTTTTGCCCATTCCTCATGGCAAAGCTTCTCCAACTCCTTGATGTTGGATGGTTTCCGCTTGTGAACAGCAGTCTTCGAGTCAAACCAGAGATTCTCAATTAGATTGAGGTCTGGGCTTTGACTAGGCCATTCCAACACATTTCAATTCTTCCGGTGAAACCATTCGAGTGTTGCTTTAGCAGTATGCCTCGGGTCATTGTCCCGCTGGAAGTTGAATCTCCGTCCCAGTCTCAAATCACAGGCAGACTGAAACAGGTTTTGCTCTAGAATATCCCTGTATTTAGCACCATCCATCTTTCCCTCGACTCGGACCAGTTACCCTGGCCCTGCTGCTGAAAAACATCCCCACAGCATGATGCTGCCACCACCATGTTTCACTGTGGGGATGGTGTTCTTGGGGTGATGGGATGTGTTGGGTTTCCGCCAGATATAGCGTTTCCCTTGGTGCCCGAAAAGTTAAAGGTTAGTCTCATCTGACCAGAGCACCTTCCGCCATACATTTAGGGAGTCGGCCTCATGCCTTTTGGCAAACTCAAAACGTGCCTTCTTATTTTTAACACTACATAATGGTTTTCTGGCCACTCTTCCATAAAGCCCAGATCTACGGAGTGTACGGCTTATTGTGATGCACAGACACTCCAGTCTCTGCTGTGGAACTCTGCAGCTCCTTCAGGGTTACCTTTGGTCTCTCTGTTGCCTGTCTGATTAATGCCCTCCTTGCCTGTTCTGTGAGTTTTGGTGGGCGGCCCTGTCTTGGCAGGTTTGTTGTGGTCCCATGTTCTTTCCAGTTGAAGATTGGATTTGATGGTACTCCGTGGGATCATCAAAGATGTGGATATTTTTTTTCAACCCAGCCCTGACTGGTATTCCTCAATAACTTTGTCCCTGACTTGGAGAGCTCCTTGGTCTTAATGGTGTGATGCCTCTCACTTAGTGGTGTTGCAGCCTGTGGGGCCTTTCAGAAAAGGTGTGTTTATACTGACAGATCATGTGACACTTAGATTGCACACAGGTGGACTTCATTTCACTAATTATGTGTCTTCTGAAGGTAATTGGTTCCACCAGAACTTTTTAGGGGCTTCATAGCAAAGGGGCTGAATACATATGCACATGCCAATGTTCCGTTTTTTATATACAACAAATATTTTTCTATATATATTTTTCTCATTTCATTCACCAACTTAGAATATTTTGTGCAGATCCATCACATACAATTCAGATTGAAAAACATTTAAATTACAGGTTGTAATGTAACAAAAAAGATAAAAAGCCAAGGGGGTGAATACTTTGCAAGCCACTGTAGGTTGGTTGCAAGTTATATAAAGTTGAAATAAAAAACATCAGGTTCAACTTAATATGATTGCTTTCAACTAACCTAATACAGTTATGTAGACCCTGTTGACATAATATATTTAATTAAAGTCAATGTTTAAGTTTTTTCCGTGTAATCTAAATGTGTTAAATCCCAACAATCCATTTCTCATGGCTGTCAAAAGGTGTAGCAAGAACAGAGTTCACGTGCAGCGTTGAAGCTCTGTAACCCATGTTAGAAATGGTAGATCCTTTATTTACTCAGTGACAGTCAAGTCATTACATTATTTACCATAGCCAGGGGCCGACACAGCACAGAGCCACACTGAGCTCTGGCCTACTGAGATAGTCCCTGACAGAATGGCACATATTTCATTGAAAAGAAAGAGCGAAGGCAGACCCCTGGGCATCTCTTCAAATTTCCTTCCAGTCTGTGCTGCGAAGTGGAAATTATAGCCACACCAAAAAACCACAGAGAAATATCATTTTCAATTTCATTTCTGTGTGAAGTTGTTGCCTATTAATTCATATTCCTCCTTAAGTCAATAAACTTGTATTGCAAATTTATACAACTATTATCTCAGTAGAATTCTTGCTTAGGGAATTGTAATTACACATGTGTATGTGTGTTTTTTTTAAAAGCCCCGAGGCTCGTTTTTTTCTGTCTTTAAGTACAATTAATTTAACTGAAAGCAAAAGCTAGTAAAGTATGACATGAAATTACATCATCTCTGTTATAATGCTAAAGGGGGAAGTGATAAAGCTGTGTAATCTAGTTAGCAAAGTCCCTGATGCATGGCTGATCAAGCTAAGCTTCTTGTGACTGCGTTACAATCCAAAAGCTCAGTCAAGTACACAAAATAAAAGCAGATCAAAGTGAATGCACTGCCGCATCACTCTGCAGTAGGGGGCGGGTCACTGTACCTGGTATTGGTTGGCCTTCGCAAGCTCCTGATTGGCCGATTCCACGTTGGATGATGCAGTCTGGATGTAATCTTCAATGCTGTCTGAAGAAACAAGGAGCGGAATGATTGTTAATGGCTTTTTCACCAATTTATATTGTGTTCTACATACGCACAACAAAAGGTAACTTGTGTAATATTGTAATCATTTATTGTAAAAATGTCTCACATGTTGTCTTTCATCCTATAATTACTCTAAAGGAAACCCACTTTTCTCCAAGGTTGATTGGTTTATTGGTTTAGGATTTAATTTTGTAGCTAGGGTTAGAGCAGAAATGTTCTTTTGTTAAAATAAATATACTTAACTGCTATTGTGTCGATGTATCCAGGGATTATGTATTCCAGGTTTATATATTTATATATATATATATATTTATATATAAATATATATATATATATAAAGCTCCAAAAACATACAATTCACATTTTGTCTTTGATTGAACCCCTCCCAAATACCCACCAACTTCTTAATAACTTCATGCCGCCCTTGGTTTTTAACATATAAAGCTCCGTATGAGACCACTGCAGCGTCATGCGTTTCCGTTTCTGTGTTTGAGTTATTGAATTCTATACTGACAACATTTCTCTGTGTTGGAATTCAACAGACACTGGAATGGCTGCCATACATGTAGAGATAAAGATTTAAAACACATGTGGAGTGGTCTCTTAATTTATTCCAGAGCTGTATGTGCTGTTATACATTTGAAGCCCCCAAGCCAAAGCCTAGATGGCTGCTGTTATTGTTTGACAGACTGCCTGGCTGTAGCTCTGGTTGCCAGATATGGTTGGTGAGGACATGCAGTACCTCGCAACCTCAGTCACTGAATCAAACTGTTGTTTATGTAAATGTCTTGTGTAAGCTCACAATCAAGAAGCAATTTGAAGAAGTATTAAAAGGTCAAACATTCCCAATTTTGACACAAATGGGTCCCCATTTTTCAAACGATGGTATAAATATAGGGAAAGAAGACCATTTACTCTTGTCAGAGAACAAAACAAAGGTTATTTCATTTCATTCAGCTGAAGCTGTTATCCAAAGCGACTTACAATCAACGCAATAAAGTGAAGACACAAACTCAGAACAGAAACCTGCAGGTAAATTCAATTCAAATGAGCCGAACCAGTATAAGCGCTGGTGCATTAGTTTAACATAAGCTTAACATTTTAAGTACTAACATATTATTTAGTTTTTTTGTGTCAGGTTTATTGGCCAATGTGCATTGGAAACAGGTGGATTTTCAGTCTGAACTGAAATAAGTGTAGTTTTTCTGCTGTACTGATTTCAATGGGGAGCACATCTACTGTATTTTGGATAAAATAGCAATCAGCTGTGGTTAAGTTGAGAGGTATCTGAGTGACCAGGTTTCCTGCTTTTATCATTTGTCCCACACATTTGTCCCGCATTTGATTGACAGTGACTCGTCTAAAAGTTGGCCTTTATCCAAAGCTGTTTAGAAAACAAGAGAGGGCTGTCATCGTTTGCTGTGTAAGATGTCAATTTTTGCGAGATTTGCCAGAATTTGTTTCAATCACGCAAGGAGGTGAATAAGCAACACTACATGTGAAACTCACAAGAAATGCTGGGTTCATAAAGAAAATATCAATCTTTGGATCCATTGCTTATGAAATCCAAAGAGGATAACCAAATGTCCACACTGTGAAGCACTCACAGACATACAGGTCACAGGTCTGTGGTAGCAAGCTTGCTCTGGTCATTATTTCAGACTCAGAGATTGCAAAAAAAGTACAGATATGTTTAAGTTGTCCTGGATGTAGGAAGGACTGGATCCTTCCACAACACTAAACTTGCTCTGCTCCAATCTTAATGTCTCCCAACTTTTCGTCTCATCCTAAGTTTATTGAAGGACTGACTATGGTTTATTTCGTTACCCTGAGCACAGCCTTGACAACACATTACTTGACAGCCCCCAGCCGTCTGTGTTACCAAGGAATACTGGTCTAATAGTTAACATTGTTAATACTGCATGGTCTCCTTTAAAGGCAGTCAATACACAGAAGTTAATGGGATGAGACGGAACATGTTCAATGAACTGGATAGTGCAAAATATTTGTTATCACCACATTATTACCCTCATATATTTACAACTGGCCAATAACAGTGAGAGTGCTATTGATTTTTGTCGGTGTTGTAAGAGTGGGAAGGCTGCAGCCAGTTCAGAGATGTGGGTACAGACTCTGTGTTTCGTGTTGTGATGTTCTCTGATAATTACTTCACCACTTGTAGCGATTACCTTTAGAATTTAAAAAGAGCAGGAGGTTAGGGGAACAAATTGAGCTGATTGACTTAGTGCACTTACTGCTTTGGTGAGTTGAGAATACAAAGGAATACATGTTCAGACCCACCAACTCACATCAGAGTGAGGTTAGCCAGTGGACTGACTCATTCGTTCTTTTACTGCCTCTGTGTTCAGGATTGGCTCTTTTATGATTGATTGATATTGCACTTTAAACCGAAGCTTGTTTTATGCACAGTGTAACAACAAGATTGTATTAGCTGGATTTGAGGTTTGCTGAAAGTGCTTTTGCCTTGGCATACCAGTCAAGGTATGAAAAGCAGAGATGAGAGCTGTTTAACCATTTATTTTCTTCCTCACAGTTAAAAATGATGATGATGAGGATGAGGATTTTACGACTAGAATATAAACACAAAATACCAATCTGGAAAAGCAAAACACTAAGGTTCAATCAAATCAAATGTTGCTTAAACATAGTAAGCCTAAACCAATCAATCAATAACTATTAAACATATTAACAACTTAAAGAATGCATCAAACAGTCAACTGGTGAGGAGAGCACATGTGAATCAGCATGCTGCTTTAGACACAGGAAGTACACTGAGCAGGGCTGATTGAGGCATTAAAGGTCCCCTATCATGCAAAATGCACTTGTTGCTGTCTTTTATACATACATATGTCTCCAAAGTGTTAGTAGACTCACAAAGTATCAGAAAATACAACCCTCTCTTTTTTCCTCCTTACCCACATCTCTAAAAACGGGGGGACAAACGAGCTGATCCAGATTTGCTTCGGTTATGACGTACTGACCAAAATGTGGGCTGGCTTTACATCGAACTCCTGGCAACGCCCACATCCCAACCTATCGTCCCCCATAATTGCCGACCTGAAACTCCTCCCACAGTCTCACGTCTGTTAGGGGCGTGGTCAGCAGCAGCTAGTTCATTTAAAGCTGCAGTCACAGAATCAGCGCTTCAGGAACAGGGCTGACATAGAGGGGGATGAGGCATGCTATAATGGGGGATCTGTTTGGTATTTTGAGCTAACTAGTTCAGACATGTTTTGTATAGATATGCCCTACAATAAATTGTTCAAATATAGGATTGTTTTGTTATGAGTATGAACATGTCTTAAAAAACATTAAGTTTAATGTCATAGAAAAAATAGTAGATGTTCTTATTTCTTATTAGCATTACATAAATATAATGTATTCAAGGAATATACCTTTCCTTATATGTTTCTATTTATGTCGCGTTCACTTTAAGATCACATTGTTCTAAATGTCCTATCACATGTCCCGTAGTTCGGAAGTAAACACTCATTCACGTCAAGAGCATTTCCAGCGATTTAGTCAAGTTGCTAAATCCTTTGGATCCAAAATAATCTGTCGACATCTTGTGTCTGGCATAGCATCGTTGGTATGTATACTTCTTTCTTGAGAGCTTTATCATTATTTTAGACGATAATGTTGGGTTTGTAGAGTATGGTCTCAATGCACTACGGTTTGTGAATGCTACGTCTCGCGTGTGTGCACGACGGTAAAAGACGGTATAATAACCAGAATGTTAACATGTTGTTTACTATATTAAGTATTTTTATGTTAGTTAAAATACGTATGAACGAAATGCAACAGTAATAATGCAAATTAGCCTTCATTCATGTGAAGTTAAATAGGCGCGGTGCTAATTTGTCCTTGTTCTTGTTTGTTGCAGTTTCACCTTTTCTCTGTAACGTCAATAAACCTGTGGAATGAAGAATTAATCCTCAGAGTCTTGGTGTTGGGAAAAAGTTTAGCAGGCCGTCAGGATATTACAGTTAGACCTACCGAAGACAGAATAACCATAATAGGAGACCTTTAAATGGGTCCAGGTGTGGCATGGTTGGTGGAAGCTAAGCCCCGCCTCCCACAATACCATATTGACAGAAGGGTTTTCAACACACAGTAAACAACAATTATAGCACACTTATATAACCCAGATGACCAAATAGAGTGGTCTAGTGATTCATTGCTTGTAAGTCAGCATTGCAATCCTCTGTCTTTAAAAAGCTAGGATTTTTAATATTGGACATTAGAATAATGCAGAAAACAACACCTCTTGCAAAAACGTATAATGTTTACCATTTTTGATAAGCGGGATAATATCCACATGCTAACACCAAAACAGGTTTAAGAGTAAATGGCGTAAAAGCTAACATAACGCTATAAACACACTACATAATGGTCACATTACTTGACACTTCAACCAAGCTTAAGGCAAACTTGTGTCTGGCATGATAACGTTCAGTAGAATTATTTAGCCACTTCTTAGCAACCTTCGTTTTTAAGATATGTAAATACTTCAGACGTTCATCAGTGAGGTACTAACTGATTTATTTTATGTTGTGACAACACCTTACAATTCCGTAAGCTTGTATTACCAACAGACCCAACTTTGGGAAATTTACCGCAAAAACACATATCAAAAATAACATTGTCTCTGAGAGGAGGGGGGCTGTAAGTGCTAAAATGCTAACTTATTACAACTGGGAGCAGGGCTCTGCACAACTCCACACCTGCAGAATGCCAGTCCAATCAGCTGCAGCTGTATATGCATAAGCGGGTGGGGCGCAGAGAGCTAGAAACAGTTCTGCAAAGGGGAGTGGCCAGCAGCAGCTCATTAGCATTTAAAGCTACAGACACAGAATCAGCATTTTTGTATAATCTGTTTGGTACTTTGAGCAAAAAACTTCAGAGACATGTTTTGTATATACACAGTATAAAACGTGACCGTTAAAACGTCTAAGTTTCTGCATGTAAGCATTGTCCTAATGACTGTGGTATAGTGGTGATGTTAGCATTTCTGTTAGAGCACTTCTCTTATAAACCCCCCAACATTTGCTATTACAAATAGCATGATATATTCAATGACAATATTTGTTCAAAATGATCGATCATTTGAAAGAACTCAGACCATTTGTTAAGTTTGGTTAAGGATCCATCAAACAATCATTTACATTTCCTGAGGATATTCATGGTCCCCAGGAGATGATTCCTTCTGTGATAATGCCTAGAATATTTTGACTGTCAAATCATGGGTCTGGTTTTGATTAATTAAAAACCCAGGGGAAACAAACCTTTTTTAGGACCCTATGAGATTTTTAGTGCTCGTTTAGTACTGATCTAACAATATAATTAATAACTGATAGAAACAAGCACAGAGCTTGCCTATTCTTGATATCTTAACATCTTAATCTCCATGTAAAACAAAAAGAATCCAATCTTCTGATGTGTACAAACGGATACATTTTTACCACCACTTTTGTTTAGTATTCCAAAGTTATTTTCTGCTTTCTCAACAAACTGTGTTGATTGCATATTTAGATTCACAGGCTTTAATTTAGTGTCTCCTTAGCCAGCATGAATAGGCCATAAAAGCACTAATCCTTCCTTCTTAAGCCGATTCATTTCTTTGTATTACCTGCAGCTTTTTCTAAAAACGCCTTCCCAGCACAATCACATATTATTCATATCCGCCACAACAAGAAAGCCTTCAAAAATGTCCAAAGGCTATTTCAGAGTATCTCTTTCTAATTGGGAGAGATCCATTGTCTGTGAAGCTCATATTGGACTTCTGCTGTGGGATAATGTTGTGAACTCGGCATTCGTCAGAGTCCTCTTCTATCTCTGCGTTGGCCCACTTTGGGGGGAGCATGCTGTTTTTATTTACATTCCATGTCTAAAAGAGCATATCAGTAGTCTTCAAATGTAAATGACAATCAGTGTTGGTCATGCATGTCTGATTCTGCTGAACAAGCATAAGATGCAGCATAATTCATGTATAGAAAAAAGAGCCAATAGTGATGGAAAAAGGCATTTAATGTGTTGTTAATAAAACTGAGGAATTGGCATCTTGAATATATCGAACATAACTTAATTGGTGAGTTATTATTTTATTAAATTATTCAAACTCCTGCAAGTGGACAAGTTCCCAGAATATTTGATTCAATGCTTCGTACATTCTGTATATTGTATGTTGAGCTTGAAGCCAAAAGATGTTTAAATGTGTATTGCAATGACCCTGACAGTTCAATGTACTGCAACCAAAAGAAAACGACTCAACAAAATAAAGTCACTAAAACTTCTTCAAGAACTTGACAACATGTGCGTTATTCAGAAAATAGGCAGATATACCAACCAAATACAGAATACACATTACAACACAGATAAGATAACTGATTTTATTTGATGAAGGTATTAGCAATCATCTCATGATGCATGTTGTTATTTTGGCTTTCTTTTATCTGTTTAAAACATCTCCTTGATTAAGATTCCATTGTATCATTATTTTAATGGTATTCAAGTAATCGTTAAATTGTGTTCATTTATCAAATATGTATTTTTTCTAAAGATAAGGCTGCATTGATATATATAATACTTAGATAAGTCATTATAGTTTTACTATTCTAAACAACTTGTTTTATTTGAGTAAAGCATAACATTTGATCACCTACTTCTTATTGTTTTCAGTACATTTTTGTTCATCGATTCACCGTCTACTGATCATGGTGTCACACTACTCCACCGGTCAACAGGAGGCGGTGATGCACCAACAAGTGCAGCACCAGGCACCGACAAAAGCAGACACTGCATGCAGGTGAACGCTGATGAATATATACTGCATGTCTTGCAAATGTTTAGGGAATAAACACATGTATTACATTGACCTAAAGGATTAACAAATGTGGTTAGAAACACAGACTGTACACTTACATTCCTAGGATGTAGATACATGATCTTGCATTGTAAAAACAGTTTTTGAGCATCAGTTTCCTTTACACTTTAGTAGAAACGTGTGAGCTAGAGTAAATACCATTTTGTGAAAAAAAGTAGAGTAGACAATGTTCATTTCACAGTGAAATTACTGTATAGATGTAGGAGAAACGTACCAACAGCTGGAACTGCTGTGACAACAACATAACTCAAAATGACGGCGGCACTTACCGACGTTTACTGTGACTGTCCAATTCTGTTCAGAGTTTCTTTTACATTAACGTCTTTTAACACTGCAGAGCCCTTACCGAGTTCCTGTTAGTGTTTCCTTCCTGTCTGTCTGTCTTCTTCTGCAGTTCCTGTTAGTGTTTACTTCCTGTCTGTCTTCTTCTGCAGTTCCTGTTAGTGTTTACTTCCTGTCTGTGTTCTGATGATTTCTTTGAAGTCCAGCCCTCTGTCTTTTAACCTTTTCCTTTTCTTGCTCTCTTCTTCCTTTCTGTACTGGGGACAGTTTAGACGTCATGAATCCAGTTTCAATATAAAAATGAATATTCAAAAAGTATTCCATGGTGTTTTTTGATGGATGGAAACTATTGTTTGTTGTCTATAGCTCACGTTAACTTTGCGGTTCTTCTTTCTGCGGATTGATATGACAGCACATACCGTATTCCTTGATCAGAGAATGATCCTTAGCAACAATCTGCTCTCCCTAGCAACGGTCTGCTGGACAAAAAAAGCAGACCTCTGGAATGAATGTGAAAAGTGAACTTAATGGGACTTTAGGTTACAACTTTAAATTCACATACTAAAAATACATATAGGCACTTCTTCCTTCTCACTTTGTTGTCAGAGTATTGGACAAGCCTTTTTAAGAAGGATGCACAATAAGGCAGAGAACAGGTTCCCTTAGTGTTAGTACATTTAATGTAATAGGTTTAATGTTTTGTGTTAACATATCATTTAATATGTGTTAGTCTTGGGTTTCGATACGGTCCAGAGATGGTCAAAGAAAAACTTAAAATTAAAAAAGCACTTAAGCAAAACAATTAAACTTTCTAAACTGTTGGGTTCAGGAACTGATATATATTTGAGCTATTTGATTAAGAAGAGTTAAATATCACAGGTATTCCATTGTGGAATTGAGGTGAGTCAGTCTGAGAGAGTCTGGTTGGAAAGGGTATTTAAAGGGCATCTGCATAAGCCTGACGGAACGCAGCAGACAAAATAACACTACAACAAAATGGCAACAATTAACAAAAGTTATTGTGTCCTATTCCTTCCAAAAGACGCACACACGCACGCACGCACCCACAATTAACATTTATACACCGTCAATCTGAATTTAAGGTGTGCATAAAGCATTTTTAACAGCCTTATCAAAGTGCATTACTTATTAACCGAGCTTTTCGCTGTTGTCTCTTATGCCCGAACATTGTTATGTCTTCCGCTATGTCTCTTTGTCTGCCAAGGTGTTTGACATTAGTAACAGCCGATCCTCTTGTGAATGTTCATGATGGAGACAGACCTAACTGACACAGCAGCAAAGCCTCTATCTGCCCTATATATCTCTGTGCTACGTTTAGTTTTTGGCCAAGTCTAAATGACTCCAGGGTGTGAGACTGTGAGATTTACAGATATCAGGGTTTGTAGAAAATCTGAAAGTTTTACTTCTTATCAACAAATCCGTACACAGGGCAGCGATGTCGAAGTTGCAGTCCTTTTTTAACCAGCACAATTTTCAAGCTCATGTTGTGAATCAAGAACTTCACTCTGCGAACAGCAATCAACTCACACACAGACACTTACACAGACACTTTTTTTTTTGTCCAGTTGGGTCTTGGGAGACCGGAAGCTGTGCGGCAACATTTTTTGTTTCTTATTTTAAATTGTATAATGTCGGACTTCTTTGCCGTCTGTAAGGAAAAGAAATGGGGCCCAGAATACTGAATCTGTATTTTTAAATCTTTTTTTTCCTCCTTATTTGTTGTTCTTTTCTAAACCACACACTGTTATTTACTCAACAATAACAGACAAATATCCTTGTTTTAATTTATTTGTTTAATTCTATAATGTCAGGCTTTTTTCCCATATTAGGACCAATAGCTAAGCATCTCAGGAAACTGGAAACTGTTTTTTTTTACCTGTTTTCTTTCATTTCCAAATTAATTATATTATGTATGATATTATTTTGTCTATTAATTAGACTGCTGGGTCATGTTATGAACCATCTTTTCTGTGTTGCTGTTGGTTTTTTCCATTGGTTTTGTGTTTCAAATATCAAAACAGTATACAACAATAGTCACACACGCACACACACACACACACACGCATGCACGCGCACACACACACACACACACCCACGCAGACACACGCACACAGACACACACGCATGCACGCGCACACACACACACACACACACACACACACACACACACACACACCCACGCAGACACACGCACACAGACACACACACACACACACACACACACACACACACACACACACACACACACACACAAACAATATCTTACCAATTGCGTCGCCTTGTTCATGGACCATACAGGCCAGATCCTTCATGATTTGACTTACGTCCAGCATGTCTCTCTGTGGAAAAAGCACAGTTACACCACTAATCAAAGTCTGTCAGTCATTGGATAAGCCTCTGGAACACATGATAGATTCAGGAAAGCCAAACTCTTGACCTGTGTATGTTAACATGGAAAATGTCCTGCAACAATGCTACTTGAATGTTAAGTGGGTAAAAATAGGCACAACAATGAAGCTAAGGTGGCCTTAGCTGGACGAAAGCCGAAAAAGTTTAACATAAGATGTCACTTATCATGGGGTCATTTGAATCTAATGTGATTTAGCTCAACATACAGACAGTCAGTAAGGACAGAGACTTCGGGGAAATAACAGAAAGAGTTTTGTTTTGTTTGTTTTGTGAGTTCTCAGATTAGTGAGCTGTAGCACACACAAAAGCCCGTCTCACAAACACTACAAACAATGTGGGTGAGACCGGCTTTGAGATAGTTAAGCTTTGAAATTCCCCCCAAAAAATCAAGGTGAAAATTGACTGATCAGGCCTAGACACCATGTTAGAATGAACTGACTGGATGACTTGATCATTGTAGACAAGACGCGCTGAAGTGCTGAATAACTTGTTTGGTGACAACAGGATTGCCCATTGTTTCTTGATCTATCAGTAAATAGTTTTGATTATAGAAGTCTGCAAATATTTGATAATGTCCGGTTTCTCCAACGTTTTTTTCCAAACCAAAACCTCATGATATCCAGTTTACTCACTATGAAGAAAAAACTACATTCAGCCCCCGAAAAATAAGAGACCACTCCACATTGTTCTTAAATCTTAATCTCTACATGTATGGCAGCCATTCCAGTGTCTGTTGAATTCCAACACAGAGAAAAATTGTCAGTAGTTTATAGAATACAATAAAAATGTTTCAAAAAAAGTGTATATTCAAACCTTAAAATATGAATCCAGTAAAACCTTGCTATTTGTGCCTTAAAGAAGCAATATGTATTATGGTCTGCTCAAAATTCATACAAGTCATCTTCTCATTCATATATCTCAGACACAGGTTAAACTACAGTGGTTTTTGGTTCTTCTTTGATGTCTTATGCAACCTTAGTGTGTTGGCCTGACTATAGGCATGGATGTTTCCTGTTTCTGTATAATTGAAAAAGTTAGATTTGTGTTTAATCCTGAAATTTGTGTTTGGCCTGACTAAACGTCAAAGTTTTTGTTCAATTATTTCCCTCTCAGGGCACAGAGCAGACTAGTGCAGCTATGGTTGACCGCAGCTAATTCTCTGATGTGTCCAGGCTCTGAATCTGCCCTAAGTGTTTCAGCTCAAAGCAATATGAACGCTTATAAAACCTCGGTCTATCTCCAGCTCACAGGTCTCCCAGTCCCTCCATTATGGCTGCATGCAATCACAGCTGCGTTTGTGTAGCCTAACCTGCTGGGCCATCCATCACAGGTGGCAGAGATTGCTGTGGAAACTGGCAGCCATCCTGACACTTGGCAAAAAACATTTGAATCGAGCCAAAATGGCCCCTGGCACACATTTAGATGCTTTTCTCTTCTATTTATTTGTATTTATCTTTAGGCAACCCTGTCTATCATTCTGGAAGAGAATAGCAGATTTATTTTACCTGGCAAAGTATTGGGCAATCAGGGCTCATTTCATCATAATGACATGAACAGTGTGTGACCAATTTAACAAATAGTGTGTGGAAGTGAATAGGCAGCTGGAGAGCCACACACAGGCAGGACGTGGAGATGTGTTGGGATGGGACCCCTGCCTGAGGGCTGAGTGGGTGGCCAGGCTCCGGGCCAACACTGTGCCCTTTTCCATATTTCATGGGCTTTAAATTAGGCTCATCTGGCAGCCACTGGATACAGCCACTGCACTGGGAACAAGTAATGGAGATTTCTCTGTCATAATTACAACAACAGGTTCATTACGGGAGGTTTTCTTATCACTCAGGATAAGTATGTTTTCTGATTCAGTTCCTGTGTGGACCTGTAGGTGCTGTTTGATACAGCTTTTAATATTCTTCCATGAGACACTGGCTAATTTATGGCTCTAGTTATAACAATGTACAATGTGGGAGTTTTTGACCAGCATTAATCATGAAGCCGAAAATGGACTGATTGTAGCCCGTGGATGTATAATAAGAACTGGATACAGCGTTGGAGGCGAGGCCTCGTTCATTCCTATGAGAGCTGCTCATTGGCGCATGAAGACAAAATGATTCTCGAGAGCAAAACATTATCAATTACCCATCATGCCTGACTGTCGAGAGCATAGAACATGCGCAGTTGAGGTTCCCCTTAAGCCCCACCCTCGATCTCCCGCTCTTGGGTCAGTAGAATGAATGAGAGAGAGAGAGAGAATACATCTGGATTCAGCTTTTAGTGAATTTCAGAACTTTAAGGACCTAATATTTTTAATAAGGGCAATAAAAGGGTTCATACTAGGGAGTTTATTTAGATACAAAAAAAATATCTCTTTCCCAAAAGGGGAAGTCAATGAGAAAAAGTCTTTCTGCACTGGGTGACGTCACTGAATGATACAGAAGTTGTAGTACCCGGAGTTTGGCCACTAGAAATATTTTGCTCAAAACTCGGAGCACTTCCTGGGGGCTTGCTGTAGCCACATCACTGGACCTAAAAAGCGTATGTACATGTATTTCCTTAAGCAACACCTCCAACACTCGATTGATCAAATTGATTTAATTGGCACTAATCAACAGTTCTTGGTAGTTGATTAAACAAAACAAATATTTGCTGATTTACAGACGTCTCGGACTGACACAGAAGTTGTAGCACCACAGTTTGGTCACTACGAAAATGTGTCTCAACTGCCACCCTTCCTTCCTTGGGACTTGATCTTTGTCAACGATTCCACTTCACATTGTACACCCTGTAAATACTAGAATCAGTGGGAAAACCATACTCACAGCCTCCTACTATGACCAGCAGTTCTGAAATTATGTAACCACCCACTTGCTTTAAATATAGAGCATATGAGTCAACAAAATGGCTGTGAGGTCACCATCACTGGTAATTACTTATTAATGCAACGTTACCTAGAAATACAGTTGATTCAGCAAATTAACTTGAACTTAGTCTGGCAAATATGAAACATGACATCAAATTAGGATTAATTCTAGAGGAAGATGTCACTTAAAGAACATGCTTTCCCATTGTCCTCATTTTGCCAACATGGCATAGTACACTCAGCTGTTTCTTAACACTGTAAGCACTGCAACACTTTAAAGGATATCGTTTGTGACCGATTGAACCTGAATCTGCAGCAGCTCTAAGGGGCAGGGCTCTACATCTGACCCATACCTCACCTCTCCTTCAAGGATTCATGCAAAAATTGAACTTCCTGCAAAGGTTTTCATAAAGTGTCACAGAACTTTTGATACATTCCACCAATGGTTATAAAGTAAACTCGCTCTCAGCACTCCTGCTCACCCCCATGCTCCTGTGAAGCCTCCTGTCAATCCTTTCCCCGTTGTATTTGTGTTTGGCCGATGAACAAAACACATAATTGAAAAAACGAAAAAGCTCAGAGGGTCGGTTTATTTTCAGAGGCTATAATGTCAGACTGCAGTTCAGACATATGTTCTATCTGACACTGGGGCCACTGCAGAGACAGCAAAAACACAATTAACAACAACGAGAAAAAAAGGCTGCCGGCACGATCTGATTGGCACCTCAGTCACCGGCGCTTCCTGCCTCGCATTCCTCCAGCCATAAGGATCTGTCTGATACTGGCTGATATGAACTCTGGTGGGAGAGACTGCAGCTCCATTCCAAAGCTTTGCAACCTGCCCATTATCTGATACAGGATGAGTAGAAAAAAAAGTGTCTCCTCTTTCCTGTTACTTTTATGTTACCTTGAGCTGCTTCTACTCATCCACACAGACCATCTGCTGTGTGATAACTTTATTATGCTCGTGTCTTGAAATCCATAGTGAAAATCTAATTTGTCACAGTTTGATACCTTACAAGTTATTAGCACAATTAATGTGATTCACAATCCAATATATGACAGCTAGCAGCAGGCATTAGACGAAGTGCATGGTCTTCCAAGCGAGGGCTTCATGCAAAGACTGCAGTTCATAGATGGTAGCAGCATGCACGCTAATGTCAGTATACACAGGTTTACACTGCAGAGCGCTGATGAGACAAACAGCCATGGGTAGGAGTCACCTCTTTTGGATCATTTTAATTAAGGCAGCAGTATTTTATCTCACTGTAAGCATTTCAATTTAAATTCTATTTTTAGCTCATCTTATTCTATTTCACCTCTCCTGCATTGCTTTAACTCTAGCCAGAAAAGCCCTCATTGCTCACCTTTTCCCTCTTGCCTTCCACTGCAAACCCTCTCCATCTGGCTCAGCAGTTTTTTCTTGTTTTTATTTGCTTTACTTGCTTGTAAAGCATATTTGAGCACCAGGAAAAGCACTACATATATACCATGTACTATTATTGATATTACTTGTTTAGCAGTCTTGCAATATTCTCTTGCACTATTTGTTTTATTTGTTTGTTTCCTTAGTTTATGTGTTATTTATTTATCTTGCATTCTTGGAGGATCCTAGAACTTAAGATTTCCATTGAGCTTCTCTAGCTACTGTGCATATGACAATAAAGCCTTTGGATGTTGAATGTTTGCCTGCAGAGGGAAGTGTGGCACAGCACAGCCTCCTAGCAGCCTGTTGGAGGTGAACAGGCTTCAGTTCCACGGTCTGATTAGGAATGCGAGTCAGCCACATGGAGGGAAATTGCTGATAGACAGCACAACCCCCGAAGAGGCGTCTGGGAGATTTAAGGTGTTTTCACACCTTGTTCGCTTGCAGAAGTTACTGTGAACTCCGCAGTGCTCTCTCTCCCACTTAGTTTGCCTCTTTTGGCCAAAAGAGAGCAGAGCAATCAGAGCGAGACCTCGCTGAGAGACACATCTCAGAGTAAACTCCCAAACCAAATCCACAACGTTCTCTGGACTCAGGAAGTGATCTGATTGTGATCTAACTTCACAGAGCACTTGTCGCTATACGCACTGTTGTTCATGTGACTCCGCTCATTCACAGCAAGTGGGAGTGATCCGAAAAAGGGTTTCTAAACCGTCTCCTGTTACCATGTTCTCAGGTCCTGAATATTAAAATGAACCCAGCTGTTTTGTTCCCTTCATTTAAAACACTTACATTGCCATAGTGTTTTATGTTTCATGATTTTAATAGCTTCGCATTTGAAGGATGGTATACTCATTTAATTAAAATCAATAAAAAAGGAATTACAATACAACAACTCTTTAATCTATTAAAAAAACACACCTAATCATGGAATCCTGACTCCGTGGTTGATAAATGTTGTTGCCACATACAAATCTGTTTAATGCATGTTTAAATATCGAGTCAAAATGAGTTTCTATCTGAACTGTACCGACAAGATCTTCCTGGATGAGAGGTTCAGAGGGACATCCACTACTTTATCTGACAGATGTATCAAAACGCATCACAGTTAGGCTGCATCACAAAAGTAGTCTGTTCCACTGCGTACCGACAGCTGTAACTGAGTGACAGCAATGGGACATGTCCTTGTTTATTTCCTGTCTGTCTTCTTTGTCTGCAAGCAAAAAACAGCAGATCTTTGCAATGTCTAAATTAACTAATCATAATCGTGTACTCAACTAAGTCATGTAGTAATGAATAATATGGCACAGTTATGTACTTGTGCTGCTTCTGGAGAAATGTTCTACTCTTCACGTTCTCTCCATGAACTGTTGTTGCTTGCATGAATTCCTCCCAAGCCTCTGACGAAAACTTCTTCAATATGGAGCTCTTGGCTCTCGGTGCCAGCTGGGATATTAGTTGCTGCCACAGTTGAAAAAAACTTTTGGGGACAAAAACCTCTGCTGTGGAAAAAAGAAGAACTGGTCGCAATCGTTCTCTGGTTCAGAACTGCCCCTGGGACTATTCGTGGAAATAAGGGATAAGAAGAATCCAGTTTTTGTTTCATGAATTTTGTGAGACCGTGGGCACAAAATGAACATGTTATTTTAAGATATAACCTCGGAATGTCCGTGTATTACCCAAAATACATTTGTTATCACTCTATTCCTAGTTATAACAGCTGTAATCTGAAGTGCTTCCACAATCTTATTGAATGCCAGTGCTGTGTACAGATGGGAACAGGGGGACAGGCTTTGTGTCGAGGGGGCTCACTTGTTATTGTTTATCTCAGCTGTAGACTAGTTTAGGGAGCACATCAATTTTAAGTCATGTTGATTGTGATTTGACTGTGTTCGAGAGGTACCGACTCTCCTCAGGCACATTAGTCATCATTCGCTGTCAACGCTTGTCATTTCAAGTCCCTTCCCCTCCCGCTGTATACCGGCAAATCTATATCCCACAACTGTTTCTAATAAGCATCTCCGGATCACTCTGTGCTCCCAATCAACCCAGGATATAGAACAGTACGCATCCTCACATGAACTCAAGTGAAACAGAGCAAGACCCTTTACGTAAATATCACATATTGTCAGTTTAACTCACACTACAACACAGACCATGCTGAATTAACTCTCAGAAGATGGGAGTTCAGTTTATATTTGTTATTGTGACTTTAGTGACCAGAAGGGTGTTTAACCAAGCCAGATGAGCGAGTTAGTGAGGTATGTCAAGCCTAAAGCCAGAGTTGACCGTACTACGAAGTTGGCTCTCTTTTAACCTGGCTAGATCACACTGGAAATGTTTGCTCAAGACATAACCAGCTCTGGATCAGGTTTTGTTCAGAGTTTAGGCTTGAAATCATTTAAACAAGGCCGTTCATTCATCAGTTCTTTTGAAAATCACTTTAGGGTCAATAGTTAATCTGTGAGCTGCACTGATTCTCAGAATACTTTATCTATATACAGCTATGGAAAAGATTACCACTCCACATGTTTCTGAAATCTTTAACTCTACATGTATGGCAGCCATTCCAGTGTTTGTGGAATTTCAACACAGAGAAAAATAGTCAGTAGTTCATAGAATAAAAAATAAATAAAACATGTTTTAACTCAAAGACATGTCTATAAATAATAAAACAAGTGAAACTGATAATGCTGAAGTGGTCTCTAAATGTTTTTCCGTGGCTGTATATAATTTAGTAGCAGTTACATTTCCTTATTGCTACTGAACAAAACTGTACAGTTACATTGGTACATACTTGCATTGCAATACTTGTTTTCTTTCTCTGTATTTTTTAAATCATTTTCTAAGGTTGGAGTAGGCTGCGATCGACCCATACTGTTCGCAACATGAGTGAAGTGATGCAACGCCCGGGTTGATAACCGTCTTTGTGGTATCTCTTACTGTGAGTTTTAGCTTTCTTGAGCCAGCTATGTCAAAGAAAGACTGGCTCTATTAAACTTGCTTGGTAGTACACCCCGCAGATTAACTATTTTAAACTCCAAAATGGCACAAAAACAGAAAAAGGAGAACACAAGTGTCTATCGTGTTCTACGAGGCAAAATACCATTTATTTTGTATGGAGTCTGGTAGTTTGTGTGAAAGGATAAATAACAGCTTTACTTCCCCATTGGAAACACATGTCTCAGAGCATTCAATGGAGTGAAAATATTCCAAATACGTCCAACACCAAAACTGTTTTGAACGTCCTTTTTTTTAATGGCTTTAGCGGCAAAACCGTATTTGAGACACGTTTTGCCGCTGCCCCCCTCTAAAGTAGCTTATCTTTGAATCAGCTTCTCCACACCGGGGGTGTGCAGACTGAACTGTGCGGTGTGTAACACGCTGACTACTGATCAGTACATCATACAACCTCTTCAAAACATCCAAACCATCCCTTTGAGCATTTTATTATTCCATTTTATTCCCTGTGTGGTATTTCTTTACTTCAGTGCGAGACGGAGACCTGCTGCCTCTGCTTTTTAATTGAAAGGAATATCAATACATGTTAATATGTTTGAATGGAAGTACACAAACTTAATTAACATTCAATACGCAGGTTATCACTCCCCACTGAGACACCAGCAGACCTCTACCCTCTGGTGATGTTCTGTACACATTTCCAGATCACAGCCACTCCTATCTAAATAAATATGAACTCACAAGTAGCCCTGACTTGTATCAGACACAAACTATGGAGCAGACTGAAGTTCTACTGTATGGAGGTTTTTACATTTTATATTTTATGAGATGAATTTGATATACAAAATGAACACAAAGCTCAAAGCACAAAGCTGAAAATAAGAATGTTAAACATAGGTTATTTCCCTTTCTCACATACAGCAGTCACACTGACCAACATCCAAATAAATGACAGTGTTTTGGTGATTTTTGGAACAAAGGGAAGTGCAGTGTAACAGTGGACGTGTTAAGGTATTATGAAGTGGAGTAAATTGTTTAAGGGTTTGGTGTTTTGGACCCTTCTGGATGTTTATACCTGTGTTACCTTTACCTATCTTTGTTTGCATTTACGAAATTGTGAATGCCTTTACCATTATTCAGATGACACACACACACACACACACACACACACACACACACACACACACACACACACACACACACACACACACACACACACACACACACACACACACACACACACACACACACACACACATTTTTGAACTTTGGTCAGTCGCTTCTGATGTCTGGCAACATTGGTGAATAATTTGTGCCTTTATCTGTGTGAAAGTTTATTCTGAGAAACATCCACTGAGAACCAATCTAGCCTGCAGCTGGAGGCCCGACCAATCAGCTCTCTGTGGGGGGTGTATGATGAGTGATTGGATGGCTGCTGTTTGTTGCGTGTGTTCAAGAACAATTAACACGATTGAAACATTAGTTATTGTCATATTAGATTAAAAGAGATGAAAATATTATGTTAATGCTCTCTCCCCTCTTTAATTCTAATCACAATCTAATTTATAAAGTTAAAGAAATCAAAGAAAGAGTTCATGTTGATGTACGGGTAAAATAATTGCACGGAAAATGCATTGTTATCCTGGTGAATATAACAAGAAACACAGTAATATGGAGATATGGATGATCAAAGTTGGTCAGACAAACTAAAAAATGTGTTTATCGGCTGTTCTCTCTCATGCTCAGTCACCCCCCCTCCATTCACACTGTCCTTGATAAGTGTGCTTAATGCTGATATGAAATTCTCCCCACATCTCCCACCCGAGCCCAAAGGCGTCGGGCAACAGGACACAGTGTCACTGCCGCAGCAGAAAAACCGTTAAGCAGATTTACTTGCACGCTTACTGGTGAGAAGAGGAGGGGAGGCAAAAAATGATGACATTTTTCCATCACTGACTGCATGAGAGACATCTCTCTTTTTGCCCTTACTGAATAAACGGTTTATATATGTAAAATCAGGTTCCCTCCCTGGCGCAAGCCCAAGGACCTCACACCCCTGAATACCATACCACCATACCAGCAGCAGCCTGAAGGGCGGGGGGAGAGCGAGCTGGAAACATGGAGGCAGAGGTTACAGTTTGCTCAGGACAAACCCGCTTCTTCTTCTGTGATTTCTACATATAAATGATGTAGGCCACACATGACAGCTTCTCCTGTTACTTATCAGTGAGTGTGTTTACTCTCTGCCACAGAGTGCCAGGCTTCAGTGATTCTATCCCAACATGTTCTCCAAACCAAACCACAGAATATGCAGTTTTACAACCCCGGAGAAACCTCTAGAATACATTTTCTCACAGTTGTATCAGCAATATGTTATCTTTCTATCATGAAGAAAAGTTTTGGACTAGTGGTGACGATCAGTTACAAAAGGTTTCAGCAATCTTTATTCAAGTTTAAAATACTTGTATTTGGGTGGGAGATAAAAAGAAATACAATTGTGGTGTGGTATGAAAGGAAGCGTGATAAACTGCTGGGAGAAAACTCAGTGTTACCACAGTATTATGATATGATTTCTGAATTCATGAAGTCCGACAACTGTCCAACACTGAGCTAAAGAATCCACAAAGCCTGCATAACATTTTCAATGATGTTCATATTGTTCTTCCTCTATCATACTGTGAGCACATTCTGTTCCTACAGTAGTGACCATATCAGCTTTCAACTTTGCCTCTCCTGTTTTCACCACACAAAAGAGTGCAGTTGTGCCGTTACTCCGAGGTAGTAATGTTTGCCCAGTGATCTCTCTCAGTCTAATACATAGTTTGAGTCAATTCCTTCCCTTTCTTTGCATGTTCTCTTCCATGTCAGGTTAACATTCATGCTGGATTTACAGGAGGTAGTTTGGGTCAAACCTGGTAGTGTGATTATTTTTTAAACATATTAAAGGTCTCCTATTATGTTATATTTGAACAATATATTATCTATACAAAACTTGTCTGTGAAGTGTTTTGCTGAAAATACCAAACAGATCCACCTAGCATGCCTGATCCCCCTCTATTTCAGCCCTGTTCCTGAAGTGCTGATTCTGTGACTGTAGCTTTAATTGAACTAGCTGCTGCTGGTCACGCCTCTTTGGAGCTGCTGCTGGTCACGCCTCTTTGGAGCTGCTGCTGACCACGCCCCTTTGGAGCTGCTGCTGACCACGCCCCTTTGGAGCTGCTGCTGGCCACGCCCCTTTGGAGCGTCATGATCTCTCTTCTGGAGAGTTTTCTACCGGGAGAAACTCAGCTAAACGCTGCTGTGATTAAACGTCATATTATGTTCCAAACCACATCCAGCATTGTCTCTGAAACAGTATGGAGCTCAAACGTTTCTCTCTCTCGGTTTACCACAAGGACAGGACCTTTATATTACACACAGTCTCTCCAGTACAGCGTTAGCTCTGAGTGTTAGCGATGCTTGCTAATGTAAACACAGACCATATTACTTCCAGAACAGCTGCCGGAGTGGTTTCAGCCTGCCGACTGTATATGGGGGACGATAGGTTGGAACGTGTCACGTGGGTGGGACATTGGCAGGAGTTCAATGTAAAGCCAGCCCACATTTCCCTTATTACGTCATAAGAACGGCAAATCTGGATCAGCTCGTTTGTACCCCGTTGTTAAAGATGTTGGTAAGGAGGAAAAGAGAGAGGGTTGTATTTTCTGACACTTTGTGAGTCTCCTTACACACCGGGGACACATATTCATGTATAGAAGACAGTCAAAATTTGCATTTTGCATAATAGGGGACCTTTAAGTTTTAGATTACTCAGCGTTAACATTGATAGCTCTAGTTTAGACACAAAAAGCACTTGATCGGGTTTAAGGAAGCATCGTTTAGAATGAGCACTTCGAGGTCGCAAAACCATAGTCATGGTTAAGGTAATGGAATGATCGAATCATGCCTTTAAAAAGTAGTTGTCAAAAAGTCCACGAGACAGAAAAAGCAAAAAGCTACTTTTTGTGTATTCATTGCATTTTATTAAATTAAAAAGTAAATAAACCTCTGTCCTCTTTTAAATTGCTTTGGAAGTAAAAGTAATTATATAATAAAAATAGCAGTTACAAATAAAAACCTGTAATTGAGTTATCTTTCATCAAACAGGTTTTCAGACCAATACTTTAACTTTAATTAAATATCAGCAACCTGCCAGAGCTCATTAGCAGGATTTATAAATACTGTTAGACATATTTATTACTTTAATTACTTTTGTTTACCTGCTGTACCCATTATTTTTGCATGCCAGTGTCACTCATCTGTAGAAACCTGATACCTGCATCGCGACGCTACGGAGGATAATCAGGTTTGATTTTAGATTTCACAGGGGCTGATATTCTCATTATCTCCAGAAGGCCAGCGTCAGTACGTGATCTGCCATCCCGATGTTAGCTTCAGTGTGTAAAGAGAGAAAAATCAATATGGTTTTGATAGCCAGCGTTAATAACAAATGCTTTTGCTAATAAACCACTTACTCTCAGATCCTTACGGCGATAGTGTAAAAGGTGTTGGTCTGCTGGGATGATTTATCTGCTGGTGTTTCCCACTATACCTACCTTCACTCAAGGGTAAAGTGTGGATGTTCAGCCCTGATGGTGCATTGGTAGGACAGACACGCTCTGCTCCTGGCCCTCTTTTTTTTCTTTCTACTGAACCAGGTGTTGTATTCAGATTCCCCTTGAAAGCTGTCCTCTGTTATGCCCTGAGTTTTTTTTATGAATTCATTTTTGATGAAATGATCTCCTGTGCCAGCGCATATAAAGTGCAGCTGGAAGGTGATGGTGTAAAAGGGGATTGTAAATGGACAGGAAAGGACAGAAACAAATGTTCTCCATACCTCCTGTAAGAAGGATAATGGGGCAAAAAAGTATTTAGTCAGCCACCAATTGTGCAAGTTCTCCCATTTAAAAAGATGAGAGAGGCCTGTAATTTTTATCATAGGTACACCTCAACTATGAGAGACAGAATAAAAAAAAAAATCCAGGAAATCACATTGTAGGATTTTTAAAGAATTTATTTTCAAATGATTGTGGAAAATAAGTATTTGGTCAATAACAAAAGTTCATCTCAATACTTTGTTATATACCCTTTGTTGGCAATGACAGAGGTCAAACGTTTTCTGTAAGTCTTCACAAGGTTTCCACACACTGTTGCTGGTATTTTGGCCCATTCCTCCATGCAGATCTCCTCTACAGCAGTGATGTTTTGGGGCTGTCGCTGGGCAACACGGACTTTCAACTACCTCCAAAGATTTTCTATGGGGTTGAGATCTGGAGACTGGCTAGACCACTCCAGGACCTTGAAATGCTTCTTACGAAGCCACTCCTTCGTTGCCCTGGCGGTGTGTTTGGGATCATTGTCATGCTGAAAGACCCAGCCACGCTTCATCTTCAGTGCCCTTGCTGATGGAAGGAGGTTTTCATTCAAAATCTCACGATACATGGCCCCATTCATTCTTTCCTTTACACGGATCAGTCGTCCTGGTCCCTTTGCAGAAAAACAGCCCCAAAGCATGATGTTTCCACCCCCATGCTTCACAGTAGGTATGGTGTTCTTTGGATGCAACTCTGCATTCTTTCTCCTCCAAACACGACGAGTTGAGTTTTTACCAAAAAGTTCTATTTTGGTTTCATCTGACCATATGACATTCTCCCAATCCTCTTCTGGATCATCCAAATGCCCTCTAGCAAACTTCAGACGGGCCTGGACATATACTGGCTTAAGCAGGGGGACACGTCTGGAACTGCAGGATTTAAGTCCCTGGCGGCGTAGTGTGTTACTGATGGTAGCCTCTGTTACTTTGGTCCCAGCTCTCTGCAGGTCATTCACTAGGTCCCCCCGTGTGGTTCTGGGATTTTTGCTCACCGTTCTTGTGATCATTTTGACCCCACAGGGTGAGATCTTGCGAGGAGCCCCAGATTGAGGGAGATTAGCAGTGGTCTTGTATGTCTTCCATTTTCTAATAATTGCTCCCACAGTTGATTTCTTCACACCAAGCTGCTTACCTATTGCAGATTCAGTTTTCCCAGCCTGGTGCAGGTCTACAATTTTGTCTCTGGTTTCCTTTGACAGCTCTTTGGTCTTGGCCATAGTGGAGTTTGGAGTATGACTGTTTGAGGTTGTGGACAGGTGTCTTTTATACTGATAACGAGTTCAAAAAGGTGCCATTAATACAGGTAACGAGTGGAGGACAGAGGAGCCTCTTAAAGCAGAAGTTACAGGTCTGTGAGAGCCAGAAATCTTGCTTGTTTGTAGGTGACCAAATACTTATTTTACAGAGGAATTTACCAATTAATTCATTAAAAATCCTACAATGTGATTTCCTGGATTGTTTTTTCTCATTCTGTCTCTCATAGTTGAGGTATACCTATGATGAAAACAGACCTCTCTCATCTTTTTAAATGGGAGAACTTGCACAATTGGTGGCTGACTAAATACTTTTTTGCCCCACTGTATGTGCATAAATTCAATTACAAACAGACCAGGAAAGCTATGACTTCCACAATTTTTAAACATGAAACATTATGTTGTTTGTGGATTCAATTGCCAATCTGTGATAATATTAACAACCAAAAATGAGTTCTGATCTGAAGTTGTGTTCTTCCAAATTTACCCACTGGTGTGACTCTCTTTATTAGCATCGGCAATAGCAACACTGGTATTGTTCTCATCTGTGTGTGTGTGTGTGTGTGTGTGTGTGTGTGTGTGTGTGTGTGTGTGTGTGTGTGTGTGTGTGTGTGTGTGTGTCATTATGGCAAAATGTGCTCATGCATTGATTGCTGCAGCTGGAAGTACCACAGGAGTTTGTGTTGTATGTGTCTGTCCATCTCAACCATGCAAGATACATTCATTAATATGTACAGATTTTTTTTACAGTGAAAATTTGGCGTGTTCGAATCAAGCGAAAGAGCCATTTTGGGCCAACTTTATACCCAATTTGGTGCAAAATGGACAAAGTGTGCCTTAGATTAACAGTAAGGCTGAGTAGAGGATGGGTGACACAATTTGGTGTCTCAGTTGGTGTGTTCCCTAGTGTTGTAGTTCACTTTTTAAAGGTCTTGGTTTTGGACTTATAGGACTCGAGATTTCTCAAGACCGGTCATACTCGTTCATGGCTGGGGATGTGATTGGATGTAAAACGCCCTGTTTCAAATGCAACCAATAAGGTTACTTCACTGACTTTTAAGCACTTATGAGACTTCAAGTCTTTTACTCATGCGCCGCAATGTTTGTTAACCTGGGACTGGTCTATGTCGGCTGCTACCCCCTCACCTCTCCCCACCCTGTTCACACACACTCAAATGGTCTTGAAGTGATGTTGTTGGGAAATTCAACGATAATTAAATTTGGCTATTCAAACCGCAAATATGTCACTAATTAACTAATGCACTGTTTAGAAATAAAAATAATCACTTTTTGAATAAATATGATGAAGTTGAATTCATAGCTTCCAGTGTGTGCGCGTCTTTTTATGATGATGTGGATCTTTCAGGTCAAATTGACTATGGTATCTTCCACATGTTATTCTAAATGTATTATGTAGTGTTGGATTTAGTCTTGACTCGCCCTGCCTTGGCATTGGTCTTGATTCGGTCTCGCCCTGCCTTGGTATTGATCCGGTCTCGCGTTGTCTTGGCATTGGTCTTGATTCGGTCTCGCGTTGTCTTGGCATTGGTCTTGATTCGGTCTCGGTCTTGCTCTGCCTTGGTCTTGGTCGTGACTTGGTCTCGACCATTTAAAGTCATGGTCTCGGTTAAGGTGGTCTTCACTGCAACAAGGTTTACCATCCAGAGATGGTCTCTATGTTTTATTTTAGTCTTTAATTCAAAGCCGAGGAATCATTTCCCTATGTTAGAATGAAGCTTGTAAATCAGGGGTGTCCAAACTATTTAATTCAAAAAGCATAATGTAATATGGCCCATACCTGAAACTTATGTTTTACTTATTTAATGTATATGTAAACATATATTACACAGTAGTATTCATGGGTAATAAGCTGACATATTATAAATTCAGTCATTTAAAGCAGAAAACTTTTCCGAACTCATTTAAGTTGATGAAAAAAAGCACAATTACTTATTGACATAACAAGCTTGAAATATACCCTTTATTCCTTAAAACCCAATAACTTATACAATAGCTCTCAGAAAAGCTTCTGTTTTAAGGAATGAGCTGCCAACAACGTAATTGAGGCCTCACCTCTAGTGGCCCAGCCCTTCGTATATTTTTTTGAATGTGGCCCTCTGTGAAAGAAGTTTGGACACCCGTGCTAAATAGACTTTAGCTAAATATATATTAATGGCTCTGATAGATATGTTGTTGTCGACTGGTTCCATTGTTTGTGTGCTTGTTATTAACAACACTGGTTTTGTTTTCACTTTCTGAGTCTGTGAGTCAGTGTGTGACTCTTTAGATAAACTTGAGAAAAACTGAATACTTAATGTTACCACTGGCGTTGTCTGAGCAAGAGCATTGGAAGTTACAGGGGGCCTTTCTTTTTTAGTTTAGCAAAACAGGACCAGCACATAAGCATTACATGAATAGTTTCTAGCCTGGGTCTGGCAATCTGAGCATTTAGGGATTTAAGTGCCTTGCTCAAGAGCATCTAGACATCAGTAGGTGAACTGGCACCTCTCCAGCAACCAGTCCACATGGAGCTTTGGTTCCCAAACCATGGCTCCATGCACTGAGATGTATTGATTTTTGCATGTTAAAATATTCAAACATTTTTAAATAAAGCAAAGGGATATTCAGATCATGAGCCAATCATTTTAGAAAGCTGTAATGAGTAGCATTAGCAATCAATCCATCCATCCATCTTCTCCTGCTTTTCCGTCAGGGCTGCGGAGGTAACAGCTCCAGCAGAGAGCCCCAAACTTCTCTTTCCCTGGCCACATCAGCCAGCTCTGACTGGGGGATTCCAAGGCGCTCCCAGGCCAGCAAAGAGATATAATCCCTCCACCTGGTCCTAGGTCTACCCCTCGGTCTCTTCCCAGCTGGACGTGCCTGGAACACCTCCCTAGGGAGGCGCCCAGGTGGCATCCTCACTAGGTGCCCGAACCACATCAACTGGCTCCTTTCAACGCGAAGGAGCAGCGGTCCTACTCCGAGTCCCTCCCGGATGGCTGAACTTCTCACCTTATCCCTAAGGGAGATGCTAGCCACCCTGCGGAGAAATCCCATTTTGGCTGCTTGTATGCGCGATCTCGTTCTAGCATTAGCATATCTGTTATATCAAATGCATACAAGACAGCTAATGAAAACACTGAGTCTAGCGGTGAAATAAAGAAACATAACAGAACATTTAACTCAAATAAACTGCTGCTGGGGCATATTCAAGAACATTATTCGTTTTGTTCATTCATTTTTGTAGAGTTCCAATGATCTTTTAAAAAAAAAAAATTGTTTTTCCACAAATGTAAATGTCTTTAAATACAGATTAACATGAATCCAACATATTGTAGCGACGGATAAATGGAGCACGAGAGCACGAGACTAGCCTAGACCTGTCCTGACAAGCCTCCAGAGAGCAGGACTCGCCCCTATCGCTGCTGTGCCAATCATGAGGCTGCATGTTACACGCTGGCTATGTCAGTTCCCTGTGATTGGCTGAGAGCCTATTCAGTCCGCAGCTGACTAAGATCCCAGATAGAAGGACACACAACTGCGAAGATACCTTTACATTTTTGAGAAAACATTTCTCGTTTTTTAACTCAGACAAGAAAGGTTCAGACATCTCACTAATGTGTGAGTATGTCTTCCATCCACAGATGGCTTTTGGTTTTACTGTCCCTTCTACATGTATGTTTAAAAAAAAAAAAAAAAAACTTGAATCTGTGAATTATTTAATAGCTCAGCAAGATGTATGTTTATAAATGGCTGTGGCAAAGCCAATCTTTCACATGTTTGAAATAAAAATGTGGATTTATGAACCTGTGTATTAATTGAATAGCTTAGTATCAAATGCACAATAACAGGGTAGCTAGGTTTATACATGGCACTAGGCCCAGTAAATATAAAACACCACTTTATACAATATATATAATTGGGGGCCCTGCTCCATCTCTCCATCAGTTTGGGGGTCTTTGGTTTGAAGAGCGTTGAAGAAGCCTGATCTAAGATATATACAGAACAATAGTTTCATCAGTGGCTTCTCAAGGTTCAAGGGCTTGTATTGTCAGAACCACACTAGCTACAGTGTAGTGATTGGAATGAAAACCTTCACCAATATTCAGAATAAATAATCACTAGGTGCCCATAATAGCCTTCAAAATAAAAACATACAGAATTACTTTAACTAACAAAAAATGACATCAGATAAAGATTAATTTAATATAAACAAAAACAGCTAGAAAATAAATGCGTAATTAATAAATAACATTAATAAATATTCAAATACTCAAGTCCAGCAATGAGTCAAATCTATCCAGCGTCCAGAACCTCAGCTGGCAAGATATGTAGTTCATATCCTCCCTGCTGTCAACACCTGAATTCTTTGGAACTCAAAAAAGGTTGAAAATCACTGAAGCTATTTTATGCAGGTGGGAAGCCTTGGCATAGTTCACACGTACATCTGTCTCCAAGGAGGGCAAAATTAACCTCAGAACACACCGGACCTTTCCCCGGGAGTCAGGGGGCTAATAATGATGACAGACTCCAGGCTCTCTTTGTCCTCTGGGAGGAAGAATGTGAGGGAAAGGGAGGTGTGCTCACATCAAACACGGCTGACATATGAAAAGATGAGGTGGGGTGTTCAGATGGCAAGTACAGAGACGAGGAGGGTGGTATGGAGGTGAAAAAGCACACTGTCAGATACTATCACTCTCCCCAAAGGAACAACATCAAGCCCCTCAGCACCTGCCTGAGCGCTGACTGTGACATTTATCCATGCTGCTATGACTAAAGCGCGGGCCAGACAACCCTGTCTGAACACCAAACATCTGACTGGCCCATCTTTGCGGCTGCACTGAAATGAAGCTGTCATTCCTGCCGCCGTTCTTTCACTGTGTGTCACCCTGTGGGAGAGATTGATGCTCTCCCTTTTTCTCCTCTCCTATTCAGCTCCTTTGGTGGGATTAGGCCATTTGAAACCTTGATGAAGTTCAGACAGCTACAAATGGGCACACAGATACATCTTCATTATGCCGGGGAGTGCTCCTAAAACATTATCATTAGTCTTCAAACCTCAAAAGCTGACCTGCCAAGTAGAAGCTGTCATTTTAAAAGCAGACTGCAGCACCGTGTGTCTGGCCCCTGTCTGCTGCCATTCAGCCATATGGATCAAAGATGGGTGATGAAGTTTTACAATATGTCTTAAAAAGTTTCATCAGTAGATGTTCAATAAAATCAAGACAGAGGGAGTGCAGCAGGGCCATACACATCAAAATGGGTTTCTGCAAGGATGGTAATGGTCTGCTCCTGCTTACATTTGTTGTTTAAACCTTTAAAAGGCTGTATTATGGTCATGATGCTTTAAACAGCCACATCTGCCTCCCTCATTAAACCTGTAATCACTCACTAAATCCTCTCTCATTCACATACCGTCTTCTAGAAATAATATAATAAAGTTGTTTTCCAAATTACAGTATGTAGTTAAACTTCATCATTACAGTGTTTTATTTCCAGAAAAATGTATTGCAGGTTTGTACATTTAGGTCCGGCACATGATTCAGGTAGGAGGTGTCTGCAGAGCTGGTGGTTTTATGTCCATCGTTCCAAAGCAGCTATAATGGATCTGTTCACAACAACAAGTTATGCTAATGACATATGATAACCATATCAGATTACTTTCTTAATCCCTGAGAGGAAAACCCAAAATATGCAGCTACTACACGTTTGATCCCTTTAATTTATGTGTATGTCATTAAGGTTTAAGGTTTAAGGTTACACATTCTTGGCACTTTGCCTGTCAGTTAGGCGCCGTCACTTGCAGCTAGCCGCTAGCCGCTATTGTCTATGGCCAGCATCAATTCAGGCTTTTCGCTCTTTTTATTAGCTGCGACCTGGACGTTGGCGTCAGTGTCATGATGACAACAGCTGGAGCTTTACCACCGGCTCTTTATAAGCAAGGGTAATATTACAGGAACTACTTTCTACATTTTGTTATCTATGGTTAGCTCATTGGTAAGATATAAGGCCATCAATATTTTTGATATTTGGATACACTTTGATCACTCAATATTTTTGCGCAGGAATCTTTTTTCTGTGAAAAATCCACTGCACACTGCCTACTCAGCGCCAAACAGCAGACACAGTAAGGGATTAGTTGGAGAACCTAGCTGAACCTTCAGCATGTAAAGAGCTAGATTGGAGTGAGTAAAGCCTAAAGTGAGATAATACATGTATCAGGTGAACACAAACTCAGCTCGAACTGATTGATAATGTTGTTCCAAAAGTACTTGAAGTGTAAATAGGCAAGTATTTGCTAAGGGTGTTCTATATTTTAACTTTAGAGATGATGATATGTACAAAAAACATTTCAGTCAGCAATCAGGTGGTTGTTTTATAACTCTGGAATGTCTACATATTGCGCACTAATGCCTCGCAGCAAGAGGAATGGAGCCCTGCGATTGGCATCTAGGCTCTGACCTCATCCCTCCTGGTCATACATCAGAAATCTGTATCAAATAAGTTATTTAAGAAATGATCTTACAGTAGTTAAGTGATTTCAAAATGAAGTCTGGAAACATTATGATTCCATACACACTTCGCCCAGGTAAAAGAACAAACACGTCTATATAAGCACCTTAGTAATTGGGTAGCATTCAATATCCGGCAGCAGCATGGGGGTACTGTGACAAAATACTAATAAGCTTTTGGAGGTGGGAGAAGTACACAAGCCTGTCTGAGTTTCTACTTACTAACTTGGCATGTGCTTGCCTCCCTAGAGGCTAAATTTGAAGAAAAAAAATACTTGGTATGTTTTCCTTTTTTTGCTCCTTCTTTTGAGAGTGTGTTGTACATGTAAATGTCCATGGATTCATATTTGTTGTGTATAAAACTAAAGGCTGTGCACAGGTAAACACAGGTTTTAATTTCTTATCTAAGACAAGGTGCAAACCGCTTGGTAAATGGGGCCCTCAGAGAATACAGGCTTATAATCACAGGAAGTCAGTACCGCTAACATGATGTAAGAAGACTGCAGGATGACAGTGTTCTTACTTCGATCTGCAGCAGGGCCTCCTCTCTTTGGTGAAGCACCTCCACGTCCTCCTCACTGATCTCAGACAAGAAGGCTTGAGCCCCTCCATCTGATCCCACTGCTTCTCCGAACAGAGGAACCTCCTCGATCTGCTCAGTGGACGGGGTCAGAGGACTCTGTAAGAGCACAACAACATTACATTATAATACATACTTACAATGGTAGCAGATACTTTCTGACAGAGAGTGGTACCACCAGCACACTGTGGCCCAATTCCAATCCAGAGAGGAACCAGGAAGAGTTTTTCAGACCTCTAGTCGCATGGATATAGAATCCAGATGTAAGGCTATTGTAAATTGAAAAGGTTGAATGAGTAGTGCAGTAAGTGTTATCTTTCTTAAATGTTTATCTAAATTCTCATTATACATTTATTAATTTTTCTGTTTCCTCTCTACATGTATATGTCAGCACCACTGGAGTTAAAGGGAAAATAATTTACTTTTACATTTAATATTTAGAATTAAACTTGATCAGCTACACCATTAAGTGCTCACAAACCCCAAACATCTGACTTCCAGGACTCAAACTAACATTTGTGAAGAATGAAACCCTCAGATATATTAAATACTTAATTCCTCCTACAAGAAACTGGCTATTATTCCTCTATGAAGGTTATTAATGTTCCTTTTCTTTTCCATTTCTTGTTACATTAGGGCATAGCTGTAGCCACCACAGCAGTGACAGGAATAGTCTATGTTTTCCGTCATACAGCCTTTGTTAAACACAATGTAAAGATCAAACCAAACCGTGTCCACCTTGGAATTATACAACTGACAACTCAATAAAGTTGAATGTCCATTGGCCAATGAGTGATATTTCAACAGCTGCAGAGTTAGCTAACAGCGGAGAGATGTAGGGACAGCTGAGACGGAAGATGTCAGTCCATGAAACTCGCCGTTACATGTGCAGACAAAAGAAGACAAAAATAGTCAGAGGAAGGCCTGGTTTACTTTTTTTGCATTGCTAATGTGTTCCCCCTCGGTTTGGCTGACTGCACAGCTAATTCATGGTGGAGGGGTCAGAGCGGGTCAGTACACGTGGACCAATCCGGGCTGAGTCACAGGGCTGAGTCTACCGGCCCTGATCTGACTCACCGCTCCACAACAAACTCTGCAACATCGTGCTCCCTCCTACACATGCATACCCTACGCAAATGATCTGGAATATATTAAAACATCACACAGATGGCACAGACTCTCAAGACAATCCTTCTGCTCAAGTTCACATTGTGCTGGAAAGTTTGCACAGTTCCTCGAGTTCTCGGCTGTCCGTTCCCGCTCGACTCTGATGAAGTGAATCTTAAAGCGTGGGTGGAAAGTAGTCGATAACGTTTGCATTGATCTGGCAAATGTTTGTCTAAATGCATATGTATGACATCAGAAAGTCAGGACGCCTCTCACCATTTGCAAACCTTGAAGTGAAAAACCACTACAGGAAATAGACTCATACTTCCGCGGTCAGACTACATGTACAAATAGTTTCCACAATTTGTTCACCCACAATGTATTCAGTAGGCAGTGAACTTGCTGCTACGCTTTGAAGGTAGTCAGATTTATATAACATCTGTCCTTAAAGTCCTTTACCTCTAATACAACAATCTGAAAGATCTTGATAGGCACATTAACTTTAATCCATACAAATCTTCCCTATAAAAAAATCTTGATCTTTAGACTCTTCATGGGCAAAAAGGTTTCTAAAAAATTGTTACTGTCAAGCCCATTGAGGATTTACTGAACTTATTCAAGGTTTCAAGGTTTCTTATATCAGTTATACTGGTTTTTCAAAGTGAAGCCTTCAATCAAAACAGTTCAGACCTTAGCAACAATAAGGAGCTGTGTGTTTTACTGTGTGTTTCAACGTGCGATTGTGATTGTTACAGTAGTCAAATGGCCAAAACCCCTCATTACGAGAAATGTGCTGCAGTGTCAAAAAACAATGCAAATATAGAAAAAAATTGCCAAAACATGCAAATGAAGAAACATCGTAACCAACTTGACAACAAATGCACGTCATTTAGAAATATTCACCAACTAGACGAAACAAGCACAACCTCTACTCAAGCGCTGCCTTAATGAAGCGCTGCAAATCCAAAACATTGCAAGAAGCTCAAAACCCGATGGAGATGGGGAAAATAGAAAATGACGCACAAAGCTGGGACCAGAGCGCTTGTGTACATTCAGGGATTCAAAAGTTAGCCTACTGTCAATGGAAATGTTCCTAACATGTGCGTTTCATTGGCTTATTTCAACAATGTGATCGTATGATTCCTTCTGATATTACTGCAGATCTGCTGTTAGCTAGCTAGCGAATGTAGCTAACCTATTCATTTCAAATATACTGACAAAACATGTAAATATGAAACTTTGCAACAGAGACAGTTGGCCAACTTTATAAACTTTATAAAAATGTCAACAAGCGCTCCGGTACCTGTGTTTGTCACTTTTTAGTGTCCCCTGGTTTCCGTTGTGTCTTCAGCTTCTGTCACTTGTTTGCAGCACTTGGTTTATTTGCATGTGTTTTGGCACATGTTTTTATCTGTCATTTTATTTACAAGTTTTTATACATTATCTACATAATTTTTTTAAGTAGAGCGCCCTTATTCCATTGTAAGTGTTTTGGGCCATTGCAGGATGTTTGCAACTGTTTATCTTTCCAATTCCTTTGCATGGTCTGACAAATTGTCCAATTATATTAATTGTTTGTTTTGTTTAGTGCATTGTGTTGCAGTGTTGGAGCTCCAAGTACCAACTTCTGCACTTTACTTACAATACCAAAACAACTGTGCTGAGTCTAATGCGAAAAAGTTGGATGAGTTATTTTTTATGATCTTTGAGTACGGACAAAAAGGTTATGTTCCTCACAGGCTTTCACTTCCGCTGCCCTCTCACCCACTAAGACCACCCAGTGATCAGGGGTCAGAGGAAAGCTGAAACCAAATGCATGTGTCTGTTTGAATGGTTGTAAAGGCCGTTATTATGGTAGCTAACACTTCCTTAGAAAACAAACTAATAAAACAAAACAGATGTCAAATGTATTTGGAGTCACTGACCAACAGTATTACTCAGCCAGGCTCATAGAGTAATGGATTACATGTAATGGGAATCTGCTTCATGGTTTCCACTTTTTTTGGTTCATTTGTTCGGTTTTGAATTCAGCAGGTGAACCTATATGTTCAAAAAATTGTGTGTGTGAGCTCAACTGTGTGTTTTAGCCTAAAAATCTGATCAGACCCCCTGTTGTTGGTAAAACATCCTCCTTACTGGGCTATGGTAGAAATTGTCAGCATTTTCATTTTTACCCGCTTAATGCCTGACTAATTGTTGAACATCATTTCCGTGCACATGACTTTTTGTTTACAGTTCATCAGCCATTTGAGGTTTGCCTTTGTGAACACAAACTGAAACCTTCGGAAAAAATGAAACAATGTAACAAACTGGCGTCTGGTGCACCCCAGCCCCCAGGAAGTGCCCCGGACTTATTCGTAGTGGCCAAACAGCGGGTACTGCAACTTCTGTATCAGTCCGTAACGTCACCAGCCCAGAAATACTTTTTCCCATTGACTTACATTGGGAAAGAGACGTCTGTAAATCGGTGGGTAATTAAACATTTTTAAAAATAATAAACTCCCCAGTATGAACCATTTTATTGCCGTTATTAAAAACATTAGGTCCTTGAAGTAAAATTCACTTAAAGCTGAATCCAGGTTTATTTTCTCTCTCCATTCATTCTACTGAGCCGAAGTGGGAGATCGGGGGCGGGGCTTAAAGGGAGACTCAACTGCGCATGCTCTATGCTCTCGACAGCCAGGCATGATGGGTGTTCTGTCCTAGCTACGCGCTCCTTTGCCCAACTTGACAGACAGCTAACACTCTGAGGGCTAAACTAGCAAATAAAAGACTTGGAAGCAGAAGTGTATTTCCTTTGTTGTTTACTTCTTTCTTTTCTTCTATTGAAGTGTTTTTCCCTCTAGATATTTGTAAAACTGCAAGTAAACAAATAGTACAAATTAAAGAATATATTGGTTCACGTTGCACAAAGGTACATATAGCCTAACAGGCAAATGTTAGCTATAATGCTAAACACGCTACATTAAGGCAGGGTTTCATATCTAATCTAATGATGCTAGTTTCCCAAAAACGTTTTCCATCACATTAAACAGACTACAAAACAAACAGTGGCTCATACAGTATTTTGTGTACTTACAAGTAAAGCCTTCTCAAGCATGAACGTGTTAAGTAAGTGACCATCAACTTCTCGGTAAGACAGAGTAAGAGTACAACTATTGCGAATGCACGTTAACTTCCTGTTAGTGCTTGCCTATCTCAAAATTAACCACAAGGTGGCAGTACAACACCATATTTAAACGTGTGCCATGACAATGGGTAATTTGTGACGTTTTGCTCTCGAGAATCTCAGGCCATTTTGTCTTCATGCGCCAATTAGCAGCTCTCATAGGAATGAACGAGGCCTCGCCTCCAACGCTGTACCAGTTCTTATTATAGACCCATGGGTGCACAAAGAGGCGGACTGTTAGGTGTGACTGCGACCTACACTAAATCCCATTTGTCAACAAACTCTCTGGTATAATATACTGTACAGACCTGCATACAGCACATTCTAATTGTATGATTATGTTCCATTTTTTTACTGAAATTATCACTTTGGCAGCAGCAATCACCGCGTATACAAAAAGATCAATGTGTTATGTTTTGGATTATCTTGTATTCGTATCAAAATTAGGCATTCATTTAAATCAGGTCCGTCGTAAATAAGGATTCACTTTTGATTACCAGCTTCTACATCTGTCAATTCTATTTTCAGAGTAAAAATAAACTCCTGCCAGAAAGCAGTTTAGATTCCGATAAGAGCTGGGAGTCAGATGTGAAGAGTAGAGCCGCTGTTATATTACACAGGGAGACACTACAGAGCACTTCAAAGGAGCCCTTGTGAGGAAGCAATTGAGCAGGGAAATGCCATCTGGTCATCCGGCTCTTTTTTTGAATGACAGTGAAACAAAGGGCAGATTTCCACCCTCCATATCAGCTCACCTTCTTCTTATCTTTCTGTGCCGGAGGCAGCAGGGCCCTTGAACGCTCTGCAATTTTCTGAGAGAAGAGCAAATAAAGAGACAGGGTCAACAAGAGTGTTTTGTTTTTCCACTTTTAAAGAGGTCACACATTGTTTATTTGCATATAAACGTGCATGTAGCAATTAAGATATGAATTACGTTCTGTCAATGGGGCACTTCTATCTATGTATGAGTTTTAAATAAACATTCATTGACCGTGCAAAAGCACCTATGAAAGAAAATACATTACATTTAATGAGGAATTACCTTCTGCAGATCCCCGTAGCGCTGCACAGACTCTGAGAGTTCAGTCTTTAGTCGAGTCAGGTGCAGACGGTCTTGCTGTGCAACAAAAACAAGATTAGCCTTAATTAGCCCAAATGTTGTTTCATCCAGAATCCTGTTTATTCTTCAAAACGACAGGGAATGAGGATGGAAAGGGAGCATAACATACCCGTGAAGAACCGCTGATTATATCAGAGAGCTGTTTGATGAGTTGGCTTGTGCTGGTGATGACTTTGTTGGTTTGTTGCTGCATGGAGTGTCTGGGAAAAAGATTGGAAGGAACACAGAGAGGGACAAGTATGAAAAAGAGAGAATAACTTCAAATTAAACACCACAATATTTGTATACAAAAGTAGCCAGGAGCTGATATTTTTAAGTAATTATTTATGTACAGTATGTTCTAAATATTAAAACCAAGAGTACAGAGATTTACATCAGATAAAAAAGCACCTTCAGATGAAAGAAGGATATTATAGATCATTATGGATGGTGAATTTCCAATTTATAATTCTGAAAAAACGATTTTAAGAAGTCTAAAATGCTCTCAAAAATCTCGTATGAATCCAACATGACTTATTTTTTTGTCAACAAATCACCCTTCCAAGGGTAAGCGTAGGTTTGTGTCTGCCTTTTTAAACTGCGTAACATTGAGATTTCCAAAATAGTTTCACAGAAGTTCCTTCTGATGCTAGATTGTTGTTGAAAATTGTCCTTTGCAACATTTGAATATAGCAATGTTTTGCACCGGAGGGGTATTTCACAAGAAGATGTGGCAGACAACTTCTGTAACCCAAAGAACCAAAATCTTTTCTGTCCTTTACCAAAGTATTTTTATAGCTTAAACACCTTCAGCAGAAAAAATATGCATATACCAAAACCAAACGGCTGCAAAGACATAGAAAGAGGAAATTTATGACAAGGGTGCAAAACAGTTGTGCTAATGTTATAACACGGTTGGAATAACAGAGTAATATGGGTGTAATGTAGAACATAGCAATCCATTTTCCAAAGATTTAAAACTGAATGCCCATTTAAGTGTTAATGCTCAGCTTGGGGTCCTGACAGATGGCAAAAATGTCTGACATTATACAATCAAACAAATAAATATAAACAGGAATAATTGTGGCTTATAGTTGAGTAAATAACAGTGTGTGGTTTAGAAAAGAATACCAAATTTGAAGGAAAAAAAAACGACGACAACAAGACCAACATTGTACAATAACAATAAAGAAGTAAACACAATCATTGTGGCTTGATATTGAATAAGAGAAAAGTTGATAAACGCCTTGAATCTGGATAGGCGGAGAGCATATATGGGACGAGTTTGGAGTGAGAACGTGTTGCATGGGGGAAAACATTTATAATTTGATGGCATTCAAAGCGAGCAGTTTTAAAGCTATGATATGTAGCATCAGTCAAATCAGGCTACATGATCTTTGTACTCAAACAATCCATCCATATTCATAAACGATCTGTATTATAATAGAGCTTACAACTTTGCCTCCTCAGTGCCTCTTGCTTACACCCTCCTCAGTGTAACCCATGTTGTGTTCCTCAGCTGCTTTGCTTATATGTTTGATTCATCTCCTCCTTCTTTCTCTATATTTCCTTGTCCAGCTTTGTATACAGTCTTTCTGCTGTGTATGTTCCCTTGTACTTGTCTTCACTTTTTCTGCAATCATTTGAGAAAGCAATACAAAAACAAAATGGAACTTTTAGAAACAGGCATAGCTCAATGGACCATGCAATGCAATCTAGTTTCAGCCACATTTTTTATTTTGAAAAAGCTACAACATTTCAGGTGCTCTCACATCTGATGGTCGGATGACTTTCATGCCTCCTCCCTCTTTACTTTAACCAACTTCTCATCTTCCAATGGGACTGTCAATAGCTAAAACATGTTCTAGTTTCCAAACAAAACACATGTACAACCAGCCCTACTTTCAGTTTTGAATAAATCTATTTGTACACCCTTAAAGAGGTCCTATCTTCCTGTTTGGGGATTTCCCTCTCCTGTGTGTTATATAGGTTTGAGTGAAGGTAAATGGTCTGCAAAGGCTAACATTCCTGTGTTCCCTGCAAGGGGAAAAGTCAGGAAATGGTAAATGGACTGTATAGCTTGTGTAGTGCTTTACCCAGTCTTTCCAACCCCTCAAAGCGCTTTACATTCTACAAGTCATCATTCACTCATTCACATACAGCTTGGGAAAAAAATAAGTGACCACTGCAGCATTATCAGTTTCTCTTGTTTTACTATTTATAGGTACCTTTTTTTATATATTGCATTCCATACACTACTGTCTCTGTGTTGGAATTCAACAGACACTGGAGTGGTTGCCATACATGTAGAGATTAAGATTGACGAATAATTTGGAGTGGTGTCTTAATTTGTTGCGGAGCTGTATGTTCATACGGAGCAATGTTGCTCAAGGAATCTAACATTCAAACACATTTGGACATGCCGTCAGGAGCAACTTGGGGTTAAGTGTCTTGCAACATGTTGAATGCGAGGGCTGGGGATTGAACCAACTTCGTTCGGATTGAGAAACAACCGCACTCCCTGACAGCCACAGTCGCCCACTGGCTACAAAATGTGCTTGTCCAAAAAGAACAATAAACACTAAATAAACAAACAAACCCCTTTCCTCAGGTATGCAGAGTGGAGATTGCAGCGTGAGAACTGTGAACAGCTGTGTGATGGAGTTATAGTGTAAGGCAGCCAAATCCTCTCTGTACCTCCATGTTTTTGCAGGGAAGCTTTGCAGGGGTGAGAGGTTGAAGGTGCAGCCATATTCACAACCCTCCAGCAGGCTGGAAGTCCCGGTTAAGACAACTATTAAATATCCATGCTGTCGGGTCATCCTGGGCTTACAGCAGCCTCGCTTCCCCCAAAGGCCAAATCCCATCCTCCAGAATTGACACTGTAACGGGCTGCCCCACAGAGATAGGCAGCTACACAAACACACCTCTGCTGCTGCATACACTCCTCAAATATTGAGCTACGTGTTGCTGGTGGCAGAAGGAGCAGAACGAGCATGTGCACTGGGGCTAGAAGAAGCATGTAATGATAATTCAAAGTCTGTTATGAAATAACCCACGATTGGAAAATATGTAAAAAACAGCTCCCATATATCTGTGAAGCGAGACTGTAAGCAAAGCATGGCTACAGGGTCAGGGAAGTAGACAGGGGAGAAGTTAATTCTGCTGTTAGAAATATAATTTTACTATACGGAAATAATTAAATTGGACTGCAGCCAGTGTCTCTCCCTGGCCAAAGTCATAGACAGAAATAGTAGAATAGAATATAATAGAAATTCTTGGTGTAGAAGTTTTATTCTCATAATCTAATCAGGATTTAAGGCTTCCTAAAGCCAGTGTGCTGTCTTATATTGCTGCTGTGAAGATATAGTAAATCTGTATGTGTTTGATATCAGTTAGTATGATAATATACATCTAATATTCCAAAGAATGAAGTATTGTATAGCAGCATATAATCGATAAAACAAAATAAAATAAATTATATAGTGCATTACAAAAAGTGTTGGGGCTTTATACAAAGGGCGTTAATAAATATTCACACACTACTCTCTGTTTGTACGTTTTCATTTTTTTCTTTACCTGGGCTTTTCATCCATTTGAAATATTTTGTGTGGATCCATTACATATGGTCGATTTTATTGAATTTAATGCAATGAAATAGGAAAATTGCAACGGGAATGAGTACTCCCAAAAGGCGCTATGCTAACAAGGCTAACTGTTTATAAGTTCTCTGCATGATGTACTACTTAACTGTACTTGATTATGCATTATATTCACACAAGATCTGCACAAGAAAATTGCATCCCCCCCCCACACACACACACACACACACACACACACACACACACACACACACACACACACACACACACACACACACACACACACACACACACACACACACACACACACACACACACACACACACACTAGGAAGTGGTAAACCTCATCCTGAACTTGGGATGCGTCACCATTTAGCTCCTCAGCTAAACGGTGAATCATTACAAGTCTTCAGACGTGACAGACTATTTTGAAATCGCACCAAACTAATGCTCCATCAACATACCCCCAAAATTACACATCAGAGTACAGACTGTACGGATGGCACTCTGCATTAGGGATTTGGAGGAATGACAAATACAACTCAGTATCAACGTGCAGCTGTGATGCACAGTGTGAAACATATGGAGGGGTTTATTTTAGGAACACAATCTACAACAGGACATTTGAATAGTTCCCCTCTGAAATGACATTATCCCACTCATCAATAAGTCATATCATTATCATATGTTTCTTTGATCTGAGTTTTGCAAACAATTTAAAGAGGCACTCAAAATGATAAAAAAAAAAATCATATATGTGCATCCATGTGTTAACTTTTAGTCAAAGCGCCCCTCCCTGGTAAAGTCTGAACCTCCTCTAGATTTTCTGTTAAAGAGGTCCTATTTTGGTTTTCCCTTTGTGTTAAATAGGTATTTGTGCATGTCATCGGTCTGATAAAAACTAAAATCCATGTGTTTGAAACAGCTTCATTGGACTCCATTGTTTACGTTCCAAAATATTGACAGCATTACATAACAATCCTGCTATTTGCTAGTGCTCCAACACATTGTATGCTAAGGGGCGGGACATCTCTAAGTGGTTGACCAATCACAACAGAGCTAGCCAGTTAACCAATTAGAACAGAATGGGCTCTGTTTTTAGACAGAGGGTGAAAAGAGTTGCTGCAGCACAGGCAGTATGAGAAAAATAGCTAATATGAAGCTGAAAATGAGCAGAATAGGCCCCTTTTGACATTTGAATACTAAACCCCAGGCTAAGCTAACCCTGATGTATTCACTATGACACCATCAGGGATATTTTTTTTAAAACCGAAGCTCTGCTGTAACTTATTCACAAATCTTTATTGTACCATGACTTTGGTGTAATGTTGGCACTAGACCAAGAGTGTTGGTGTATGACATACCCAACTATCTGTCCAGTCGGTTGCCATATGCAAATAATTATAACTAATGGACCAGACATCATTGATTTTCAATTTGGTTTGCAAATTCAATGAAAAAAAGAACAGTGGCACCTGAACATAAAGTCCTATTCTGCTCACTGACCAGACTAGAGTGACTTCAAAGTGACTTCCTTCACAGCAAGCATCTATAACGGATGGTTGTCAATTGTCAGGTATAGGCCAGTGAAGGGAATCCTTTAAAAGCTGTGGTCTAAAAATACATTCTGAGCTGTGCTTCAGTGCAGATGAGCTCTGATGGATCATCCATGAGTCGGTGGAAGCCCCCCCCCCCCCACCACTGATACACTGTTACCAAACAATCCGAGCTCGCCCACTGCTGAGGACCCCCGAGAAGACCTTTTCAGAAGAGCTGAACAGTGATACATCTGCTCGTCACACTCTTCCCCCACAACAAGATCGAGAGCAAGGCGGCCAGAAACAGCATGCAAAAAATTGGAATTGCTCACACTGTGAATTTCAATCAGTCACCTCGGTGTGTGTTTCTCCTGCCTGCTCCGAGTTTGGTATTCCTTTGAGGGCTGGCTGGCCCTGGTGAAGGAGAACTGAGCAGCTTGCTGCAGGGGGAGGTGTGAAGGACGAAGGGGGAATGTTGTGGGGCGACAAGGTGGTGTTGGGGGTGTGGGGTGAGTGGGGAGCTGTTCTCTGAGTGCAATAATAGTGTTAAATGTGTGTATACCGGGCTCTTAAGGGGGTAATCCTTGCACCAACTTGGAGTTTCTTTATTCACACTTCCGACCTGCAGTGCTGACTGAAGGCCAAAAACAGTGGTGCCATTCATAAAATGTTCTGATCCGTGGTAACTCATTTCTGACATGTGTTCTATAGAAAGGGGGAGGTAGAACCTGAAGGAGGGTTTATTGAAAGTAAACTAATAGTCATGGCAGGTCCTTTCCATTAATTTCTCATCCATTCCACAACCACCTTGACAATTCAAAAGTAGGCTACATGTTATTACACTGCATGTACTTACTAAAAATAAATGACTTGATTACATGGTTTAACAATTGTTGCAAACCAAGCTTGCAAACTTCTAGCATCTAACTAGCATACCGTCCCTCTTTCTGGCCATGTGCACTGACAGCTGTGTTGTGACTATCACATGCCACATATAAATGACAACAGAAACAGCAATAGAACTTCAGCACAGCCCAGCTCTATCAATTTATATAAAACTACACAGGCTGGTAATCATTTAAATGATATTCAGGAATCTTGAGTGCTCACACATAGTGAAGGCAGCACGTCAACTCTCTAGACATTCATTACACACAGCATGGTAGATATTGATGTGTGTTTTTTAGGAATTATATCCAGTTTTGGGGTTGCATGATCTGGCAGTTTGATGGACGGTTGGTAATGGTTTCATCTGTGAGTTTACTGGACTGGTGCAGGAAGTATCGGAACACTTCAATCTCAGAAGTTATTGTCTCCAGTCTCTTCCCTGAAGTTATCCAGAACTTATACAATCAATTTATACATTTGCTCTGACTCAAAGACACAACAGTGGCCTGTTCCAACAGCTGGAGGCGTGAGGAGGGGGTAAGGGCAGGGTTATGCTAAATGTTAGCTTGATTGAATCACGTGTTTTTCAACTTTATTGCATGGCTAAAATAGTTGTTGCTCATTCGGATTGGTCACACAGAAACATGCAGTAATGTTGTACAAAGGGGAACACGATGTCATCGTTAAATACGGGGTTACAGTGAACATTTTCAGAAAAGTCTGTCCTTGTGAGGTTCGACTCAATTGTACAAAGTAATGATTACACACATAGTTGGGAGAAGTGTGAATTGAGGATTATACACTTCTGAAATTTACTGAAATGTTTGTCCACATATCAGCCAATCAGACGTTGAAACCTATCTAATCCAATCCAACAGAAAGAAAAAATACATTAGTACAATAGTTAGTACATTTACTCAAGTACTGTACATAAGTAAAACTTTGAAATACTTGTACTTTACTTGGGTATTTACATTTTATGCTACTTTGTACTTCTACTCCACTACAATTCAGAGGTAAATGGTGTACTTTTACTCCACTACATGTATTTAATCCCTTTAGTTTCTTTACAGATCTGGATTAATGATGGTAAATATAATCAGCCCTTAAATCAGACTTTAGTTCACCTGGAGTAAATCCAGCAGCTACCCTGCAGTATACAAAGCCATTCAAACTAGCTGCACCTTTACCAGCTCTGAGAACACTTTAATGATCAATCATTATAAAACATATCAGAGATATTACTCTGAAATGGACCAATCTAACAATGACTACTTTAACTGTCGCTACTTTAAGTACATTTAGATGAGAGTACTTTCTACTTTCACTGGAGGAACATTTAGAATACTTTTACTGTGACAGAGTATTCCTACACTCTGGTACTTCTACTTTACTCAAGTACAAGATCTGAGTACTTCTACTTTACTCAAGTACAAGATCTGAGTACTTCTCCCACCTCTACTACCATCTTCTTTGTGTCGCTGCTGCCAGTGGACAAGGAAATAGTTTATTTTGGGGTTGTAGAAAATCCACAAAATAAAATGATACAGACCGGCAACGTTGTGTCTTTGTGTGAGAGATCACTTACAGAAGCTTATGTTTAACACAAAACAATCTAAGATGTGCATCTGCATGTTATCAGTGGCGTGAGTCCTGTTTCATGAGCAGACAAAAGTTATTTTCACCAGATAAATCAAGAAGACCAAATATTAGAATCATCTTCAGTTGTTATACAGTTCATAAAAGTCTCCAGGTTTATCAAGACTTCCCTAAGGTTATTACCAGTGGTTAATTTGAGCCGGATCCTGCCGGAACAGGATCCGGCACCTCTTCATTTTGGCCACCCTGTGTTCCGGCACCTATTTGGGCAGATCCGGTACCTCTCACAAAAAATAAAAATAAAAAAATGGTTAAAATGAAATAAAATATACAGATATTAATTTACAGAAAAAAATCCCAAGAATTTCATGTCGTTTATTAAGATTAAGATTTGAAAGAGTCGGAGATCTGTGTTGACGCACTGAAAAGCTGGACCAACGGACAAACGCGTTCACTTTTGAAATTCGCCACATGAGGAGCACTTCGCAGAGAGGAAGAAACTAATTAAATGCAAGCATGTCAAAAAGACAGTTAAATTTACTGTCTTTCTTCAAAAAGAAGGAAGAGGTAATAGACACTTCAAAACGAGTCAGAAAAGCCTCCACAAGCAGCGACGAGGGCAGCTGCAGCGGTCATGTTGATGGTCAAAACCAGGAGGAGGTTAGCACCGCAACAGCTAGCCAGCTAGCTAACCGACAGCTAGCCAAGCCCGGGCAGGAGGCTGGCACCGTGTCAGCAGCGGGTCAGGTTCACCGCCAGCCGGAGCAGGAGCCAGCTACCGTCGGCCAGGTGGACCACCAACAGCAACCGGTGGGTACCCTGGCATCAACTAGCCCGGTACAACAGCTGGAGCAGGCAAGTGGAACCGCGACATCAGGCTTACAGCAGGAAGAGTCAGTAGGAGAGGAGAGCGTAGAGGAGTGTGGGACGTCCAGCGACAGGTCAGGGATGGGATGCACAACTGCTTGGACAGAAGCTCAGCTAAAAGTGAAGCAGACTTACTATCCCTGGCTTTTTAGGGGAAAATCAGGTTTGGGTTGCACAACGTGTAAGGCGGTGGGGACTTTGGGGGCAGAGAAGACGTCGGGGATGAAACTGGCAAAAGAGTGGGTTTTATGCACAGTAACCTCATCTGCTTCAGATATTATAAAACAGCAACGCGCACTTAGAAAAAAGGTATTTGAACATGCCCGTACCAAGGCTCACCTAGCAGCAGCAAACATTCTCGAAAAGGCAAAAGTGGACACTTTAGGACAATCTATAATTAATAGTCAGTCTGAACAGATGGCCACTAGGCTACAGCTCGCGTATTTCGCACGGCGTACAAGGAGGCTAAACGCCACCGTCCCGCATATGGCTTCGAACAGGAGATTGATTGCCAAGAATTAAATGGACTCGATATGGGGAGAATTTTACATTCCAATGTTGCATGTGGAAACATACAGAAACATATTTCTGAAGAAATGAAAAGAAAACTGTTTGAAAAAATAGTACAGTGCACTCCCAAAATCAGTGTAATGCTGGATGAGTCAACCAGTTTAAGCAAAAAGAGCTGCTTGATAATATACATTAGGGCTCAGTTGCCCGATATGGACAAGCCTACAAACATTTTTACTGAACTCGTAGAGCTAGATGATCTAACTGCTCAAGGTATTGTCCACAAACTGTTGTCTGCTCTGGAGCGCCTGCATTTGACACAGGATTTTCTCTCTAAGACCCTCATTGGAGTAACTTGTGATGGTGCTTCGGTTATGTTAGGGCGTAAAAGCGGAGTGGAGAGTCGGCTCCAGGCCATGTTTCCCAACATTACTGTGTGGCACTGCTCAGCCCACAGGCTTGAGCTTGCAGTCGCAGACGTAGTGAAAGAGATGGGTGCTATAAATCACTTTAAAATATTGATGGACAAGATATATGCACTGTATAGCACATCTAACAAAAATCGAATGGAGCTGAGAGAGTCAGCTGAGAGCTTGGATGTCCAGCTATGCAAAATAGGTCGTATTTTAGACACTAGATGGGTGGCATCAAGTTTTAGAACCGTTGAAGCAGTGTGGAAGAACTACCCAGCACTTTACAAGCATTTCAAAACTGCATCAGAAGATCCCTCCCGTAACAGTGTCACAAAGCAAACATACAGTGGGCTTGCTATGCGCTTATCTTCGCATGCGTTTGTGAACAATTTAGGCATAATGTGCGATGCATTGCAAGAATTATCTGAGCTCTCAGTCGAGCTTCAAAAACGAGACATTACCATCATTTCAGCACACAAGTCAATTTGTCGGGAAATCAGGGTACTTGAGGCCATGTCGGATCGGCCAGGTCGCTACACTGAACTGAGCCAAAGGGGAATTGAGGAAAACTCTTTCCATGGCATCACGCTGAATGGAGGAAAATCAAGCGACAGATCACTCGACCCCAAGCAGTTTTTTCTAACTGTGGCCAAGAACTTGGAGGACCGTATGTTATCTCAAGGAGGCCGGATGCCAGATAAAACTGGATATAACAAGTTCATTGAGGAGTTGAAGGTGCTTTACGCACAATACTGGCCCGAGGACGCAGGTGCGCTGTATGGAGAGACTGAGGTCGAGTCACTGTGTCAGCGCTTCAACATTGCCAACCCGCGCGCAGTCATACGGGCCTACAGAAGGTACAGAGACTCAGATGGCAAAGACCCCCGATGAGCTGATGGAGTTACTTGTTGCTGTCAACAGCATTCCAATTGCAAGTGCTGAATGTGAGCGCGGATTTTCACAAATGAACTTGATTTGCACTCCCAACCGTAGCTCTTTGCTCACATCCACCATGTCATCTTTACTCTTCCTAAATTGTTGGACCCCCCCTGGCTAAATTCAATCCAGTCCCGTACGTGAGGTCCTGGGTGGCCAAAGGACACAGAACTGCCACAGACACACGCAGTAAAAGTAGAAAAAAAGAGATGGAGGACAATCCGGACATGCTCGTGATGTGGGGTGTTTTAAACAACTAAATATGGTGAGCAAACATACTGTCTATTAATAGGCCGCCGTGCCAATCTTTGAATAATACATATTTTTTTTACACGTTAAACCTGTTGAGAAATTGATTGCTGGCTGTATACTGAAGTCCCACCTGTGGTGATGTGTTGTTGTTGTGTGTTGTGCGTACTATCCTAAAATAATTGTAAATTATCGTCATAACATTTATACCATGGATACTATTTGAAATCGAGGCTTGTATGTCCCACAGCGTTGCAAGTGGACATTTTCATGTTGTTTTCAGCACCTTTTATGTATACGTTCCGGGACCTGTACGCGTCTCGTCATCCCTGAGCTGTCATGTACTTTGCGTTCCGGCACCTTATGATTTACAAATTAAGCACTGGTTATTACTGCAGTGGACTAACCCTTCATTTGTAACTTACCACCTAATCCTGAATTCACAGCCCTTCACTAATGACTTGCTAATTAGCCATTTGGCAAGAAGTTATGAATAAGTGTCATTAAGCCATTGATAATCTTTCATTTTAAATTATGAATATGCAGACTACATTTGAAAACATAATGAGTTGAAACTGAGCCTTCATCCACATCGCAGAGTCTTTATCAGAAAACGGAGCTTGAAGAGCTATTATGGATATTTGTAATGTTGTATGGTAATGTTCGTTATGCAGCTTATTTTAGCAAACAAAAGTTTGTGAATGTTTACTAAATGCTGCTTGTGGGGTAAAGACTTTTCTTCATTTGCATGTGTTTTGGCACGTTTGTGTGCTTTGTCTTTGTAGGGTTTTTGCAGTGCATCGATTCTCCTTTAGTGTTTTTGACTGTTGCAACGCATTTGCTCCTTTCGGCCACCGTAGAGAACATTACTGTGCATTTTTACAAGAAACTCCATAGGATCCCTTTGACAAAACATTTTAAAAAAAGTTTCAATGTGCCTGACATTCTCACTACACATGCAAGCACTGCCTGATCCAAAACACATTTGACATTTTATATATGATCTATAGGGATGCATTCCAGGAGCTTTTTGAGAGTCTTTCCATAAGACAAACTGCACAGTAGAGTCCAAAACCCAGATCACCAACACTGTAAAATGATACCCATACGAGCACAGCTGCTGTTATGAAATGTATCTGACATTTAAATGTGCATCTCCAGCAGAATATACTCCGACTGTGGGCACACATATACTGGATACACACGGCTCTGTGAGAGTGGTGTATGGAACTTAACGTGGGTTTGAGAGGCAGAGAGATGCCTGCTTGTTGTGTAAGAGTGGAGGAGGACGAGGTGCATCCACACACTAGGTGGACGGCTGTCACATGTATACCGCTTCCTGAAAAGTGTTTCCATGTTTGTGGGAGATGTAGATTTCTCTGATTTCCAGGAACTGGTAACACAGTTGTGATTACACAGAACCATAATTACCAGTTTCATGGCTCTGATTCCTCAAGTGTTATAAACCGTATAAAAAAGGCCACTTAAGTCTCTGCAGCTGTGGGGGTTCAGTCAAGGATCTCCCTTATGTGCCGTTCCATTCTGCCATTATGTGTGGCAAACCTTATTCAACATGTTCTCCTTATGAATGAGAAATGATTTACTCATCGTTGCTTTACAAACACAATCATAAGATTATTCTCTAGTCTAAGCATTCCCTAAAAGCAAAATAACATGCATGGCTTCTGAAACCGCGACTCATAGCTGATGGACTCTATAGCTGATGGACTCTATAGCCTAGCAGCGCTGCGAGGTTCTAGTTGGATACAGCTAGGCTTTGAGAGACAGATACTGAGCTAATAGCCGCTATTAGCTAGCTAGCTAACTCCTTCATAATCCTCGAAAAAATAACAGCAGCTTGTTTTTTTTACACCAGTTTAGTGTGGTGTGACTCAAATAGGGAAATAAACTAATGTATAACTTTTAGTCCTTTTTTCCAAACACAATCGTGGCTGGTTTCTGTTATGCAGGATTTAACAGATGTCCTAAATATAATGGCAATCCATCCAATAGTGCACTCAGAAATGTGTCCAACCAGCGTGATACTGATAAACAGCTCAAATATGGACATAAACACAGTAAACAACATTATTTAAATTTAATATTTTGTGAGGAAAGTCAAATATACTTTTCCATAACTGGAGAGTATCTCAGGAGATAGACTTTAAAATATTTGAAAGACCTGAATAATATGATGTTTTCTTTGGTTATCACCAAGTAAAAACAAGTGGTGGGAATGTTATATTTATTATTTTAAATGCATTTAATTAAATTATACTTTGCAGAAAGGTTTCCTGGAGAGAACTGTGTCTGAGAGATAGTATAGGTCAAATAGCTCTGAGTTAATCCAGAGTTTAGTTATGTCATCTAATAGTAGATGGGAACATATTGAAAGAACAAAGTACAAGGTTAAAGGGATCTAACTGCATTTGTGAATTATATAACTTTTTTTTCCTGCGAAATGTAGCAGAAAATCCTCAATAAAAGTACACTCAAACACTTTTGGTTTAAGTTATTACTTTTCTAAAGCACTCATGATTCACTCAATGTTGTTTAACTTCATCTAATTTCCTTCTTGCTTAGTGTATGTGGCATTATGCTGTGCTGTAGTGTGCTGGGTCTGCGGCGCCAGTCAGTTGGGGGCGCTGTCCTCCAAAACACAGCGCTGTGTCCTCTACACGTGACAGCCAGAGCAGCAGAGAATACTTAATGCGCTAACAAAGACATTGACACTCGGGGGGGGGGGGCTGGGCATTAATCTACTTAGACTTTTTGCAGTGTGCATTTCCACGATTACAGTGGCAGGTCAAATTCTGTTAACCGTGAGATTTAAGTTTTTCTACAAGCAGACAGATGGTGGGCAACCACTCTAACCATGGACAACAACTCTACTTGCTTCTGTTCCACAAAACCAAAGAGTTTTGCTTCTCGCAGAGGGATGATTGAGACAAGACTGCTGATAATGGTTTACATTTGTTTTGGATTCAATAAGAACACATTGGGGGCCTGCAGCTATGGACATGGAACCCCCTTGGTTGAACAATGATCAGATTAATTGGAAATAATTAATAAATCAACAGATAGAAACTTAGGTAGAAAGCAAACTCATGGCTGTAGAAATTGCGGTTCAAACCAACTAGGGTGACACATATTGAAAGTGTTGAAAGCGACATTTCATGAAGAAGATATGTGATATTATTGAAAGCTCAATCAAGTGTACTCCATTGACCTTGGAAAAAAACCCAATTTAGGATATTATAGGATCTAATAGGATTAGGATAATATTAGGATTGGCTAATAATTAATTAAAACAAATTACATTCAGAACCGGCAACCCCCAATATTCTCTTCTTATTTAGTGGGTATTGTGTAACCAAGGACCCAGATCATGTTGTGTCTGGTTTCTCCAAAAGTGACTACACTGATTTAAAGGTTCCTGACTCTCACTTAATTGGTACAGTAAATTCAGTCACTCAACCTTCATTATAGGAAACTTTTCAATCCATGTATTAACGGACCATTTGTTTTTCTTTCTTGAACCAGTAGACGGAAGAGTGTCTGAGAGACTTTTTCAGATTTTGGTTTTTACTTTTCTAAATGGTCATTGGAGCGAGGGGCGGGGAAAAACTCTCAGAAGTCATTTCAAAAGAAAAGCACTCGCATGCTAAAATACACTTGCGTTGAAGCACTACATCTGGTTGAAGGAATGATGATAATGTTAGAAACAAGGGAACACGAGGTGGACAGCAGTCAGAATCGTTGTATAACTTAAATCTCCTAACAATGCTTTCCATTTCAGTCATAGCCATACGGCGCATAGTGGCTTATTAGATTTACAGCCCTCATTCACATCTGTCTTTTGGCCTCGATGTGTGTCTTAGCTGGTTTCGTTGTGATCGCAAAGAAACAGCCTAAATTCCCCTCGTTTTCCCTTTATAATCGTTTATAATATTATCATAGTTCCTTCAACCGGATACTGTGGTGCTTCAATGCAAGGGTATCTCAGAATGCGAATGCTTTTGTTTTGAAATGACTTCCAAGAGTTTCGCCCGCCCCTCGCTCCAATGACCATTTAGAAAGGTAAAAGACAAAAATGAAAAAGCCTCTCAGACGCTCTTCCGTTTACTGGTTCAAGAAAAAAGAAAAAATGGTCCGTAGATACAGAGATTGAAAAGTTTCTCACAGGGAAGGAAACACTTTTGCAACACTAAAAACAAGTGTTTTTACAACACAAGTTATTGAGTTTTAAACGTTGCATTTCATTTTTGAGTCAGAAAGCCTCCAGAATGGTTTCTGAAATATTCTTTCAAAACACAGAGCTGCTGCATAACAAAACAAATCATACTGGAGGCAATTTGCATCAGTCAGAGGCGCTGGATGTGTTGTTTGCATCCAGCATCAATAGTGCTAAAGGAAAATGGGCAGTTAAAAATAAAAGCAGCCATGCATTGTCAGGAAGTCTCCAAGGCGATCATAAAAAATGATCAATAGAATTGATGACATGCCAGCCAACACAGTGGGATAATGCATTTTAAACAGACGCAATCATCTTAGATTGGCCACTTTGTCATCAGCTTTGAATTTGGTAATTGCTGGCAGCTCAAATAAAAAAGAATAATCAATATGGAAGAGGGTGATGAAACAAAGAAAATAAGCACTTCTCTGGAAAGCACAGATAAATACAGACCTTACACTGAGCTGGACCAATCAGGATGTGCAATAAAGGGGTGGCTTCGGGGTGTTTCACTATGGTGAAAGGTGTGTTTTTATAGTATAAATAATGGTATATTATATATGTATAATTATACAAATATCAGTTTGGAAGCAACTGCGTTATTTTTATACTTTGCGAAAATAATGGTCAGAAATGTAAGCGTTTAGAGTGGCAATGTGAAGGTGGGGCTTCGTTTTACCTCTTCTTCTTGGTACAATCTAAATAATTGCAAAATTGTGTTGAATGAAAAAAATATACAACTGGTCACATCAAGGACACAACAAAAACAGCTTTCTTTCATCTACGGGATATTTCCAAGATTTGTCCCATCCGCTCCAGAGCCGATGCTGAAACTATATAGTTTATGCTTTTGTTTCATCTCGGTTGGACTAATGCAATTCACCTTTTTCCGGCCTTCCCAAATCAGCAACCGCCAAACTACAACTCGATTCAAAACACTGTCAGGGTATTAACCAGAACCAGAACCAGAACATTTGATCATATCACAGCTGTTCTCATCTCATTGCATCGGCTCCTGATACACATACGATCAGACTTCAAGATTCTACTGTTAAACTTTAAAATCTTACATGGACTAGCACCTCCCTATTTATCATCATTAAGAACCCTGCGCATATCCACCAGGCCGCCACCATCCCATAATGCCAGTCTCCCCAGAATTCACAAATCATCAGTAGGAGGAAGAGCATTGTCCTTCAATTAAGATCCAAGAAGCTAATTCAACCCACATCTGTCTTCGATGTCACATAGTTTCCATCTACATTAGCATCACTTCTGTCTGGTTTTACATACTCATGCGTTTATCATATAGCTATACTTGTGTTTTTGTTAATAATGCTTATATCATGTTTGTGCTATGATATTTGTATTTTTGTTTTTGTCTTTGCTTTTGTACAGCCCTTTGAGGCCTTTTTTGTGATTGGGGGCTATAATAATTTTTGATTTGATTTGATTTGATTTAGTCAGCTAGCCATGAAACATGTCTACCTCACTGATAAAATGTCAAAATAACTCCGCTATCAAATACTATTCAAATATAGTATCTCAACCCAGTCCCACAAAAAAGTATGTACTAACTATCGTGGCATGGACGATAGTTAGTACTCAGGTCTTGTACTTGAGTAAAAGTAGAAGTACTCAGATCTTGTACTTGAGTAAAAGTAGAAGTACTCAGATCTTGTACTTGAGTAGAAGTAGAAGTACTCAGATCTTGTACTTGAGTAAAGTAGAAGTACTCAGATCTTGTACTTGAGTAAAGTAGAAGTACTCAGATCTTGTACTTGAGTAAAAGTAGAAGTACTCAGATCTTGTACTTGAGTAAAGTAGAAGTACCAGAGTGTAGGAATACTCTGTCACAGTAAAAGACCTGCATTCAAAATGTTCCTCCAGTGAAAGTAGAAAGTACTCTCATCTAAATGTACTTAAAGTAGCGACAGTAAAAGTAGTCATTGTTTGATTGGTCCATTTCAGAATAATATCTCTGATATGTTTTATAATGATTGATCATTAAAGTGTTCTCAGAGCTGGTAAAGGTGCAGCTAGTTTGAATGGCTTTGTATACTGCAGGGTAGCTGCTGGATTTACTCCAGGTGAACTAAAGTCTGATTTAAGGGCTGATTATATTTACCATCATTAATCCAGATCTGTAAAGAAACTAAAGGGATTAAATACATGTAGAGGAGTAAAAGTACACCATTTACCTCTGAATTGTAGTGGAGTAGAAGTACAAAGTAGCATAAAATTGATAACACTTGAGTAAATTGAACTTAAGTACAGTACTTGATCTACTTACTTCCCAGTTCTGTCTACAGGCTGTCCACTGCAATGACATCACCAGAAGAGACAGCTCCGGGAGACAGACCCCCAGCCAGTGCGCTAAGGTCTGCAGGATCAGACCCTCACAGCTGGGGTTTGCGCTGGCCAAATTGGAGTTGCCACAGCTGCTAATGGAAGGTCGGTCTGTCTGAGCTACGGCTACTCCCCTCACAGCTGACCAGCCTCCAGGCAGCAGGGAGGGCCAAGCAATAACACAAGTCGTTCTGTTCGATCAGCCATTCACTCCAATAAAGCAACCATTAAAGAGTACACTGACCCTGTCCTGACAGACCCTCAGGGCAGCTTTTGCTCTCTCATGTGGACTGCGGGAAGACTGGACGCTTCAATCGCCTCACGAGGTTGAAGCGGTGATACGGGATGGGCCGGAGCTAGTCAGCTAGCATGTTTATTCCATTCGCCATCATAATACACAATACCTGGACATAAGGTCAACACTGTTTCTCTTCCACATTCATAGTTGAAATTGTTGGGTTTTTCTTGTTTTTGTTGTAACTACAACTTCTTACGCATTGCACCCTAAAGTCCTTCAAATGATTCAGTCTCTAATCCAAATGTTAAAATGGAAAACATAAGGAGTTATGCAATTGATCACATTCGACAACCCAAAACCATTGAATGTTTGGCATTTTTGAAAAAGGAATTAATAATAATAATTCAGAATTTGAGTTAATTGTAAAGTAGTTTCTCAATAAACTGTTTGGTAGTTTTTTGTTTTTTTTAAAGGATTCATCACTTTAATAGTAATGATATGTGTCTATGAAAAAAAAGTGCAGCAAAAGATAACATATCGTAATATTTGTATTTGAAATGTTGCAGTGTAGATGTCTAAATATTGTGTGTGTGTGTGTGTGCGTGCGTGCGTGCGTGCTTGCGTGTGTGTGTTACTCACAGACTCTGTCGTAGCTCTTCTGTATCTCTAGAGGTCCCCAGTGATTGAAGATTCTTCTCCAGTGTGACAACTGCAGGAACAATACAAACTCACACTTAGGTTAAATGACAAAGGTTATACAGGTTGTAGAATAACTGGAATGTTTTCTCTACCAAAAAAAGACTTTTTAAAGTGAGTCTTCATTCACTATTTCCAAAATAGTGATGTTGGATCTGTCCATGGGCTTTGGGTTTTACCGTCTCCTATTGGGTAGGATTGTCTGTTAGTGTTGGCTTGGAAACAGTCCAGTACCACTAGATTACTATCTTCAAATTTGCCCAAACAAACTGCAATCGGGATTAAACTGCACAGGAGTTTGAGTAAAACCCACTAAATGTTGGCTTGTTAAAGAGTGCTTAGAATCCATTTAAAGAGAGGAAGATTAACTCCAATATGTTCCTGGTCAACAAGGTCTCAGAGTATTTATGCTAGCTCAAGGACAAACACACACACACACACACACACACACACACACACACACACACACACACACACACACACACACACACACACACACACACACACACACACACACACACACACACACACACACACACACACACACACACAGGTGAGAACAATACCAGTGTTGCTATTGCCGACACAAATAAGTGGTGTTTTTACCGTTGGCGTTGATCTGGAAGATATTGGAGGAGGTCTCCTGGAACACATCTTGCAGTTCTGAAGGGCTGACCTGTGTGGCTTTGGAGAACAAAAAAAACATGATATCAGCAAACACTCCTCGGCTCAGTGGAGCGTGACACTGCAGCACACAGAGCGCTGATCACACAAAAACAGCAAGCAGGGACAACCGACTGCACTTTCTTTATCAAAACAGAGGAGTAACATGTTTCAGACTGCATCAATCAACAACAAATTAGAAATGGACTGAAAACGAAGTGTAAGGTGAAAGGCTCAGCTCCAGGGAGACGCCTACAGAGAGTCTCGACACAACAGTTTCTCTGCAGGGTGTTTCAGCCTCTTTTAGTTCAATGTTTTCAAATTCCCTTTTGGTATATTCATTCCTATGTTCAGCTTGTTGCACTGCCTGCTAAATATCAATTAATGGCAATATTAATAATATGTATAATGTATCTGTAGACACCTGTAAACCTTGGATTATGCACCTACTTTCAGAGAAGTGACAAAATAGTACAACAACGGACTGCATTACCAATTTTTTTTATTTTTATATAATATTAAAGGATTCAAAAAGTAATAATGACAACATGTGACACTGTTGCATCAGTTTGGAAAGGAACTTTGTTTTCTGCATGGTTTTGAGGCTCATGCTGATACCACCAAATAGTTCAGTGTTATGCAGTCACGTCCACAAGGTGATGCCAAATAACACTCCTGAAGAAGCACCACTGATGGCAACTACTTGCTGAATAGCAGGGGTGTTCAAATAAAATTCAACTAGGTCCGGTTAGATAAAAATCTCTTCAAGCAAAAGGTATGGAACATCATAATGTCTATTTTGCATTATGAATTAGTGTGATATATATTGAAGTAGCCTAGCAGCTGTATTAATGTCTGCATGTAATCAACAACAGACTGAGAAATCAAATAAAGAGAGCACAATTAAAAAACATTTAGATAATATGTATTGTCACTTAACATTGAACTATACAGACATATAATAATGTACATATGTACAATGTTCTTCTCGGCTGCATTTAAAAATAAAATATACAAAATAAATTCATAGCTTGTGAAAAATCTTAAAAGAAAGTGCTTGATTTTAGAAAAATAAAATAAAGTGTAGCAGCAGCCCGAGTCTCCCTTTTTCTTTAACTGTTTCACATGTTGACCTAACAGTCTCAGACCATTTTAGAATATATCAGCATCAACACATCTTAATAATTAAACAGTTTGACAGTTTATTTTTCTGTCCCTCTTATATCTCCCCCCCCCCCCCCCCAAAAAAAAAAAAAGTTTAATCCACAATATTTAAAAGGGAAATAATGTACAGTTTATTCAACAGCTTTAGCTACTTTTAAGAAAATGCATCTCTAAAAACTAAACTAGTTCACTAAGTCTTTAGGTAACAAAAGACTTTAAATAATTTACAAAGTCCATCAGAACTGTGTTTATCTACAACAGCAAAATGTAGCTTTATGCAGCAATATTGTCTAGGAATGTCACATATACAGTGGTATGCAAAAGTTTGGGCACCCCTTAGGAAACCCACTGCATCAGTTTGTCACTTGCTGAGCTTTTGAAGCAGCAACTTCATTTTAACATATGTTATACCTTATGGTAACAGAAACATCTCAGTAGTGAAATAACTTTTATTGGTCAAACAGAAACATGTTTATGTGCATTCAAACAAAAATAGGCATGTGCATAAATTTGGGCACCCCTAAGAAATAATTCCATTAATATTTAGTATTGCCTCCTTTTGCTGCAATAACGGCCTGTAGACGCCTCCTGTAGCCACAGACAAGTCCCTTAAGCCTGGCAGGTGGTATTTTGGCCCATTCTTCCACACAAAACGTCTCCAGTTCAGTCAGGTTTCTTGGCCTCCGTGCATGGACAGCCTTCTTCAAATAAATCCATACATTTTCAATGATGTTAAGGTCTGGGGACTGGGATGGCCATTCCAGAACATTGTACCTGTGCTTCTGCATGAATTCCTTGGTGGATTTTGATCGGTGCTTAGGATCATTGTCCTGCTGAAAAATCCAACCCCGGCGTAGCTTCAACTTTGTGACTGACTCTAGAACATTCTTGTCAAGAATCTCCTGGTACTGTAAGGAATTCATGTGGCCCTCAACTTTAACAAGTTTTCCAGTACCTGTGCTAGCCACACAGCCCCATAACATGATAGATCCTCCACTAAATTTTACAGTGGGCAACAAGTTCTTTTCATTGAATGCAGTGTGTTTTTTTCGCCATGCATACCTGTTCATGTTATGACCAAATAACTCAATCTTGGTCTCATCTGACCACAGTATTTTGTTCCAAAATGCTTCTGGCTTGTCCAGATGTGCTTTTGCATACCTCATGCGACTCTTCTTGTGATTAACACTCAGGAAAGGCTTTTTGCACATCACCCTTCCAATGAGCTCTTCCTGGTGCAAAGTACGCTGGATTGTGGAACGGTGAACAACTACACCATCAGCAGCCAGATGTTGTTGTAGTTCTCTGGAGGTGGTCTGTGGCTTCTCTGTGACCATTTTCACCATCCTTCGCCTGTGCCTTTCCCCTATTTTTGTCGGCCTACCACATCTTTCCTTCACACGGACTGTTCCTGTGGCCTTCCATTTCACAACTACGTTTCTGACTGTGGAGACAGACAGTTTAAACCTGTCAGATAATTTTTTGTACCCTTCTCCTAATTTATAATGTTGGATTATCTTAGCTTTCAGGTCAGTGGAGAGTTGTTTTGAGGTCCCCATCTTGCCACTCCCTAAGAAAGAACCTAGGCCAGGCACAGCCAGCTATTACCTATGTTAAATAGCCTTTTTCATGATTGGTTCCACCTGTCTTTGTAATTGAAGGTCTAATGAGCTAATCAAAGCAATTTTGTGCAGCAACCTGTCAGCTATAAATCCGTACAGGTGTTGAAATGAATGCTATTTATATGGGTGCCCAAACTTTTGCACATCCCATTTTTTGCATTTTATTTTATTATAATAAAACTATGTAATGCTACCCTAAGAATTTTGGTCTGGAAAACACTAAAACGTCTACATCTTTGTAGGAAAACAAATGTTGTTGCTGTGATCTTCTATTATAAAGGAAAAGCAAATTGTCATGAAATCTCAGAGGGGTGCCCAAACTTTTGCATACCACTGTATATATACTTAGAAACACATAAAGGCAATTTCTTTGCCGAATGATGACTTTTTATAATTTATATACATTTTGCTGATAGTTTTAACTTTAATAAGATTAATAAGATTAAGATTTTGAATGCAGGACTTTAACCTTAAATTAAGTGTTTTGACAATAATGTTCCGGTACTTTTACTCAAGTAAAGCATCTGAATACTTCTTCCACCCCTGCCAATAACTGACAGACATGGTGCTGAACAGTGAATCCAAGCTAATGGCACCGACACCCTTTTTTCTAAAGTCTGTGGTTATCTCTCACTGCCTATAACTGAGGCTGTCACAGTTTCCTTAAATCACACTAAACAATCTGGATTGATATATTTTCTTTCTATTTGTTTTAATGTATTTTAAGGTAATAAATATTTTCCATATTCCTTTTCTACTGCAGTTACCAGATATTTCTTGTCAGTCAAACATTTGTTTTGAAATAACCTTACTGGCTCTGAATATTAAAAGGTATAAATAGTTTCCTGTCACCGGCTGTGTTTTGGACTGAAATATCTCAACTGAATTGCCTTGACATTTGGTACAATCTGAGGTGATTTCCTGACTTTAATTGACCTGTCAATCTCAACAGGCTTTAGGGTTTCTTGTAATTAACCCATACTAGCAGTGGAGGAAGTATTCAGACTCTTTACCTGGTAAAAGTACTAACACTGCACTGTAAAAATACTCCATTGAGAGTGTTTAAGGATTATGGTATAGTTGGGAAAAATTACTGAATGTATTGAAAGGAAAAATGATGGAGAAAGCCTCCAGAAGAAAAAACAGCACATTGTTTTATTTGGGAAGTCAGAAAAATAGAACAAATGAAAATCAGCTTGGAGAGATTTCTTAAAATGAGATGGGATTTAGATAAATGAGATCTTTTAATTAGTTGGGATAACTTATTTTGAACTATATTTTACCAGGATAATGAAATGGAAACAAGCCAGATTTGCTCATTTTTTAAAATGATTTCTGCTGTTGGTGATTTTGTAATGAAAATGTGTTTTCTGAAATCAGTAAGATTTCTTGAACCCAGGTGATTCATCTTTTACAGATAGCACAGCTATCATCTGAGATACAACTCTAAATACGATTGTTTTCAAGAGTCTTAACAACAAACTTAAGATGCTTTGTCTAAAAACAAGATCATGCCTCACTACATTGTTACTTCTCTGTTGGCCAATCACAACAGGGTTATCCAGCTAACCAATTCCAGCAGACTCGGCTCTGGTTTGAGCTATGGGCTAAATATGGGCTTTTTTTTTTTATAACTTAGATTATGATTTTTCTTAAGCACTTGAGCATCCTCTTTTTAATCAACTCTCTGACTACATTTCATTAGAACAACCTTCTTGATCCGCAGCGGTCTGGTTTCAAGGCATCCACTCAACTGAGACGGCCCTCCTGGCGGTCACTAAGGAACTCCGCACTACTAAAGCTGCCTCCCCCTCCTCTGCACCACTAGATCCTCCATCATACTCTCCAAGAGATGGGAGTCTCAGTCTCAGCACCCTCCCTGATCAAATGCTGCCTCAAGGACAACTTGGAGAGGGTCTGTGTTAAAGCTGCAACGACTAGTCAACAACAACATTTTGTTGTCGACGCGTCGTATTATTTAAGCAACCTAGGCATTTAACTCATGACTCATTAGAACATGCAAATGAAATTGCAATGGAGTTGGCAACCCACCACCGTCATTTTGTATGCTGCGGATTAGCATTTTACTGCTTCCGGTTCTGAAGGGGAAGCAAAAGGACCATTAATTTTCCCATTGTTTTGTTTATAAAGTGTCTAATCCCCATTGATGCTCCACACCCGTAACAGTTGGTGGCGGTAATGCACCGAGTTGGATGCCAACCGCCAATAAAATAAAAAAAGAAGTAGTAGCTTCGTCTTTGCACCATCTGCGTCCTAAACCAACCACTGACAAAGTTTAACAGAGATGAATCATGGCAGAGGCTCCGGATCAGCGTGAGCAGACTGCAGTAACATTGAGACCGCGATTATCTAAAGTCTGGGCATTTTTTAAGGAAAATAAAGCTAATAAACAAGTCAAGTGTACTGTCTGCAACGCAGAGCTGGCCTACAACCGCAGTACAACGGCGATGCATGAGCATCTTAAACACAAACACCCATCTATGCTAAATAGATAGGAAGATAGATAAATACCGTGGATAAATAAGTGTATGCATAACTAATTATAAATCATTAATTTGTCAAATAAAATCAATAAAATTGATTAATTTAAGTGTACAATTTGTGTTAACTATGCCTAATAGTTTTCTATTTTCATTTTGCCATTTTAGAAATTCAAACCAAAGGCGTGTGGATGACTTCGTCCTGCGGAGAGGTGTCTGCACCCCTCAAATGGCCAGACTCCTCACTGAGAGCGTTCTAAACATGCTGGTCTATGGCATGAGGCCAATGTCAATGGTGGAATGCGAGGGTTTCAAGCAAATCATCCACACTTTCAATCCTCACTACACGTTGCCTTCAAGAATACATTTTACCAAGCTCATGGAGGGAAAGTATGAAGCAATTCTCAATCATGTTAAAGATGCTCTCAAATCAGCAAGCAGCAAGATCGCCCTGACTACTGATGATGCCTGGACCAGTATTGCCACAGAAGCATACCTGGGCATCACTTGCCATTAATTAAGTGATGATTTGGTGTTCAAAAACTTCTGCCTGACAACAATGCCACTTGAGGAACGGCACACTGGCGCCAACATTGCAGAGTGGATTGAGGAGGCTTTAGAAAAGTTTGAACTGCCTCCTTCCAAGATTGTAGGGATTGTCCATGACAATGCCCGTAATATGGTGCTGGCTGCTAACCTTTTACAAGTAAGACATCTGTGTCTGTCGGCCCGTTTTGCAGGCCACACCTTACAGCTGGTGGTCAACCATGCTCTGAAGCAAACACAGATCAGTAATGCACTAGGAGCGGCGAGGGCTCTTGTGGAGCACTTTAAAAAAAGTGAATTGGCTTCAAGCAAAACTAAAGGTTAAGCAGAAACAGATGGAGACTCCGGATCACCGTCTTATCCAGGACATCTCCACTAGATGGAATAGTACTTATCACATGATCACCCGTCTACTTGAACAAAGATGGCCAGTTGCTGCCACTATGTCCGATCCAACAACAACGCAGCAAGGTAAAAGGTACCTGGATCTCAAACCCGATCAGTGGACCCTCTTGGAAGACCTTGCAAAAGCGCTTGAGGCATTTGAATGTGCCACTGTGCACTGTGACAATATCTACCTTGCCTCCTCTATACAGAGGGCTATTGAAGTCCACCAGCGTTGCCTATGATGCAGCGCCAGTGCAGGCTTTTCAGACCGCTGCTTCATTGGAGATGACCGAATGCTGCTCTAAAGTGGTCAATGTCACAGATGATAGTCCAAGCAAACACGTCATTGCAGCTGCACTAGACCCAAGATTTTTAAAACTGAAATTCCTGACACCAGAGAAGTTCAGCATGCAGAATAAACTACAAGTTCTAGCACTACAGAGTGCCTCCGAGAGGAACCAGCACAGCAGAGGGGAGTCCACACCATCAGATGATGTGTATGCAACATCATCGGCTAATGAAACACACAAGTCTGGGTCAGTCCTCGATTCACACCTTGGATGTGATTCAGATAGTGATGCTAATCAGCAGGAATCACATGAGCAACTAGTCAATAATGAAGTAAGTTTTTCTTCTTGTTTTATTGGTGAACATCAAATGCAACATATCAGATTCATCCACCAAGCTCATTTTCATCTTATGTCTCATGGCATGTGCTGATGTACTTTGCTGAGCCACCAATCTCGAATAAGTGTCCGTTGTCCTGGTGGAAGCTCAACGACACCAAGTACCCAACACTGGCAATTTTAGCGAAGTCATTCTTATGCATTCCTGCTACCTCCACACCATCTGAGCACCTCTTCTCTGCAGCAGGGAACATAGTCTCCAAGAAAAGAGCTTGTCTTGACCCTGAACATGTAGACATGTTTACTTTTATGCACTGCAATAAGCCATCAGTTGAATTAACATAAAATGAATGTCACTTTGAGTTAAGTTATTCCAGTTGTTCAATCTTTCTTAAAAATGTCCATGCCAGTAAGGTTATTGTTAACTTATTCCTCAGTGTTTACATAGCCCCATGCTGGGGCAGAAGATGCTACCTTGTGTTACTCTATAGGCTCTTGCACTTTTCTGTTACTAAATGATTGTATGATTATTTGTTTGGGCCAAATACTGTTTATGTTTATGACAATACATGAATGTATTAAAATACATCAGAGTAAGCTGTGAAGCTTAAGTTTCTTATCCAACTGGTGCTATAGTCATTCTTTTAATTTATTTACTAAGAGACTTAATGTTAAGGGATGCAGGTTTGAGCAAGTGAGGTAAAATATGGGGGGGATAAGGGGAGAGATAATTGTTGACTAATCGAAAACATAATCTACTGACTAGTCGACTACTAAAATAATCGTTAATTGCAGCCCTAGTCTGTGTCAGACCCTTATTAACTCATTATTAGGATCCGACTGGAGCTTGAGTGGAGCTCAAGTGGAGCTGCGTCATTGCGTCATTGTTTGCGTCATGACGTAACCCTCTCCAACCTTATACTTCTGCCTAGAGAGCCGTGGTTCAGCGCCCGCTGCAGTGGTGCTCGTCCACAAGCGTTTAGTCTCCCGTTAACTCACGGCGGTGTTCGCTGAAAAGTATTCGCTGTCTGACTGACACACAAGTAGCTGGTGCATACCCCCCCATCGCCGACAGTGAATGTGTTTGAGTCTGAACTGATGCTGTTTGGCATCACAACGCTGTTATGAAAGTGTCTCCGGCATTAGACAGGTGATGTTAGCATATTTTACCGCCGTAGTTTTCGTTATTATTTGACTTCTGATGGCAACCTGTGTAGCCCATGTATTGATTCCATCCGATAGCTGCAATAATACAAACAACAGGAGAACGTCTGCCTGCTGTTCCCAATGATCAATAACAGTGAACGGATGGTGATTAAAGTAAGGTAAATTAAACGGCATCACACTGAGCCTGGTTAGCGTCGCCTGACTGTTGTAGTCACTTTGTTCTGCGCTACTGCTTGTTACAACTTGTACTCGCTGTACTCGCAATGAACTGTTATTGCTCAGGTTAATCTCCCCCCTCCGAAGTAAGCGTGATGTATTGGATCTTGGATCTTGCCGGGCAGCTGAGTGGGGCCAGAAAGATCCGGTTTTTTGGCGCTTAAAGCCGGCGCTGCTGCGGAAACAGGAAACACTTTATCGGCTCCAGCTCCGGGTTGGTGGAAAAGCGGCATAAATCATTTTCTATTCATTACATTTCTGGCAGGTCATAAAGAAGAAGGAACCCGTAATGGTCCTACAGAGGTGAAATGTACATTCTGCATTTGACCCATCCTAGTGTCAGGAGCAGCGGCTGCTATATGTAGCGCCCCCAGGGAGCAGTGTATGGAACGGTGCCTTGCTCAGGGACACATCGGTAGCACTTGGACTTTCAGGGACTTGAACCAGTGACCTTCCGGTTCCTAAGCCAATTCCCTACGGACTTCGACACCACCGCCACAAAGTTTTGGCAGCTTGTTATCATAGCTGCCTTTTATATTCTATTCTGGACATGAATGTCACCACTTTGATTGACATCTCAGTCACAGTGACTAATGCTGCAAATGCAATATGACAAAATCTGCTTTAAAGAAATAATTCAAACTGTAGTGGAATGATTAACACATCCAACTGAAGTGAGAAAAATAATAAACGTATACATTTAAAAGAATTGACACAACAAGGCTATGTTAATAAGTAACAAGAGATTGCAGGAACATTTTAATTACAGTAATTGTTTTGAAATACCGTGTGTTACATCGGGCTCGAATGGACATAAAAGGCTGCACTGATGATGATAGAGTGGGTGGGGGAAATGGCATGGCATTAAGCCACAGGCTGCAGCAGGAGTGGTGGGTTTACTGTATAAGTTATGTGGGCAGCACCATTTTCCTGTTTCAAAAGCACATGTCATTGCAAATGACAGGGAGAGGTAATGGCCTGGAGCCATTACTGCGGGCAGAGATCAACATCACGACCTGTACAAGCTGCACACACAAGCCATCACACCCACCCCTTTTGTCAAGTGCTGCACCCTGAAATTACTGCACTTTTTTTGACATGGTCAAAAATACAGAGTTATAGATAGAACGTCAAGGTTGAACAACCTTTGAGGAAAGGTAAATATCAAGTGGGCATTAAAAGAGAGATGGTGAAGACAGAGACAATGCACATGTAGTGGACTGTATAATATGAGGCATGTTTTGCACGAGTCAGATAAAAACAGACACCCCTACTATTTTGTTTTTCTCATTTATTTACAATTTTATGTTGCACAAGCTTCATTACACTTACACTGAATTAATCCTACTGATAATAGCTTATGTGCTAGAGTTTACTTGTAGATGGTGGAGTCAGGGTGTTCATGTAACAAGTCATTGTGTTTAACTAAGCACCTTGCTAATTGTACTTGTATTATAAGTTATGAGGACAAGTTATTGTGTTCTTGTTGTTCTGTGTAGTTGTATAAGGAATGAGATTGTCATAATTTACATGTGAATACCACACTCAGAGTATGTGTAACATGTTATTTTTTAGATTCATTTTTATTTAGATTTGACTGTTTCAGTTAATTTGATATTTGTTATTTGGTATTTAAGTAATGTGTTTAAGCTAATATGCCTGAGGAACACAAGAGAAATGTGTTATTTTGAGACAAAGACATATATTTAAAGATGTTAATAACGCCAGAACATTCCATACGCTTACATGTGACTTCTTGTCATCGTTCTCAGCCAGATCCCAATCCTGAAAGCGGTAACACACAGCTATTTATTTACACCGGTATAAGCCCGTAGTACTGTAAGATCTCCACTGTTCATCACCAGCCATTAATTCTACTCAGCGAGCTCCACTGCCAGAAAGCCAGGTAATAACAAGAGTGTATGCGGCCAGTCGAGTGGCGTTACAAGATTGTGATACATTTGGAAATTGGTAATTTTTCAAGTGAGAGACCTTTAGTGCATTTTAATGTTATCTCAGCACACAGACATCTTTTACACACACTTTGTCCAGCTTTCATATAGTATGATGGATGGATATCCAGTGTGCATGCCACAGTGGAGGTGGACTGGCCTCTCACAGAACAAAACACTATTTCTGTGTGTGCTTTCTTTCAAAGACTATACTGATTAATCACTGCTGGCTTCACTTAAACAGCTAAAACCGGCCACCCTTAAGTTCAAAATCTAAAGAAGATTCTCATCAAAGTTCCCTTCATCAAATGTGTTTGAATCCCTCGATTGTATTTAGTGGTTTATGGTGTTTTGACATGATTTCTATTAATAAAATGGATTTCTGAGATGGCAAATATTAATTCCGGTAATCAAATATATGTTCTGTGACATAGCCATTAGTACTCTTTTGCTTGTCACTGGTGACTTTCTTTCTAGCCATCTGAATGCAGCAGGCATCTGTTCCATCTGCAGTCTCTATGGAGTAAAGTCCCAGACCATCAAGCCATAATGACCCACTGCCGAACAGGCAGTTACATTTTGTGCAACTCCCATTGGACTGTTGTAAAGTAGCGACAGAGACCTTTGTGCTGTCACGTTCAAATGTGTCAGTTCTTCTGCACATCAACAGGTGTGTTGGAGACTGATGTACTGATAACAGTTCAAACATCTTCTCAGAAAGAAGAAAATCACCAAAAACTTCTCAGTCCTATACACCTACTCTTTCAGGACCATTGTTTCAGGAGAACATGTTAAAATAAGTTATTGGCAGCATTAGGCAACCTGCAAAAATAAAATAAAATGCATCTTATGATTGTTCCATGATAATTTAAAACAAGATTCAGTGACAGAAAAATATAATATATCATTAATAATAATAATAATAATAATAATAATAATAATAATAATAATAATAATAATAATAATAATAATAATAATAATGATAATAATGCAACTTCTGCCAACAGTACTAGGTCACTTGGCCCAAGAAAACAGTACTGCAATCGACACGCCACCTTTTTCACCGATTGCCCAATGACAGTAAAGAGATCTAGTGCAAATGCCCTAACAGTGCAATGTCCATCCTATTTATTGGGTCCCAAGGTTAAACCGGAAGTATTTCCTTGCATTAATCAATCAACCTTATATATAAGCTCAATGGGTTAAAGCTGTGTCCAAATCATGTATTTGTCACACAATGTATAACAAACTAATGGTAAGTAACATTATTTTCACATTAGAGCTTAAAATCCATTACCAGTATTTCTGACTTCATGCTAATTAAAAAACTCTACTGATGCTTTGTGCTTTGTAAGGTCGAGGATCCAAGAGGTTTACTTCTCAGCCAGTGTTTGGGAAATGTTTTGAATCATTTCAGCAGCTTTTTATCTTTTCACACTTGAAACTTTTCTCTTACATCAACATGTCGACACGTTACCATACTCATATCAGCATGCCACTTCAAAGCACTGCTGATATGCTCTGCCCTCACAAAATCACTCTTAGACACATTTTTTCTCTGTAGTTTGAGCAGTGTGTCTGATACCATCATAACTCAGATGTTGCTCTATATTATATCCCCTGCAGATACATTTTGAAATGCTTATGAAGAAATTGTTATAGAATTTTAACGAGACTAAGAGTCTACATCACCTGTTGTTCCCATATTTAGTTGTAGGGGTTGCAGGACTCTGAGCTAAATGCTAATGCAAACACACTACCATGCTCTTCATGCCAAAGTTCCCTTTTGATCTGTCACATATCAATATCTGTGTCTAACTCTCGTAGCACACAAGGGAGGGTCTCCCTTTGCTATCAAGGCTTGTTGAACCTACTTACTGTAGCTTGCTAACAGGCTGTGCCGTCTGTGTCTATGCTTTTTTAACAAATAACTATTATAGTTTAGCATTAACTTACAAGCAACTAATATGTAGATCACAGTAACTTCCAATATCAATTTTACCTAAGAGAAGAAGAGAAGCCATCTCAAAAACAGCTAGCACAACTATAATACCCAATTGTCCATGCTTTAGTTGCATGCCAGTTTAGAAGCCACCTAGCACCCAAAATCAACATTGATCGAGGAAAGACAACACGGGACTCTGGCAAAGAAAGGTTGCTGGATGAGGTACGCAAACAGAAGATTACATTCATGGTGTGGAAAGAGGTAGTACTCGCTTAGGTCTCCGAGGGAGAGTGGGGGAGACAGATGAGTGGTGTCCCCTACTCTCCCACGAACTGAACTGCAGATTAAAGCAAGGAAACATCCTCAGCCCCAGAAGAAATATCACAGCAGGTATGCAGGGCATCACAATGAATAGTGGAAACTGTAGTCCAGGACTACAAACTCCAATCCAATGGTTCATCCATCCTTAGTTGATTTGGATACTGAATGCAGAATGGTCGCTCACCTGCAGACTCCTGTATTCACAGTGGCAGAGCTTTCTTATCCTTTGTCAAAATGTTTGTTTTCAAGATTAGAGAAACATTTTGGTTTGGTTCATTTTTGGTTCAAATCATGCATTCAAATATTGAAGGCTGTTGGTCAGAAATGTGAAACTGTGGACTTTTGTTAAAGTCTACTGTTAGTTGACCCATCGATCCACTAACCCTCCTGCCTGAAAGCTCTATGCCAACAACAATTTCCTGACTCCTTTGCTCATAATTCCTAAAGAGCCTAGAAGGCATTGGCACTTCAGTGTGAGCACATTATGATATGGAGATAGGTCAGGGTTGTGAAGGGTTACTCAAAACAACTTCTGGCTGGTGTGGCTACACTTTTTAAGTTACTATGAGCACATTTCCTGGTAACTATTAGTTCATATTTATCCTTTCATTTGCAGAGCTATGTTATAAAATAGCCTTATTGCAAAGTATATTTTGTGTGGATGCCATCATTTTAGAGCTGAGGTTATCTTCACTATCAACAACTAAAGCAGAAAATACCCCAAAAGGGTTGAATAAAAATAGAAGAGGTCAGGAATGTTGTAAAACATGTTTCCCTGCAGGTCAACCATTTAGAAATATCCTGGGCCTTATCCTATCATGTATGATGTGTTGGAGTGCTATCAAATAAAACGCATGTGTTACATAGTGATGTCACTATGTTACAGAAGTAAACAAAGGAGTCCAATGGAGGCTTTCAGGCAGGGAAAAAATCCCTCTGGAGGAAACAGCCTTTGCAGACCATTTACATGCACACAATGCTACGATTGAAAAAAGGTCAGCCAATGCCGATGATAAAATTAACAATTTTGCCGATACCGATGGCCGATGTTTTACTATGTAAACTGTAATGGTAGCATAATGCAGATAAGGCAGCATATCCCATTAAGAGAGAGAGTGGGGGATAAGAGTGTGCATGTGTAAGAGCGAGAGAGAGGTTGAGCGAGCCATAGTAAGTTTCTGGAAGTTAACGGGAGTAGCAGCAAGTAGAACAAAGTCACAAATATATATGACGGCCTCCCAAGGACACTGAAGAATGGATTTCATTTACCGATCCTCCAGACACCCGGTACACGGGGCAGAGGTCCTGCAGCATGCGCAGCGTGCAGTAGTAGCAGCTCCTCACAGAGGAGAGGACGCCCCCCCTCCCCCTCGGAATGACTTTAAAGTTACGGCAGACCCACAATCACTGTTCTAATCTTTCAAAATGATGCCCTGACTTCAGATTTGGTCAGTCAGATTTAAAAACAACGATGCTAACGCGACTTCTCCCGGTCACGTAGCAAAACATAAACATCGCCGACTGCCATCGGTGATGTCACCTTATTTACCAATGTGCCGATGGTGGTAAACAGGGCGAACATCGGCCGATGCCGGAGTCTCAGTGATGTATCGGTGCATCCCTAACACAAACCTATATAAGTCACTACAGAAAAGGGAAAGCCCCAAACAGCAGAAAAGGGCCTCTTTAAAGTGGTCAGCTCCACCTGCTGGACCAGCTGTTTGGATATGGCTAGCTGAGTCAAAATCACTATGAAGTGCCTTTGGTGTCCTCATCAGAATCACTCAGTCATCATGAAAATGTAGCAGAATAATGAAACTCTGAGGTCTTATTATAAATGGCCAAACATTTACACACATATCAGTACAATGATAAGACTCTTGAAAATGTGTTTCCTTCATTTTATACAATTCTTTTCATTGGATGTACTGGATTTTGGCATGTCCCACACACTGCTTTGCTAACTACAGTAATAAGTGGTTAAATGAGACTAAAAAAATGGTCCATTCTCCCTCCATTGCTTGCTATTGTGACATTAAAAACTCTTTAGCAACTTCGAACTCAGCGTCAATTATAGTCGATTGTGACAGGTCGAGAATATGCTTCACAGCTGGTAGGAGGGGCATCAATGACCGCTAGTGGGGGCACGGCCCTCGAATGCCCCCCCTTAGCGTCGGCACTGGTGGTGGGGGAATCTGGAATCGCCCCATTTTTTTTCTCTCTCTGCTCGACTGCCACAAACGTTAGCTAACCTTAAAGCTAAAAAAAAAAGACGGACTAAAATTTACGTGAGTTCTCTCCAGTTAATTTGGCAAAACGAAATCTCATGTTTACCCGAACTGAGTAACTGAAGTCTTCTGACACCATGTAGAGTTAAGTAGTTCTAACTTAGAAATAAGTACGGAGAGAGGTTTCCAGAGTGTACTCTTGAAGCATGACTTTATTGAAGTGCCTTCTTAACAACCTCCCAAGCCTAACCACAAGGGGGCAACGTCACATCATGTGTCCTATAAATCCATTAACACTACAAAAACGATATAGTTTTATTGTCCACAACAAGTTATTTGATAAATCGAGTCATTTTGAGCATGTATATTCTATTTTCATAATCATATTGAGCATTTTGCATGTGTCCCTGAAATTGCTATCCACGCAGTCATTATGGGGTAACTGCCCCTTTAAGAAACCCCCTGATGTCTTCAGTGGCATTACTACCATCATGTTGTCTTTCTTCAATGGAGGCTGAAACAGTGGCTAGTTGCAAAGTAAGTATTTACACTTATATTTCGTAATTTTCATCATATGTTGTGTGTAGTCGGATGTTGTCAAGCTTAATATGTCCACTCTGTCATAGTGAAATATCAATTAATATAAAAACCTTTCAGAACTTTGAAATATATTTGTAAAACAGTACACGGTCACCTTGCTAACTGAATCATGTTGCTAACTGAAGGTCCACCATGTGCTCATTAAATGCTAACATTAGCCAAAAATGCCACCCTGTCATTGTCCACCCTGACAGGGTGGCATTACTGTTTGCATGTAGCTTGACTAACATGCATTTCCAACAGCATAACATCTACTTAATAAAATGAATATGAAATTAAATGGAAAATCTCAGCTTTTTTGGGGGGGGGGAATGGGTAAATCTCAAAGGCACCTCATGGTGATATTGACCCAGCTTCTCATTCCCTCAGTCAGATGCTCAGGGGCTTAATTGCAGATTTTAGGAAGTGTAAAAGCTGTCCCTCCTCACTGAACAGAGTTAGCACTAACCTCAGGCATAATGAGATGTGAGGTCCTGGTTAGGTTTCTCTCTGATTTGAGATAGTTGAACATGTTGCAGATATCACATCTGTGCTATCGATAACTCTGTGAGGGCGTGATGGTAATTCATCCCCCACACGCTCAGGACTCTCACTCATTACATTTGGAAGATTCAGGACACTTGGTATTGATTATTCAATGTTAAATGGGGGGACCAACAGTGCCAAAGTGATCATCATCTCTAATCAGCTCAACAGGGTTTATCATTAGGAAGCAAGAATATGCAAAGTGAGGCCTGCCTCTACAGCTTCTCTCCCTAATCCCCTTTCAGATATTTGCTACTATTTTGACATATTTGCTTCTGTATCTAGAGCAAATATTAGAAACTCACAATCCCTAAGGAAGTGGTTCTCAAACTAGGGGGCGCGGAGCATGAAGTGAAGCTTGGGAGGATGTTGTAAACAAACATTGGATGCGCTTTGTTATAATAAAACATATACTGTATAATAATAAAAGATTTCTTCTTGCTACATTAAAGTTATTTTGCTCATTTTATCGAACCAAATACATTTCTAAATTGCAATATCATTATCATTATTTCCGCTCTCTTCACAAGAGAGACCTCTCTCTCGTGTCTGTGTGCACGGGGCTGCTTGCTCACAGACACGCTGCAGCCCCGTGCACACAGATCTGCTGGGGACAGGGAGCACGGAGTGTTCAAAACGTACACTCTACAAGGCTCGATGTGGACAATGCTCGTTTGACAGATGTATTTTTGCGTAAACAGGAGAAATCTGTCCAAGCAGCTGCCCAAAAGGCATCATATTCAGACGGAGAAATGCACAGCTTCCTGCCATAAATCAAAGCTCCGTGGCCCCAATTACGTGTAAGGTTGGAGAAGTACTAAAGTCTGATTTAAGAGTTGATTATATTTCACATCACAATCCAAATCTGTAAAGTAACTAATGGGATTTAATAAATGTAGTGGAGTGAAAGTACACCATTTAACTCTGAACTGGAGTAGAAGTACAAAGTAGCAAAACCTGAAATACTGTTGTGTTTTAGAATTTCTCCACGAAGCAAGGAGTCCAGACGAAGTGGTGAGGTTATAATAAAGTCGATTATATTTATACTTTGTGAAAGAGAAAAGGGGCAGTCCCCTTACGACATGTTAAATGTATATTTCTCGAAAATATTTCCATTACCCAATGGGGGCCTGACTGTAAAAGTTTGAGAACCACTGCCCTAAGGACATATCAAGCGAAGCAAATATTGTGCATTCAAATGATGAGTTAAAGCTAAAATGAACTGTGAAATTAAGTAAAGCTATGACCTGATCTGATACATTTTCCCATCCTCAAGAGCTATACATCAGCTTTCTAAATTCATACATCAGTAATTTACTTTATTAATCTGGTACTGCAACATATTCCTTAAAAAAATAGGGTTATTTTAAGAATCTGACTGAATAAATCTTGGAGAACCACAGGAAGAAGGCGTTCAAAGTTTGGTAGGAATTTCACAACGGCCATGGCGGTCATGGCCCCTCGGTCTGACCGCGATGCCCCGAAAATAATTGTACATTATCCTACGGCCACCATGGCCTTTGTGGCCCTGTCTGGTCTGGTCTCGGAACTGCATTAGTCCATGTAGCTTGGATTGGTTGCACGCACGTCGCACGCCATACGTCACACGCCATACGTCACACGCCATACGTCACACGTCACACGTCACACGTCACACGTCATACATCGCATCATTCAATTCACGGGAGCGCAACTGCGAAGAACTGAGAGTGAATATTTAGGTAAGCAAGCTAGAAAGCTAGCTAGATATCGATAGATAATTGACTTATTTAGTGTTTAAGGCGAGACATGGCAGGCAAAAACATCGTTTTTCATGCACCGGTCAACTTTGAGATTTTGTGCTATTTTTATTCCATAACATGTTTTCTTTCGGTCTATTGGAAGGAAACACGTTACACATTTAGGTGTTTATTTTACTATATTTTGTCTATTTGCGTCTGTAGATTTCTCCTAAATTCACCAGAAGTTAGCATTCTAACGCAACATAGTACCGCGACCGTTGTTTGCACCATGTAATCCCTGGTATCGTTGTAAATCTCTGTCTCTCCTGCACAATGTCATCGGATCCAAATATGGTAATTTCCTTTGAAAAGTACTGAGGGGGCTTTAGACCAAATAAACAAAATCTCATTGGCTGGTGTACATTTTTGACAACGTGATTCGTTCAGATGCGTCACGTGGTGTGCTATGAAACCTTCTGGTTTAGCTTTCTGTGGGACATTTCAATCTCAAAATGGCAAAAAAAAAACAGCAAAAAAACTTTCACAGAGAAGACGACAACAATTGTCACTTGCACGAAGCAAAGTAAAACTAAAAACAAATGACCCCGAACATGAGATACCATCACGGAGTGCGTCGATGCGTAAGCTGTCATCCAAAAAACAAGAGGGTTTAGATATCGCCACACAGCAGTGGCTGATAGCTCATGTAGCGAGGCTGAATTGATTGCTCACTGGGTTGATTCTGTTCAGGTCCTATGCCCTGTTACTCAGTTTTCAGTTGTTATGTGTTTTATAAGTTATATATTGTTGTTGCCAATGATTATATTAGATATTGTGTCTGTAAGTAGTGTCTTCAATAAAAAAAAATCAAATATGATAATACAGGGCTCAGCGTAAATGAGTACACCCCCTTTGAAAAGTAACGTTTTTAACAATTTCTCAATGAACACAATTTTTTTTTTTCTAAATGTTGACAAGACTAAGTTTAATATGACATCTGTTTAACTTCTAACATGAAAGTAAGGTTAATAATATATAACTTAGATTACACATTTTTCAGTTTTACTCAAATAAGGGCGATGCAAAAATGAGTACACCCCACAACAAAAACTACTAAATCTAGTACTTTGTTTGGCCTCCATGATTTTTAATGACAGCACCAAGTCTTCTAGGCATGGAATGAACAAGTTGGAAACATTTTTGCTTCATCAATCTTTTTCCATTCTTCAAGAACGACCCCTTTTAGAGACTGGATGCTGGATGGAGAGTGATGCTCAACTTGTCTCTTCAGAATCCCCCATAGGTGTTCAATTGGGTTCAGAGCAGGAGACATACTTGGCCACTGAACAACTTTCACCCTGTTCTTCTTCAGAAATCTAAAAGTGGCCTTAGATGTGTTTAGGATCATTGTCATATTGGAAAAGTGCACAACGACCAAGGGCACGGAGTGTTGGTAGCATCTTCTCTTTCAGTATAGAGCACTACATCTGTGAATCCATGATGCCATCAATGAAACGCAGCTCCCCGACACCAGCAGCACTCATGCACCCTCACATAAGGACACTGCCACCCCCTTGTTTCACTGTAGGCACCATGCATGTTTCTTTGTACTCCTCACCTTTGCGACGCCATACAGTTTTGAAGCCATCAGTTCCAAAAACATTTATCTTGGTCTCATCACTTCAGAGTATAGAGTCCCAGTAGTCTTCATCGTTGTCAGCATGGGCCCTGGCAAACTCTAGACGGGCTTTTTGGTGCCTGGGCTTTAGGAGAGGCTTCCTTCGTTGACGGCACCCATGCATGCCATTCCTCTGCAGTGTACGCCGTATTGTTGTCACGGGAAATAGTCACCCCAGTTTGACTGTCTACTTCCTTAGATAACTGCAGTGAACTTGCATGCCGATTTTTCTTCCACCCTTCTCATCAGAAGACGCTTCTGTCGAGGTGTTAACTTCCATGGACGACCTGGACGTCTCTGTGAGATGGTTGCGGTTCCATCTTTTTAAAGTTTCTGTACCGCTTTTGCTACAGTATTCTGATTGATAAGTAAAGCTTTGCTGATCTTCTTGTAACCTAAACCTTTGTGGTGTAAAGAAATGTGTCATGATCTGTGTTTCGTATCTGTCTTGTCTTTGTGTTGTGTTTTATTTTGAAATGTTTTCCCCTCTTGTTTCATGTTAAGCTTCACTTCCTGTCTGCGTTTCCCTCCTGTGCCTGATTGTGTCATTGTGTTCACCTGTTGCCCCTGTGTTTCTCCTCCCCCTTCCAGCTGTCTCTCGTCTTGTGATTACCGAGTTTACTTCTGGCAAATGTCCAATCCCTGGATAATAAGCTGGACGAACTCCGTAGCAGGATGGCATTTCAACGGGACATTAAGACCTGTAATGTTTTGGTTTATACTATCAGCTTGTCAGCTGCCCCAGGCGCGGTGGAAATACACTGGACCATGTTTACACTCCTTTCTGGCATGGATATAAAGCCCTCCACCGCCCCCCCTTCGGCAAATCAGACCACATATCTCTTCTTCTGCTCCCCGTTTACCGGCAGAGACTGAAGAGGGACCGACCTGTGACGAGGACAGTGCAGCGTTGGTCCGAGCAGTCTCTGCTCTGCTCTCCGCCACTGCTTTGGCATCACGAAGTGGTGTGTGTTTGAGGAGGTTGGTATAAACACACACACTGATGCGGTCATTTGCTACATCGGCAAATGCATTGATGACGTCATGCCGCGGATTACTGTACGGACATTCCCAAATGAGAAGCCCTGGATAAACCGCGAGGTCCGAGCTAAACTTAAAGCACGGGCCATCGCGCACAGCGGCGGTGGTTTGGATGAGTACAGGAATTCCAGGTATGCACTCCGGAGAGCTATTAGCAGTGCGAAAAGACAATACAGGGACAAGGTGGAGTCGAACTACAAGGGCTTCAACGCCAGAAGCGTGTGGTCTGGACTGAAAAGAATAACAGACTACAAAAGGACAACGAGTGGTGCTGAGGAAGTGTCTGCATCTCTCCCAGATGAACTGAACACATTTTATGCACGCTTTGAGAGGCCCCCGGCTGTGGAGGCACAGAAGGCCCAGGATCCCTGCTCACTGGTTTTAACCAGTGCAGATGTGTGTAGATCTCTGAAAAGGATCAACACACACAGGGCTCCTGGACCTGATGGCATCCCTGGCCGTGCTCTCAAGGTGTGTGCAGTTCAGCTGGCAGATGTTCACAGACATTTTCAATAGGTCACTGCTCCAGTCTGTAGTCCCCACATGTTTTAAAGAGTCCATCATTGTCCCTGTCCCCAAACAGACAAAACCCATCTGCCTCAATGACTACCGCCCAGTTGCACTCACCTCCATCATCATCAAGTGCTTTGAGCGGTTAGTCAAAACTTGTATCACCTCCTCCCTCCCTGACTCACTGGACCCCCTGCAGTTTGCCTACAGGGCAAACAGGTCCACGGATGATGCCATCTCCCTCACACTCCACACTGCCCTCTCCCACCTGGACCAGAGGAACACTTATGTGAGAATGCTGTTTATTGACTACAGTTCAGCATTCAACACCATTGTGCCCTCCAAGCTCATCATTAAGCTCAGGGACCTTGGGCTCAACAGCGCCCTCTGTGACTGGATCCTGAGCTTCCTGACGGGCAGATCCCAGGTAGTGCGGCTGGCTAACATCACATCCTCCATTGACCCTCAGCACCGGAGCCCCTCAGGGTTCTGTGCTCACCCCTCTCCTCTACTCCCTGTTCACGCACGACTGCGTGGCCACACACAGCTCCAACACCATCAAGTTTGCTGACGACACGACCGTCATCGGCCTGATCACAGACGGCGACGAGACGGCGTACAGAGAGGAGGTCAGAGCCCTGACATCTTGGTGCCAGGACAACAACCTCCATCTCAACGTCAGCAAAACAAAGTAGGTGATTGTGGACTACAGGAAGAGGCAGAGAGAGGCACACACACCCATCACCATCGACGGGACTCCTGTGGAGAGAGTCAGCAGCTTCAGGTTCCTCGGGGTAAACATCAGTGAGGACCTGACATGGACACATCACACCAGGGTCATATCCAAGACGGCTCGACAGCGGCTCTTCTTCCTCCGCAGGCTGCAGAAGTTCAACATGGACAGGATACTCTGCAACTTCTACAGGTGCACCATCGAGAGTATCCTGACTGGCTGCATCACCGCCTGGTATGGCAGTTGCACCGCCCTCAACCCTAAGACTCTACAGAGGGTGGTGAAAACTGCTCAGCACATCACCAGGACGGAGCTGCCATCCATGGAGGACCTCTACACCCAGCGGTGTAGGAAGAAGGCCGGTAGGATATTAAAGGACCCCCATCACCCCAGCAACAATCTGTTCTGTCTGCTGCCGTCTGGCAGACGGTACCGCAGCATCCGGAACAAGACCACCAGACTCAGAGACAGTTTTATACCACAGGCTATAAGACTGCTGAACTCCTGAGCTCAGTGAATGTCTACTCACATCTGTTAATAGTACACAAATATATATATATATATATATATATATATATTTAGTCCCTGTTTCCCTTTTGTCTGTTGTTTGGTTGTCGTCATTTCTTCCCTGATCTTGTCCATGATTCCTGCCTGTTCCTGTCGCCCTTCATGTCTGGAGCTAAGTGTTTTTTCATGTCCTGTGTTCCCCTTGCTTCGTGTTTTCATCAACAGCTTTTGAATAAAGCACACTTTTTGTTTGGACCCTTACCTGCTGCCCCTTGATTTACTGCACTTGGGTCCTGTTTCCCCAACCCTGACTAAATTATTTTCTTTCTCAGGTCTTGTGACATTTCTCTTCCATGTGGTGCCATTGATAACAACATGAAATGCGAAGGGGTTTTCTTTAAGTAACACCCTTTTATAGTCAGCTGTCTGCTGGACACCAGTGTAATGAATAACTATACTCACCTGTGGTTGATTATTGTTAAATTAGACATTTGTAAGTCTAAAATGTAGCTTTGCTCCAGAGACTTTCAGTGGGGTGTACTCATTTTTGCATCGCTCTTATTTGAGTAAAACTGAAAAATGTGTAATCTAAGTTATATTATTAACCTTACTTTCATGTTATAAGTTAAACAGATGTTATATAAAACTAAGTCTTGTCAACATTTTGGAAATTGTTTTTGTGTTCATTGAGAAATTGTTAAAAACGTTACTTTTCAAAGGGGGTGTACTCATTTACGCTGAGCACTGTACATATCTTTTTTTCATTTTTCATTTCATTTTTATTTGTTCCGCTCATGATGGTGCACAACATAAAAAAAAAAAGGAAAAGAAAATCAATTCACATTCAAAAACACAACTCTTTACACATTCCATGAAAAGGAGCAGGGAGAAGAATACATCTTATTTAGCCTGCTCCTTACTCAAAACATAAGTAAACAATCAGAATAGATGGTCTGTCAGTTATAGTTACTTACAACAAATACTTACAGTAACGTGAGAAAAGAAACAAGCCACATGTACACTAATTCACAATCAACTAAGGAAACAGATTACCTGCCACTTCATAAAGTTTAGTTACTCTTTTTTTATACATTTTCTTGAACTGAGAAATATTTATACAACCCTTTAAATCATTCTGTAGACAATTCCACAGTTTGACTCCAACCACTGAAATACACATCTGCTTTAAAGTAGTCCATGCATACTGATGCTTAAAATGAAATGTCCTTCTCATCCTCTGAACTAAAACCAAACAATGTTTGTAAATTTTCTGCTAATACTTTGCTTTTTGCCCCAAATATAACTAGTAGTGTCTGGAACTCAACTAAATCCTTAAGTTTCAAAAGTCCTGACTTGATAAACAGACTATTTGTGTGTTCTCTGAAGTCCACTTTATGAATAATTCTTACTGCTCTTTTCTGTAACATAAACAATGGATTTATATTACTCATGTACGTGTTGCCCCACACTTCCACACAATAGCTAAAGTATGGCAAAACCATTGAGCAGTATAGAATTCTCATTTCCTTGTAATCGAACACATACTTTGCTTTCTTCAATACAGAAATATTCTTTGACAACTTTTTTTTTACATGTGCTACAGTATATGTGATTTCCATGTCAATTTGTCATCCATTGTCACACCCAAGAACCTAAACTCAGACACTCTTTCAATACAAACTCCATCTATTGACAGTGAAACTTTTTCACCTTTGTTTTATTAGCAAAAACCATAAACTTTGTTTTGTTCAAATTTAAAGATAACTTATTTTCATCAAACCATATTTTAAGTTTGGCCATTTCATTTACAATGCTTTCTGCTAAACCCTTTAAATCATCTCCTGAACTAAGGAAATTGGTGTCATCTGCAAACAACACAAACTGCAGTATCTTTGATATCTCACATATGTCATTGATATACAAAAGAAAAAGTTTAGGCCCCAAGACCGAGCCCTGTGGAACTCCACATTCAATGTTCATACTCTCAGATGTACTACCAGCAAACTCTACGTATTGCTGTTTGTTATCTAAAGAGCTACTTAACCAGTTTAGAACTATTCCTCACACACCATATGTGTGTAATTTAGAAATTAAGATGGTGTGATCTATAATATCAAATGCTGTTTTTAAATCAATAAATACGCCTATTGTGTATTTGTGACTTTCTATTGCTGTTGTAATTTCTTCTGTTATTTTCATTAATGCTAAAGCTGTCCAGCAGTGGCTCAGTCAGTAGGGGCTTGGACTGGGAATCGTAGGGTCGCCGGTTCAAGTCCCCGAACAGACTTGAAATATGGAAAGTGGACTGCTACTTGGAGAGGTCCCAGTTCACCTCCTAGGCCCTGCTGTGGTGCCCTTGAGCAAGGCACCAGACACCTCCAATCCCCCCTCCCCATTGCTCCCCGGGCGCTGCACAATAGCTGCCCACTGCTCCTAGTACTAGGATGGGTTAAATGCAGAGGTCCAATTTCACTGTGTGTGCTCTGCTGTGTGCATGTGTGTGACAAATAAAGAGGGTTTCATCCTCCGATTCTATCTCTATCTAGATCTGTTTGCCCGAAAGCCATACTGACTCTCATTAAACAAATTATTCTTTTCAATAAATGTATCTAATTTTTGTACAAACAGTTTTGCAAGTACTTTGGGAAATTGTGAAAGTAGAGACAGAGGTCTGTAGTGAGTAAAGCTGTGTTTATCTCCCATTTTAAAAATTGGAATAACCTTCGCTATTTTCATTCTGTCTGGAAAAGTACCTGTATTAAAAGAAAGATTGAAAATATAGCTTAGTGTTTTGGTCATACAGTCAATAGTCTGTTTCACTATAATCATGTCGATCCCATCACTATCATCTTTAAAGGTCGTTTTCTCAAAATTAGTTTTTTCTCATACTGGGAGCCATACATTTCCACTTCAGTAGCACTTGCATACACCAAACCTACCAGTTTTATTCCTATCAATATTCTGAACGTTTTTTAATGAAGGATTTGTTCATATATCGTGGTGAAATTGGATATTTTACTGCTGTTGACAGTATTTTCTGATTTATTGAGTGATAAAAAGAGATATCCGGAATCCCTTCTGTAAAATGTTGGATTCAAATATGACTACAAAATGCAACAACAATTTTGAACCTGACTTTATCCAATGTTTAGAATTGTGTTCCAGAAATGTATTAAAATATGTACATATTCAACTAGATAACGTCTAATTTGCATATTTAAACAAGCTTTTTCAGAGAACTTGTAATACAAAAAGCAATTGTCTTAATGTAAGTAATTAACTGGATAAGTTTCATGTTGATATCTTTAAGTTATACCCTATTCACCTGTAGTGTCTCGCCTTAACTGAATCAAACTTAAAGTTAACGTAATATATTTGTTACATATTAATTAGAATTCTTGATTTTTTTATTTGATTTCAAATTTTTGAATGGGAGAAATAGTAGTTAGAAAACATACCAAACTAATTATTCAAAGTAGAGTATTTCATTTTATATACGGTAATACTCTAAAAGGAGGCATAGGCCTAGTTTGACATTATTGATATTAAAAAAGTGATTTGTTTTCCATGTCATTTGTGTGTTTTTATTATCAGAAAGTGAAGTTATTTATTTGTAATCTCCAAATCCAAATGTTTCCCTTAATGGCCTTTGTGCCCTGGCATGTGGCATTGTGCCCTAGAAAATGTTGGGACGCCAAAGGCCAAATGGCTTTTCCCCTAAAATGACGAAATTCCAAGTCTGGTCCAAACACAGTAACACACACATTTACAGAAAGGCATCCAACCCACATGCAGCGTGTTGGGGCGTCCTGCTCTGTTGGGTGTGTTCACATGTAGCCTGAACGTGCAAAAACGGCAGACAAACGTCGAGTTATTACCATGAAGAGCTTTGTTCTGCTCTGTCTGAACACCATGCTGTTTATGTGCTGTGATTTGGCCAAATAGTTTTGTTTCTTTAATGAGAGTTTCTCGTAATTTTGCCTCAGTCCTCTGCTCAGTGGGAGATAACCAATTTGCAGTACAAATTACAACTTGCAGCTCACAGGAACGTTTTCCAAAGAGAAAAAACACTATAAAGTAATCAAATTGATCCAGCTCAAACACAAGGAGCATCAAGTTTGTAATACAAACACACCGTACGTCGGTAGTTTGATAAAGGACATGTTGGCTGATTGGTTTGGTCAGTTAATATATGGTATCTAACTGATATTGTTCTCTCGTATTAATCCAATTCCACTGTGTGTGTGTCTTCATTTTGTAATTGAAGAACAATTTGTCTATTCTTATATATTTTCATACAAGTTTATCAAGTTCTCTTTGTGACTAAACACTTTTACAACATCCACAAGCACCAGCAGATTTAATCAAGACACTACGTTAGTAAGTGTCTTCATCCTTCGATTTAAAGTTTCTGTTTTTCAGCAGAAACATATTAATCAGGCTGAAATATAGGAGTTTAAAATGTTCTGTCATTCTTTATCAAACTCCCCAGTGGACTTCAGTGGATGTTGCATGATTATCTTTTCTTAAAGAAATTCAAGCCACATGAATAAAATATTGCCAGATAATAATTAAAGAAGCTTCATTCACAAATCACAAAGGGTAGTGCGGTTGTCTCTGAGACATTTAAATCCAAAACGTAGCACGAAACTCTCCGGCAATTTCGTCGAGGTGACGCTTCCTATTTGGCTCAAGATATTCAGTAGTCCTATTCAGCCACTTGTTAACTACCATCGTTTTTCAGGTAAACTCTTCAAAAATCACTGGGGGGGGGGGGGGGGGGTGTCACTGCTTATGTCATAGAACAAAACGTGATCCATCTCTTAAATTTGTTTCAGCCACAGACAAAAAAAAAATATGGGTTAAAATTGTTATATATATATATATATATATATAGAGTCCACATGATATGCTTTGTGAATACCCATGTTTGGGAAAGTAAACATAACTGTCAAACTCGATGAATAGGGATTATAGGAAAGGTAAGGATAGGGATTAGTAAGAATAATAAGGTGGTTGACAAAAACTGGCACATCCTTTCTAAAATAATAAACTGTGTCAAGTGTTGTGGTGCCTTTGAGCTAGCCCTGCTTGGACATGATGACAATGAAAAAAAGTGTTTGTGTATGTACAAAAAATAGATGTAATCTGTAATATTACATATGTTATTACTTTGTGCATACGTTTGCTTAGATTTTGGTATAGCCCCCCTTTGCGAAAGATGCACCAGCCGCCACTGCTATCAGGATGTCGTCTTGAAAAATGTGTTTTTTGCTGAGAAAAATTAACGAGTTTTTTCAAAGCAATATTACAATGATATAAGACAATAGCAGAGACTTCAGGATGGTTGCTATATGTTTAGATGTCAGAAAGTTGAGCATTGCAGATAAAACCGGTGCATCTCTAGGGACACAATGTGCAAACACGCCACCTTTAAACCCAGCTTTGGTCCTATTAACACTGTATCATTGCAACATACTTGTATAATTTATCACCTTTGATTCAGAGGATACAGTTTTGTATATCTATCAATAGTTCCCAGAGCTTTTCAGAGGGAACAGTGACGCCACAGTCAATGAAAGAGCTCATATACAGATGCAGAGTCACAGAAGGCTGGACTTGAGATCAATGGCGTCTAAGTCAGCCCATTAATCCTTGCGTGGCTCTCTTTCACACGGTCCACTTTGGCTGCTTACTGCCCATCAACAGTGCATGGAGCTGAAGGAGCGAGTGCTCATCACAGCCCGTCACAGCCTGTCTACCAGTCAGCTTCATTCAGATCAATAAACAGGGCTGAGCCTCTAGAGAGCTCACGCAGGGATCTAACAATATGGACATGTCCACGGGTCAGGTCCAACAGCTGGCACTCCGCCGTCTGCTGCGGGGATCCAGGTGGGACTCCTGGAAGTGGGGTAAGAGCTATGGGAGGAATGGGATGCTGTTGGCAAGCAATGGCAATCTGAACGTTGCCAACAAGGAAGAACAATCACCTTCATTGCGGTGTTGTTTCTGGCGTTTTGGGAGACAATTTCTGATTTTCCACAGAAAATAAGACAGGTGTCCTCCATGTTTTCTTTTGTCACACTGGGAAAGTTGACCAACATAGATAATACACGTTTTGTTGTGAGACTGGGTCGCATGACGTTTCACACGTAACAGGATTATGTAATCAGGATACAAAAAAAAGCTAACTGTATTCCCTTACAGTTACATTAAAAAAGATGTAATCAGATTACTGTTACATTTAAACGAAATGTGGGATTACAAACAGGATTACAACATTACAATACATTTTAAAATAAAAATGAATATATTACAGGCAGACATACTGCTTGATTATTCTTTGTGGTTTTCATTTAGGCTACTACTTATTCATGTTAAATACATGCTTTCAAATACAGTTGTTGAACACCTGATTTATTAAACAAAAACACTGTGTTTGATTCATGTATTAAACTTAATAAGCCTTTTTTCAAGTACACCATTCAGTAGGCCTATACTATTATTTAAGAGGACACGTTTTTAATCCTAAATACCTTGGTTTCTTCTTTTCTAAGGGCACATTGTTCCGTTGTCTTACATAGAACACTTCAGTAAACAACATCTTATTGATAATTATTTTTCTTTGTCTTTATGTGCATTGCATTTGATATTTATGTAATCCAAAAGTAACGGAAAGTAATCAGTTTAAATCAGTGGCGAGCCGTGACTTTTATACCTTGCCCTCTGACCCCCCTTCCCTCGTTGAAAAAACACTAGCCTTCAGATGCTAATTGAGCCTTATCAATGCAACAGAGAGAGAAAGAGGACGAAAAAAACGACGTATTCATTTAGCAAAATGTTTCATTTACAAATAAAAAATACAAATAATCATAATCATCACACAAGCTGCGTACGTCAGTGATATATTGAAACAACGGCCCGGATACAAAAATCCACGGTTTTCTTACATTTGTGAAACTTCAGAATTTATATTTACCGCTATTCAAATAACAGCATTGTTTTTGCCTCAAAAGTGGGCGGAGCCGTAATTTCGCCTGGAGGTGACGGATGTGTTACTCTCATCTAATTGACGTTAGCTCTGATGCTAACTAGCTACTTTACCACTAGTTTGACATCGGGCGGAACTTGTCATAAAGTCAGCGGTAATAAAGCCCACCGATTTAGAGAGAATATATGATTGGTCAATTGTACTGACCTTTGACATTACTCTCTCGTTGGGCCCTCCTACCTTCCCAGTAACTCCAGAGAGGCCAAAGGAGCTTCTTTCATTTATCCCTTAACATTTCAATAGAAACTGAAGAGGCAGATTCGAAGGATTTATTTCTTTGGAAATATTTTTTTAAATACAATTAAATCAAGTTATTTTGTTAAAACTAATGAAAAAAATAACAAAAAAATATTTCCCAAAAAACATTTAAACAATTAAATATATTTCTTATGTTTTTAAATATTATTTTTCAGAATATCTTAGGCCCTCAGGGACCCTGATGGCTCGCCACTGATTTACATTAATTTGAGATTGTGATACTCAGATTAGGTTACTTTTTATATGTAAACTAGTAACTGTAAGTGACAAAGTAACCCTCCAAACTCTGACCATTTGTACAGAGTATATTTCAGATACCGCTACTTCTTAAACTCAAGAGAGATGTGTTACTGCTCTTTTATATGCACACAGTCATTGGGATCATTTAGGCCGTTTGAGAGAAGAGGATATTTTTTTACTTTTACATTATCTGAATTCCAGGATTTAAGGGTTATAACATCACTGCAGAACTCTCTAATTAATGCAACTCTCTTAAAGCAGGTTCCAAGAAAATGTCATGCAACCATCCAGCACGATAATAAAACTGGTGCTTTAGAACCGATGGCAAGTCTACAAGCTTGTTCTTGCGAGGACTCATCTGAAATCGGAAAAAGCTTATATCTGCACCTAGAGGTGGGGCATAAAGTCTGCCATCCTAGAGAGGTGTAATTAATCATCCAAATGGGGATAATGGTTTGCACTTCAAGAGGCTCTCACAGGCTCTTTATGAGTCATGGAGGGGGGGTTTAAGGTTTTTATCTTTTGTCACAAAAAGGTCATAATGTTTTCAGAATGTAATGGCCGGCACAAATCATTGACATATTGAAAGACCCTGAAAAAGTTATATTTTTTGCCTTATTTCATCCATTAGGGACAGTGCAGCATGTTGTTGGAATGTCATTAATATAGTTTCAGATGATGATCCAACAAGTACCATATCAAAGAATACCAATGCCTAAATAATCCCTGGAAAATATATCTAAATGGTTTTGATATCCTCAAGTTTTAAGACTCATAACATTAGTTTTGTTTTTACTGGTAGCAGAAGAAACCCCACTCAACTGTATGATACATTTTTTATAGATGTTAAATCTTTTCTATGGCTAATAGTCAAAATCTTTATGGTAAACTAGGGGTTTCACGACTAGCACTTTTTGAAATTGCAGTCGACTAGTCATTATGTCATAAAGACACACAGAGCAAGTTTTTTTTGAACAAGGAAAACTGTATTTTGTATTGCATACAGTGACATTAAACACTGTAACAAAGCATTTTAATATGAGGTACATCCTATTGTGGCAAAATAAATATAAAACGGTAACTGGAATCACCAATACTACAGCAAAAAACCTGTTAAAATTATAAATCCACTAAAAATTGAGTGCGCAACTACTTTACCATGAGCGCTAGCTGTTAGCAGCGGGTGTTTTATCTTTAGATGGTTGAGCATAGCAGAGGTATTCTTGTTGTACTTCAGTACAGATGTACACAACTGACACTTCACTCTGGAGTTGGTAACATCTTCAATTAAGTACTTTCATACATATAAAGGTCAGACTTGTTTTGCTGGTGCATTTTGGAGCACCTCGGCGCTGTTACCTTTCTTACTGCCGGTATCTAGGCTCCGAAACCGTAGCTTGGAAGCTCACCGGTAAGCTCACTGGTGAGCTTTGACTCGGCTCATTGTCAGAAGGTAACCAGCTGTCCAGACACTTTATATCACCGCGAAAAAATGAATGGGGCATTCAAATGCCGTTGGAAAAACTCTATTTATTACTGCTCTTCACAGTTAACAGGATAGACACTGTTGTACATAAAACTAACCCAGAGACTGTTATTTTGCTACTATTTCTCTATCCTTTTCTCCGTCTTCTCATACACATGCACTTCACCTTGGCCATCACTTTCCATACACAAAAACTCTGAATCCCACGAAACCTTGCAGCTACTTTTCTTAAAGGAGCAGGCCAGGTCTGCCACACTGCCATGATCGGCATCCTCCCGTGGTTGCCTCCATAAAGGTAGTCGACTAGTTGACTTGTCGATTAGTTGGTGAAACCCCTATTGTAAATCCAAAAGTTAAAAGTCCACACAACTTAATGTTTTGAAACTAAACAAAGCTTACCGTCAAGTTTCTTTAAAAAAAAAAATTAAAATAAATCAAGCTCCATAAAGCCCCCACAGGCAAATGTCCGCTATGAAAGAGTCTTCTTGATTTGACAATCTGGGAGGGAAGTTTTGCATTTTAACAATTGGATACCCAAAACAAAGGAGAGCTTCTTTAAAATGTATGAAATTCCTTAAAAGAATATATACAAATACTTAATTCTTTCATACTATGACAGCTGTGCCCGCTGTAAACTGTCAGGCATAACATAGTCCGCTTTGGCAACCTTTCATTTTCAATTAAGCGTTTATTAAAAACAACATATTGCATATCAATATGTGTTGATATTAAAGCTGTGTTGTTCTGTCATCCTGAATGAAACACTCGCTGTGCTGGTAGTGACACGCCGCCTCTGAGTGGAGGGTGGAGAACTTTTTGCCGGGAGAGGGAGGAGAGAGATTAGCCTAAAAGACAGCTCTATTAGAGCCTTAACCTGGGCTTTGATCATTTCCTGAGCTCCCCTTCAGATCAGCTCGAGCAACAGACGGCAAATCTGACAGGCTCCTGCTCTACCCCCCCACCAACCCCCAACCCCACCACTACAACCACCCATATCCCTCACAATGCACCCAGGCTTCACTGTGATCAAAGTCCTCCTTCCTGGTGACTGAGGCTCCCATCTGTCGGCCCACAAAAGAGAAGACTTGGAGAGAGGAGCTGACTGTCACTGAGTGAAGCAGAGTATTTCAGGGCACACAGCTGAGTACAGTATGCTGAAAAGCGGAGACGAAAAGCATATGTGATGTTTGCTTTGCTCTGACACATCCTCCCGTCTTCCCTCACTGTGTATCTGGAATGCAGCATAATGACTCATGCCAGAAACCCCCCTCCAGTGTCGAATGTGATTGGTTTTGAACATACATTGAGTATACTCTGCTATACAGAGTACGAGGCAGACAGATAAGGGCCTATTCATTTGATGATGAATGGCCATGAGGGAAAATTGGACAGGAATAAAGACCTGAGGCCTTATCTATAAAGCCTCATAAGTGCAGAGGACTGCAGGAGAAGTTCTGCTCTGTAATTTCAGCTTTTTCATGAAACGACTGAAGTTGTGATTGCGTGAAACACAATGCGGAGTACCTAAGCTTAAAAACTGAATTCAGTGATAAGAACGTTTGAGCGTTTTTAAGTTGAACATGCTGATTATGAGCAAAGGGAGGGTTTTTGCATTCAAAATACCATGTGAACTCATTCTAGCTGGAAAACAGATCAGATCTTAATAGTCACCAAAGTCAGCAATCGTAAAATTCTACAAATTCAGAGGAATACATCCTCAACATTTGCCAGGACCTAGAAATCTAACATATTCTAAACTTAAGAGCTATACTAACAGCTCCTTTGGGTACGAGATATTCACTTTCTAGCAAGCTTAGAAACACAGTGACAATTCTAACATAAAAATAATGAAAAGATCACCAAAGTGGCTCATCTTAAGAGGAACATGACCATCTAAACCAAACATTGAGATGGTCCATCTAAGACAGGGGTGTGCATAGTACGGCCAAGGGGCCATATGCGGCACATGTTCCATGTTTAATTGGCCCTCAGTAGATACCAAAAGCACAATGGAATATGGCCCACACCTGAAACTTGTGCTTGTCTTATATTCTACATCTTAAATATATCTAAAAATGCATTAAATGTGTTAATAAGCCCAACAAACAAATTCAGCCAATTACAGTTGAGAGCATTTCAAAAATCTTGATAAATGAAATGATCAGGATTCATCCTCTGGGAACAGGACTTCCGTAAAAATTGTATGTTGGTCTGCCATTAATGACTGTGTTACTTGGGTGAATCTCCGGATGATGTTATTAAACAAACAACACCTGCTTATAATCCTACAGATTTGAACATTTGTGACAGATCTAAATTTAGATCTAGATTTATGTTTCATTAATCCAAGGGCCACGTTTCCATTTCAAGAAGGCAACTGAATGCAGTCTAGGGAACAATAGGAGCAGATTCCCCTTTGAGTCATTTTGTTGCTTTTAATATAACACAAATACCGAAAAGGTGTGGCACTTTCTCTAAGATAACTGTTCAAAGTGGTTTGTAAAATAATAATTGACTGGATGATCTTAGGCAATAATAAAAAATAGAAACAGAGATATGGTTTGCAACCTATTTACCACCATTGCATCTCCATTTATAATGTTGTCATTAATAGTATCATGCGCTGCTTATTTAACGTTTAATGCTCTCTGGGATATAGGTATCGATATGAAAAATGAAAATAAGCCCCACCTCCTCTCCGCTTCTAGTGTTTCAGCGACATGACTGAACAGAAATGATGCCGCGGTCAAACTGTGAACGCTTCTTAAATCAGCATACAATCAGCCTCATTCCTACCAATGTTCAGAGGTGCATTTTTTTAAAGCCACTTCAAAAGATTCTCTCTGCACGAAACACTCTTAGCTGACGCAGCGTGGTACAATCATCTTGTACACAATGGATGACCTCTACTTTCATTCAGAGGTTTATGGCAGTGAGCAAAAATGTGTTGAAACCATCACCATGTGGCGTTAGACATTAAGGTGTATTACCCTTTACTTCTTAAATGAAGTGACCTGTATGGTGGTTTGTAGGTTTCAAGGTTCAAGGTTTTTATTTGTCATATGCACAGCAGATACAGCGTATATGTTGGCATATGGTAGGACCTAGAATTGACACCAAACTGAAATAAAAGGCCAGTGATTATCAGATTAACACTCATCAGGTGGCAGAATCACTACTCCCTTTATACAGACTCAAACATCAGTTCAAATCTTTTTATTATCAGTTGTGTTCCAAAGATATACAAAGAGCTATATTAGGCACATTTGTTCCTGACATCAGTGTGACATGAAAAGTATGTTTCTGTGTGTGTAACATAAAATGTGAGATTGAAATGCCCTTTAACACCGTCCCCAAGAATACAAATATATAAAAATATATACATATTGTTATGACCCTTGGTCATTACTTCATCTGTGCGGGAGTTTTGTTTGTTTTCTTTCCTCCTGTGTGTGTGTGTGTGTCTGTGTGTTGGGTTTGTCTCACCTCCTTTTACAAACATCAATTAAAATTAGCAAAGGCATTTTTCTGTGTCACTGACCTCTTTGTTGGAGTGGGGGTAGCATGCAATTTTGTGCTGCGCCTAGGTTCCCCTAGACCAGGGCGTAACATAAATATACTGTATATACATACATAAAAAAATAGAAGGCAAAAAATACATACCGTATTTTCCGGACTATAGGGCGCACTGGATTATAAAGCGCACTGTCAATGAACGGTCTATTTTCGAAATGTTTTCATATATAAGGCGCACCGGACTATAAGGCGCATTAAGCGAAATGTTGTTACCTCCAGCGTTGTTATGCTCTATACCGTAGTGAAGAGCAGCTGGGTATGTGACACTCTGAGGAAAGAGGAGGGGGAAACAGCGGAGCTGGAGTAATCCTTTTTTATTGTCTTCGCCGACAACGCAGCCAACCTGGCAACAACTTCACTTTCCCAAAACTACTTCTTCCGCACACACACGCCCACCCAGCATGTCGCTCTCCTACACACTCCTTTTCTACATGCCGTAAAACGGATACATATTATATAATTATTAATTATATAACAGAAACAAAACAGTCAGATAAGTCAGTAATAAGTTCAGTTATAACACGTAAAATACGTATCATTGATTTATTAATGTTGAATTCTCTCCCAGCTGCTCTATTCCCATGTTCTACTGCGTGACTGATAGCCTCGAGTTTGAAGTCCGCGTCGTAAGCGTGTCTCTTGACGGGTGCCATTTGGTGCAACTCCGCGACGCTCCTGACTACGGTAGCCGTAATGCTGCAAGCGGTGCGGCTTTGTAGTTTACCAAAGTCGTACTAAAACATTTTGACAGAGCGCCGTGAGCGCTGTGTACCACACAAAATCACTTCGAGGTCAGTAAGCACAACCAGAATTACCGTAATCCATATATAAGGCGCACTGGATTATAAGACGCACTGTTGTTTTTTGAGAAAATGTAAGGCTTTTAAGTGCGCCTTATAGTCCGGAAAATACGGCATGTAAAAATTGCCGTCTACACACACATTTGGACAGGATATGGGTGTTAGTGATGTCTCGTAGACTTCCAAGTGGATATCATATATATTCTGTTCTATACACCCTATAAAAGGAGATGGAATGCATTTGGTGAGTTCCTTTGTGTATCTGGAGGTAAGGGGGCCTGTGTGTGTCCTCTCAGAATAGAACAGAAGTCTCTCATTCATGCACATGGATATTCTTGACTTTTAGAAATGCGTCTTTGTCTGGCCCTCATGGTGAAATGTAAGTTCATTGTCCTTGCCACCTATTCATGTTCAAATTCATGTTTACTAACTCTCCCCATCTGTCAATCTTCCTCTCTCAAACACACACACACACAGTTTTTGCCTCGGGGCTGTGTCTTGCTCCTACCCCATTAGTAGGCTAATGAAAGCAGCGAGAGGATCAAATCCAATGAAGCTGCTTTTCACACTGCTTAATCCTTGTGAAAACCTGTGACCTCTGCACAAGAGCAATTACCCCCCCCCCCCCCCACATACATACACACACACACACACACACACACACACACACACACACACTCACACACACACACACACACACACACACACTCACACACACACACACACACACACACCTGTAGGTAATTATATACATTTGCGGGATCATGAAGCTGAACAAACAGGAAAATACCAGAGTACCAACACCTATTTATGCCGTTGTTCCATGTAATTGTTGTATTTATGTAATGCATGTATGTATTTCTTATGTTCATGTAGTGCTGATTGCTTGAATTGTAACTTCATGACTAATACATGTGTTGTGATTACCTTAGAAGTGGCTGACTACTAACATGCATACAAGCTTCCACAAAGCCACAGTGTTGACATGCAACTGATTTTAATAAGACACGAGTGCTGCTGTGATTCACTGGTAGGAGGAATTCATTAAAGGAAGGGTCTTTAAAAGTGCAATACAAATGTTTTTCCCCTAAGATTTTTTTTTTATATGACTAAGTTCTACAACCTGCAGTCTGATATTGACTCACATAGTCCTGAATATATTTAATATCTACAATATTAAGTATTAAAAAGGTGGACAAACAATATAGTTTAATCAATTCAAATCAAATGTATTTGCATTGATCTGCAGACATGTTTATAAGAGGTCAGCCATGAATGTAAATTCTCAACTTCTTCATTCCTGTGTCCAAAGTTGCTTTTCTGAATGGGTGTCTTTTGAAATCTAACCAGGATAACTTTCTGTTAGGGTTATCCTTACATTAACAATATTCAATGTTTGATGCAAATATTGGGGTGGGTGAAAGCAGGACAGTGTTTTCAGAATTGCTATCATAGTAAATGGAATGCGTATATAAAGTATTTTCCAGTCTCTGCACCCCCTCAAAGCTCTTTACCTAAACAAGTCAGCCTTCACCCATTCACAGACATTCAGACAAAGGCAGAAGCTGTCATACAAGGTGCACCAGCTCAGGAGAGTACACACACACACACACACACACACACACACACACACACACACACACACACACACACACACACACACACACACACACACACACACACACACACACACACACACACACACACACACACACACACACACACACACACACACACACACACACACACACACTGTATCAGGAGAAAATGCAGGGCTCATTTTGCCAAAGGACACATCAACAAAGTTGATTCAAGGCTGGGGATCAAACCACCAACCTTGCGATTTCCTGCATCCGCCAAATGATAAAGACACTTGGAAACAACCGGCCTGTCACTCAACAGCAGAGGCACAACTTGGTGAACATAGAGGAGTATTTAGTAGCTTAAGAGCCAGACACTTCCCCCAGGAGTCGGTGGAGACCAAACCAGAGCTTACGAGGGAATATTGGATTTTGTTTTATAGTCGTCCCAAGAGACATGCGCTTGATTTGCCCAACATGAGTTGGCGGTGTAAATAGTCATCTGTTTGCTAGTATGTTTACAAGGTGAACACATCCATCCTCTTAGGCTTCCAAGTAGCAAATTAAAATCCTTATTCCACATTGTAAAAGTGTGTCTTGTCATGTGATTCAAGTCATAATTAAACCCTTTGCTAGTTTAACACCTTTGTTAAACAACAGTCAGATTTTAATACGCTTTTATTGGCTAAAATGTAGCCAATGCTAAGGATTATACACAAAGAGAGAAGTTCACTTAACCACTGTTACGAAAAAAACTAAGAAGTGTATTACTTTTCATACAATTATGTGCCCCCATTATTTATAATAAACAGTTGTTGTTATCTGACCCTGCAGCTCTTGACATATTTTCAAGACCGTCTAAAAATAATAAACAAACCTATGTATGTATATTAAAAATAAAAATAAAACTGCCATGATAAATACAGTATCTCCCGCGCAACCTTTGACATCATAACTGCATTGTAGAAAGTGTCAATTTAAATGATATTTTAAATGACCTTGTTCTGTGGTAATGATGCCTGCCCTAAATTAATTTTAAAAAGACCTTTGTATTGTGGTCAATGTCTTCATGTAGGGCCTTTTAAAGTGCTATATTTACATGTTCATAAATTAAACAATCTCTAATCGTCCTCACCTACTGGCTGGTAGCCCTGCCTCGTAGGACCTCCAAATGGGTTGCGACTGCCAAAAGCGCCTCCGTCAATGGACCCGTACGACATCCTGTCTGATGGTGGTTGGCCTGTCAGCTGCAGGTGCCTGGGGACGGAACAATAAGAAGAAAAACACAACTTATTTCCACCTTGCTCTACCAGTCTACTAAAAGTGATGCACTCACAGCACTGACAGTTAGGGACCAAAGTAAGGATGATTTGTTTAAAATAATTTTTAGACAAAAGCCGTGTACAGATGGCATTCCTAGAAGAGTACTGGTAATGGAAGTTTTAACAGTATGCAAATCCCCTCTTTAATTTTAAATATTTAATGTTACCCAATATTCTAAGGCTTATATTTGGGTGAAGCTTGAGTAACCAAAGCTAGAAAAATCAAATTCGGCTAAGAAGGGATAACCAATCAACAATATGTTAAAGTATAGGGACCTTTCATTCAAGAAGGAAAAATATCACAGTTTTCCTTCTTAGGGGAAAAAAAACATGGTAGTTTTTTAACACCAGGTCCTGTTCTGGGAATTCTTTAAACAAGGGATGATGTACAGGAAGGCGGCCATTAATGAAAAAAGAACACAGACGGGGTGAGCAGGATCACGACGCAAAGCGAAGACTCATTAATGACCATCTCCCTGCTCTTGATCCCGCTTATTACACAGCCACACTTTAAATTAAACAACAACTCGACTTTGATTTGTAAATTAACCTATTAACCGAACCAATGGCTGGAAGTGCGGTGACAAAAAGGTAACTGAAAATGAAAGCAGCACTGATCGAGGTTTACTGTAACTCTCCCAGTCTATTCACATATTCTTTTCCATTAACTAGTCCTTAAACACTGCCAGAGCCCATACTGTGTTCCTGTTGGCGTTTACTTCCTGTCTGTCTACGTCTGTTGTTCCTTTAAATGTTTACTTCCTGTCTGTCTTCCTCTGCTGTTCCCTTTGCTGTTTACTTCCTGTCTGTCTACGTCTGTTGTTCCTTTAAGTGTTTACTTCCTGTCTGTCTACGTCTGTTGTTCCTTAAGTGTTTACTTCCTGTCTGTCTTCCTCTGCTGTTCCCTTAAGTGTTTACTTCCTGTCTGTCTTCCTCTGCTGTTCCCTTAAATGTTTACTTCCTGTCTGTCTTCCTTTTCTTCTGCTGTTTCCTTAAGTGTTTACTTGCTGTCTGTCTACTTCTGCTGTTCCCTTTAATGTTTACTTCCTGTCTGTATTCTTCTGCTGTTCCCTTAAGTGTTAACTTCCTCACTCTGACAAGTGCTCGGTCTTTTAACCTCTTTGCTTCTGTCGTTCTCTTTTTCTTTTGTTTACTGAGGACAGTTTAGCCATCATGAATCCAAAGTTTTGTGCCCTTCACAAATATAAAAATGTACGTACCAAAAATATTCCAGTGTATTTTGACCCCGAAAATTAATGTTTGTGGTCCATATATTAACCAGAATTCTTTCTGTGGATTGACATGACTGCACATAGTCCCTTGATCCACCTTAGCAATTTTTACAGAGGAAATAACAAACATCTGCAATGTCCGAATTGACCAATCACAATAGAGTTTTCAACTAAGCCATATAATAAGGAATATGTGGTCTGTCTATTGAGCGTCCTTAAAGATGGCGCCATGTTTGTACTTCTCTGTGACTTGTACATTCAGCCAAAGAAGTTAATGTATCCCTTCACTCTCTCAACCACCCCCACCCCCCATCTATCTACTCAAAAAACTAAACTAACTCAACCTGATATTAACCAGAAACTGCTCTACCAGTCGTAGTTTTTTAATGTTGAGCATGAATAGGTTGGGAATTATACATGATGAATACATTAGGGATAATGTCAGAGTGTTAAAACATTTTGGAGTCAGCCTCTTTAGGATGTTAACCAGAACCCACTTCAGAAGGAGAGCCGAGGAGGGTACAGAACACTCAACTGAATATGGCTGAAAAGGTCAAATCATCATGAACATGTGTTTCACCCGCGGCCAGAGACACAGATGAAACCCTAATCAACAACCCCTCCCCCCCCCCCCTCAGCACTTCAGCAGCTCTATCAAAGGTCATAATATCATACTGGTCAAGTGGCCAATGCTCTTTCCTCACCGTGAAAGACAAGCATTCAAACGAGCAGCAGAATGTGATTACACTCCACAGCCATTGTGCAGCCCTTTGTTATGGTGAAGCCAGTGAATCCTGCCTATAGGAACGGCATTATGGGTAGGAAACGGGACAGAGGAGCGGCTATTACGGGGACACAGATTCACTGGGGCACGAGAATGTTTAATCCGATTATTTTGTTTTGTAGAGAATGGAGATTAATTACTTTTTGCAGTCCATAAACAATCTTCACTCTGCTTGAATTCAAGCTTTGTCGCTGCGCCTCACGTCCCTCTGAAGTGTGGATACACGCCGTCCAAAGATGCACACCCATGGATGCACAAGTCTCACACACACACACACACACACACACACACACACACACACACACACACACACACACACACACACACACACACACACACACACACACACACACACACACACACACACACACACACACACACACACACACACATACATTTGGATAACCTTACCCTTCACCACTGTGCATATTTCTAAAGTCCCCTAGTTTTTCAATCTTTCTGCTCGTACAAGGGCCAACTTAGGTCATTCCTGTCAGAAGTAACTTGATAAATCTTATCATATTTTTCAATGTATCTTTTGAAATGTGTCTCGTTAATAATTGTGTTATTGTTTTATGATGTAAAAAGCCTGAATTAGTATGCATACACAAGAACTATTCTGTGTTTTCTGAATAGTAAAGCTAGAAAATGATGATCCCATTCAGAGACACTCGACTGTAGATGAGGTTTCCAGGGAAACGTGTTTTCTGTGGTTGCAGTGTTAAACATGAGTGTTGTGTGTTTTGAACATTTCTATTTCTTCTTTTTGTCATTTCAAATGTATGTTTTTTTATTATGTTGTATTAATCTCAGCTTGTTTTTTTCTTTTCCATTTATTGTGTTCTTTTTCTTCAGTAATTTATCTGCAAAGTATTTGTTTACTTATACTAACCTGAGTAGAAGGTGCAATACACAAAGTAATACAATTAAATACAAATGTATTATTTTGTTTCAATTGCAGGACATAAATAGATTACGTGTATCTGTGGTATTGTATTTTTAATGTTAATTTCTACTTTTAGATCATATTTGTGTGTTTGCACTTATATATTGCATCATATTTTGTATTTATACACATGGAAATGGAATAAATTGGAATACAAACTAAAACTATAACTCGACTCTCTCAATGAACACGTCTACAGTGAATAAAAACATGGGTAACATTTGTTATTTTAACTGTGAAATACTAACTAGAAATTGTATTAAACTAAGTATTACATTTGGTTAAAAGAGTTTCTGTCGTCTTCTTCAAGTTATATTTTGTTTCATAAAAACAAGTCAAACAGAACAGAACTAACAGCGCGCACAAGGTCCTTATCTGTTTTCCCATGTATAAAATGAAGGATTAAATCGGCATGTCTATGATGCTGTTTCTACCTCCAGCATTTCTGCCTGTTACGTTACTATGGCAACCAGCAACCGTTATGTCACCGGTGGGAGCATGAGTATATATTACCAGGGGTGTTGATGCAGTCATTTTCATATTTCGTTTCTGATGTTTAACTTTAGATTTTTTTTTTGGTTTCACTTGGTGAATTTTGGGATTTGCACAAAAACAACCAATGGACATGTCTCCCAGCCACACCCTGTTTGAGTGATAATAGAGATTTTTCCCTTTTGTTTTATCTGTACAACACTTATTTACAATACAAGTACAAACCGAAGCGGCACAATACTGACAATTGATAGAAGGACACGCAACCATCCCCAAAGAAAAGGAGGTAATTGGCCTTCATCATAATATATAATTAAGGGATCCTCAAAATCCCTTCTGTTTACTCCTGCTTGAAAAATATGCATTTTCTTCAAGCTAATAAATGTATTTCAAAGCAATTTCACAGCAAACAAACAACATCTCTGGATGCAGACAGTGGCGGCTGATAGAGGAAAAAGGCCCTCACTCCGGTAAACAGAGCAGCAGCGAAGCGAAGTGTGTGCACCCTGTGTGACGCTGCAGGACTCAGAGAGGATGGAGAATACGGCCTGGCAGGCACAGTGACTGGATCCACAGCTACCCCCCCCCCCCCACCCACTGCTTTTCATTCAGTCCTCCACTCCTTTCACAGCTGTCATTATCAGCAACACAAGGCTTAGCTTAGCCAGAGCGGGCAACTGAGCAGAAATAAGCTACACCCTGGACACAAATGCTGCATTTATCACCAACAAGCAAGGGCCAACCGGTGGAGGGACTGTGTGTGTGTGTGTGTGTGTGTGTGTGTGCGTGTGTGTGTGTGTGTGTGTGTGTGTGTGTGTGTGTGTGGGTGTGGTGTGTGTGTGTGTGGGGGGGTGGAGGTTTCCACTGTTGTGTATTAGTTGAAGGCTGACATCAGTATTTATTTCACTGGTTATTGAATTCACAAATGGTGTCAATTGTTTTCTTATTTGATAATAATAATTCAGAACAAATATAAGATGGCCTCAATTATTTATTTATTGTTATTTCATGCGCTTGAAAAAGGACAAATAGAGATTGTTTTTGCAGCAGCATGTTGAGAAGGCATTGTACATAATCAATTAATATATGCATTATACAATTAAAATGTTATCGGTAGACAGGTAGAACATGTAAAAGTGGTTATTTAAAGGGGGAAACAGAAGGAATTCTAGGTAAAAAAATAAATATGGGGCTGGATGTTCGCGGTAAATGGCTGTCAGCATTAATTATTATTAATTATTTGGGAAAGTCTCTCAAGCTGTAGGTGAAATTGAATTTGAAAGGGAATGTTTTGATTCTGTAGCTGGTTACTTTAAATCATTCCTGACAAATACTGTATCATTTGAGACCTGGCGATTATTAACCACACACAAAACAATGGTGTCAGGCTACCTACCACACACACAGACACACACACACACACACACACACACACACACACACACACACACACACACACACACACACACACACACACACACACACACACACACACACACACACACACACACACACACACACACACACACACACACACACACACACACACACACACACACACACACACACACACACACACACCTTCTGCAAGGTTTGATCCCAACATCAATCCCTCCTGATCAACTGCTGCTCAGGAAACACATGTGATGAAATGTGTTTTTCTATAGAGACCAAAATGGTAGTTGTGCGACCTTTAATAAAGCAACATGAATCAGACCTGAACCACGTGTTGCCTTGAACCTTTTTCTTAATGCATTGGTTGAGAATCAAGCTACAGCTTGACGCCATGTCAACTAATGTGTGAAAAGAAACCCTTTAAATCCAAAAATAACCTGTAAGCTTTCACCATTTGGAACCTCAGTGCGGTCAGGTCTGTATTCTACTCAGTTAGCTTTTCTTAACTTAAGCATCGATTCTTCGAGACGACTGACTTAGTAACTTACTGTTTCAGGTGGAACAAGTTGGTGCACTGATAAAGGAAAATGCAACAGTAGGAGTTGAAAATAGACTTAACTTTATATGTGTGTGGACAGATGAAGAGACCTCAAATGAAAGACTGAATGTTGTGATATGTTCAGGTTTATATTCTGTGTGTCTACTTTGACATGACTCCATACTTAAATGTTCAAAAAGCTCTTTATTTCTCTCAAACTGCCTGTGCTACAGGAAATATAACAAGGACATACATAATGCACAAAGTAAGATTTCTAACCTTTGAACTGATCATGTTCACAAATCCCAATTAAAATGCTTCTAGAATATCTCAGTTGGTTTCTGATTTGCTAAGAAAGAATTTCTTGGAAAATTTCAATATTGTTCAGGATGTCTCCTGTTGAGTATTGAGGAATTATGTTTGAATTGTAAGTTTCAAAGAAAGCCTTGGAATTATCCTTACAGAGGGAACGATGGGAGCCACGCTGGGTCAAGTTTATTTAGTTAAAATGTAAAGTTCTCTTAAGTGAAATATTTCAGGTATTACTGCCTTTTAAGTACTTCAGTTATCATCTTCATATATTCCATTTTTAACACACATTTCAGTGTTGAAGAAGCATTATATATCCCACAACATCTCCAGCTAAGCCGTTCCAAAAGTTGCTGTTCTGCAGCCAGGATTGTTCATGATCCGCTTGTGTTCCAGGTGAAAATCTGCTTGTATGTACTCTAAAACTATTTTCTTTAACATTGAGCTTTCTGTTATTTTGTACATTGACTAAAGTGTGACTGACTTTGTTGCAGTTTCTCTCATCTGCACCCACACCTCTAGCTGCAAATTCTCATTCAACGTCTGAGTGGTACTCTCTCCAATGTCAGCTCTACTTGTGTGCTTACAAAACCGACACAAAAACTCAAGCACACACTACTGACAGTGCTTTGCTCTTACTTTGGGTTGTTTGTAATTAGTGGCTGAGTTCTGGAGCTTCAAAGAGCTAAGAACATCAGCATTTCTGTAATTAACTGATCATCAAAACTCTAATTGAATTAAATAATGTTGAACATGATATTTCCCGTATAGATGTGGTTTATTTCCCAGCCACACAAATCACATCAGCATGAGTGGGCACATAAAGTGGAGTGAAGCACCATGCATTACGTACATTACATCCCATAACAATGGCCGCCCCCATACATGTTAGAAATATTGCAGGAATAAGATCAGTTGAAATTACACGTTTTTGATCCTTACACATTTTGTTATGCATGATAAACTCCACATATTAACACTAAGGTGGCCAGCAGGTGCAAATGTGCTACAATTACCCAAAACATTTCCATATGGAGAAACGCACTGCTCTATCAAAAAGGATGCATATATTAAAATACAAATGTGTTAAAACACACTCAACTGTTGTTTGAAAGTGACCTAAAATGTTTGCTTTCTGGGCTTATTTTTACAATTTGACGCACCGAACATTATTGCATATCTGCTGTAAGATAGCTATAGCTGACAAAGCTAGTAATTTCAAATATACTGACAAACACTTATAGTTATGAAACCGACTAACTCTGCCAACAGAGACAGTTGACTTTATAATCCCCGAGCGTCACAAAGCGCTCCAGTCCCAGCTGTGTCCGTCACTTTTTAGTGTCCCCTGGTTGACGTTGCATTTTGAGCTTCTTGTTTTTAGCTTTTTACAGCATCTTTTATATTTGTAGCGTTTTGTTTTTGCAGTAAAGTTGAGTAAATGTTGCGCATGTATTGTCAAGTTGGTGACATTTCTTTCTTCATTCGCATGTGTTTTTTTTTATTTGCATCATTATTGAAATGGCAGCATGTACACTCTAATGGAAATGTTTTGGGTCGCATTTGCACCTGTCAGCCACTGTAAAATACCACTGTAGAAATGCATTTACATTAAAAATTCAGAAACTAATAAAGTAAAGCTAAATAAATTAACTACATTACAACCGCGTGGCAGTGCATCACCACCGCTAAGCTAAATGCAGCTTATGTTCACTTTGATGACGTCTAGTCGTCTCATTTAGTCACTTGTAAGCAACCAACTTTTTTAACGACATGTAAGCATTTCAGACATTCACAAATGGGATATTTACTGCCGTATTTTATGTACAAACTGCGAAAATCTCTTAACATTGTGAAAACCACAGACATCATGTAAACCCTTATTATAAAGCCACTGACTTTGAGACAGGAGAACTGAAAGGTTGTAAAATGTCGAGTAATTTCCTGGTTTTAGGACTCTATATGTGATATTTAATAAAAGGCCAATGCAGACCTATATATCCATGTATCCCCACTTTGTGTTTAATATGTATCCCTGCATGTCTGCACAGACCAAAAGCTTGAGTGCTTGTCTGCTTATTCAAAAAGGCACGGACTGCATAATGAAATTAAATGTAAAAATAATAATGACCTGAGGCTCATTTTACTGTCAGTGGTCTGGAATCGAGTCAGAAAGACACGATGAATATTAACACTGTGACGCTGTTCCTTTAATTCAGGACTGACCCTAATCAGGAAGCTTCCCTTCGACCAATCTGTTCACTCTGACATCCCACTCTGATGGAAGCGCCCTGCCTAATTATCTCACGCATACAATTCAATTGAGTGACTCTATCAGGTTAATGGATATATAAATGTGTTAGATATGATTCATTTACCAAGCCAGAGATGTCTGTTGGAATTATTCCATATTCCACAGTGTGCTGGAATGGTTCTCATTTAACCCTAATGTTTATCTGCAGCCTCGGGGAGATCGGGCTCCTCTGTAATAGTGTGGTCGGGAAACAGAAATAGCCAAGTTATCATCCTAGGTCAAGATAATAGAAACTGCCACTCACTTTTTGTAACAAAATAAATGAAACCCTAAGAAAAGTTGTGATGTAAGCCGTATGTTTCTTAAAGCATATTCAAGTATCAAGAATAATATACCTACATTTGATTGATTTTGTTGACTTATACCTTGACTGAACACATAAGGCAATATACCTCATGTCGGGTGAGGGGCCCATGGACACCGCTTCTTTAGTACGAAATAAAAAACGTGGTGAAGTTCATTCCTAAAGTAGCATATATGCCACAAATGAAAAACAGCATCAGTGTCCTACTAACAGGGCAGATGGTGCATGAATCTGACTGTACTCCCTGAGTGCAGGTTTTTGTCATATTGATTCCAAAGCACAAAGCATATTATACATGAGCCACATGACTGCTTATAATTTGAGATCAGAGTGAAAACATGTTTTGCTGATATCACAAAGAGAAGCCAGTTGTTGCTATGTTGATTGCAAGCTTTTGATGTGCATACTCAGATACACAGCCAGGCTGATTTGTATGACAGGATCAAAGAGAAGTATGGAAATCAAAAGGCAGTGTGTTCTGAGGCTGAGCCCTCAACAGTAACCTCTTCAGAGAAGAAAAGGGAAAAGGGATATGAACTCCAAACAGTGTGTTTCTGTGCAGAGGGACAGTGGCTCTGCTTCAGCCCCTTTATTGCCACTTCTTCAGCTGACACAGCCAAACTTAAGGATTGCTCATGTGTGTTTACCAAAGCCTGCTCCCCCATCCCCATTCTGATCTCAGGTCTTTCCATCAGTACTGCCTTTCTTTGAAAACAACCTTCAGCTCGGTGAGAAAAAACACCTCTGGGCAGTGAAATTGCCTTGTCACACAAAAAGGAGTCATTATTGAGATAAATCACCTCATTCTATTCCATAACTAAACTCTGCCTTCCCGTGGCACCTGCCATCCGGGCTGAGCTATCACATGTGCTCTGCAGACTGAGACTCTGTCTGCCACTACCTCTCAACACGGCCTCTGGGAGTGTGATATACCTGGAAACTTTCAGTAAACAGGTAGGGCCAGAAGCTGAAACACAGACGAAACAAGACAGTAAAATATGCTGCAGGTGTCGACGAGTTTACCTTGCTCTTCCACACTGAAAAATTGAAACATTGACTCCATTAAATGTGATGTCAAATGATTTCACATAACTCTATTAGCTTAGTTGAAAGCAATACTATTGATTTAAAATGAATAATATTAGGTTTGACTTATTATGTGAAATTTGCAGACATAATACACTTAATTGTGAAAGAGAAAACTACGTCTGAAGGGAACACAGGGACTTTAGTCTTTGCAAACCATTGACAGGCAAAAAAAAACTTTATAACACAGGAAAGGGAAAGCCCCCAAAAGTCTCTTTAGTTAATCATCTTTAATCAGCACATGGAGGACAGTAGGAGCATTTGTATGCACTCGCTTTACAGGTGTATTTCTCTCATGTGCAAATAAAAATGATCAGGTCTACCACCTGTTTGGCACTTAAATGTTACCTCCTGGCTTCAAAGAGGTGACTGCAGCACCTTTTATAGATGATATTTACAACCTAAAGTCAGCCTGTATGCATTAGCACAGAGCTACTTTGGAGATGGGACAGCAGGGCGTGATTTTTTTATGTATGCTGTCACTTAGGGCTCCACACCATGGAACGACACCAAAGACAAGCAATAACTTTGCTAAAAGTCAATGACATCCAATCCAAACATTGCTTGGGAATGTTTAATGTACAGCAAGATGCTACATTGTCCCATCTCTCCCCTGTGAAAGCTAAGTCATATCCTGACACCACATCGATACTTTCATTGGACGCTGCATCGAACAAATGTCCAGCTAATGCTGTTCCAGTGCTGAATGTCTGCGAGATGCCAGAGCTCCTCAATATGTTTCCTAGTGATTACAAATAATGACACCAGTGTGGCTCCAGAGTAAACTAGCTAATGGTAACATGCAGTAATAATGTGGAGCAGTTAGCAGTCTGACACTGCCTTTAACTCCCTAACCCTGCAGAACACTTCATGTCATCACACAGACAGGATCTTGTGATCTACGACAACCCTTTTCTTCCTCAATAGCCTGTGTGGATTGGCAGGGATAAAGTAAACTGTTGGAGGGGAGGTTTTGATGGAACACAAAGGATGTGTTATCTGTGTTTGTTCTCTGTCACAGCTTTGGCCCTAGGAAGGCAAACACTAGCAGCAGTGTGGCTCAATGCTCAGCACTGTGTGAGGAGGGGGGAACACACCGCGCTGCTTTTATTAGCTCACACATGTTGTTCTCTGAGGATTTGTTACTGATGTTATATTGATTGCACATGGATTTAAGCCCGGGCGTGAGTAAATTAATCAATGTACATTAGCTTGCCATCACCAACACAATCACACATCCATAAACAAGGACAACCATATGTCACATAATCTGACACAGTCTGTGGAATGCCAATTTGGCACTGATACCAATATGAGGGCAGAATGAAACAGAGTTAGCCTCTTCGGTTTAAAGGACTGTCCAGAGCCGGGGGGTCAAACTCATTTTAGGTCAAGGGCCACATACAGCCAAATTTGATCTCAAGTGGGCCAGATCACTCAAATCATAACATAATGACCTAAACTAGGGGTGTCCAAACTACGGCCTGGGGGCCAAATGCGGGCCGTGGTCCACTTTTACTGTAACTGGCCCGCAGCAAATGATAAAAGTATAATGGAATGCGACCCGTCTTGTATTGTAATGTACATCTTATATATTTCTAAATACATATTAGATGTGAATAAGCCCAATTTTCAAATACATTCAGTCAATTCAAGTTGAAAACATTTACATCCTGATAACTTATTTGCATAACAAGCTTGAAATATACCTTTCCTATTTCCCATATGATATGGAATCTGAGGCTTCTGTTTTAAGGAATCATCTGCTAACAAAATAAATGAAACCCTGTGGAGAGCTGTGATGTAGGCTGTTTTCTTCTAAAAACATATTCAAGTATCAAGCAGAAGGTTTGGACACTCCTAACCTAAACTGACGACAACTCCAAATGGTTCCCTTTGTTTTAGTGCAAAGAAATTACATTCTGAAAATGTTCACATTCAATGAGCTATCTTTTTCTTATAAATGTCATTATTTTACAATAAATTCCACATATGTGTAGTTATCCTGGCCACCTGAACTGACACACCATTTAAACTAAAGTGGGAACTATTAAGTAAGAAGGATATCCCCCTGCCTTGTAAATGTATACAATCTATAAATACCAACAGATAAAAGGCGTGAAGTTTGCAGAATGTGTGTGTCTTTGCAAAGTCATCCTGTATGTTTGACAGCCCTGCTCTAGACTGTGATGAATTAAGAGACAAAAGAACAGCGCTGTGACAGTTTAGAGACGGGAGAGGGTTTCTATCCTACAGGCTGAGGTCAAGGTCTTCATGCTCTTACCTATCACACCTGAGCTCTCTTCAATCTCTAATTGGAACAACCTCTTTAATTGGGTTTGGTAGCTATGGAGACGGTAGCCCCCTCTGGGAGCTGATAAGCTGGAAGAGACACCTTCAGCAGACGAGATAACGCTGAGTGAGGCGGCCCTGGCTTTGCAGTGAGTGAACGGAAGCGGATGTGTGTGAAGGAAGTGTTGCATCCACTGTCCCACACACTCCTGAGCTACAGCTGCTCAATGATACACGTCTGGAAAGTGACAGTAAGTAAGATGCATACATTTCTAGATCTGCCAATAATTGAGCTGAAATTCTGCTTGACTAAATTGTTTTTTAGACAACAACTAGCATCGAGTCAGAAGAATCAAGAACACAGACAAGAAGTAACCACTAACAGGAACAGCAACAAAAAAAAAAACACATACAGAAGGCAAACAAGGGTTCCGGTCAAATAGTCCAAAAATCAGCTCCTATCGTCTATCCTATCTACTATTCCTTGACTTTTGCGTGAAACGTCACATGGTTAAGGAATAGTGGATAGAAGAATTCAAAAGGACTTAAGAAAAGACACTGCGGTGCTTTGAGAATCCAACTACAGTTACACTATCCAACGTATTTATGATGCACCAGCGGACGTTGTAAACGTGCGTCTGCTGCAGGAAAACTACAGGAAAAGGAAACCCTAACCCTGAAGTCCCAAATCGTGGGTTCTGCTACTGCCATAGTGGTCTTTTTTTAAAGTGATCTTTTGTCCCCCAGCTGTAGAACATGTAGGGATACATCACTGGAGTACCCATTTTATCCAACATATATAATATAGATGAAAGTCATTATGTTAATCAAAAAGTCTTGAGATCTAATTTGAACCATAACAATGTGTTGTCTTTAATAGATTTGTATGTCACTTGTAATTGCTTGTATCTCAAAACCATATTATGACTTTATGTAGTTGTTTCACAAACTATGTCATAGGGGACTTTTTTGATAAGACTATCTCATGCTTGCAGTATTAAGAGGACTTTTTTTTGCCTGCCAATAAAGAAACAGCTAGGAATCAGTGACATCAAACTGAGATATGTCTGTATGATTGACAGAACACTGACGGAACCAGTTGTGGTGCTTATCACAACCTCTGGCTTCATCCTATTTGACCAAATTGGAATTGTGGGTGTAACGCCCAAAGACGAAGCTGAATCTAATGTTGAGGCTTCAAACATCCTGTCACACTGTTTTTACACTCACCTGCTGTATATAGCAAGACTCCTCTTTGCCTTTACCCAAAAAGATTCAACTCAACAATCAAAATAAGTACTGTTTCTACAGAATTTCTTGTTTGGAGAACTGAAACTCAACAGGCAAAAACTATTGATTGAAGTTTCCATTAAAAAAATAAGTCAACACAATGTCCCCTTTTATTACTAAGCTCAGATTTTGTGTAGAAGGGGTTTGCCATATTATGACTGAGCCAGCAGCAGAGAGAATTCAAGCAACATGCATTTCCTGAGAGACAATTAAAAAATGAATCACCTCCAAGAATTGCCTTTTCTCTGGCTTTCAAAGAACCAAAAATGTTGTTATTAAAAAACAAGAAATCTTTGCTTGTCCAAAAAGAGAAAGGGGCTAGGAGTGATAAACTAAAATAAATTATTCCATTTGTCTGACAGTTCTGTGATTGCCGTCGGCACTCGAGGCACAGAGTTCGCCAGAGCAGTCAGAGATTAAGGAAATATCTATCTAAAGAATTCCAAAAGTTAAAATTGATCAACAAAGAAAAATGGTTTCCTTTCTTGTGAAGAGGTAATGAAATACACCTGAAATCATGCAAAATGATTCAAGAAAATCCATCTTCATAGTATGAGAAGGGGACAGAAGGGAAATTATGTCAGAGACAGACATTGCATGGCCTGCTATCGTCATATAATCTCTAGGATTTCTTGAAAAAAGAAATGGAAGAAGTTGGAAGAAAGTGAGTTTGTGTAGCTCGAGGCTACATGTGCTGCTAGCACAATCTCTGACCATTCTGTAGGCGGTTAAGATGCATTCTGGGTTATGTAGGCACCATGTTCTGAAGAACATGTGAAATATGTACTCAGATAACCTTTATATTTATATAAAGAGTTTCACTTCAGAGTAAAAATAGACATCTGAGCCATAATGGCAGTAAAGGAGAGTTTGAGTCATTGTTTTATTGATCGCTTTGTTTCGTCTTCCAACTAAGTTTGAATAAAGTTGGGATTGTTTAACTGCTTACTTTTCTTAGCCGTTCATTGTTCTGTTTATCAACGTTATCCTGCTCCCAGATTGCATTGATTAACTTGAAACTTAAATGATCATTATTAGTGGTGGGGCAAACAGTGCCACAATACGCCAAATTTTCAAACTGTTCTTAAGTCCCAAAAAGCTTTTTTCGTGCACATTACAACAATTTTTTTGCAAATGTAATAGTCTAAAACACTGCTTTTTACATGTTTTTGTTGTTGTTGTATTTATGTTTTCTACATTCTAAGCACCTGACGCCAGGCTAGAGGTCTAAACATTGGCTAGAAATGCAAGCGCCCAGTGTTTGAGACCCATTTGTAACATATTTTGTCTTCATCTTTCAACAAAATGCATTTGAAATTTTAGATGATATCTGTATTAAATCACATAAAATATGCTTCATACTTGCAATGCTCATGTAACTCCAGTTTTCCTACCAATAAAACAGTCAGCATGCCATTCTGAGGTAGCGGTTCAGCTTACTGCTATGACTTCCATAATTACCTCAACCTTTACAAGTTCTGCGGGTGTCTGGACCCTAAGACGATTATCAACACTGCAATACAGATGGGCGGCATACATTTCCCACAGTGAGACATGGCTGCGTTAATGGAAGGTGACCTTGATTCACGGGGCTAAAGGGCCACGCAGCTTTCATTTGTTTGAAAGGAACAAAAAGGTTATCCTCTGCACTTATTTGATTGGATTGTTAATGGCAGGATGAGAGAATTTCTGTCGCTTCCTTGCATGCATACAAATGTGGTGTGGCGCAGGTGATGGTCCTAAAGGGGGACCATTCCTTATTCCACAAACTCCTCTCACTAATCTGTGCATAAGAACTGTTCCGCGCCCTATTTCTTCAGTCTCTCTCCCCCTCCATCTCAATCTGGTTTGTGGCCTTTCTCTAAAGGACAGCAAAGTGTGCAGCACGCTGTATGTGGCCTTTTTTCATCTGACATTTGAAAAAAGTAGCTATTATAGTACCTCAGGGTTGTGTAGCAAGCACCCACATAACTATAATAATATATCTGAAATCACGGTATACAGCTGCTATCTCTATTTTATTTTTAGAATAGCGGCACTTGAAAGAAAGAGGGGCAGAGAAAAAAAAGTAAATGAGAAAAACATCCAGAGGGCACATGTTGGATTAAAGTTAAGGCTTGAACCTTAATAACACAACTCATATGTCAGAAGGACATTGGTTCAACAAAAGCAGAGATGTTTTAACTGCTGCTGGACAAGTCTTCTTTTCCTTTAAGGGCATATTTTTAAAGCTGTGCCATTACCTTCATAAATAAAGAAAATGAGTAAATAAAGGAAAGTTATTTTATATAGATGTTTTTTTTGGTTGTTTTTTTCAGTTATAAATGTTGTTTGTTTGATGTCATAAGCAAAGCCACGCCCACCTTGTGTAAGGGGCTTTACCTGTGACACATCCAATCAATACAAGTTAATACAATGTCACAGAATTGTATATATATATATATATATATATATATATATATATATATATATTAATTCCATCCGTCTGCAGCTCTATGGGGCTGTTTTCTTCTGCAGAACACTTGTTGTTGTTATTATTAAATATAATAATAATAATAATAATAATAATAATAATAATAATAATAATAATAATAATAATAATAATAATAATATTGATATAGTGCTTTTCTCTGACCAAAAAGTTGCTTGATCCTGCCATCGTCATGCTAACATCAGAATCAGAATGGGTTTTATTACCAAGTAGGTTTACACATACGAGGAATTTGCTTTGGTATTATTGGTGCACACAAAGACACAGAAAGGTGAACGCCTAGCAAAGCCTTTTTAAAATAGTACTACTAAAAGTGTAATGTAAAACTATTGTAACTAATGTAATTAAAATCAAAGACAATATTTAAAAAAGTAAAAATGATGTGGGAAATTGAGTACAGTGAAAATAAAATAAAATACATAGCTCATTCAAAGTGGAGAGCTGACATGTTCATAGGGTGACCAGGTTCCAACAAGCCATATGGGACAAAGAGTACGCTGTTTGTGCGGGAGATTTATATAAATACTAACGCTTGATTATGGTTTAATTGTTTGCACAAACTATGCAAGTGAAGGAATTAATTTGTTTTAAATTGTTTGTTTTTTTTTAAAAAAACTATCGTCAGTTAATATTTTCGTATTCTTTTGCGCTTTCCAACTCTGGAAAATGACCAGAGCTAGCTTAATGTCACAGTCGGCTGACCTGTGGCACCGAGTGCTGCATAGTGTGGTAAATCTGTTTATTGAACCAGCTGCTGTTACCTTATCTGTTTGGTAATCCTCTTTTGGTTTCAGGAAGGAAACATCCACAGATAGATATATTCTTTATAAGTCAGGTGTTTCTTGTGAGTTTGGGGGAAGTATCGCTTCAAAGCGTATTCAACTCCGTGCCCAGTTGAAAAGAAAAATCTGGCGAAGCACAAGCCTATCAGATGACATCTAGCTAGTTTATTTCTTACCATAGAAACTAAATTAACTAGCTGTTTTCATCCCAAGGCTCTGCACTCAAACTTGTGAGATCAAAAAGCAAATCTTGTATCTTGTGAATGCAGCTCGAGGCTACGAGGCTAACGTTTGACGATTAATACTTCCCACAAAGTACAGTGAATTGATGCTACTGTAACAGTTTTGACATTTTGTCCTGATCACAGAATAAGAGGAAATGTTGGAGTATTACCAAAGTTATTACTATTCATTATGTGTATGAATGACAAATTGAACGTCTCTAAATCAAACTGAAATGAGAGATGGGGGTTATTTCCAACCCGACTGAAGTGGTGAGCCAGCTGAATTTTCTAGAACCATTTTGCAAGTGCGACTACATCTACATACAAACAACATTGAATACTTCTACATTCAAAATAAAATTTGGATAGGGATTTTATATCACATAACTTCACCATGGTTTGTAAATGTATGAAGAGATGAGAGAAAACAACAAAGAGCAATGTTCCCATTCAGTCATGCACAGCCACAAGGTCGAGTACCATCAGAGGCTGTGCTGTAATGTGAAACCATGTGAAACAGCCATTAACAAGACAAACTAAAATAACCACCCAAATGATTGTCCCAAAGGTGAACTGAAACAGAATTGTATTCATCCTGCAGATTACAAATCCCTTGCATCATTGGAAGCTGTGAGTCTGGTATTCTGTTGTATGATTAACTGGGTGATCCTCTTCAACTCTTGGACATGTCACCACCTCTCGTCCCAAAATATCCAACACACACTCAGATTTTATTTTATATTTACAGTGCAGTAAGGCCAGAGTTAGGAGAAGTACTTAGATGTTGTAGTCAAGTAAAAGTATAAGCACCAGAGTGTAGGAATACAGTAAAATGTCCTGAAGTCAAAATGTTCCTCAGATAAAAATACAAAAGTCATCTCAATACACTCACAGTACCAAAGTAAAAATATTCATGCAGATGAGCCCATTTCAGAGAAATCATATCAAGAATCACATATTTAATGTGTTGTCATTATAATCATTAATGTGTTTATCAAGCTTTCACAGGTGGAAATAACTGTAATTACTTTATGGTGAATTTAGCCACAGTGTAACTAAAGTGAGTAATAGTGAAGTGAATGTAACATTTTTACCACTGAAATGTAGTGGAGCAGAATTGAAAATGAACCTAAAATGGAAATACTCAAGTAACGTACAAGTACCTGAGAATTGCACTTAACCCTTGTGCTATCTTCCTATCAACTGTGCACATTTTATCCAAAAAAATAGAATAAATGATCACCGAAATCTGTGTTTCACCTTTTCAGCCAACTTTATTCTGATTTATTACCACAAATTTCGCTCTTCTTTTTGGAAATATGTGGTCAGAAGACCTAATTGACACAAATTGAAAATCTAATTTACAAGTTAAAAAACATAAATATGATTTCACAGAATTCCCACCCGAAGACCACAGACGCTATACATTTGATTAGAACCCAAACCCAAATGAAAGTGATCATAATTATTTTTCTTGCAAAAAACTTAATATGCAAGCACACACATGTTCATTTTTTGGCACTAATATAGAAAAAAACGATATCCCAACATAAAAACAGTTGGAACGTGTCAAATTTGACAACAGGAGGGTTGAGTAAATGCACTTGGTTACTTTACAGCACTGAGTCAGGCCAACCACAGAACAGAAATTGTCCCGGAGCAGCAGTGGAATGCCAGTAGTTCTGGTCAGGCTGTGTGGACAGGCCTCCACTGAGCAGTCTGGTAATGGGCTGAGTGGAGCAGCCCGAGGACTTGGCCCCAGATAAGGAAGAGTAATGATCTTTGGCCGATGACTGAGCCATGCTGAGGCTGCTTCCACTCGAGCCGCCTCACGCTGCACACCAACAAATGCTCCGCACGGAGTCATCAGTCCAGTCGAGGATGTTTTCTCGAAGCCCCACTGAGAGCGTCTGAAGTACAGTCTCTGGGACGTGCCCAGGATCTCCCAGGGGGGGGGGCCCGAGCACTGTCCCGGGCCCTGGCATTTGAAAATGCCGTTCTTCCTGTGTGGTTTCTGGGGGGCTTCCTGGCCTTGGCTGCAGGAGCACAACAGATGGCCAAATGGACATTCACAATGCGGCCTTCTGGTGCCATCCTCATGCCACATATGCTTCAACCCGCGGCTATGACTTCCTGGAGATTGCTTTCTCACAGTCCCTAACAGCCGTCACCATGGCTACACAATCCCAGTTGTGGCGAACAGACCTCAGCAAACACAAAAACAGACGCACATACACACACAAACACAACCCAGTATTGAAAGCATCTTGAATTCCTGAAACACCACATGTGAAGCACTACAAAGTCACTGTTGGATACTATTTTATCAGCATGGCATATACAGGAAAAGCTGATCCGTAACTTTCCTTTACATTCAGATTGCACATGAAGCTGAATTGTTGGTACTTGTCGATGCGATGCTTCTCAGTCATGCCTCAACAAAGGCTGACACTTCAGATAATGGATTTCACTCTAAGGTTATGAGAAGATAATCAGAGGCATTTCAAAACACATGCCGAGCAGTTATGTGGTCATGCTTTAGGAAACAATGGGCCTGCTTTAGCTGACTGATAACTCAGGCCAATTGGAGAAGACTTTGAAAGCAAAGACGATTGATTACTTCGCTTTAAATTGGCTCGGCTTGGTAGATGAGGTACACAGGCAGATGGAGAAATGGTGTTAAGTACATATGAAAGACAACTTTGAAGAAATTAAAACACACATACAAAGCCAGCTCTGCAGTGCTCTATTAGCAGAATGTGAAAGCTTTAAAGGAACAGTCCGGCATGTTGGCAAACATACTGATCCACCGCCAGGACAATAACTCTCTGTGCCTTCTTAACAAATGTTGACAAGTGAAAGATCATGGTCAGGGTTTCAATTAGTACTTAGGGTAATGTAAGAAAACCTTCATCATCAAGCTGACAATAATTACAATTGAATTAATGTTATTCTCTGAGAAAAACAGGTAAATAATTACTAGTTTAAAGTTTTGTGTTCAATCCACTCACCCCAAACTCCTTGTCAACACTGTACCTGACTCTCATTTCTGTGTAAATAATATTCTAGTATGAAATGTTGAAACAACAGACCCATTGAATGTCAACGTGATTTGAGTGGGTACAAGCCAGAGAAGCAGCTATAACAGTTATTATCAGTGATATATTAACAAATATAATATGGACTTAAGTCACTTTTTGGAGAGTTGTTGAATAGGTCAAACACGCACAGGACATTCACCTACTGCTGGTGCTACATATGAAACCAAAAACTACAGTGTGTCTAAGGTACAATGTTTATCATTTGGCTTCTAAATATGTAATTGAGTCAAATATCGTCAAATATGTAACAATTTTCTCCAGTGGTGTTACCTCCACCTAACCTCAAAATGTTAAGTAAATTGCACAATGTGTTTTTGCATGTGTAATTAAAGGCTGACATGAAAGATATTTCAGAAACGTTAACATTACTGTTATACAACGCTTACAGTTTTTCTAGGGAGATTTTTCAGTGATTTAATTTTAGCAGCCTTAGCGCCTTCTTTAATCACAGCACAGGCAGAAGCTTTTGGTAATTAGCTGCACTCACAAAGGTCATCTCTTCAGCTCAGGTTTAAATTGAACCACACTGCACATTCCCATCAGGAATGAATAAATTGTACGTGGGATACTTTATTGTATTATTTCATATCTGGCAAAATAGGGAACAATTCCTCCGGCTTCCAGTGTGTGTGCTATAAGCTAGGCTAATTATGACCTGTCTGTCTTGCACTGGACACATTGAGATAAAAATAATACGCATCATATTACCTGGTTAAGTAATGGACACAGTCTCAAAAATCTAACTTTTAGCATATAACTAAATGTGTGTGGATGGTGACAGGGAGCAACATTTCCTTGGAAAGCAAACACATTGCATAAAGAATTAAAGACACACAGATGTCTCTGCCCACTGTGGATAATGTGTGTGACGAATGCATGGCACAGAAGATATTTTTGCCCACACATTCCAATAGTTCCAACACTGTCCAGGCCTCCTTCAGTGACAATGGGCGTTACACAAATAGTGGCAGAAAAGTTTCCATGTCCTCATCTTCCTATATTTCGGTCCGACAGATGAGTAATTACAAAGAGACAACACAGACACAGCAGCTCATTATCTGCATTCTGTTGTTCTATCACTTCATTCTCTGGGGATGGTAAACCATGGCATCTCTATGCCCTTGCCAATACTTTGTGGAACAAACAAAGTTGTGAGGCAGAACCAGGAACTAATTTCATTAGCGGCTGCCATTTGTGACTGATTACAGGCTGTTCTCAGTGGCTGGCAAGCAGGTCCAAAGTTCTGGGAGGTTAATAACCAGTAACAATCAATTACTTAACCAATCTGATATGATCAATGGGGTTCCCAATCCGGTAGACAGCAAGAGGAGTAGCGGAATACGATAACACCTGAAGCAATGAGCTGCTGCTAAACTGTTCCCCAAAGCTCCGCCACTTTGCATCAGCTAAATAAAGAAACAAAAAAAAATAACATTTCGTATTTTTTTATTAAAGGTGTATAACAGAGCATAACAGAGCATAACAGAGCTGGAGAGAAAACATGCAAGGGTAATTATTACAATAAATATCCAGACTAGAAGGACTGAATAAGCAGATCATTGTTTAACAAAACGCCCAGGCAGAGGTGGGATCACTTCAGAGGGTCATAAAGGGAAGCAGCATCTTAATTACTGCACGACGAAGCATCAGTTGCCCCCCTCCCCTGTGTCACCCTGCATCTCAGACCACATCAGGACTGATTATTCTAATGATGTCTAAACCTCTGTCCGGCCATTATTCACACATCACAGAGACTGTCCTTGTTATCCCTGACAGCAAGGCCTGTCGTCTCCCTGAATCCACAAATTAAATACAGAAAAATGTCCTTTCCAAAGGGTCTCTGTTGTCAACTAGGGTTTATGTTACTTGCTATTGCTGTTAGGTGAGCTACCATGCTGATTTTCCAAGTCGTTTTCTGAAGAAAATGTTGAATTAAATGCATTCGCTTAGCACATTCTGTGTCATAACAAGATTGAAGGTGTAAAGTCCTGCTAGAGGCTACAATGTTTATTAAACTAGACAATATTAGTTTTGTGCATAACAAACAACTGGCTGGTGCTACAGGATAGGCCAAGGGAGACAGGTTTATTACCTAAAAGTAAATATCAATTGATATTGTACGTGCATTTGGATGAGTTCAGAAAGCTCTTTCTTTTTCTCATACTGCCTGTACTGCAGCACCTCTTTTCACCCTCTGTCTGAAATCAGAGCCTAGTCTGCTCTGATTGGTTAGCTGGCCTGCTCTGCTGTGATTGGTCAAATGCTTGGAGATGTCCCTCTTAGCGTATCACGTTCAATCCTGAACTTTGAAAAATACAATGATGTATTCAAACTAAAAATAAGTATTTGAAAAAAAATGTCAGGTTGAATATTATTTTGATTCACATTTCACTTTAATATACAGCTCTGAAAAAATAAGAGACCTCTTCAGCATTATCAGTTTCTCCGGTCTTATTATTTATAGGTATGTGCTTGAATTAAATGATTTGAAAACATTTTTTTCATTATGTTCTATAAACTACTGACAACATTTCTCTGTGTTGGAATTCAACAGAAACTGGGATGGCTGCCATACATGTAGAGAAATGTATGTGGACTGGTCTCATTTTTTTCCGGAGGTGTATATTTTGATATTACAGTCATTATTTTTTTAAGATGCGTGTTAATGCCTCCTGATTCCAAACTTTTATTTTGGTTTTCAGACTATTGGCCATGATGTTGCTTGAGGGTGAGGGTTAATTGGGAGGGGCTTTGAATCATGAGTGGCAGGCCTTCAGTTTTCATTTTGCTTTTAGGAGTTGTAGGTATCCCGAGAAAAGATGCAAAACACTTTCTACACACAATACTCCCGTGATTGGCAGTTGATCTAAACTGATGCCAGTGAGGTTTTATTTAGTCAGCTGTTTCTGATCACACTTGGCAACAATCACGGTATAAGAGCTATAAAGTGTGCCAGCTTCTGCAGTTCAGCACTTTAAAAAGGTCTCCTATTATGCTATCATTGAACAATATATTGTAGGTCTCATATCTATACAAAACATGTCTGTGAAGTGTTTTGCTCAAAATACCAAACAGATCCCCCATTGTAGCATGCCTCATCCCCCTCTATTTCAGCCCTGTTCCTGAAGTGCTGATTCTGTGACTGTAGCTTTAAATGAACTAGCTGCTGCTGGCCACGCCCCTTTGGAGCTGCTGCTGGCCACGCCTCTTTGGAGGTACTACTGGCCACGCCCCTTTGGAGCTGCTGCTGGCCACGCCCCTTTGGAGCTGCTGCTGGCCACACCTTTTGGAGCGTCATGATCTCTCCTCTGAAGAGAGTTTTCTACCGGGAGAAACTCAGCTAAACGCTGCGGTGATTAAACGCAGCATTATTTATGAAACCCTTCTCAGTCGTCATAACCGAAGGAAATCTGGATCAGCTCGTTTGTAGAAGGAAAAGAGAGAGGGTTGTATTTACTGACACTTTGTGAGTCTCCTTACACACCGGGGACATATTTATGAATAAAATACATCAAAAAGAGCATTTTGCATAATAGGGGACCTTTAAGCAAGGATGTTCCCCACTTCCACAGAGCAGCGTAAACACAGTGCTCACTTGGAGCTGGCGATAGCCTCTGCTGCAGAAGGAGAACCTGGCACCATGGCTGGCAATAGAACACAGGGAAGAGACAACCCAGTCTCACAAAAAAAGTGTAATATTTACGTTGGTCCACAAGGCAAACATATCCTAAATTGTAGGATAGCCTACTTTGGCCATGATAATGCTTTTTGATTACATTTCTAGCGAGAAGTGTATATATATTCTTCTTTTAGAATCTACGTCTGGTGGATATGTAGGATCTTTAGTTTGATAGATATTACGAATCCCTTCCTTTGCAAGCATAGGTACAGCATCGTTTTTATTGAACATCTGAGAGCTTATTTTTCCCCGGACAGGCCAATCATAAGCAGCATACAGAACAAATAAAAACAATCATAAAGACAAAGACATGTTTCTAGTTTGAGTTAAAGCTACTTTGTATGTAAGTATCCCAGTCAAATTAACCTGCCAACATAGTGTGTATGTAAAGGAGTATACAAAAACAAAAAAACATGCATCGTTGTCATGGAGATGCCTCTACTTAGGCTCATGTGATGATTTTTGCTGAAGAAGAACATCAGATTCAGTGAAAGCTCAAGCAAATGATATGAGTTGGCCTTGAATGAAAACTGAATGATATTAAAAAGAGTTAGGGCGAGGTTTGGCTTAACCAACTATTGAGAAAAACAAAAACAACATATGGAAGGAGTCACATTTTATCCTGGCCACACACAATGCTTCAGACGGTCTCACAGACTCAATGACCGTTATTGGTCAGAGCAATATGAAACATTAAATGAAGTCCTGGAGAAAAATAATTAAGTCTGGGAATATTGACTAGCATTGGCATCCACTGTTGCCTTTATGATGGCAGGTAGTAGAGATGTGTTCATTATTACAGCTGCTAAAATACATAACACAACACTAAGCAGAGCAAATGATGGACACACTGAGACAGACACTGTGTGCCAGGGGAAGATGGTTTGTACAAACACTGCAGCAGATGGCTCTTCTGAATGAGAGCCATAAGTAAACATTATCCACACATGTGGCGGCGGCTGAGGGTCTCGTGTCGTGCTGACACAGCTCAGGGTCCCTGTGGAGATTTCAATACTACACACTTGAAACCAGGACAGTTATAGCCTCAACGTTCTGCCCTCACATTGATGTGACAGCAAGACATGCTGATAAATGCTATGGCTAGGAGAAGTGTGGCCCTCAGATAAGGGCTAGAGGTGTCGTAGAAGGTCGGCAGTGTACTCTCTGCGGTTAACCTTTAGGTAGTCTTACATGATGAGCAAAGCCATACAAGCCATAACATAAAATAGCAAGGGCTATTTCCAAGTTTCTAGTCAAAATGTTATTCTTTACAGTGGTGATCTACTCAATGTTGAGATACTTATACTTTACTTGAGTATTTCCATGTTCTGCTACTTTGTATTTCTACTCCACTACAATTCAGAGGTAAATGGTGTTCTTTTACTCCACTACATGTATTTAATCCCTTTAGTTTCTTTACAGAACTGGATTAATGATGGTAAATATAATCAGCCCTTAAATCAGACTTTAGTTCACCTGGAGTAAATTCAGCAGCTACCCTGCAGTATACAAAGCCATTCAAACTAGCTGCACCTTTACCAGCTCTGAGAACACTTTAATGCAGTGGGGTCCACACTTTTTCACTGAGGGCCACCCACATACAAACACACAAAGGGCTGGGCCCCTCACTCGAGGCGGGATATATTCATAAGCTAAGTTATAAATTAGCTAAATCAATAAAATATAGGTGAAATATTTGAATATCCTTTGAAAAAACAGCCTACATCACAGCTCTCCACAGGGTTTATTTATTTAGTTAGCAGCTTATTCCTTTAAACAGAAGCCTCAGAGTGCTTATGATAAGGGGAAATAGGACGGGTGTATTCAAAGCTTTATATAAATCAGTTATTGAGCGTTTTTTTACCAACTAAGATTTGAATACTACAGTGTCATATATTTTGACATATAAGTTTTTGGGGCATATTCCATTATACTTTCAGGATCTGCTGATGGTCAATTGAAAATGGACAACGGGCCACAGTTGGCCACTTTGGACACCCCTGCTTTAATGCATCAATAATTATAATCAAAACATATCACTACTTCGATTGCTGGTATGTGACCGTACCTTTATATTTTTATATGAATGGGTGTGTTTATGGTGGAATCTAGGCTCTCATTGTCAAAAAACAGGAGGAGGGCAGACCTCCAGTGGCTGTCAGCCGGCTGGATTTCAACATGGAGGGAGAACCCTAAGTGGCTCCATCTTTACTTCAACAACAATAAGACTTTTTCTGTTGGTGTAGACACGTCGGGGTAAGACATATTTTTTATAGCAAAGGCAACATGTTCCTAACAATTGCTTATCGACAATTTCATAGTTAAAGAGCAACATTTGCATTAATTTCAAATTGTGTTTCTGGTCGCGCCACACAGTTAAGTACAACATTGATTTTAACATCTCCAGAGAAGTATCTGCCTCTTTAGCTAAATGCTCCACTTTGATCACAAGTTAGCTGTTAGCTTCTTCTCTAAAAACAGCTGCTGACTGGATCAACTTTGATGAGAGTCTTGAGGCGGAACCCGATCAGTAAAGTCACTTGTCATACATTGACTTTTTGCTACAAGCTTACACAATACACATTGTTGTTTGATCCACATCTTCAAAATAAAATCAACAATACCTTTGTTGATTTTGAAAGAATGGGACTTTCTTTCCTTACATATACATTGAACTTGAAAAACAAAGCCTTTTTTCTCCATCAATGAAATGAGTTCTGTCATGATCCTTGTTTCGTATCTGTCATGTCTTTGTGTTGTGTGTTTTATTTTGAAATGTTTTCCCCACTTCTGTCATGTTAAGCTTCACTTCCTGTCTGCATTTCCCTCCTGTGCCTGATTGCGTTATTGAGTTCACCTTTTCCGATGGGGGTCCCTCGCTTTTAGTTTTTGACCCTTACCTGCTTCCCCTTGATTTACTGCACTTGGGTCCTGTTTCCCCAACCCTGACAGAATGACCAAACCTAATATGGACCCAGCAGTACTTTTTGAGGATGCTCCTGTGGAGTTTTCCTACAACATTTATGTATTTATGGAGAGTAGAGGAGAGCAGGTTCTAAAGACGCTCAGGATGCAGCTCTTCTTCATGCATGCCGGGAATTGCCAGATAAGCCATGGTTCGAGAACTCACTGCCCGAATATTTAAGGACATTTGTCACTTCCCCACAAACTCGCTCCCTGTCCTTAAACCTCGTGTCACAGCAGTGACGCTTCCGGCTCAAGCACCAGCCAAGCCTCCTGCAGCCAAGCCTCTGGCTCAAGTTTTGGCCCTAGCAGCCGCATTCCCGGCTGCAGTTCCGGCCATAGCTGCCATGTTTCCAAGCCCAGCCCTGGCCGCCATGCTTCCAGCTTACTCCAGCCACTCCTGTCCTGTCCGCGTCCCAGCCAACTCCAGTCCTGCCTGCCCTGTCGGCAACCCGGCCGACTCCAGCCCCGCCTTTCCTGTCGGCAACCCGGCCGACTCCAGCCCCGCCTTTCCTGTCGGCGGCCCGGCCGACTCCAGCCCCTGCTGTCCTGTCGGCGGCCCGGCCGACTCCAGCCCCTGCTGTCCTGTCGGCGGCCCGGCCGACTCCAGCCTCGCTTGTCCTGTCAACTCCGGCCCGGCCTGTCCTGTCGACTCCGGCTTCCCCTGTCCTGTCGACTCCAGCCTGGCCTGTCCTGTCGACTCCAGCCTGGCCTGTCCTGTCGACTCCAGCCTGGCCTGTCCTGTCGACTCTGGCCTGGCCTGTCCAGTCAACTCCAGCCTTGACTCCGGCCTGGCGTGTCCAGTGGACTCCGGCCTGGCCTGTCCAGTAGACTCCGGCCTGGCCTGCCCTGTCGGCGGCCCTGTCGACTCCGGCCTCGCCTCCGGTCTCGCCTGTCCAGTTGCCTCCCGTTTCGCCTGTTCCTACTCCGTTGGGGGTCCCGCCGTCACCTGTTCCGATGGGGGTCTCGCCAACTCTTGCTCCGATGGGGGTCCCGCCGTCAGCTGTTCCGATGGGGGTCCCGCCGTCAGCTGTACCGATGGGGGTACCGCCATCACCTGTTCCGATGGGGGTCCCGCCCTCACCTGTTCCGCTGTGGGTCCCGCCAACTCCTCACCCCGTCAAGTCGGTGGTCCCTCTGACACCAACCACCAACCCATGTCCCTGTCCAGTGGGGGGCCCCGCCGACTCAAGTTCATGTCCCGTCGGTGGTGCTGCCGGCCCCTGCACCTGCCTCTTCGGGGGTCCCGCCGACGCCAATACCACCCGGGTTCCCGCCAAAGCCATCTCCTGCCTCTTCGGGGGTCCCGCAGATGCCAGTACCAACTGGGGTCCCGTCGACAACAGCTCATGGCCCGTCGGGGGTCCCTCCGACTGGTGCTCCTGTCTCCTCGGTGGCCCTGCCGCCTCCTGATCCAGCTCCTCCTTACTTTCCTCCGGAGCGGTCCCGCCGGCCTCCAGCCCGCCGGCCTCCAGCCCGCCGGCCTCCAGCTCGCCGTCCCCCAGCCCGTCGTCCTCCAGTCCGTCCTACAGCCCGTCCTCCAGAGGCGTCTCACCGCCTTCTAGGCCAACCTCCGGAGCTGTTTAGCCGTCCTCCGGCGCTGTCCTCCGGCGCTGTCTCGCCGCCCTCCGGAGCTGTCTCGTCGCCTTCCAGGCCGTCCTCCGGAACTGTCTCGCCGCCCTCTGGAGCTATTCCACTGTCCTCCAGGTCGTCCTCCAGAGTTCCCTCGCCATGGTCTACGCCCTTGCTTCCGCCCCTGTCTCCGCCCATGTCTCCGGCCTCCGGAGTTCCCTCGCCGTGGCTTCCGCCCATATCTCCGGCCTCCGGAGTTCCCTTGCCACAAGGCCTGTCCATGCTCTGTCTCGTCCTCTGCCTTGACACCGGGTCGTCCGCCCGAGACACCCTTCTCGTCTTCTACCTTGCCCCCGGGTCATCTGCCCGAGACACCCTCCTTGACCTCTGTTTTGTCCCCGGGCCGCCTGCCCGAATCACGCCTCCGGACCCCCTCCACCCACCCTTTTGGCCTTGGTTACTGATTAATGTTTAAAAAGTAACTTAGTTACTTTACTGATTACTTGATTTTAAAAGTAACTAAGTTAGATTACAAGTTACTTTATTAGTTACTTTCAGCAGCTGCCGACAACACCCCCCACTTACTGGTTTTGCACTGAAGTCCAGCTTTTGTTGTTTGGGTGGTAGGGGATCTCCTGCTTTAGTCGCAGCTCTCTGCTTCGCTCCACCTGGTGGGACTTGCTCTGTAAGTCTGACTGTGCCGTGCTGAGACACCAAATGTTTCTTCACATTTGACCTAATGTTTTTGACGCTAGACAGCACTTTGTCTCCAGCACAGAGAACAACGAACCTTAATACTGTCATCTTTAGCTGACACAAACTCAAAATAGTGACTGTATTTCCAGCTAGAAAACGCGCATCTCTCTCCTCCTCCATTGTTGTTTACGTTTGTGTCGCTGCGTGGTATTACACGCGAGTTGTCCTCGTGCTGAAAACATGACTTAATTGTCGCATAGACGTCACTCCCTGAGACACAAGAAGAAAGCAAACATATATCTTTACTAAGGAAAATGACAAAAATAGTAACGCACAGTGACTTGGATAAGTAACTTTAATCTGATTACTGGTTTGGAAATAGCAATGCTTTAGATTACTTGTTACTGAAAAAAGTGATCAGATTAGAGTAACGCGTTATTAAGTAACTAAGTAACGCGTTACCGACATCAGTGATCACAACCTCTCCACAATGGTAAGACCAGAGACATCTTGTGATCATGGTGGAACTAATGTCTAAGGACATCAGGGATCAGATTGTAGACCAGCACAAGGCTGGAATAGAACAGCAAGCAGCTTGGTGAGAGAGAGACAACTGGTTTGATTATTAGAAGATCAAAGAGGCACAAAATGACCATCAATCGCCCTCAATCTGGGGCTCCATCTAAGATCTGGCCTCTTGGGGCATCAATGATCATGAGAAAGTGAGGGGTCAGCCAATAACTAAACAGGAGGGACTTATTAAGGATCTGAAGTCAGCTGGGACCACAGTCACCAAGAAAACAATTACAGTAACACACTGCGCCTGTAAGAGTCCCTGCTCAAGAAGGCACATGTACAGGCCGTCTGGAGTCTGCCGGTGATCCTCTGAATGATTCAGAGAAGGCTTCTGAGAAGGTCATGTGGTCAGATGAGACCAACATCAAATTTTAGGCATCAACTCGACATGTCGTGTTTGGAGGAAGAGAGATGCTGCCCATTACCAGAAGAACACCATCCCCAACAGCAAGCATGGAGGTGGAAACATTATGCTTTGGGGGGTTTCTCTGCTAAGGGGACAGGGCGGTTCACTGCATCGAGGGGATGATGGAGGGGGCCATGTATCGTTGAATATTGGCTGATAACCTCCTTCACCTAAGGCATGTTTTTCAAGGGGCTCAAATACTTTTTTCCTCCAATGTATGTCGAAGCATTTTACGGCAGTTTTCTGGGATTTCAATAAACTAATGTTATCTTCGGTTTGAATAGCTAATTTTGTCATGTATTAACAAAGAAAAGCTATGAATAATGAAATATATTCAAAGGTATAGTACTTAATGTATTCAGCTTTGGAAGAAGTAATCAGATCCATTACTTCACTAAAAGTACTCATTAGCAACATTTTTCTAAAGATGCATTATGAAGACACAGTGATCTCAAAAGGCTTTCCTAAACAAAAACATGTTTTACCTTTTTCAAATTATGTATTTTCATTTCTTTCTATCTTTCTTTCTTTCTTTCTTTCTTTCTTTCTTTCTTTCTTTCTTATGCCTTCAGTTAGATAGTATTTTATTTGTTGGGATTTCTTTTTTATTTGTTTGTGTTGAAACAATTGTTCAATAAAGTTTTTCAAAATAGTTGACATTTCGGTACGGTTTCCGTAACCATTATTTGTACACATGCGCAGAACCTATCAGGTTTCCGGTAAAGATCGGGTAGTGACACAAGACACTGGTACTGGCCTACTGCGCAGTGGTCATGTGCTTCCTACAGGACACGGTTAAACCAAACACTCCAGCCTACGCACTTTGCTCTGTATTGGCCAATCGAATCCCTCAGTGAGTGGGCGGCATGTTTGCTAGCATAGGTGTAATATGAGGGAGGAACAAAAAAAAAAGACCCTTTTTCTATCTGTATGTAGCACCTCCAGTTTGGCTTTTTTTTTAAGTCAATGCAATAGCACTTTCAATTGATTGGAATGTCTACAGTATACCGGCAGGATTCTTGCTTTTTGAATTTGTATCCTCTTAATTTATTGCATTAATTGTAAGATGCTTTGGAAACTAGCTTCAGTTAGATAACATGTCATTTAAATGTATTGCAATGGAGGGGAGATATTAACTGTTTTAGCTCTATAGCAGCCACTATCTGGTGAAAAATGACTCCACAGTATATAAACTATTGATTTATCATAAAGTGTTCCTGGACCCAGGACCAGAATTGTCTGGATCTGTCTGGTGTAAACCACAGTGTGCCATTGGGTGATGCCTATACAGTATTAATAACCCACATGTCCACCATCAGACAAAAAGACTCATTAGGATGACACCGCTCTTACTGCTCAGTTTTGATACGGCCCCTGAACAATGAAGATCACATTTTACCTAAAGCTTCTATATCCTCTAATCTCAATGTAGTAGCTAGGTCTTCCTGACGTACAGATCTTTTTTAATCAGATCCCTGTCAGTTCCAGACTTTAATACATACTGAAGCCTGAGTCTAATGGTAAAGCTAGGAAAAGTAAATCATCACAGATAGAAATGTGAGCGGTAAGAGAGCAGTGCTCCTCGATGATGAGCGATGAGTCACAGAATGCCCACCATCCAACATCCTGTTACGTATACTGTGGACGAACAACCCATCCCAGACAAGCCAAGAAATATGGAGGGTTCAGAATAAATTAATAAACTCAAGCAAACACTCACCCACATTTCTAACTCTTATGTAACATGTAAATGCATTTTTAAGGTGGATCTTACTTGCAACACACACTACAGGGACTTCTTTTTATAGTATACTTAGAAACTAATATTTTCTTATTTTCCTCTGTTACTGTTCCTTTCTCTTTTTTCTCAGACCATGTAACACAGTGTTGTGCTGTGCTGGAACATACACTGCTTAAATGGCCTACTGTTGTTTCATTTATTCATTTTATATTTATCAGAAACAAAGTTAATCAAATAAAGCAATTACAGGAGCGTAAGGAATGTTGAGGTAATAGTTGATCTTGAACAAATATCAACAAATATATTTTATAAACACATGTGTTATCAGCGATTGTTGCAAATTTCCATCCAAAGTCTGCGCTGATATTTTGTTTATTCTTCATTTGGAAAAATGTACAAGACATTGAAATGCATTTTGAGAATTCTTCAAATTATATTTGTTTTATTCATATTTAACTACCATGGGTATCACTTAATGAATTATAACAACACAATGTAAACTTTTAAAATGCTTATTTTCTGATCTGAGATCGTATCAATCGCAATTAGCTAACGTTGTAGCTACTCCATTATTTGTCATTGTCGGTCTATGGTTTGTCCTCATACATTTAAATATCTATGTTTGTCCAGTCTCTAAATAAATATGAGGTCCTGGGTGCTGTTGCCCACAGCCAACTTTTGCGCCTAGGGAAGTCATTCCCGACGGGGTGCACACCCTATTCCGACATCCCCCTATAATGACATCCCTCTATTTCGACATGCCCCTATTCCGACATGCCCCTATTCCGACACAAATTTAGTACCGCCATTCCGAGAGTCTACCCAGGCGCGTCGGGGCATCGTCTTTCTTTCATTTTTGTGTGTCTTTTTAACATATACTTTTTTAACATATTGAGTTTATTTCGTATAATATAATATAGCCTATTGTTGTAATGGATGCACTGACTGGTTAGCACTCAATTTCGTTGTTGTCCGATCGCCCTGCATCCGATCTGCAAGGGAGTCGCTCAAAGAAAGTTAAAGCTATGCAAGCCATCGAGGCTGCTCCCAATTCTGCGGAGCTGTAGACCGGAGCTGATGGGATGACGATGGAGAGACTTGGAGGAGCAGTGGCGGTGAGTTCGGGAGGGCTATCAGAAGCATCCATGAGGGAGGAGGGGGGCCCTGCGTGTCCGACAGTGTCAACTACCGCTCCGAATGCTTCCACTTAAGTGGAGCTATGCAGACCCAACGCACCATGTCGGAATGGAGGAATGTTTGAAAAAAAAGTACAGTGCCACTACTCCGACAATGGAAAACATTTTGTCGGAGTAGTGGCACGTTTAAAAAAAAATTGAAATGCCACTACTCCGACAATTAGACGTCAATGTCGGAGTAGAGGTATGTCGGAATGGCAGCATGTTACCATTCCCGACACCCTTCACGACTCTGCTTCGGTCCACGTCTTTGCATTACTTTATATGTAATCGCACCACAACTTAGATGGCTCTATAATTGAATAGAGTACCGGCTATTGCTGTGGTTATTTAAAAGCAAGTTGCTAGAATTCCTATTTGGAAATGAAACATCCACTAACTTTATTTACCTGGTGTTAATGACTGTAAGTCGGGGTTAAATTGGGCTGGGGCTGTCCGGGGCTCAGGCCCAGGACATAGGGCGATGCTCTGACATCATCACCTTCGCACAAATGTTCATGTGTTTACACCAAACTACCCGACCTGTCCTGTAACACGGAGCCCATTTCTTAAACCATGCTAAATGTATGTGTGTGCATAAAGCTGAGTCATGATCGGTCAAAATAACACTGAATGTGGTGATGATTACATTCTTTACCCTAAGATTTACTGCATACCTTTGCTTTTACTAATTTAGTTTGTTTGTCGGATTGATGAATTGTCCGTATTAATATTGTAATAGTAGAATAAATAAAAAAAATTAAAAAGATTTCCATGCACATATTCTAAGCTATTCTAGTGCGCCTGACTCATACAAAGCAGGGTTTTAAGGAGAGGATAATGTCACTACTCATGTTGTTGCTTTTAACTGTTCTTTAGTCAGTGTGCAGAGATTCAAAATGACAGGTGGAAGGTTGGATATATGTGAACATTTGTTTTGTCTATAATTCAAGATGTAAATTAATCATCACATAGATGATACGTAATCCTTTACAAAACGTAATGTGTGAGTAAAAAATAAATCTGCTGGTTATTGACTTATTTGGCCTCTCTGGATTTAAACCTTTGGTCAGCAGAATCCTCTTGGCCCCCCCAAATGTGACAACATAGGCAGAACTCTAAAGTTGCGATGCTCACATGGTAGCAAGTATCCAAAGCAGAACCGCGGCTGACATAAGCCTCTCACCCACAGCAGCTGGTTTAGCTAGCATTAGCATTATGAGTGGGCGTAGCAAACATGTATATGAAAGAGATTTGTTTACCTGCAGCGGCAGGACAACACTTGTTTTTGTTTTCACGTGCTAAAACAAGAAAAAGATTAGCAGTAATGCAGCTACGACTCAGGTAACACTCTCTCAAAGGGCTGTACATGCTTGTAGTGAGGGTCAAATTATAAAAAGATACTGAACATCAGAAATCTCCAAGCACATGTGGGACTTGAGGGGGATGGAAAAGAGAAAGGAGGGGCATGAGAACAGGAATCATCCATCTATGGCTGTGGCTTCCTGCCAGGAGAAGAACAGACAGCTCCCAGGTTAAAAGAGGAAGTGGGTGTAACCCACTCACAGATCCATGCCTTCCCCTCATCACACACTGAATACATCCAACAACATGGCATCCCTCCAAAGACACACACTCCTCACGGTCGGACATGTGAACAGCCCATACATTGACACTCTACAAACATCTATGCTCCTTTGCTTGAAGAGAGGAACGGAGAGGTATCCCTGTTGGCCTCCCATCCCCCTCATCCCTGCTTCCCCTCTACTCCCCTCTCTTCCCCTCTCCTCCTCCCCCTCTGCCTGTGTGAGGCTGTAGCATCCGTCACTAAAGGCACAACAACAGAGGGAGAAAAGGAGGGATTCCTCCAGCTTTACCTTCAATGTAGGGAGAGACGTATGCTGTGATTCAGCTCAGATGCTGCTGCTCCTCAGCCTCGGCTAACAACATCATGTGACCAGGCACCACCTGCTCCTGCTGCCGGTCACATGACCAGATTAGACCCCTGCAAGGATGTCTGGGATTTGTAGTTGAGGGTTTAGCTACGATAGGATGTCATTCTACACAGAACAAACAGAAACAATGATTTTAATTAAATGTATTATGTCAACAGATTTCACAAAAATATGTTAAGTAAATTGAAAGCAATAATATTACGTTTGAATAAAAAATATTTTTGTATTTGTTGACATTTAATTGAAGTAGTTATTTGAGTTTGTTCAGTGTTGATAAGATGTTGCGTGATGGTTTAAAAGCAAAAGTAATTAAAAATGACAGAAGTGAATGAAATAAACCTTAAACATATACAGTGGGGCAAAAAAGTATTTAGTCAGCCACCAATTGTGCAAGTTCTCCCATTTAAAAAGATGAGAGAGGCCTGTAATTTTTATCATAGGTAAACCTCAACTATGAGAGACAGAATGAGCAAAAAAAATCCAGGAAATCACATTGTAGGATTTTTAAAGAATATATTTTCAAATTATTGTGGAAAATAAGTATTTGGTCAATAACAAAAGTTCATCTCAATACTTTATTATATACCCTTTGTTGGCAATGACAGAGGTCAAACGTTTTCTGTAAGTCTTCACAAGGTTTCCACACTGTTGCTGGTATTTTGGCCCATTCCTCCATGCAGATCTCCTCTAAAGCAGTGATGTTTTGGGGCTGTCGCTGGGCAACACGGACTTTCAACTCCCTCCAAAGATTTTCTATGGGGTTGAGATCTGGAGACTGGCTAGGCCACTCCAGGACCTTGAAATGCTTCTTACGAAGCCACTCCTTCGTTGCCCTGGCGGTGTGTTTGAGATCATTGTCATGCTGAAAGACCCAGCCACGCTTCATCTTCAGTGCCCTTGCTGATGGAAGGAGGTTTTCACTCAAAATCTCACGATACATGGCCCCATTCATTCTTTCCTTTACACGGATCAGTCATCCTGGTCCCTTTGCAGAAAAACAGCCCCAAAGCATGATGTTTCCACCCCCATGCTTCACAGTAGGTATGGTGTTCTTTGGATGCAACTCTGCATTCTTTCTCCTCCAAACACGACGAGTTGAGTTTTTACCAAAAAGTTCTATTTTGGTTTCATCTGACCATATGACATTCTCCCAATCCTCTTCTGGATCATCCAAATGCCCTCTAGCAAACTTCAGACGGGCCTGGACATGTACTGGCTTAAGCGGGGGGACACGTCTGGAACTGCAGGATTTAAGTCCCTGGCGGCGTAGTGTGTTACTGATGGTAGCCTCTGTTACTTTGGTCCCAGCTCTCTGCAGGTCATTCACTAGGTCCCCCTGTGTGGTTCTGGGATTTTTGCTCACCGTTCTTGTGATCATTTTGACCCCACGGGGTGAGATCTTGCGTGGAGCCCCAGATCGAGGGAGATTAGCAGTGGTCTTGTATGTCTTCCATTTTCTAATAATTGCTCCCACAGTTGATTTCTTCACACCAAGCTGCTTACCTATTGCAGATTCAGTTTTCCCAGCCTGGTGCAGGTCTACAATTTAGTCTCTGGTCTCCTTTGACAGCTCTTTGGTCTTGGCCATAGTGGAGTTTGGAGTATGACTGTTTGAGGTTGTGGACAGGTGTCTTTTATACTGATAACGAGTTAAAAAAGGTGCCATTAATACAGGTAACGAGTGGAGGACAGAGGAGCCTCTTAAAGAACAAGTTACAGGTCTGTGAGAGCCAGAAATCTTGCTTGTTTGTAGGTGACCAAATACTTATTTTACCGAGGAATTTACCAATTAATTCATTAAAAATCCTACAATGTGATTTCCTGGATTGTTTCCCCTATTCTGTCTCTCATAGTTGAAGTGTACCTATGATGAAAATTACAGGCCTCTCTCATCTTTTTAAATGGGAGAACTTGCACAATTGGTGGCTGACTAAATACTTTTTTGCCCCACTGTATCTTAGATTTTGATTTCTGTCAAATATTTTAACATATTATAATACAGTTCATTTTATTTTATTCAAACAAGTGCAGTTTTGACTAGATGAATAGGTCATTAATTTTGAATTGAAGGACTTGATCAGAATATTTGATCAGTGACTGAACTGTTTTGAATGATAAGATAAATAATAAGATAAGATAAGTGGTAATTTATTGATCCCAAATTGGGATTTGTTTTACATTGACATTATTTTAATAATTTAGCACATGTTTACATAAGGGCTAGAAGAAAGTTACTGAACATTACAGTCATGTTTCTGGTTGGCTTTTATTTTAACGGTCACTATATTGCATTTTACAATATCAAGAGGACATAGATCATGGCTACTTTGGCACATGAGGAACATTAATCAACATTTATCTCAAGTTAACTAAAAATATATATAAAAATATAGTATAAAATATGTCATAAGAAATTAAGATACTACAGCAATAAGAGCTTTATCTATCATCTCTCCCTACTGCAGATCTTCCTCCACAGCACAGATTATTGATGTGACCAAATTATAACATCCACAATCCAGTATATATAGCCATGCAAAGCAATCAGAGCCGAGCAGCACGGTGTGAATTTCCCCTTCAGAAATCAGAGTGGACAGTGAATAAGACAGACAAAAGCAAATAAGTAAGCTAACAAATTAAATAAAAGAGGCAAACACATTTGTTATAAAATAAATGAGATACACAACAAAGCCAAAGCAGCAGAACATGTTAACCTTAACAGCCAGTGATAACAAAATCAAATAGTGCAAGGTCTTTTCTTTCTATCTTAATAACATGTTCAGTGGACATGAGCTATGCAGCACAGAGACATGAGTCATGAATGTAAAATTGTTCATACATTGTAACAATTGCCTATAAATACACCCAGGCCCGGCCCTGAATACACCCACACAGGACACACTGTTCCCAAGCCAAGTTAATGCGTCCATCTACAGAGGGCACGCACTGAAGAACTGAAACGTTGACTTTAAATAAATGTATGATGCCAAAATATTTCAAGTCACTGTATCAGGTTAGTTGAAAGCAATAATATAATGTTTGAATAAAAATGATTAGGCTCAACTTAATAGTATTGCTTTCAACTAACCTAATAGAGTTATGTGACATTTGTTGACAAAATATATTTAATTAAAGTCAATGTTTTAGTTTTTTCAGTGTGGGTTGAAGTAAAACAACACACTTAACCTTCCTGTTGTCTTTGGGTTAAATTTGACCTGTTCCTAAATGCCTTTATGTCGGGTCAAAGGTTTATTTTATGTCACTGCCAGAAAAATCTAATGTATGCTTGTTTACTACGCGAACATACTTGTGATCACTTTCATTAGGTTTTGGGTTATTTGATGCAATTTTGGATAATTATATGAAATCATTCAACATATTTTCCTTTTATATCTCAGAAATAAGGTTTGATTTTTGTCGAATGAGGTCTATTGATCATCATTTTCAAAAAGAAGAGTAAACTTCTGGTTTTAAGTAGGAATACATTTGCCTTAAAAGGTGTAACATACTGTAGATTTGGGTGATTATTTTTACATTGTGCTTTATAAATAGTCAAACCGGGAAGACAAAAGTTGATAGGAAGACAACACAAGGGTTTATTAAGTTTTGCTGTAAACATACTCAACATGTTTTACAAATTACATCACCCTGCTCCTCCTGATTCGTTAGCCAAATTACATCACTGTCCATGTCACAGTGAGCGGGGTCAGTCAGTGTGTGGCCCTCTGCCTCACACACTACATGACTACAGGGCTGTGCTTCCTCACTGCTCTTTCATTTGGTATACATATCCCCCAGACAGAGGTGGGGGACTTGAGTCACATGACTTGACTCGAGTCGCATATTTTTCGACTTGAGACTTGCTTGACTAACATTGATAAAAGACTCGACTTGACTTTGACTTCGTATTCATGACTTAAAAATGTACTTAGGCTTGAGACAGATGACTCGAAAGGACTTTGCTTTTTTTTAAAGTCTTGGTTTTTTTCATCAGATTTTCGTATGACTTGACTTGAGACTTGCTTGACGTATAGCAGGGACTCGCCTTGCTGGATTTTCACCACAGTAACTTGGGACTTGCTTGAAACGTTTAGATTAAGACTTGAGACTTGCTTATGACTTGCACCTGTATGACTTCTCTGGTGTCAACCAATCAATTGGTCCCCAATCGATCCCACCACCTGCAGTCTACATGTCGAAGTGTCCTTGGTCACGATATTTAAGCCCAAATTGCTTCATTATTGAAGAGTAGGTAGATCTTTGGATAAAGCTTAATGTCAATTCAATGATTACAGAGTTATAGCTGAATCTGAGGTTGGGTTACCCTTTCACAATGAAGGAAATTATAGCAATAATACATATAAAATAAAAAAGAGAGTGCATGCAGTATGTCTGACATTTCAGAAGCCATGTCCATAAGATCTGAGGTATAATTGGAAGAGTTTTGTATGTCAGATGGGGAGGTAGAAGCTCTTACAGAGTTAATGTTAATCGAGTGCATACTTAATGGTTAATGCACATTCTAATGATTTATATATCAATTATTATTATTATTATTATTATTATTATTATTATTATTACAGGTTTGAAGACAAACAGACAGAAAAGGGTTGGAGGAGTCAGTAAAGGAAGACTATTAGGGGTCAGAGCTGAAGACTGTTTTTTACTTTTATTACAGTAAAAAAGGACAGAACATAATCTAACACACAACACCACTAGCTACAGCATCAACAGTGTGTGTCTATCACAGGGGCAGGGAGTTACTCAAAGGGTTCCAATCTAAGGTGAATAAACTCTGAAGGATAAACTGCACTGCTGACGGTTTGAATACAACCGCAGTGGATTTACAAGATAAGTTAACTAATGTCTAAATACTATAAGTGAACACATATAACTGCATTCCTGCACTGCAATATTAACATTAAAACCAATAAAATAAAACAAAGTCATAAGTTGAGAGAGAGCTTTCAGAACAGCATGATGAGGACCGATCATTGTGTATGAGGTCTTAAATACTTTATAATACGCTGATGAAGTCATAAGCAAATGTTTACTAAAAATCCTTCTGTGGGCATTAATATGATCAGATTATGATTGATAATCAGTTGCAATATATTTTCATTTGTGAAGTTACTGTATATAGAGAGCCCGCTAGAAGTCCCGCTCTTCTACTTCCGACCCATGGGACCTTATTCCGGGACAAAAATATGGATGGTAGGCAATGGCGAGAGAGAAATTATTTTTGGATCCCATTTGAATTGTGCGATGAATTACACATATGATGTTTGTCAATTTAAAAAGATAATTTTGCAAGTCCAGAAAAAAAAGGTTTGTCATAAAACTGTGAAGTAACACTTATTTTTGTATGAAACAAATGAACTATATCTCTAGTCTCGCATAATACATGTCACCAACACCAAGATGTCTCTTCATCAAATGGGAAGCGAAGGAACGAGCAAGACCCATCGCTGGTATGCCTGCAACTTGGTACAAAGCACACAGGCGTCTTGATAAAGTTATCTTCATATCTCTTATATTTAGTGGAGGGAAAAAAACATGACATCATGTCAGGGGTGGGGGAGACAGGACCCAAGTGCAGTAAAGAGGATGAATTCAGGGTTTAAAAAAAAGCTAACTTTATTCTAATAACAAACTGTTAACAAAACACAAAACTAAGGAAGCAGGCAAAGTACAAACAAAAGGTAAAAGTATCAAAACAAAACTATATCAAACCACAAAGAGAAGTTGAACAAGGGAGGGCAGATGATAGGGATCCAGACATGACATGAAGTCCAACTCATGGGAGGGGTGACGGGGGAAAAGCGACGACAAACGTACAAGAAGTAAAAGGAAAGACAAGACTAAATACACAGAAGGTTAATCACAGGACAACACACAGCTGGGGAGGGGAGGAGAAACACAAGGGCAACAGGTGATCACAATGACACAATCAGACACAGGAGGGCAAACACAGGAAGTGACACCAGACATGACACAAGGAGGGGGATACATTTCAAAATAAAACTAACAAAAACCCTTTAACCATGACACATCAGTTATGACATCACTTACGCGACTCTTGGATTTGTAGTATTTCTAGTTGCGTATTTTCATAGTCTTATATTTCAGTTCAACAGTTATCAACAGTTTTACGACAAGCTGTGACTTTCTTGACTTGGAAATTATTTTTTAGGATTGACAAACATCATATGTGTAATTCATGGCACAATTCAAACGGGATCAAAAAATCATTTCTCTCATCATTGACTACAATACATATTTATATCTACATTTAGAGCGCATTCATTTGGAATTACATCACGTATGAAACCGAAACCTAACTCGCCCATTTTTTGAGCTGCTTTCTCAACTAAGATCGGGGGGAAAGAGGGACAACCTTTTTTGCTGACACTTTTTGAGTCTATTAACACACAGTGGACACATATATATGTATTAAAGACATTAAAAAGTGCATTTTGCATAATAGGGGACCTTTAATAAAAAGGCAGGAGCAGACTAAATGAAAATTATTGATTAACACTGAGAGCAAAGCAGAATGTTGTCTTCGGACATAAGCCCATTCGTTTTAGACATTTATTGAATGGTATTTGAGATTCAGATTGGTTCTATAATTTTCCTCCAACACGTGGAGGTTTTGGTTCATCCCTAGTATTATAATTCCCCTGGGCTGCGCCCTGCCGGTGTTGTGCAGTTGAACCCTGCTCTGCAGCTCTTTTAACCACAAACTGGGCTCTCTCCTGGGGCATCGTGTCCACAGAGACATCTGCCTCGCTGACACCAAAGTGACCTTCACACTCTCCTGCCGTCTGATCCGTACGGGGCATATGGCGAGAGAAACTGCAGAGTGTGGGCAGCTGTCCTGTCCGCAGTGAGACTGATAATCTGCTAATCGAGCTGTAAATGATATGTTCTGGGTGTCAGCCAGTCAGTGGTATACTGTATGTGTCTGTGATGATGGACAACTCTGCTCTCTGTACTCCATCTTCATACTGCCAGTGTGTGAAACAGGCTGCCTGAAACACTTCAGCCTGTGAATGCATCTCTGAGATTTGGGACATGTTGAAGAAGTCTAGCAGAAGCGTTTTGAATTTCAAATGTCCTGTCACCAGTGTAGGTTTTAACCACTGTTGCACTGTTGGAGTCTACAGACCTACATCCTGGTTGGCCATGTGCGTAACATTTATACATTTAACATTTGTATTATATTGTAGACGTCCAGGTCTAGTTTGGGGTGTTTTCTCGTATCCTCGGATCTTTCGGTTTTTCCATTCCACTTCAATCAAGTGTCACATGACGAGTATTTTAAGTTGTTTATATTGTAGGATTTTTATTTCAGTTTCATTTCATTGCATGTTTTTATATTGAGAAGTGAACAGTTTTTTTCTTGCTCTTCCATTCCTACAGATCAAAGCCTATTAGCCTTTCTAAAGCTTTTTAATTAAAAAAAAAGTGTTTTAAATGTATTTTGAGTATTTGAAATAGAAGTGCAACATTTTGTACTTCCTTAATTTGATTATAGCATTTTAATTTGGTTTTTGCATCATCTTAATAAATAATTTCTTACCTTAAATGTTAGTAACTGGCTCCTTGAACGCGCAGTGTTGCTCTCAGCTTGATTTTAAAATAACTCTTTCTCCAATCAACTTTTACATAAGCTTCTAATTAATATTAAGGTGTGCATAATGGTGATACACCTGCAGTAATCACATTTTAAACTAAAGGATGGTTAAAATTATTATATGTAAAGGCTAAAGAGTTGTGATGACCCTACAGATTGATCCGACTCTACAGGTCTCCTCAGTCTTCCACTTCAATGTTTCCAGATTATTTTCCCTAATTTCTATACTGCGTGAATCCAACCTCACGGCTCTCATGAATCTGTGTTTTCAGCAACATATTTTCCTGAGGAGTCTACTCAAACTCAAAATGGCCTGAGATTCTCGAGAGACAAACGTCACAAATTACCCATCATGCCTAGCTGTCGAGAGTATAGATCATGCGCAGTTGAGTTTCCCCTTAATCCCCGCCCCGATCTCCCGGCTCAGTAGAATGAATCTAGAGAGAAAATAAATCTGGATTGAGTTTTTAGCGCATTTTACAACTTTAAGGACCTAATTTTTATTAAGTGCGACAAAAGGGTTCATACTGGGGAGTTTATTTGGTTTAAAAAAAAAAATCCACCAATTCACAGACGTCTCTTTCCCAATGTAAGCCAATTGGAAAAAGTATTTCTTGGCCGGGTGACGTCACGGACTGATACGGAAGTTGTAGTATCGCCGTTTGGCCACTACACATATTTTCCTCATCGTCTTGAGCACTTCCTGGGGCTTGACTCAAACAGACTAACAGGAATGAAAATCAAAATGAATGCTAGTCTTGTCTGAGTTACATGTCAAATAACCAGGAACTCAACTTTTCTCAGCAGACAGATCAGCGAGAAACTGTGTTCTGAAAACACTGTTTAATACTAAAAATTCATATAAAGACATTCTGATTCTGATCTAACGGCCTGAGCCAGGAGTCAGGCGGAATATTGCAGTGTGGTTTAATGTGCCTCAGACCCTGCCTAAGTAGTTGTCTCAGTGTTGCAACAAAGACTTGTATTGGACATTCTTACTTCAACTGCTGATTATATAAATGTGTATTATTTTTTAAATTCTAATATAAAAACCTGATTTCCTGCTGGAATTAATAATGCATTTTAATTGATTGATTGAATGTTACTGATACTACAGATTAGCCACAGTATGAAGATGAATATGTAAGGTAAGTGCATGTTCTGTAGGCTGGCAGTAAGATGTAAGTGCATTGCAGCAGCGAGTGAGCAGAGATATTCATTGTGCACATGTTCAGTCTCTGAATGAAGGTGGGTGGTGGTCTATATCTATGGTGCAAAGTTCAGTAAAGCAGAGAGCTAAGGGGGTGAAGCTGTTCTGTGTGGCCCGGGTCAGAGGTGCAGAAATTGGAAATCGGCGATCCATTGGGCAGTGATTACCATCCTCACCATAGGTGGAGTTTTGGAAAATCCTTTTGATGCATTCATTTCAAGGTTTCAAGGTTTCAAGGTTTCAAGGTTTTATTTGTCATAGCAGATACAGCGTATATGTTGGCAATGAAAATCTTATGTCGCGTGCTCCTCCAACAACTCCACATACATGGTGCAAATAACATAAATAAAATAGTGCAAAAAGAGAGAAGAATATTTACAGTAACAACAATAAAGATTTGAGGATGTGAAATATATACATATTTGGAATACATTGAAAGTATTTAAACACTTTACACTGTTGAATGAGGAGGTATGGACAGATGCATATATTATGTATAGCAGATGTATATGGCAGATATGTACAATATATAGATATGTGTACTATAAACAGAAATGTATGGCAGATGTGTATAATATACAGTATATATATGTATGTGTGTACTATAAACAGATGTGAGTAGACATTCACACAGCTCAGGAGTTCAGTAGTCTTATAGCCTGTGGTATAAAACTGTCTCTGAGTCTGGTGGTCTTGGTCCGGATGCTGCGGTACCGTCTGCCAGACGGCAGCAGACAGAACAGATTGTTGCTGGGGTGATGGGGGTCCTTTAATATCCTACCGGCCTTCTTCCTACACCGCTGGGTGTAGAGGTCCTCCATGGATGGCAGCTCCGTCCTGGTGATGTGCTGAGCAGTTTTCACCACCCTCTGTAGAGTCTTACGGTTGAGGGCGGTGCAACTGCCATACCAGGCGGTGATGCAGCCAGTCAGGATACTCTCGATGGTGCACCTGTAGAAGTTGCAGAGTATCCTGGAGTCCATGTTGAACTTCCGCAGCCTGCGGAGGAAGAAGAGCCGCTGTCGAGCCGTCTTGGATATGACCCTGGTGTGATGTGTCCATGTCAGGTCCTCACTGATGTTTACCCCGAGGAACCTGAAGCTGCTGACTCTCTCCACAGGAGTCCCGTCGATGGTGATGGGTGTGTGTGCCTCTCTCTGCCTCTTCCTGTAGTCCACAATCAGCTCCTTTGTTTTGCTGACGTTGAGATGGAGGTTGTTGTCCTGGCACCAAGATGTCAGGGCTCTGACCTCCTCTCTGTACGCCGTCTCGTCGCCGTCTGTGATCAGGCCGATGACGGTCGTGTCGTCAGCAAACTTGATGATGGTGTTGGAGCTGTGTGTGGCCACGCAGTCGTGCGTGAACAGGGAGTAGAGGAGAGGGCTGAGCACACAACCCTGAGGGGCTCCGGTGTTGAGGGTCAAGGTGGAGGATGTGATGTTCCCCATCCGCACTGCCTGGGATCTGCCCGTCAGGAAGCTCATGATCCAGTCACAGAGGGCGCTGTTGAGCCCAAGGTCCCTGAGCTTAATGATGAGCTTGGAGGGCACAATGGTGTTGAATGCTGAACTGCAGTCAATGAACAGCATTCTCACATAAGTGTTCCTCTGGTCCAGGTGGGAGAGGGCAGTGTGGAGGGTGAGGGAGATGGCATCATCCGTGGACCTGTTTGCTCTGTAGGCAAACTGCAGGGGGTCCAGTGAGTCAGGGAGGGAGGAGGTGATAAAAGTTTTGACTAACCGCTCAAAGCACTTCATGATGATGGAGGTGAGTGCAACTGGGCGGTAGTCATTGAGGCAGATGGGTTTTGTCTTTTTGGGGACAGGGACAATGATGGACTCTTTAAAGCATGTGGGGACAACAGACTGGAGCAGTGACCTATTGAAAATGTCTGTGAACACATCTGCCAGCTGAACTGCACACACCTTGAGAGCACGGCCAGGGATGCCATCAGGTCCCGGAGCCCTGTGTGCGTTGATCCTTTTCAGAGATCTACACACATCTGCACTGGTTAAAACCAGTGAGCAGGGATCCTGGGCCTTTTGTGCCTCCACAGCCGGGGGCTTCTCAAAGCGTGCATAAAATGTGTTCAGTTCATCTGGGAGAGATGCAGACACTTCCTCAGCACCACTCGTTGTACTTTTGTAGTCTGTTATTGTTTTTAGTCCAGACCACATATTTCTGGCGTTGGAGCCCTTGTAGTTCGACTCCACCTTGTCCCTGTATTGTCTTTTCGCACTGCTAATAGCTCTCCGGAGTGCATACCTGGAATTCCTGTACTCATCCAAATCACCGCCGCTGTGCGCGATGGCCCGTGCTTTAAGTTTAGCTCGGACCTCGCCGTTTATCCAGGGCTTCTCATTTGGGAATGTCCGTACAGTAATCCGCGGCACTACGTCATCGATGCATTTGCCGATGTAGCAAATGACCGCGTCAGTGTGTGTGTTTATATCGTCCTCCTCAAACACACACCACTCCGTGATGCCAAAGCAGTGGCGGAGAGCAGAGTCAGACTGCTCGGACCAACGCTGCACTGTCCTTGTCACAGGTCGGTCCCTCTTCAGTCTCTGCCGGTAAACGGGGAGCAGAAGAAGAGATATGTGGTCTGACTTGCCGAAGGGGGGGCGGGGGAGGGCTTTATATCCATCCCGGAAAGGAGTGTAAACATGGTCCAGTGTATTTCCACCGCGCGTGGGGCAGCTGACGTGCTGATAGTATTTCGGCAGGACTTTCTTCATGTTGGCTCTGTTAAAATCCCCGGCCACAATAAATGCGGCCTCTGGCCGAGAAGTCTCTGTCCTGTCGATAATCCCATACAGCTCCTCCAGCGCTGTGTTGTTGTCAGCGTGCGGCGGAACATACACTGCTGTTAGAACAACAGATGTGAACTCCCTCGGCAGATAAAAAGGCCGGCATCCGATCATGATGTGCTCTAGGCTGGGAGAACAGTCCGAAGAAATGATCTCCACATCTGAGCACCAGTTGTTGTTAATCATGAAGCACACACCTCCTCCCTTGCTCTTCCCTGAGTTTATTGTCCTGTCCTGGCGATGAATGGAGAATCCGTGTGGAACAATGGCGGCGTCCGGTATCGTGGGGTCGAGCCAAGTCTCCGTGAAAACCAAAACGTTACAGGTCTTAATGTCCCGTTGAAATGCCACCCTGCTACGGAGTTCGTCCAGCTTATTATCCAGGGATTGGACATTTGCCAGAAGTAAACTCGGTAGAGGAGGCCTGTTTTCACGTTTCCTCAGCCTGACCAGGACCCCGGCCCGGGAACCTCGTGGTCTCTTCCTCCTGCGCTCCACAGGTAGAGCTCCAGCAGGTAAACACGGAGACTCTCCATTGTTTGCAGGTCGTCGTGGATTATTGTTGTCCACCAGCGACCTGATGTGTAAAAGTTGTTCTCTATCATATTGGATGATAGGGCTCGCTTGGGCGGTTAGCATGTTGCAAAAAAAGTTAAAAACAACCAACAAAGTAAAACAATAAAAACACTAAGATGTGGGGTTGTTGAGGAGCTCGAGACACGGCAGCCATCCTCGGCGCCATCTTGCTCACTGAAGTGGGGATACAGATGGACTTTCTTCTGTCTCGTCTAAAACTCCGTACTTGGGGTTGAAATGTTAAGGTTCAGGGAGAGGCCTTCGATGATTTGGAGACACCACACAAAACCTTTGACCCGTTGATATGGACAGGGGTGTCTTTTGTCTTTCCAAAGTCCACAATGAGCTTTGTTCTTTTTGGTGTTGAGAACCAGGGTGTTCATCACACTGCCAGGGGCTGGACCTCCTCCCTATGAGCAGAATCGTTGATGAGGGCCAACCATCATTTTGTAGTTTGAAAGCTTTATGATGGTATTACAGTATGTATAGACGTGCAGGTTTGCCGGTGTTCAGGATGAGGAGGAGAAAAGTTAATAAATATAGATTAATATACTCTTTTTCATATTTGTAATTAGTGTCTCTACTGTGTCATGTCTCCATGCTTTAATATTCAGAAAGCTCTTTATTTTTCTCATACTGCCTGTGCTGCAGCACCCTTTTTCACCCTCGGTCTGAAACCAGAGCCCAGTCTGCTCTGATTGGTTAGCTGGCCATCTCTGTTGTAATTGGTCAACTGATTAGAGATGTCCCGCCCCTTAGCCTATCACAAAAAATGTGGTTGAGCGCTAGCCAGTAGACGCGCAAGTGTTAAATAGTGATGTCACTATGTTCTTTAAAGGTCCTCTATCATGCAAAATGCACTTTCTGATGTCTTTTATACATAAATATGTCCCCGGTGTGTAAGGAGACTCACAAAGTATCAGAAAATGCAACCCTCTCTCTTTTCCTCCTTACCCACATCTCTAAAAACGGGGGTACAAAGGAGCTGATCCAGATTTGCCGTTCTTATGACTGTATAACGAAAATGTGAGCTGGCTTTACATTAAACTCCTGGCAACGTCCCGCCCATGTGACACGTCCCATCCTATCGTCCCCCGTATACAGTGGGCTAGCTGAAACCACTCTGTTCTGGAAGTAATATGGTCTGTGTTTACATTAGCAAGCATTGCTAACACTCAGAGCTAACGCTGTACTGGAGAGACTGTGTGTAATATAAAGGTCCTGTCCTTGTGGTAAACCGAGAGAGAAATGTTTGAGCTCCATACTGTTTCAGAGATAATGCTGGATGTGGTTTGGAACATAATATGGGGTTTAATCACGGCAGCGTTTAGCTGAGTTTCTCCCGGTAGAAAACTCTCTTCAGAGAGGAGTGTGTAGGAGAGAAACTTTGGGGGACATTTTTTGATTTTTTTGCAGACCATTTACATGCACGAAAACCTATTTTACTCATTACAGGAAAGGGACAACTCCAAAAAGCAAAAAAGGGCCTCTTTAATCCAACAGGAAGTCAGTTGATGCCCACGCGGTGGGTTTGGTGATCTGTTTGGAGGGGATGATTGTGTTGAATCATTGTAGGGGAGAGGTCAGAATGTAGAGCTGTGGAGAAAGCGTCTTCCAAACCCACCCTTGCTGGGCTGGTGAAGGAAGGAGTCTTACAGACATTGTTCTCCTCTGCAGCCAGACCCTGCTTTGTCTCTCTTTGGTAACAATGATGAGACAGGAAGATAAACAGCATGAAACTGCCTCCAGATTGAATTATGTATGCCTCCATCTGCTGACAGAGGACAAGTCTGTCAGGCCTTCTCACTGTCAACACACACACGGACACATTCACAGCTCGCTTTACTCATGCTGATCTAAAGTTCATCAGCCCACTGTGTCTATAACAAACACAATCCCTCAGGTTAAACGTGGCATCCCTTCAGTCCGCAGCGCTGTGCATCCTGACTCAATCGGCTGATGTATGGGCGAACATGAAGCATGCTTTAGTACGTTGCACTTTGGTGGCACTTTGGTGCTAATCAGATATTTTAAAGTTGACTCTGGCTGACGTTTCGTGAGGTTTCTTCAGCTTTTAACAGCGTTAGAGAAGCTGACTTCTAACAGGGTTGCTGATTTGATTCTTTGAAAAGTGCAGCACTTGAACATCCCTTACTACCTTTAATATAGGGCATACTTGAAGGCGCGTGCTAATGGAATGGAATTGCAGTGCAAAACACCAGGACACACTTAAAAATCCATATGTTCATAGGAGTCAATTAAAGGGGTAATCCAAAACAAATAAAGGTTTACAAAATATACACAAAAATATTTAAAATAGCAGTGTTTAGATTCACATTTATATAATAAAATTCTCTAACACTCTATAATTAATTGATGTAACAATAATAAATATGTCAATATTATACAGCTGCAGAATAAAATAAGAGACCACCTTAGCATTATCATCGGCTTTGAGTTAAATTATTATTTCTTTTTTATTGTATTCTATAAACTACTGACAGCATGTCTCTGTGTTGGAATTTAACAGACACTGGAATGGCTGCCATACATGTAGAGATAAAGATTCAAGAATCATTTGGAGTGGTCTCTTCATATTTTCGGAGCTGTATATAAAGCATGTACAAATGTAAAAAAAAACAACAACAATAAGATCATTTAATTTAGCTGATTAGTGTTTAATTTGATTTAATTTCTCGAGTGATGGTGCTGTTTTGTTAAATGTTTTGAAATTGAAATTCTCAATAAAGTATTATCGTATCCTAATGAGTGTATTTTACAGAAGAAATCAATGTAAAAAATATGATTCAAAGTATGTTGTTTAAAGAAATATGATACAAATCTTGACTGTGCCATTACGTGCAGACATGCTCTGTAAATAAAATAACCACATTGTGTGTGGAGAAGGCGGATGGCATGCCAGCGCTCTGTATGGAACATGCTGGTAATTATTTACAGTGTGTGGCTCTCAGCTGCTTTCCATGTCTGTGGTACAGCCGGGCGGTGGGGGGGGGGGCTTTGTGAGGGTCCTCCTACCCAGATGGTAGCGAGTGGAGAAATCAGTCACCCAGAAATCATCCTGGAGACACCTGGAGAACCAGAGGAAGAGTGGACGGGAGAAATGTAAACCAAGCGCTAAGTGACGCACTCAGTCTGCCTAATAAGGACCCAAATTATCGTGAGAATGGCTCTCCATCCCTCCCACTCTGCAGAATGAGGTCTTTAAAGTACAAATTTTCCACAGGGTTGATGCAGAACTGCATCAAACCACAGCAATGTCATTAAATGGACCTAACCCATTTCCTAGTCTATTTAATGATAGCTTACTGTGTGCAATTTTGCATGAATACAGTCCATTTCTATATATCATTAAAATGACTGCCTTAACGTCAGCACACGTACAGTTCAAATACCATGCAGCTAGAATACAACTCTCCAAAAACAGTAAATTGTTCATCCTGATGTTAAGCAGGGACAATGTTAACCATGTTCAGCTTCTTAGCATGCCAATATAGGCTAATTAGCAGATCATTAAATACATTTGTGATTGTGCTGATTGGAATGTCATTAGTTATCAGGGCTGGCAATTTTTGAGTTAAAGAAAATAAAGAAACACACACACAATTGCCAACCTCATGTCAGAGGTTCACCATTTTAGTCAGGAAGATTCAGTCTGGACCAAAGTGGTGGAGCACTGATTGCTTTCTTCCACAACATCAGTCTGAATGAGCTTTATAGGTTATCTGCGATCCCATATTTTGACTCTTAGGTAACATGTCAGCCCTTATTCATGGAAGTTGTTAGGGCAGGATGAAGCTTGTCAGTAAGTATGCTGAGTAAGTATGTTTCAGATGCAACAGATTTTAATAGCAAATCAATACCAGTGTGTACATAAACACATCATGCTTGCTCTTCAATCACACATTTGCTTTTTCTTCTTACATGTGTAGCTCCATTGATTTTATTTCGGGGTCGAGTGCTCTTAAAAATAGGCGCCAGTCTAAATGTGACTCTTTAAATGAAGTAAAACCAGACCAATCAAACTGCAGTGCCAAGCGGTTGGAAAAAAGTTGCTTTATTGGCAAGTGTGTGCATTCACATCCTTAATCAATGCAAAAACCCAGTGTAGACAGCTGGACAAACTGTAAGGCTCAAAACAATCAAACATGAGCATGGAAATGAGCTAATGACTTTAGCTTAAGAGCGTTTTGGAGCTTCCAACTGCATGTCTTTTTTATTATAAATATTAGCAACATAAATGAAAGTTACAAACAGAAGAGAGCACAGGCATGACTCAGTCAATGATTGGAACCTTATTGTTTTCTCACTGCAGTTGTCTCTCTCTACATGCTTTTTTTGATGGTCTTCACTGTCCACTCACATTGTTCTGATTCTGATGTGTAGGAGTTACAGCAAGACACAAGATAAGATAAGATGGACCTTTAATTATCCCCGTGGGGAAATTCAGGAGTTAAAGCTGCAACAGAGTGAGAAGGAAGAACAGGAAAGTAGAGATTCACACAAGGTAAAAAAACTCAAAGATAAAATGAAATGTTATAGAAACTGCTATAATAAGATATCACAGTAAAACGTTGATCAGTTCAGGCCCGGCCCTGACCAATGTGCTGCCCTAGTCAAGATTTTAGGTTGCGCCCCAATCATGCACCGTCAGCTGTATGTACATATTTGGGTTCAGATTGTTAATTATATTTAGATATAACTGTGCAGATGTAAAAGTCATTTGTACACACAGTGCAGATTTTATGTTTGTACAGTAAGGGTTACTTTTAATGGGTTATCTGGCTAGCCTGATGGCTACAGGCAGGAGGAGGACAGGAAGGAGCTAATGACAATATGCATTAGTTCATGAATACAAATGGCAATATCTAACGATTAGCTCCTTTATATTTGTGAATTTGGATACTTGCCAAATCCCTAGCAGACTGTTTCTGGTTTACTCAGGATTACCTGCTCAATTTAACAAAACAGGCAACAACAGTTACTGATTTCACTGTCCACTCACTGTCCACTCACATTTTTTCTAAGCTGATGGGGTGTATCAGACTGGATGGTTACTTAACATGCAATATTCATTTTTTGATTACTAGTCAACTTGTTAATAAAGGTTTTATTTGGTATTTGCCAATAGTCAATGATTAACCTGCACAGGTATGTGTCAGAATCACGTAATATCTACTCTTGTTATTATAGGAAAGTATTTTTCTAAATACAGTGGGGCAAAAAAGTATTTAGTCAGCCACCAATTGTGCAAGTTCTCCCATTCAAAAAGATGAGAGAGGCCTGTAATTTTTATCATAGGTATACCTCAACTATGAGAGACAGAATGAGAAAAAAAAATCCAGGAAATCACATTGTAGGATTTTTAAAGAATTAATTTTCAAATGATTGTGGAAAATAAGTATTTGGTCAATAACAAAAGTTCATCTCAATACTTTGTTATATACCCTTTGTTGGCAATGAGAGAGGTCAAACATTTTCTGTAAGTCTTCACAAGGTTTTCACACACTGTTGCTGGTATTTTGGCCCATTCCTCCATGCAGATCTCCTCTAAAGCAGTGATGTTTTGGGGCTGTCGCTGGGCAACACGGACTTTCAACTCCCTCCAAAGATTTTCTATGGGGTTGGGATCTGGAGACTGGCTAGGCCACTCCAGGACCTTGAAATGCTTCTTACGAAGCCACTCCTTCGTTGCCCTGGCGGTGTGTTTGGGATCATTGTCATGCTGAAAGACCCAGCCACGCTTCATCTTCAGTGCCCTTGCTGATGGAAGGAGGTTTTCACTCAAAATCTCACGATACATGGCCCCATTCATTCTTTCCTTTACACGGATCAGTCGTCCTGGTCCCTTTGCAGAAAAACAGCCCCAAAGCATGATGTTTCCACCCCCATGCTTCACAGTAGGTATGGTGTTCTTTGGATGCAACTCTGCATTCTTTCTCCTCCAAACACGACGAGTTAAGTTTTTACCAAAAAGTTCTATTTTGGTTTCATCTGACCATATGACATTCTCCCAATCCTCTTCTGGATCATCCAAATGCCCTCTAGCAAACTTCAGACGGGCCTGGACATGTACTGGCTTAAGCAGGGGGACACGTCTGGAACTGCAGGATGTAAGTCCCTGGCGGCGTAGTGTGTTACTGATGGTAGCCTCTGTTACTTTGGTCCCAGCTCTCTGCAGGTCATTCACTAGGTCCCCCCGTGTGGTTCTGGGATTTTTGCTCACCGTTCTTGTGATCATTTTGACCCCACGGGGTGAGATCTTGCATGGAGCCCCAGATCGAGGGAGATTAGCCTTGGTCTTGTATGTCTTCCATTTTCTAATAATTGCTCCCACAGTTGATTTCTTCACACCAAGCTGCTTACCTATTGCAGATTCAGTTTTCCCAGCCTGGTGCAGGTCTACAATTTTATCTCTGGTCTCCTTTGACAGCTCTTTGGTCTTGGCCATAGTGGAGTTTGGAGTATGACTGTTTGAGGTTGTGGACAGGTGTCTTTTATACTGATAACGAGTTCAAAAAGGTGCCATTAATACAGGTAACGAGTGGAGGACAGAGGAGCCTCTTAAAGAAGACGTTACAGGTCTGTGAGAGCCAGAAATCTTGCTTGTTTGTAGGTGACCAAATACTTATTTTACCGAGGAATTGACCAATTAATTCTTTAAAAATCCTACAATGTGATTTCCTGGATTTTGTTTTCTCATTCTGTCTCTCATAGTTGAGGTATACCTATGATAAAAATTACAGGCCTCTCTCATCTTTTTAAATGGGAGAACTTGCACAATTGGTGGCTGACTAAATACTTTTTTGCCCCACTGTATGTGCCAAACTACTTTTACAGATTGCCCTTTTCTACATTTAATATCACCGGAATTATGGAGGCAAAAAAAAGATCCCTTAAAATAAAAAGATAAACCTTGAGATTTTAACTAATAAAGAGGTTGTAAATCAGCAATTCATGTGTCTGCAGATGCATGAGGGTGCTGACTGTTTAATTAACGTGTGCGTTGTTTATGTCAAGTATGACTAAAATAATGCAATGTACAGTAGTTATTATGGGTTGGATTGGCATTAGCATCATTGTAGCTGGGCATAGGCACTCCAAGTTACATCTACCTAATCACTCACTGATTCAATGCATTATTCAGTCAGCATGCTGAGTGACTCAGCGCACACACACACACACACACACACACACACACACACACACACACACACACACACACACACACACACACACACACACACACACACACACACACACACACACACACACACACACACACACACACGACTCCCTGCTATGTTCTGCTGTGTTTCACTGTTAACATCTGTTGTGACTGCACAGCCTCATTCTGCTCAAAATTGTTGAAAGCTTGGAGGAGTGCATTGGAACATGTTCAAAAAGAAGTAAGCACAAAACGGCATTTAATTGAAAACACAAGGGAAATATTTACTCAGTAATTGCACTTCCCTTGTCCAACATCTCAGTCAATGAGCTTGTAGATCATTTTCATAAAAAATAATAAAATGTTATAGATGCCATTGCTCCCACTTACGTAAAGGAAGTGTCTGGCAAGAAAATATTTCCATGGAGAAAGGCCTTAACCAGAAAAAATAGTGTGGAAAAGCTGAACGAGGTGGCGATAAACTGATCTCCAGGTTCATTTCTTAAATCTGTAAAGAAACACTTGGCTTTATGATTTGGAAGTGCAATGAAATGAGTCTTTGTTCAGATCTGGATTAATGATGGTAAATATAATCAGCCCTTAAATCAGACTTTAGTTTCCCTGGAGTAAATTCAGCAGCTACCCTGCAGTATACAAAGACATTCAAACTAGCTGCACCTTTACCAGCTTTGAGAACACTTTAATGATCAATAATTCTTAACGAAAAATGGTACATATTAGGAATGGGCCAAAAGTAACAGAGTATTCCTACACTCTGGTACTTACTTGTACTTAAGATCTGAGTACTTCTCCCAACTCTAGGTCTTGGAGAAGGAAACCAATTAAATGGAGAACAACTGGGCCTGGAATATTTAGGTGATAATTCATTCTTCCCTTTTGTTTCATACAATCATAACAAAATCTGCAAGAAGATATGAGTTCTCTTGAGGACGGTGCATTTCCCGTTCTTTTTTTCTCAGGACATTTACCATTATTCAAAGGTTGTCAGCAGAGAGTGACAGGTGGAGGAAAAACTGAACACAACGCACCTGCCCCTCACTGTAGTTAGTTTCTTTAAATTATTCCAACGGGACGGCCTGTCAGCTCTAGTTTTTGGGGAAGAGATGAAGACATGATAGTAGTCCAGGCTGCTTCTTGTCCTGCTCAGACAACGGGATTACAAGAGTGAGACATCTCCATTCCCCCCCCCCCCCCCCCCCCTCCTCTCAAGGTCCCCTCTGATCCAGTGCATAACAGAAGGCAGCAAATCGATACACAAACTACAGGAATCCTGGCAAGATGTATGGACTGCAAACAAGGACGTGAAGTGGGAAATGGATTTTTAAGTCTCCCTGCCAAGCATTTGCAAGTGGCATTTAAAACAAGAGGACAGAGTGCGAGAGAAGTCTCAGCTGCTATAGAGTCCTGAATGTCAATCGTAATGTCACAGAGATACACAGGCAACACTGGACTCATGTAAGCACTGCCATCAGGAAACCCTTTATGAGAGGAGTGATGTTGTTAAAGCCAATAAATGGCATTTGGTTCATGAAGAAAAGCCAGCAGTCCTGTTTGTCATAATGCAGTATGAATATAACCTGATAATATTTTCAAGGTGAGAGGATGGTAGGCCTACTGCACTTTAATAATTGATGCAAATATGAAAACACATGTGCCGAAACACATGCAAATGTTGAAACATGTTCAGCAACTTCACAAAACATGTGCATCATTTACTAAAAGAAATGCTGCAAAGTCTCAACGCTGCAAGAAGATCCAAACACAACGGAAATGGGGGTGTTAATATGCACGCACACAGCTGGGACCGGAGAGCTTGGTGACGTTCAAGGATTATATGCCCACTGTCAATTTTGGCAGTTAGCCTGTCTCATAACTGGAAGTGTTTTGCATGTATGTTGATTTGACAGGTTTAGCTATGTTAGCTAGCTTGCATACAGCAGGTCTGAAATTAAATCAGAAGTAGGCCTAATCACGCGATCACATACAGACGGTTTTAGGTACATTTCCTGTGACAATGATTGTTGGCCAACTTTATTATCCCAGAACATTGACAAGCACTCCGGTCCCAGCTGTGTGCATCACTTTTAGTGTCCCCGTTTCCATTGTGTTTTGAGCTTCAGTGTTTCGTTACTTTTAGTAAATGCTGCGCAACATTTGACGAGTTGGTGAAGATTTGTCTTTGTTTGCATGTGTTTTGGCACATTTGTGTTTTTATATTTACATACAGCTCCGGAAAAAATTAAAAGTCCACTGCAGCATTATCAGTTTCTCTGGTTTTACTATTTGTAGGTTTGTCTTTCAGATACATTTAAAAAAACATTTTTTATAGTATTCTATAAACTACTGACAACATGTCTCTGTGTTGGAATTCAACAAACACTGGACTGGCTGCCATACATGTAGAGATAAAGATTTAAGAAACATTTGGACTGGTCTCTTCATTTTTTTTCCGGAGCTGTATATAAAGCATGTATAAATGGAAAAAATAATAATAAGATAATGCAAGAAACTGCAGTGCCTTTCTCCTGGAATAATTCTGGGCCGTTTAACGCATTTGCACCTCGAAAAAAGAAATTCTTCATCATCTGATGATTTGGTCAAACAGAAAAATTAAATATGCAAAAACAAGGTAACTGCAGTTAACATTCTTGGAGCAATCACTGTTTAAAGGAGGAAGAGGAAGGCTCCACATGACATCTTTACTCTGCTCTCTTTCTTTAACAGAGACGTTTCCTCTATTGGAGGGAGGTAAAACAGCAGGAAACATGACGTTCACATTTAACTTATTTATTATTAGCAAGCTTGTCATGCATGAAACACTCATAAAGTTTTCATTTTTCTACATTTAACAAAAGTTGAAAAGAGGGATTTGTCCATTATTCATAAGGGCAGAGTTCCCTATTTAAATGGATTCAAAGCAGCAGCACTTCCACGTTAAAACACACAGACAAAAGCACTTATACACACATGCATGCACACGTTCATATTTAATACCTAAATATATTTTACTCACAGACGCACATGCACAGCCCAATGCACACACATAATCACACACTCCTTTGATGTCATTTCCATGCTGCCCTAGCAAGGTATTCCTGCTTCTTTTTATCCCGAACCTCATCCATTATCACACACCGACAGGAACACAGCAGTGCTCTTATCCTCTGTCTGCTCCTCACTATCGCTACAGCAGGACGGCCAGACCCCCTTGTGTTTGTCAATTCTCACACACACACACACACACACACACACACACACACACACACACACACACACACACACACACACACACACACACACACACACACACACACACACACACACACACACACACACAGAACCCTTAAGCTGTGTGGTCAGGTAAATCACGGTCACTGCTGGCACCCCTTCCACTGCAGAGTAAAACCTTTGCAATGTTTAAATTATTTTAATTAATGTCATCAAATTTGCACCTTTCTGGTTTCCTAATGATGTCAGCATTCTTTAAAGGAACTAGCTCATTCAGACAATTCTGCAGGATGTTTTATGACCACTAACCAATCAGCCAGTGCAGGAAGCAGTATTTATGGTATGTGGAAATTAAAGATGTAGAGGTTATAGCAGTGGATACAGTGCCAGAGTATAGGGGGTTCATATCATGCTTCAATGAACATTTACATGAGGCTTTAAAGGTCTCCTATTATACTATATTTTAACAATATATTGTAGAGCCATATCTATACAATACATGTCTGTGAAGTGTTTTGCTCAAAATACCAAACAGATCCCCCATTGTAGTGTGGGAATGTGACGTCATTGTCACCTGACGTTGTCACCTGATACGGTTACGCTGCCGGTAAGCAGGAAGTAATACAAGTGTGCCGTCCATGAAAGACTCTCACTCGGCTGCACGGTTATTGATCAGTCCCCCTCTAACAAATGTAGGAACAGTTTTAATGTGGCTTTATGGTGTTTTAAATGAAGGTACGCCAGTGGCTTATATCAACTTAGGTGTTACTAGGGCCGAGTGAAAGACGAGTTTAGTGCACATCCCAGCAACCCGGGACACTGATCAATCCTTTGCCCAGCAGATTGAGCAGTGAGAGTGTGAGAATAACGTAGGCCTATGCCTTGTTTTAACTCTTTGAAGGTTATATTGAGTTGGTGAATGATGCTGGCAACTAATGTTATGTCTGTTTCTCTTTTCAAAAGGACCAGGCCAGCCACTGTTCTATAGCTTTTTTTTGGGCTTACATTTCTGTCGTTTGTCTTCATTTGTGCAGCATATGGCAAATATAATTATTCTACTTTTGTGTCTTAGGTTGCGCTCCTCGTCCTCGGCGGCGCAGGCCTGGGCCCGTGTGCTTGCTGCTTTCAATGTAGGGAATGCATAGTGTGACAATTTACTTGAATATTGCATGCTTTTGTTGTTTTGGTGTGTGGCTTTTCTTGTTTCTTTTGTCCTTGACTGTTAGCAGGCACTGTGACCCAGCGGACCAGACCTGCCCAACTGAGGAGGGTAACTTTTGAGATCATTGTGGACTATATTTGTCTTTTTACCTCTTCACAATTGACATCTTAAACTGTGTTTACGTACTTGTTTAAATAAAGCTGCATTATATTTTTGGAATTCATGCCTCTGTCCTAATTACACCTGTTAAGGAAAGCCTTAAAATCGGTCCACAATATCAACTGTAATGGAGTGTTCACAGGTTCCTCCTGCCCCTAGCAGGAGGTGGCGTTGTCAGTTTAGCTTTGATAGGTAACCCCACTCACGGTTACCATTGTAGCATGCCTGATCCCCCTCTATTTCAGCCCTGTTCCTGAAGTGCTGATTCTGTGACTGTAGCTTTAAATGAACTAGCTGCTGCTGGCCACGCCCCTTTGGAGCTGCTGCTGGCCACGCCCCTTTGGAAAGTCCCCTGTTTTTAGAGATTTGGGTAAGGGAGAAATGATGTATTTATGTATAAAAGACATCAAAAAGTGTGTTTTGCATAATAGGTGACTTTTAAAACATAAAAGCCATCACTTAAACCCGCATAGCATTGCCTTAAAATGACAAGCACTTTTGTCTCCCACACCTAAATGTTGTTTTTTATGCAGATGGAAACAGGTTTTGTAAACTCTGTTAAAGCCACGGCAAATACTATATTCTTGGAGACGTTGTCTTCAGTGTTCAAGTTGAAACGAAAAATGTCAGAGGGTTACATGTATTGTTTTATCATGAAACATTAGCCTCACGCTGGACAGACTGCGATGTGGATCGTCCATTGCAACATAAAGTGCCGTGTCTTCCGATATCATAAATGTATGTGGTGCTCAATATTTTTTAAACCAGCATGTTTACCTTGTGTAGCTTTAGTGTATGAGTAGTGTTGATCCTTTGCACTGATTTATAAATGAGACCCCGCTCAGTGTCGAGCGATGGAGACTGTTCCTCAAAAGATACAGTCGGGTCCATAAATATTTGGACATTGACACAATTTTCATTATTTTGGCTCTGTACACCTCTACAATGGACTTGAAATCAAAACTCCATATGTGCTTTAAGTGCAGACTTTCAGCTTTGTTTTTTAGGGTATTTACATCCAAATCAGATGAATGGTGTAGGAATTACAAAACATTGTATACGTGGTATCCCCATTTTAAGGGACCAAAAGTAATTGGACAAAGTAACATAATCATAAATCAAATTGTCACTTTTAATATTTGGTTGCAAATCTTATCCAGTCAATGACAGCCTGAAGTCTTTTCTCTTGGTCTTCCCAGATTGGCCTGCTAAATGACATAGTTTTTTGCTGCTAATATTTTCTAACCGGCACCAAACACAAACTAAGGCAAGGGGTTGTTGGAGATGTCATAACCAAAAGTATTGGACACATTAAAACTAACACAGTTAATTGCTGCAGTTGGTCTGTTCTGACTTTACGTTTTATGATTTTATTATGAAGTTCATTCTGTCCTCTTGACCAGGCCACTTTTAAATATCTTTTACCTGGTTATATTTATTTAAATTAAAGGATATATAGACATATTTAAATGTTTTCCAGACCCTTTATTCATAAGCATTATAAATTCACATGTAAAACAACATGATGTGAAATCAATGCTGTCAATCGTAATGTCATTTTAACTCAAATCTTACTAGGCCAAATGTTATTTATCACACCTGTGTGCCCCACTAAGGTATGCCAAATGTTTATAACCGATTTACTGAATCAGTTCTATAATACTAAAAAATGCTTATGGCATGGCTTCAGTATCATCTGCTGCCTCCAGGTTATTAATGCAGGTCATTAACTCACCTGTTTCCAGACCTCTGAATCATCCCCCACTGTGCTCCTCGTGGCTATTTTTAGTGGTAGAGAAACAATCATCCAATCAGAGCTTTGTGGGCCCCAAGATGCCCACACATGTGTTTTCACTTATGTTTTCTGATTAGCTGTGTGGGCACGTACGAGGTGTCCTGCTACTGAACACCCTTATGTCAAATGCTGACTACTTCTGAGGCCTGAGATCCGCCCCAACATCTGACCGCACGCCAACAAATTACATATAACAGTGTAAATTGCGGCACATGTAAGGCTGTGATTACCTTTCAGTATTTGCAGTTATGTCTTAGGTTGCTGGGTTTTGCATCACATCAATTATATAGCTCGTTTTTCCTTATACTGGGGTGTAATTATGATTATTTATGTTTATTTTCTCTTGCATTTATTGCATTGAAATCGAGTGCTTGGTGTGAAATTTCTGTTGCAATTTTGACTTGAGCAATCAGCAAAATGAGACACACCTCTGGGGGCGGCAGCCGATCAGATTGACTCTGAAGTGCAGATTGACCAGAGGTAGAGGCACAGAGCGAACAGACACATTGTTATATAGCCAGCATACTACACAGGGCAATCTGTCTAGACAGAGTGTAAGCACAGTGAAACAAGCGTCGGGTGAGGAGAGTGAACTATTGTTAGACTCCCCACTGCCGCCTGTTCCTGTTCCCCTGGCAGCAGTAGCGGTGGCAGCAGAGGTGTGCTGGGTGATGATGACTGAGCGGCAGCAGAGAACACATCCCCTCTGGCAGCCTAAGTGCAGAATCAGAACTTTGACAGAGCTGCACAGGATTACAGACTCAGGACAACTGTCATAGCATACCTGTACTTTTATCAAGTAGTTTTTTTATAGGCTGCTATTGTTGTAATATGCCCTCGTTATAGCTTTTCTTTCGGAATAACTATCTCATAATTTATAATAAACATTTCAAGACATAGTCTCGGGTGGGTTATTTCTCGCCACTGTATTTTAAAAACTCACACAAGTCCTGTTGTGTGTCTCAATTTCGATAGTATCTTAGTAATATAGCTAGCCAGTTAAGCTATAACTGCGGTAACAATTAACAGACTGCTTTTTGCTGCTTTGCTCTTTAAAGCAGTCGCTGATGATCCCTGTTAGGGAATATTTTATGTAAGCTTGTAAATCTTTAGCTCATTTGCATCTCTTCTCTCTGTCCTCCTCTGACCTGGCTCTACGGCCTTGCAGGTGTTGTTATCTTCATTAAGGAGGGGCAGCTTGGGCTTTTGAAGCCTTGTTGTTCCCACAGTGGGTACAAGCTCACGCTGACCTAAGATTGGCTTTATTGTTTAGGGACAGCTAGCTCCAGTCTATCTGGCCCACTACGCTCCGGTAAACACCTTATCTATGACCTAGATGACAGTTTAAGTTAAACATATTGTCCGAGCTTGTTTAGTCTGACGTTTGAAGAATGTTGATTATCCATTTGGAACTAGTTAAAACCTCTTCCTATTGTCGAGATCTTCAGAATTGGTTTGGCAACCGCTGTGGCAACTCGTGTCTACAGTAAATGTCTTGTCAATTCTCCGGCTGCAACCCCGAAAAAACTCAACAGTGTTTTGCCATCAAGTTCCTGCTCTCCAGTGTCTCTCTGAGTTTGTCTCCATTGCTTCAGAAGTTTCCACCACAATCCCATAACTCCAGTTAGCTAAGATGGGGATCATTGACTCTGAGAAATGTTCAGCTTTACACACCCAACTTTTTGACTGGTATTAGTGCAACATCCAGGTACAAGAGATGGCAAAAGTACACACATCCTTTACTCAAGTAAAAGTACAGATATTTGTGTTTTAAAATACTCTGGTAAAAGTAGAATTACTGAATAAACTTCATTACTCAAGTAAAAGCAAAGAAGTATTGTCTTTGAAATGTACTCAACTCAAGTAAAAGTACTGATAACTTTAACTGTTTTATAGAGTACCTGGTAACTGGACCTCACTTCATATTAACAGAACATCAAAGATCTTCTATTTCAAATTGTATTGATGTCAATGTTAGCTAATGAATGAAACGGTGAACAACCACCATTTAGAATACAAGCAAAGAAAACCAAAGTGGGGACAGGATAAAAGCCACAAGTTCCTGGGTTTTGAATTCGCCTCGCATTCGCCACGAATGGTTTTGTGCGCCGATAATACCGAACATCTCCCTCATGTGTGGCCATGGGTGAGGGAGATTAATATATATTACACTAAGTTCCTCCCCCTTCTCTGCCTCTTCTACCCTTACATCCGCAATTATTCTGCTAGCTGTGGTTCTGGTACTGGCTGGTTTGGGATAATAAGGCGCCGCAGCTGCTTCCGTTCTGCTTGGTTCAGAGGAGGAAGGGAATAGACTCGAGTTCTCATTGGTCCCTCTTCTTGAGAGAAGACCAGGAAATGATGGCTACACAGATCGTGTTAAAATCAAAAGGCACACAATGACTCTGAATAATAATGATCAGGCCACCAAACGCAGATTCAAACTAAAGTAACCAGCCTGTTTAGAACATTTAAGAAGTACAAAGTACAGGTGTTTGGGATAAAATGTAGGAAGTAAAAAGTCGTCAGAAAAATAAGTAGTGGAGTAAAGTACTGATACCAGAAAAATGTTCTTAAGTACATTAGCAAAGTGTTTGTACTGCACTACTCAGGTACTCTGCCAGGTACTCACATTGCATTTAGCTATGCTTTACATGAGAAGGCACGGATTCACTCAAAAATAGCACATGTAAGTACAGAAGTACAGTATGTGTATTAGACACCTCTCCAATAAGTGTTACCAAAATGAGAACCTTTCTTGTCCCACATAATGTAGCGTTTGTCAGCAGGATGTCAAAATTGTGAGCACTTGGGAAGGCTAAGAAAGCAATAGAAGCGTGTAGCAAAGAAGTACTTCAAAGAAAAGGGATGGACCACAACAGTAGAGGCAAACCATGGAACCAGAAAAACAGGACAAGCGTACTGGGAGAGAGAGAGAGTGGAGGGAGAGAGAGAACCCTGCAGAACCCTTGATATTAAACAGCATTTAATAACAGCCTCTCAGTGAATCACAGAAGAAAGGACCCTTTATATTTGTACACTTCCATGAAATGTTCACACTGCTCTGCATTGTTATCATACTTCCCAGTATTAACTAAAAACTTAAGCAATTAAAATCTATTATAAAATAGCATGTTAAGGCACAACTGGTTGCCCCATGCTAAAAAGAATCTAAACATATATTTTTACCTGGTTAAAAAATCAGTTGTACTACCTTCTATGTATTTGTAATGAGACAGACTAAACCAGATTTGGGAGTACCATGCTTTATTTTTGATCCAATCACGACTGCTTTCAATTTGTAATAATTTGACGCTCTGTTTGATTTAGATGTCTTTTAGCTTCAACGATCAGCCGGTGTAATCCACAGAGAATATGAATTCTTTGTTTTGTCACAATAGTGTGCAAAGAAATGCTGCTCCAGGCCTATCTTTTCTTCTTCAAGGGAAAAGGTGCTAGGGTTTTATTCTGTTGCTAACACTGATGCTAACAAAACTATGAATCATGCGGAAGCAGAGGATGATAGGTAGATGCATCATTGCAGCTCGGAGCCAGACTGCACAGGCAGAAGTCACAGCTGTGCTAATTAATGGCTCCTGCAGCCATGTGGCCCTGTGAGAGTCATTTCCTAACAGCGCTGTTTGCAGGGGTTAAAAATTGATGTTGGATGACACAGCAGAGGAAAATGTTTCACCTCCAAGTAACTGTCAGCCTGGTTCATGCGGTGAGCTCTGCAAATATCCGACAATCTGTCAGCAGGTTAGACAGGGTGCACATCAAAAGCTCAGAGCAGAGCTCAGAGATTTCAACACTTTTTGCATGTGTCAGTGTAGACTGATTTATTGTGAGTGACCTCTGGCAAACATGGCATTGTAGTGTTGATGAGTCTTTACCAATAAAACTTGATAGGAAACTACAATAAATCCCAATAGGCTGATCAGGCATTTCTAAAATGGAGTAATAATACTGAAATGTATTGATTATGAAGCATAATCTTCCTATCACAGCTTTTATATATATATATTAAGAATAAGATTATATCATCATTTTTTTTGCAAAAATGTAATAATAATAATTCATTTGTAGCCGTGTTAGTGTCAAACTATTGAATATAAGTCCACTATTCTCTTTAAGTTAGTTTTTCCTACAATGTGCTCAAAAATAGACAGTCCCTTGAAAGAAACAGCAGTTTATTATTATGCTACTTTGTGATTGGCTTACCATGATATTCTTACCCTAACCGACAAGTGTTCTCATGTCTGAATCTAAACACCCACACCAACATAGGCAACAAGTACTAACTACCCAGAAGAAGATTAACAAGGGTCATGGTAAAGCCATAGTGTCTTTTTTCGAAGCAATGGGCTTAGATAGCAATGGCAGTATAACTTAATCTGGTCTTGGTTAAAATTAAACATCCAACTATTTTTTTGGAAGTAAATAATTAATTATAGAGGGAAATAATATTTATGAAGTCATTGTGTAGTCCTGACATTGTGATAAAACAGAGAAATATTATTCCCCTTCATTTAGGGAGAAAAAAACAATGAATTAATTCTATATATTGGTATGACAATACACAAGAAACAATCAATTAGTAAAAATTGTCAATTGTTTTTTTGGTAGCAAACATTGATATCCTACACAGCAATTAGTATCAATATTAAGTTTCCACACAATCTCTGTATCTACGGACCATTTGTTTTTCTTTTTTGAACCAATAAACCAGGGGTGTCCAAACTTTTTCCACCGAGGGCCACACATAGAAAAACATACGAAGTGCTGGGCCACTCAGTAGAGGTCAGGTGTATTGTTTGTAAGTTCATTGATAAGTAATCAAAACCAATCAAATGCAGGTATCAGAAATCAAAGGTTTACATAGGGTTTCATTTATTTTGTGACAAGTGTTGGCAGCTCATTCCTTAAAACACAAGCCTCAGATTGCTTATAATAAGGGGAAATATGAAGGGTACATTTCACATGTGTTTTACAAATAAGTTATTGGGCTTTTTTTTATCAATCAACATTTGTTAAAAAAAAACGTTTTCCAATTTAATTGACTGATTTTATTTGAAAAGTTGGCTTATTGGCTTATTACTCATCACTTATTACTCATGAATACTACTGTGTAATATATGTTTAAATATGTATTTAATAAGTACAATATAAGGAAAGCACACGTTTCATGTGTGGGCCATATTCCATTATACTTTTTAAATTAGCTGAGAGCAGATTCAAAATGGACAATGGGCCGCATTTGGCCCCCGGGCCGTAGTTTGGACACCCCTGTATAAACGGAAGAGCGTCTGAGAGGCTTTTTTCGTTTTTGTCTTTTACCTTTCTAAATGTTCATTGGAGCGAGGGGCGGGGCAAAACTCTCGGAAGTTATTTCAAAATAAAATCACTCACATGCTAAGATACCCTTGCATTGAAGCACCACAGTATCCGGTTGAAGGAACGATGAAAACATTATAAACGATTATTAGGGATGCACAGATTGCAAAAATGTCGGCCGATACCGATACCGATGGTAAGAATAACATTTTTGCCGATACCGATACCGATGCAGATGCCGATGGCCGATGTTTTATTAATGTAATGGTAGCACAATGCAGACTAAGGCAGCCTACCACAACGAAAAAAGCCTCTCAGACGCTCTTCCATCTACTGGTCCATAGATACACGGATTCCACACATACCAATACTGAGTCTAATAAATAGGCTACAATTTAAAAATCTTCTCTCTTCTTCACAGGTTGCAGACCTGACTGAACCCACACCTTTCTATATATAAGTTGTTCAGGCCTGGCAGACTGAGGACCGGCCCCCTCACATCAAACCAGGGATGTTGTATAACAGTTAATAAACTGAACCATCTCACTGAGCTCAGGCTCCTCAGGTACTCTTGCTGCTGGAGCATTGTAAAGAAGGTGTGTGACTCCCTGACTGCATGACGAGGGTTTTTGCTGAGAATATGCCAGACCTATGGAAGGAAGACAGTATTTGTGTTTCCATTTAATTGTCAAGCATACAACTGGTTGTAGATTAACAATGAAATAACCCAGGAATCAAAGAATTGAGCACAACTGAAGTGTATTATGGGTCGGCTGTGGTGCAGTGATTAAGTGTGCTGATCATCACAACAGGTTCAATCCCACCTTGACCGTCAACTGCAGTCAGCATGCCTTTGTGTACTTCGGCAGGACACTTCACCTTAAATGTGTCCTGTTGGTATTGTCCAAAGTATTCAATGTCTAATAGGCCTATATGTAATATGTAATGTAAATTACATGAATTAATTAGGCTATTCACAAACTGAATGGCTAAAATGTGACTAAACATTTTATGTACAAAAAAGTTGGGTAAGTTTAGGTAAAAATAGCACACTTCAAGACACACATCAGACACACTCATACAAAGGAGCCAAAGTACTCATCACCATGTCTCGCCTTTTATAAACCAAGGCGCAGCGGCTATAAATCGAACAGAAGGACTACACTATTGAGAAGGTTTGACTTTAAAGTCAGAATTCTGACTTTAAAGTATTGCAAAGTCATTTTCCAGGTGGAGAAGGTGAGCTGCGTCGCCGAGGCAAGTATCGTGGTGGATACGATGTTTGTGCAGGTGCAGCTGCATGTGAAATGCAGGTGCAGTGCATACCTAAAAAGGGAACATGGAGCTTTACGGCTGCTTTCATGTTACAGCTATCCCAGAGAAGCAGAGCAGGGTGGACCCAAATGCAACACAATTTCCGGGTAACTACCGAGGAGTCGCGGGGGCAATGGTTTGAGAAGAGGAAGAGTTACTGTGTTTCTCCGCCTGTTTTGATCCTTTTCACTTGCTGCCCTTGTGTTTGTCCTCCCCTACCCAGCTGTGTCCTGTGATTAGTTCTGCATGTATTTAAGTTCTGTTCTGTTTTTGCCTTGTTCTCTTGGATAAAGGTATTTCTCTGTAGAATTCCTCTCCGTGCTGCATTTGGGTCCACCCTACTCTGCTTCTCTGGGACAGCTGCAACATGAAAGCAGTCGTAAAGCTCCATGTTCCCTTTTTAAGTATGCACTGCACTTGCATTTCACATGCAGCTGCACCTGCACAAACACCGTCTCCACCACGATACTTGTCTCAGCGACGCAGCTCACCTTCTCCACCTGGTCCAAGAAAAATACTACAGCACAGATTCAATGCAGCTGTGCCGGACGTTTTCTCCCACAGCCATATACTCAACACTACACGGAAAGCTGACTGATGTTGTATTGCCATGCTTTCTAGTCACTTTGGTAAAGTGCCCTTTTACTATGGCGTCAGGCACCCACCAGCAAGACAATGGCAACAGAAGAAAAAAAACTAGGCTTCCAAAAAACACCAATACACTGGCCTAAATTAACCCTCACACACACCACACTTTCTCAGAAGAAGAAAGAAACACATCCTAAAAACTGAACATTGACTTAAATTAAACAGATTTCACTTTATTAGGTAAGTTGTAAGTAACATTACTTTTAAATAAAAAGGTATTTAACTTAATATTATTGCGTTTAACTGTGCTAAGTCTGTTGACATACTAGATTTTATTACAGTCAACGTTTGCAGTTTGCAACACACACACACACACACACACACACACACACACACACACACACACACACACACACACACACACACACACACACACACACACCGCATGTAATAGGAGAGAATAAGCTCAGGATGGCTGTAATTCACAAGTAAACACAAAAGATGTTAAGATTTCCAACCAGTAAAAGTTGCATTGACTCTCAAACCCAGGAGTCTTTTTGGCTCTCATTATCGAATTTACAGCGTGTCAGGGGGGTGGGGGGATTTGGGGGGGGGGGGGGAGGGTCATGTTTAGATGGATTTATAGGACCTGTGTTCCCCTGATTGTAAAGGTTTTTTTTTTCACCAGTTATGCAGTTATCTTTACTGTATGGGGGTGTGTGTTCTCTGAGGCCAGTATTGAGCGCCGCCTCAGCTCCTCTATGGCCATGATGAAATATAAAGCAGCTGTGTTTTCCACCGAATCAGCATGCCGGTAATTGCATGCGACATAAATGGATTTCCCGTCACTCCCAGGCTCTCTGAAGAGGGCTGAGACACCCTGTTTTTTTTTCTCACAACATGTGATTTGATTTTAGTATTGCAAAAGGTGATGAATTAGCAGACACTTTCATTGGCCATCAAATCAGACATGACAGAATCGATGCCTGATCCAAAATGAGACACAGTCTGCCAGGGGGAACTCTGACGCCTGATGGTTCTTCGGTTTGGGGTTGTTTTATATCACATGCTTATCCAGCTACATAAGGAACAGACATTGTATTAGCTGAACCTATTTATCCCAATAAAGTGAACAATGAAAAGAAAAAGAAAAAAAGATTTGATGAATGCTCATCTAGAATTAGAATCTAATGAGAGTAGCAGTATAGAAACAAGTTAAAATGTAATAGATCAATTTATATTAAAACAATATGTCATTACCAAGCGGTTTGTTAAGACAAAGGGAAAGGGAAATTAATAGAAAGCTAATACAAAAATGAATAGTGATCTACTAGAGTGTACTAGTCTAACTAACTTATTTCATGCTGCTCACACCCCCAGCCTAGTGTGAAGGGCCCTGTTGAGGGTCAGTTAGTGAACCGTGACTTATTGTTCCTCCCAGAGCAGCTGGGCTGGATTGGAATGATTTCAGGGTTGAGTAAGCCATCAGGATCTCTAGTAGTCCTCGAGTTGTTGGTTTTCATCAACTGATATCATTAAAAATATTACTGCAACAATGGCAATTGCTGATCATTTAAGTGGCACAGATTGAATTATTGTTGGTTGAACAATAAATGTCGATAATCCATGACCCATGACATGAGCAAATACAATACAAAACAAGAGAGGGAATCTATAAATGGATTTTAGTGAGAAGGTGACAAAGTGTTGCCTCCAGTGGACTCCTTTGTTTGCTTACAATTGGCTACCGCTCCATCACATTGTACACGATTTGCATCTGCAAGCAATTGACCAATCATAACAGAGCCGGCCAACTAACCAATCAGAGCAGACTGGGCTGTCAGACAGAGGGTGAAAAGAGGTGCTGCAGCACAGGCAGTATGAGAAAAATAAAGAGCTTTCTGAACACTAAAGCATGGAGACATGTCCCAGTAGAGACACTACACACTGATATACACCTGAACATCAGCAGGAGAGGACTCTTTAAAGTAGAGACACTACATACTGATATACACCTGAAAATCAGCAGGAGAGGACTCTTTAAAGTACAGACACTACATACTGATATACACCTGAACATCAGCAGGAGAGGACTCTTTAAAGTACAGACACTACATACTGATATACACCTGAACATCAGCAGGAGAGGACTCTTTAAAGTAGAGACACTACATACTGATAAACACCTGAACATCAGCAGGAGAGGACTCTTTAAAGTACAGACACTACATACTGACTTACACCTGAACATTAGCAGGAGAGGACTCTTTAAAGTAGAGACACTACATACTGATATACACCTGAACATCAGCAGGAGAGGACTCTTTAAAGTAGAGACACTACATACTGATATACACCTGAACATCAGCAGGAGAGGACTCTTTAAAGTACAGACACTACATACTGATATACACCTGAACATCAGCAGGAGAGGACTCTTTAAAGTAGAGACACTACATACTGATATACACCTGAACATCAGAGGAGAGGACTCTTTAAAGTAGAGACACTACATACTGATATACACCTGAACATCAGCAGGAGAGGACTCTTTAAAGTACAGACACTACATACTGATATACACCTGAACATCAGTAGGAGAGGACTCTTTAAAGTAGAGAGACTACATACTGATATACACCTGAACATCAGCAGGAGAGGACTCTTTAAAGTAGAGACACTACATACTGATATACACCTGAACATCAGAGGAGAGGACTCTTTAAAGTCATCCTGAAGTGAAATCAGAGATGTGTATTCACACTGATCAGACAAAAAAAGTGGCTTAAAACATGTACAAAGGAAACATAGCTCTGAAGTGTGGAGTCAGAACGTCTTTTTGAACTGCTCTGCTCATGAGAGAATGCTGCTGTGCAAACTAACTTCCATTTACCATAACTTGCTCGGTCGCTGAGGTTTTACTATTGCAGCTGTTAAAGGATAAATAAATGATACGACTGACACAACCCCTTCAAAACCACAAAGTATTATCCAAATGTATAGATTTATTAATTTGGTCCAACAACATTCAGAAGGAGGAGGTCCGCACTATCAAATTCATTACCAATGCAGTTAGCATGTGGCTGAACTGGAAATAGCCAGCAAATGATTCTGCCCTCGCATTTCCTATGTTCTTTTTCAAACCACATTTGACAGATTATTTTTCGTAATTCTTAGAAATTGGCTGGGTGGATAATAACACTTCATAACAATTAAGAACATATTACTGTCATACATGTACAGCACACAGTACAGCACACACACAACCTATCCTAGTACTAGGAGCAGTGGGCAGCCATTGTACAGCAAGTGGGGAGTCGTGGTGTGGGGGTTATATGTCTTGCTCAAGGGCAACATGGCAGTGACCAGGAGGTGAACTACCTGTATAATCAGAATCAGAAATACTTTAAGTACCAGGAAGTAATGACATTTTATCTGTTGTCAAACAAACCCCCTTTTTTTTAGAATCACCCAGACTTGGAACAAAGCATGCCTATCTATGATGGTAAATTTGTGGTGGTAAAGCTGTCAGCATATCACCCGATTGATGATTTCCTCTCCAGCCCCTCTCATCTCCGCAGGGGGCATTCGGGTCCTTCTGCTCACTGTTAGCAGCAGCACTTAGACTAATGGTCTAAGTATTTTTAACAGCAGGCCACAGCCCCCCTAGTAATTATAGTCATACTTTTTCATTTAAAACTTCAAAACAAATGCTCACTGTTTTTAGAACAACACTTTACAAATCCATTTACTAATTTGGTATTGCTACATTTAAGATGCTTGCACCAACACATTTGTCATTATCATTTGACAAATGACTTTTCATAGATCTATTATTTTCTTCGATTTTGAATGAATTTATTATTTTTGGAATAAATCAAACATACAATACAATGTTTTTTCTTTTTGCACAGCCAGCTGTTTATGTTCACAGGATGAGATTACATCCAAAATATATGAGTCTCTCGCGGTTCGGCGTCCACAAGCGTCTGAGATGAGTATCTGATTCTTTAGCTGCTAAATGCTCTACATGACATAACCTTGCTCTACATGCAGGTGCCATGTCTGTGTGTCTGTGGTTCGGTGCCAGAAGATATAGCCCCGGAAAAATGTTTCCACTTCAGCATCATCCTTTTCTCTTGATTATTGTTGATAGGTATGTGTTTGAGTTAATTTTATTTTTATTTTGTTGTATTCTATAAACTACTGACAGCATGTCTCTGTGTTGGAATTCAACAGACACTGGAATGGCTGCCATACATGTAGAGATAGAGATATAAGAAACATTCAGAGTTGTGTACTCATTTTTTCCAGAGCTGTAGATAATGTTTTTTTCACAAAATGGATAATTGGCAAAATTATATAATTTCCAAAGTAGCAACACATAATTTTGTGCAAAAAAACATGAACTTAACAAAATGTCACATTAACGTTTCAATGATTAAATATCCTTTAAGTTAAAAATGTAATCTTGGATACTTGAGGTTCAGACAGGCATGTAGGTTTGATTTGACTGTGGCTTTAACCAGAATGAATTTAACAAGACTCAACAAAACCAAAAAATCTGTGCAAGTTTTGAAATTGTTGTGTCCTTTGATATGATAATTCTAGTCTTAGACAGACACCAGTCACACACAATCCACAAAGTGTTTTTCTGTGTGTGTCCCCATCGCTGTATATGTGTGTGTGTGTGTGTGTGTGTGTGTGTGTGTGTGTGTGTGTGTGTGTGTGTGTGTGTGTGTGTGTGTGTGTGTGTGTGTGTGTGTGTGTGTGTGTATTCAATTCTCTTGATATTTAGCCACTTGCTATGCTTAGCTAATTGCTATCCTGCTGAGCATAAACACCACTTGACCCCGGTGTGACCCGGCGTCGATGCAGGAGTGGACACGCCTGAATGAGTGCAACGCTTCTGAAATAACTGCTTCAAAGATGGATGCAACATTACATGAACATAAAAGGGAAGGTTTTAAGGGTGGCAGCATCATTAAGAGGGGAACATCAAACACTCCACTGGGAGATAATCCCAGCTAGTTTTTGGCACACTTTTGGCAATAATCAAAGAATACAGGTAGATGCAGAATAAATTAACCCTGGAGAGTGGGAGTGCATACAAATTAAGGAAGACGAAGATAACAGAAGGAAGAAGGAAAACACTGGATCAGCAGCAAGCTTTAAAAACCCAGGAGAGGGTTTCCTGCTGGGAGATCAGCGCCTCCTGTCAGGTACAGCTGCCAGATCAATAGCACAGTAATCCATACCCCCATACACAACTCAATACTTTACTCATTTGGTATCAGTAGCTATTAAAACCCATTGATTACGTAATGTTTAATGCACTCTCTGCATTCAAACAGCTTCATGTTTGTTTTAGTGAACACACCCCAGTGACCCAAGCTAAGCACAGGTTTCCTCCTTCAGACTCTTTTTGTAAACATTAGCGTTGGAAAAGAAAATCATGAGGTTACTACTGCAGCTGATTTAAATTAAACATTACAAACATTACAACCTGTAGATGGATTTCAAATTAAATGTATAGTTTGCACCAATAGGTGTTATCCTTGGTGAGATCTGAGACATGAATATATAAATCCTACAAATTGCACAAAGTCCGTCACACATAATCTCACATCACATAATCCTAGATTAGTCGAATCAGTTGAAACAACATGAAATGAATGACCAAACTACCAAACGAGTCAAATCCAAACCAAAGAAACAAACGTGCAAAACCAAAGACTTTGGCTTACAAAATAGGTAACTACACAAATTTGAGCTGCAAGGAAATACACACACACACACACACACACACACACACACACACACACACACACACACACACACACACACACACACACACACACACACACACACACACACACATAAAATAGTCTAAGAGGGGGTGAGGGCAAAGGCTTCTAAGGTAGCATTCAAAAGAGCTGGTTAAATATTGAGACCTTTTTTGTGATTTTTTTCATATTTCCAAAACTGGGACCGATTGGGCTTGCTAGGTTATTCAAGCCAGAGAGCTATAACGATCATCTGTCAACTCCTGGAACATAGACAAAGGAGTGTATGAATCTGATTCTACATTTACATAATATGCATTAAAGCGGCTCTGCGATGGCGTTGTGTTTCTCTGAAAAATTAGGATACAAATGAAATGTAACTAATCCGTTACAGTTACAGAAAAAAAAAAGACAATCAGATTACAGTACCATATACTATAATTTGGGATGACTACCAATATTAAAATGTTACAATGCATTTTAGAATTAAGAACAATATATTAGGAGTTTCATGCTCCAAGTGAAGCGACCGGACCTAAACTTCCAGTAACACAGACTCTGGTTCACCAGGGGCATTGGACCAGTCATCGAGCTCACAGGGGAGAAACAACATCACCGTTAAGCTTTGTCAGTTGTGAATATACTCTCTTTATCTGAGGGGTCTACGTCTAATTTGAGGAAGCATTTACAGGTAAAACTAACCGCTAATATTAGCTAACCAAGGTCAACTAACCTGTCTGCTACTATTACATTACATTTCATTTAGCTGACTCTTTTATCCAAAGCGACTTACAATATGTGCAGTAAACATAGAGAATCAAACTCCGAACAACAAGGAAAGTGCAGATATATTCCCTTTAAGCAAGTCCTACCATAGAAAGCACTTGTGAATTTGTTACAAGGTGTACTACTATGATGTAACTAGCTACTGAAGAATATTCTGGGACTGTTTAAATAAAGTTTGAGTGTCTAGTGTGAATAGCATACTTTACAAATTGTATTTTTGTGTATGATTACCTCTATTCATCTGACAAGTTATTATCAGGGACGGCAGTGTTCTAGTCTGTAGGGACTTGGACTTTGGACTGAAGGGTCGCCGGTTCACGTCCCGACCAGAACAAGGAAACGTGTGGACTGACCCTGGAGATTACCTCCTGGGTGCACTGCTCCCTGGATCCTCCCGTTGCATGTGCCCATACCTCCATATAATTGTGTGTGAATTGTAGGTGAATATATACAACTGTGTGCGCATGTTCGTGTGTGAAAACAATGTAAAGGAAGGAATAGCCGGACAAACCGTTAAGTCCACAGCACACAACATTGTATTATGCTAAACAATTGTAACAGCAGAATGTTAGTAAAGTAATGGACTTGCTAACTGTTTACTTCATTCATGTCATTGTGTTGAGTTAACACCTGTTAAGGCGATGTTAAGTTTATTTTAGGTATTTTCTGTTGTCCTCTTTTGTAGGCCTAGTTATTAGAGAATTTTGGTTTATAATGTTTTCTTTGGATTTTTGGGTAAATAAAAACCCCAGTTTCTTTATTCAACTCCTGTGTCCTGTTGCCTTACTGCTTGGTCCCAAACAACTTGATCACCAAATTCAGTATGCAGTATTGGAGTCCAACACCAGGAATAGTAATGCGTACTACCTGAATTTGCCTAATGGAAGGCATGTTGTTCATTAAAAACACTGAGAAGAGGTCACATTTCTGATACAGAATATCTTGCTTTCTTCTTTGCTAATGTTACATCTTTTAGTTGTCTTCTCTTTTCACTAACAATGTGTGAAAGCAATCTTACTGATATTACACATGCTGAGAAGAAACTGCATATTCAAAAAACAACCGATTTGAACAATTCCCAATTTCACTGCATTACAACAAAGGTGTTAATCTGTTGAATAACTGTAATGCTGAGCCAGAGCCGGCTCTGACCAATTTGCTGCCCTAGGCAATATTTAAACTGGCTATACAACGCTAAACACCCATATGAAAAAGAGCAGGTCCGATGCCGTCCAGATTATTCTTTTCTTTGACGATTTTGGTTTACCTGTAAAGACTTTTTGATTAGTTTTGGGATTTGTACAAAGAGATGATTTTTATTTAGTCATATTAAGTCAAATATCATGACGGCTAATGACTATGAACTGAACTTTGAGCAATGTTTGCTAGAGGGGGTAGGACTAAAACAGCTTTTATCTCTTGCCCCTTTTGATCATGAAGGAAAACAACTTGATGATTTATTGTTATACCTTATGAAAACTATTTAAATACAGTACTTTATTTGCATATTTGATGTTGAGGTAATCCAAAAGTAACAGAAAGTAATCAGGATACATTACTTTAATGTAGGCTCTGTGCCCTACCTTGAGTTGAGCAAAGAGCTGATTGCAGACCATTTGCTAGGGCTGAGCAATGAAGCCTGAAGTGCCAAAAACTGCAGTTTTTTTAATCGCCACTTGAGGCTGGCTCCAAAAGGAAGTCACCTTTCCATAAATCCTCACGTAAAAATGCTCTGCTTAACACCTCACCCTATATAAAAGGGTGCTGACGCATAAGAGGCAGTTGAAAGTGAGCTTCCTGCCCGCAGCGTTCTGGAGAAATCAGCATAAACTTGTTCATGTTGTTTATAACCTGAGAATGAACATTTGGCCCATGCATTTAAAAAGGAAATCTAATATTAGAGTTAATGTAATCCATGTAAAAAAAAGTGAAGCAGGTTAATTATTCCTCAGATAAGAACCTTTCAAACTACGCTAAGCAGGTACAATACGAAAACATTTAAGTGACTGTACTGATCAGTCAGGACTACTTACTTAATCAGGATGGGATTGAACTATTATTTACCAAAATTGCACACTGATCTCTAAGCCAAAAAACAAATACTCCACTCTGCCAAGATCTTTAGGCAAGACAGATGCAGTTGGATGAGAGTTCTGCAGCTTTGGCAGTATAATGTCTGCAGAGACCTGTCAATGTTGCTGTAAGGCCTTCTGTTCAGACACACTGGGTAGTAAAAGTTTGATTGATGAGGTTACACAATTTATCCAGACTTCTTTGAATTAGTGAATCAGCTGCCAAAGCCTCACCCAATGTAGTTTACAAGATGCCATTACTGTGGTGGCGTCTTGCTTGGTTTTAGTCCAAGCAGAGAGTCTTAACAAGAGCAACAGGAGAGCAAAATAACTTCCTGAATATAGACTCATAGCAGAATGGGTAACACACAACAAATTAGTACTCAATGTTGTTAAAACATAATAGCTATAGAAGGATCAAACCATCAGACGAAAGCTGAACCAACACTTTAAGTATAAACCAAACACCTATTGAAAAAGTACAAAACACTAAACTGCTCGTTTATCAACGACAATTATCAATCCTCGTATGCTCAACAAAATCATAATATTGTGAGCAAAATGGGGAGTGGTATGTAAAAAGTTTTGTAAAATGTAGGCCACCAGATGCCAGTAGACATGTTTCAAATGCATTGGTTCTTTCACAGCTCGATTACTGTTTGGTATTTTGGTCCAGTGCTTCAATTAAATATTCGAGGATAAAAAAGTAGTTAAAAATAAAGCTGTGTCATCATGATACGCATTACAGAGCTCTTCAAACTGTCAGACAGAAATCCGCCTATGCTCTGTTGAATGTTGTCACAGCGACACGTTCACAAAAGACACTATGGGAAAGGCTATTCTCTCAGTACTCCCAACCCTATTATCAAACAGGATAAGAAACAGCACACAGATATGATACAGAACACAGTCATATCCGTACTTGATTGTTGATTACAAGAGGCGCACTTTTTGTTTATTTGACTGTTTGTGTGTAGACCCTAGGAAACATTTCCAATGCTCATGCTGGTGGTAATGGGAATCCAAGTCAAGAAATTAGACATAAGGAGGTTTTTTTTTTTCAATTTACCCCTGTTTTCTTACCTTAATTTTGGAAAACAACATCCCCAGTTGCCTGTGTGTGTTCTTTCGGGATCCTCACCAGAAACGTCTGATTGTAGCTTCATCTTCTTTGGTGGCTGTGCAGTCAACACATGATGCAAAATGGTTATCTTAGCTTAGCTACCCATCTCAGGGGATGAAAAGTCTTGAGGGACACCTGCATCTTTGTCAGGCTATAGATGTAACTTTCATACTTGTGTGGACTGAAGTCTGGCTGATAATTTTCATCAACTATGCCTGGTACAACATTTCCCAGTCGGATTGTTTACAGGCACACAATGTTTCAGTAAAGGCAGTGCCTGTGAAACCTTTGGTTCACAGCATTGTCACAGTCACAGTTCATACGTGAGTTATTTCATCATTATTATAAGAGTTTAGTGACTGTCAGACAGGGGTTTTGGTAATGATGTGTCTATTCTCTGGTGATGTTTGCCATATTTGGCCGACCTATCCAACTCTCAGGTAATGTTATCCCATTATGAGTAGCCTGTAAGGTCCTAGCCAGCAAGTTAATGTTTTGTTATTCTGATATTCCTGTTTTATTTAGTTTTCAGTGTCATCACTTCCTGCCCTTGATTGACCCCCACCTGCGTAACCATCCCTAATTAGTATCACCTTATTATCCCTCCCCCTGAGTCGTGCTACTCTACCTGTGTTTACATGTAGTCGGCATTTTCTTTCTCATCAGTTGCCAGGTGAACAAAAAATGTATCTTGATGACCTATTAAACAACATGAAATTGTGTTTTTAATTTATACGTCATATGATTCAATGCAGGTTTCGATATATAAAGCTAGCTAGATTGTATGACAGCTTTGGCGGCTATACATTACACAGTATTAATAACGAACTAGCCTGAACAATTTATAACTGTGCTTTAAATAACATGATGATTGCTGTCCATATAAGGTATTTTCACAATCAATCAATCAATCAATCAATCAATCAATCAATCAATCAATCAATCAATCAATCAATCAATCAATCAATCAATCAAAGTTTATTTATATAGCCCAATATCACAAATTTTACATTTGTTTCAGTGGAATTTACAGTACATAATATGAATACGACACTCTCTTTCCTTGGACCCTCACATCGGACAAGGAAAAACTTCCCATGACAGCCCAGAGTTACGGGGGAAAATTGCAGAAACCTTTGGGAGAGCGAAAGAGGAGGGATCCCTCTCCCAGGATGGACAGACGTGCAGTAGATGTGGTGTTTAAATTAAAGAGATACTACATGTAGTCTAAAAATGCTGGAAAATGCATGTGTCTATAACTAAGAAGACGATGGATGCAGGTGGATGTCAGCAATCCTGTGGCAGCCATCAAAAAACTCCTAAGGTGGGCATCAGGCAGGACCACAGCAACAGGAACGACCCGACTCTCGATCCAGGACTCAGGAACACAGCACCAGTCACAGCCATGACTCAGCACCCCGGCGTAGACCCCAAAAAGATATTTTGGGGAAGCTGGATGATTTGGAAGGTACACAGGTACAGAGAGAGTGAAGAAAGAAGTAAGGTGTCCCCCGACAATCCAAGCCTATAGCAGCAAAACTATGGGCTGAATCTAATCAGCCCTAACTATATGCCTTGTCAAAAAGGAAGGTCTTAAGCGCACTCTTAAAAAACATGAGTAACTGGAAACCATTGTCCAATGTCGACAATTCAACTTTCCCTTCTGCTGTACGCAGTCGATGTCAACAGGCAGCCGCAGACACCAACTGATTGATTGTGTATCTTTGGCACATTAAGACATTCAACTTTGTGCCAGTGGCGTATGGCCAGCGTTTTAGGTCCTAGGACAGAAGTATGTGTAAGTGTCTAAAAATTATGTGGACACTGCCAAGGACCGTTCCACTCACTTTAAGCGTCAGTAAACTGTGCTTGCCATTACTGCTTTGAATAATCTCATTGACTTAATGGTCTTGGAAAAGGATACAAATTGTTTTCCTGCATGTAATCAAACATATATAAAACAACAGAAAGTTACTACTGCTGGTGAGGCTGATTACTTTGTAATCGTAATTTTAAAGAGTGATCTGTGGCCTTTATGGGTTGTGGTGAGGGAGCAATTTTCTCTCAAAAGAGTCTCAAAAGACTGCTGAGTACACCTCACTCTTGAGAACCAGAAGTTTTGGAATCATATGATCCTTTCATTCAAGATGGGTTTGTATGGCAAATTCAAATCTTAAATGATAAATGTTCCTATAATCCCTTCATTGTTCCCTGTTTTGAATTTGTTAGACTGACAGAATTTACATTGTTCTTAGTCATGGAAGGGGGTTGAAGATTCCTCTAGTCATAAGAATGTTCTTTACTAGCCTGGCTAAGGCAAGGTGTATGTTGGTGTTCATCCATTGTTGCCTATTGAAGATTTACTTAGCCAAACAAACAACACTGATAGCTGAGACTGGACATCCACAACATCTTTGGCCACAAGTAGTCTAATTTACTCTGTGTCTGACAATAGCTCCAGGGTTTTTGCCGGAGACATCTTCATCCTTTATAGTGACACCAGTTATGGCCTAATCAGATCCTGATTTGTCACTAGGCGACAGTGCGGATGAAGTTCATACTGTACCGAGCTAGACAGAGACAAGGGATAGGCCATTTGAGCTTTCACAGCATTGCCATAACTGCTATACAGCCAGATATAAACAACATTTTTTTTTTTAAATTTACATTTTTGGGACCCTGAAATTGAAATGTCGTCGGCTGTTGCTTCACTTTACACACCCTACATGATAGCATTGTAATTTACGCTGTTGTTTTGATGTTATTTTGTTTTTCCTTCGAGTCTCTATGACTCTCCACCTCTCTAAAGTCGGCGCTGATAGAGGGCGGAACAGACATTAGTGCATATAATCCTCCTGCATTCACCCTTAGCTGAATGTGTCTGGACATTTCTGCTGCCTGGTAACTGTTCTGGTATATTGGCATGCTGCCAGCTTTTCCAGTTCTGTTTGTCTGTTTGCACTGCACATGTATTTGTCTGTTAGCCTGTTTTGACCACAGTTAACTTCCTGCCAAATCTGTATCTAATCTTGATCCGTAGTTTGCTTTCCTTAACTCTGACAGATGTGGAAGCACTCACTTTGCACACAGGCTAAAGCCAGAAGACAATTTTAGCATTGCAGGGGCGATTGAGAATTATGCCTGCCAGCAATTGTTTCCTGCATATTTAACACAAGCTGGACTGAAAATGAGAAATTGGTTTTCCAAACATTGAAATACCTTGGAGCTATTTCCATATTCTCAAAGGCCCAGATTTGGTGGAAATATGTTTGTAAATGTTGTGTGCTGGGTGCCTTGCTACAGTCCCAGGGAAACAACCTGCGTTTAGGACCATGGAACTGTGAATATAGTTTTAATGTAGTCTTTATCCATACTTTTATTAGATTCATAATCCAGAATTCTTATTGTTACAATACCCAAGAAAATGTAATTCCCAATAAAAACAAACCTAAACTATGTATTGCTGCAGTCAACCTGAGAGCTACAACATTAAAAAACACTGGCAGGTAAAATAAGTGTTGTAGTATATTCACCTCCCAGAAAACACTGGTGTTACTGCATCATATTTGAAGAAAATCATTGTTTTCTTCTAGATATTTTGCTGTAAAGTGTTGTGTCATTTGTATCAAAGTTGTGTTATTTTATAGAGTAGAGCATTTAACAGAATCAATTCCAGCTGGAAGCCAGATAACCTGCACAACCAATGTCGTACAAGGATCTGACCCCAATCAAACATTAAACCAGATTCTTAAAGGGAAGGAAGAATGGGAACAGCCAATCAAATTCTACATTCGGAAGAGTATTGAAGAGGGGCAAACTACTTACAACAAAGCAATTTACATTACAGGATGCTAAAACACAGGACATAAGGCATGTTTAATTATATCAGGTAACATCCGTATGATAATTTACCTGAACCTCCTGTCTCTACAGAAGATAAGGTCTTTGTATTAAAGGTGTGACAAAAGCCTGGGAAAGACAGCCGTAGTTAACATACTGGGGAAATCAAACCAGGGAAGTTATTACTTGACCATATAATTAAATAAGACTTACGATACATTTCTACAATATAAAGTATGTAAATGCACACTGCAATAACCCTAATCATGATACGGTTTCTCTTAAGGTAAAAATAAGGCTGATGCTATAAGCAGTTTATATTCAACAATGCTATTTGGACCTGGTTGTCAAATAGCAAACAATGCTATTTACACCCGGGTGTCTATGGTCAACGATTTTATTCGCACCAGGCTGTAAGTAATTGTAAGTGTGGCGAGGTTAGAAAATAACTAAAATCAAAATGATAAATCAGAAGTAAATCAGAAGTACTTTTTTATATAAAGCTAAAAGAGTTGCCGACAACGCCACCTAGGCTTAAAAAGCCTACACAGGTTCTTTAAAATCAGGGGTGAGTAGGGTTAAAAACCACAAATCCAATAAATCTTAACTACTGTTTATTATGTTTAAAAAGGTAAATGAAAAGCCCAAGCCCAAACAACAGTCCATGCAACAGCACACTTAAAAGATTAAGGAGTGTCTCCAGGGTCCAGTGGTTTGTGTTAAAAAGTATTTAAATAAGGCTAAAAACTTAGGCTAAAAAGTTCTACTTAAAACTGTTAAAAGGCCAAGGTTTAAAAATGCTGGGAAGGTAACAGACGGGTACGTCGCGACGGCTCCGTTGCTCGCGTTGAAAGTTGAGAAAGGTTCAACTTTTCAAGCACGGAAGAGCCAGCCAATCAAATCCTGCGTATGCAAATATGCTAGTACAAGTGCTAGCCAATCAAACCGCGTGGTATGTAAATATGCCAGAAAAATTATAAAAACTGTAGGGGATCACCCGGTCTTGTACGATCAGTCCCTGTACACATGCAGGGACACAAACAGGAGGAACCAGGCGTGGAGAGAGGTGGCAGAGACACTGGTTGAAGCTGGTTCGCCTGTTTGGGGAGTTTATCCAGTGACCTTCGTTTTAACATGGAATGGACAGCTAGCAGGTATATACAGTATATTAAGCTAGCATGGCATGTTGCATACAATCGCGCCATAGACTTTAATGCCATAAATCTTCATCATATAAATCCATTTTCGCAATAACCGAGCTCTAAAAAGCCGGCTTTTTTGCATTGAGTGTCCGGAGGTGGGAGATTAATTTGATTGGTTGTCGGTCGCGTTAACCCAAAGCGCCAGATACGCCTTGGCAAGCCTCAACGCAACCGAACCATGTGAACGCTTCGTTACTGGAGCTGCAGGCTACAATCCACATCTGCTGTTTCTGATGTGCTGTGCCGCTCACATCTGACGTCTTAGCCACGCCACTTCGTCCTTCCTGGATTTCGCGGTAGGCCTACTTCTTGCCTTGCTGTGACTTCCTGCCTCTTCTTCAGTCGGGCTGCGCTTCTCTGCGTTCTCTCCTGCCTTCTTGACTTCCTGCCTTGTTCTGTCTGCCTGCCTCCCTCTTGTTGCTTTATGTGCTGCGCTCCTCACACTCCCCTGTCGCACATCCCGCTTATTGCTGCCGTTTCGTGGTGGGAAGTACAGGGGCAGTAGGGAATTTAAAATACATGGCTACTCGCACGATAAGAAACACAGCAATCACTGGCGTAAAGTATACCCCCGCAGCCCCCGCGAGGCGGGGGGGCCCCGGCCCCCCTCATATGAGAACGGGCCCCCTACCTCTATACCCCAAAGCGGCCGCCGACAGCATGTTAGATTTCTACTAGAGCGGCCGCGGCCGGCCGCAATTTTGAAAGACACTACATGAAATAATACTGCGCCAGTGGATACATGAACAACTTACTTTTATTTTGAAACCCGGAAATTGGGTGTGTTGTCATTGACTTTTCTGAAGTATTTCTTAGCTAAACCTCGCTACTGACTGTGACTGATCGCCTGAAGATTACAGTGTTTCAGATGCCGTCGTGGCTAGCAATCAGAGCAGACACATCTCTTCTCACAGGATGAGACCGTATTTTTGTGCACCAATGATGACAAATCATCACGTTTGTATGGCAGTGATGTAAGAAAAGTCTAAATAAAAAATACCTATTCAAAATAGTAATATTAGTATCCTCCTGTTTGCTCTGACTAGCTAAAGTCTTCGTATGTCGCAGAAGTGTTGGTTTATAACTAGCACAGCCTCATCGTTCTCTAAATTGGTAAGACATCGCCAGATCAACGACATTTGAATGGATTGTAAACCCATGGCACTTTTATGTTCAGAGATATGTAACATTTAATTATTGGTCTGTATGGGACGTTCAAAAAAGCTAATTTTCGCGTTACCGCTTATGGAAATGTCTGTCACTTCGTGACTTTCGCAACCTCCAAAGCAAGCTCCCGCGTCTGTGGGTGAAAGCTATTTTGTGCACAAGTAACAACGATGGTAATCAGATGTGTTTTCTGTTTATGAAAGTCTGAAGAAACGTATTTTAAAATGTTTTATCGTTCGTCATCTCACTTTTCATGCCTAGTTTGCCAGCAAACTTGCTAGCTTGTCTTGTATTTACTTGTCTTAGACTGAGGTAATATTAGTCTGATGAGTTCGAGGTTGATACTAGCTAGCTATTGAATGCATCAGCCTCATCGCTTACTAAACTGATCATATTTAGATAAATGTATAGATAAACATGTATAGTTAAAAAAAACTGTGAAAATGAGTCACTGTTTCATTCTCACTTCTAATTATTCTTCGTTTGTGTCTACTAGTACAAGTTATTCAAATACTCTCCATTCTTTTTTTTTAGCTGTAAGCTCATTGTAAAAGCAGTAGCTGTGTTGTATACAGCTTTCCCGGGCCGCTAGGGGGGGCCCGTGTTCGTCTCCCGATATGATTCAATGCACGAAATATGCGATCTAATATTACGCGCCATTTCACCGCAGAAATGAAGCGCACCAGAGAAAAAAGTGGTGCTCAAAAGCGACAAAACAAAAAGAAAAGAGATGAATTTACATCCACACTGCCCAAAATTTCATCTGTTTTTGGGAGAGTGCAGCCTAACTCTCCACTTCAGGATGCACAATCAGGTAGGGTCGTGGAAAAAAAAAACTAGCGCAGTTACAGTAAAACGAGGCAGTGGCCTGAGGCAGCCTCTAGCCTCCACTAGCCTCCATGCAAGCTAAGCATCAAAGTTACGTTTTGTATTGAAAAGAAGTAAATAACATGTGACAATTAAACAAAGAGAAAAAAATACTTAAGTAAAACGTCTAATTGTTTCTCTCATTTAAAACGCAAGGGAATTGGATTTTCATCCATCCGTCCAGAAATGTCTTAAGCTAACATGTAGGCCCCTACAGCTCCCTCGTAGGCGTCTGTGTTAAAAACTTGCGGAGAATTTGTGACATGGCCGTGAGAACCCAAAATAAGTTCTGAAATGCAATCGGACTCTTCAAAGGGTTAGCAGCAGACGAGGAGGGAGGGATCGCTGCGCATCAGACAGACGCTGAAATCACAGGCGCATGCCCTTCTGCATCGGATGAGGAAGATGCCGTGCATCGGGTGGCTGCTGATGGCAGAGATAGGCATACCGCAGGTGAGGCTCTGGCTGTGCCGTTGACTCTTCTTCATAAAGACAAAGCATCAAAGTTGTTGTTTTTTATTATTGAAAAGCAGTAAATAGCCTGTGGCAATTAAATAAAGAGCCTGAAAAGACGCTGAAATCACAGGTGCATCGGATGAGGGAGGAGATGCCGTGCATCAGATGGCTGCTGATGACAGAGATGCGTGTACCGCAGCCGCAGGTGAGGAAGATGTCTCTGGATGTGCCGTTGACTCTTCTTCAACTGAGGGAGAGACCATTACGGGGCCTGAAGAAGAAATCCGGGACAGCGAGAATGTTGGGAGTGGGACTTCTTCTGATCTTGAATGCGCTGTTGATAGGCCTTCTGATCCTTACCCTAGTGACAGGGCTAATTTCCCTGTTGACATCTCTGACAGTGATGTTAAGAGATCGATTATAAAGCAGGGGCCATGCAAATACGAAGGCCCCTATCCGAGGGATGCTAGAGGCAGGTGCTTTTCTAAAGAGTACTATAACCGTGTGTCCAAGAAAGGTACACAGATATCACGCAAATGGTTGTGTTACTCTCCTAAAATGGATCGTGTGTATTGCCAGTGTTGTTGGTTGTTTGGTGACAGAACGTCTGTGGGCCATAATTTGGCATGGACAACCGGGATTAATGACTGGCAAGGTCTTTCGCGGAAGATCAGAGAGCACGAACATGCCCGTTGCCACTTGTCAGCCTGTGTTGTGTATGATACATGGCAGCAAAATGTAACCATCGACGAAAGGATTTCATCTGATTTCAAAAGTGAGGTTAGTTTTTGGTCAGATGTTTTAAAAAGGATTGCTGACGTTACATTAACCCTTGCGTCCTGTAACTCCGCTTTCCGTGCGCACCACGAGAAACTAGGAGAAATCAATAATGGAAACTTTCTGGCCCACATCGAACTCCTTGCGCGTTACGACCCCGTGTTGGAGAAGTTGATCAGAAGTAAAAGTAAAATCAAATACTTAAGCCCAAAAATTCAAAACGAGATGATCTCAATCATGGCACAAACTGTCTTAGACGAAATAGTGAAAGAAATCCATGAGGCAGAATTTTATTCGGTCATATTAGACACAACACAAGACATTTCCAAAGTGGATCAGCTAAGCCAAGTGCTCCGCTATGTCACGATTCCTAAAGATGACAATGATGTGCCCTCAGACGTGCAAATTCACGAGAGTTTCATGGGTTTCCATTCAGTCCACGACCAAAGCGCACACGGCTTAGAAAAAATTATTCTCGAGCTGTTAGAGATGAAAGGAATCTCGGTCAATAAATGCAGAGGACAGGGATACGATGGCGCAGCCACAATGAGCGGGGTCTACTCTGGCTTACAAAAAAGAATCTCGGATAGGGAACCAAATGCAATGTACGTTCATTGCGCTTCTCACAATCTAAATCTAGTTTTAAACGATGCGTGCCAGAATGTGGCAAAGGTGAGAGCGTACTACGATACAGTAGAGAAACTGTATGACTTCTTCAGCGCAAGCATTAAACGTTGGGAAATTTTGGAAGTGCAGTTCAAAGTGGCAGGGCAGCCAACTCTTAAACGTCTATGCCCGACACGTTGGGCATCCAGAAATGATGCGGTGCGCGCCCTTCGGTTTCGTTACCCAGACGTAATGAAAGCGCTCACTAAAATATCCCTGCTGTCCAAAAAACCCAAAGAACGCGCGGAGGCCACTGGTCTCAAAGCCAGCATGGAAAATTTTGAATTTGTGTTTCAAACGGTCATACAGGGTAAAATTCTTGAGTCAGTCCACATTGTTTCCCAACATCTCCAAAAACAAAACGTGGACATACTACAGGCAAGCCAGTATCTCTCAAGTGCGTCTGACAGCCTTGCGTCACTCAGAGGTGAATATGACAGCCTCAAAGAAGCTGCCCAAGACCTGGCCAAATTGTGGGGTATCTCTCCTGTATTTCCCGAGAAACGCAACAGGCGTACGAAAACCTATTTCGACGAATTGTGTGAGGACGAAAGGCTTACGAATGCAGAGGAGAATTTTAAAGTGTCGGTCTTCTACGCCACTTTAGACATAGTCGTTGCGCAGGTGGGTCGCAGGTTTGAAAGCATGCGAGAAGTGGCACGAAGGTTTGGGTTTTTACGCCCCGAGGAACTCATCTCGAAATCCGATGGTGAGTTATATGCATCAGCAAGTACTCTGGCTGCGCAATATAATGACGACTTATCTGCTGATTTTCCTGATCAGATCCTGTCATTTAGAAGCGCATTACTAGGCCTACCCGCTCTAAAAGAAATTGAACGTGGTGGGGTACAAGATTTGGCACGCACTCTCTTTGTGAAACACAGTTCCATATTGTCCAGTCTGCCTGACGTTGCCACAGCTATAAAATTGTTCTTGACCATACCCGTAACCGTTGCAACAGCAGAGAGGTCGTTTTCTAAACTAAAATTGATAAAAACATACTTGCGAAGCACTATGTCGCAAGATAGGCTACGGGGCCTAGCCATCATTTCTATAGAGAACAGGCGCGCTCGCAAGTTAGATTTAAACGGTGTGGTTAGAGACTTCGCTCATAGGTGCGCTAGGAGGAGTGCCCACATATACTCGTATCCAAAGATGTAAATGCTCTGTTTATCATCATTAATGTTACTTTTATTGCTGACTGTTGTTGCTGACTGTTTCATTGTTAGAATTATATGTAATAAATGGATTGGATAGCCTACTCTGTGTACAGAATATTAATGGGTTAACAAAACATCTATATAGGCCTATGGATTAAATGGGCATGGGATGTCAGGGGCTGAGTTGCAGCATCTTTTTCACTATTTTATGCAATCAAAACACACACACACAGGCCTATATATATATTAGGATATATATATAAAGAGAGAGAAGTAGGAGTAGGCTAGTAGTAAGGAGGCCGTGGCAGGTGGCGGTGGGGGGCCCCAGTCTAAGTACCTGCAGGGGGGCCCCAAGTGCTTGTGTTACGCCAGTGAGTTGGGTGTAACGTGTTACAAAAGTAACAGAGTTACAGTAATGCATTACTTGCTGTAACGCAGTAATATAACGCATTACTTCTGAAATGACCATTCTCAGTAACGCAGTTACAACACATTTTAACCCGAAATGATGTGGTGTTTTGTTTTTAAGAAATCACAAACATCGCGAGACATTCCGACACCAGAGAAATAATTGTGCAGGTAGAATAGTAACTCAGTAAGTCTGTTTACTATTGGTTCAGAGAGCTGCAGAAATAGACTCACAATGCAAAGCTGCAGGCTCACAATGCAGAGCTGCAGGCTCAGAGAAAAGAAAAGAGAAAGACAGGAGCGCTCGCAGGCCGAAGCAACAGAAGGTAACTTTCTCTGGTCTGCTGCTTGATCCCCAAGAAGTTCAGAGACTCGTGGCAGAGTGTTGAAGATCTGCAGCCTCTGTCCTCTGTGGAATCGCCTGCTTTTAGAAAGCTTGTCAGCCAAATCCCCGTTAACACACCAATGACAAGGTGAGCTAACGTTGAATAGAGACTCGTTCATATACAGCAGGTCACAGGGCCGTACAGAGGCTCCACTAACATGTTGTTAATAACACACAGAGACGTCATGTTACCGGTATCACATATTATTCAGCCCACTTAAACGGAGCATACGTTTAATTTCAGCATACTGCCAGAGATAGCTTTAATTATTGAGCTGCAATAAACTACATTTCAGCATTTAAAGCCCTACTGTTGAGCTTATTTTGGTAAAAAAAAAAAAGTCAGCACGAAGCATATTGTAAACCCAACAGGAGGTTTTCCATCTTTTTTGAATATTTAACTTTTGCCATTTTTGCCCTTTTCTGCATCTGTGCTAAAACCATCAACTCATAGTTTTATTACGATCGACTCAATCCAATTTGGCCAGTACCATCAGAAGAATTGGAGAATCAAAAGTTCTCAAATAGTTTTTGCAATATCGATACGATCTTGCAGTGGCGTGGCGGTGAAAAACATCTCACCCCAAGAAACAGGAAGTAGCTGGCCATATTTAGTCCTAAAATTAACAAATCTCCCATCTGCACTACCTGGACACATTTGTATCACTGGCACATGATTTAATCCACGTATCTTAATGGCTTGATTTGCTTTATAAAGTGTAAGGATGTATCCTATCTCATGAGGAGGAAACCTTGGATTTGATTTGATTATCAATCAAAAATTGTTTCATTGAATGTTCATTGAAGTCCTTAATTCCGTTTTTTGTTCTAACAGATACTTACCTGTACATCATTTTAATGATTTAGTTTTTGTTTTATTATCCTGTGTGAACACACTGTCCTGTTTTTCATTCTTATTCTGTTGCCGCTTCAACCACTGAATTTCCCCACGGGGATTAATAAAGGTACATCTTATCTTATTTTATCTTATCTTAAATGATCTCATAATCTTTCTCTATCTCTGGACACGTCATATTTTCTGTTTTTCTGCTTTTCAAGCTTTTACTAGATGTAAATACATCTTTCAAATGTTGTGAAAAAAGGAAAATGGCAGCATGACCAGTAGGACTCGTGCTCAGTCACATTGAGTCTAGGCGTAGCACAAACACTGCATTAAATCCTAAAAGAGAATAAAGTAAGAGAGCAGCGGCAGACATGTTTTTCTTCTTTTCTCAGAAACTTTAAATAACAACATTGCAAATATCTTCTGCTTTAATCTTGGTTGATGCTATCACGCTGATGGAGTTATTAACCTTTACAGGCCTGGTAGCACCAAGAGGCGGCGGCCAACACATCCTAGCATTCATATCTGAGGCCTGCCCTCATTCGGTGGGTGAATGCAGATATGCGGAGTCGCAATTCTATCACACACACACACATACGGTGGTACAATCACATTATTCACTGTGTGCTCCATAAGATGACACATTTTCACATCATGGCGCTCCTTTCTTACCCTCTCAGCAGAAACATGGCTGGGGGAGGAGATGTGAGCAGCGATGATTTCTCTGGCTTGGATGGTCACATCCTCCCCCGCAAAGTTAATACCCCAGCCTCAGTGCAAGTGGAGCGGGGCCAGATCCCAGATCAGTACACTGGGCTCGACTGTAGCCAGGCACCGAGGATCAATGCATCACCTAAATAAAACCTTATATGTAAGCCTTTTTAAAATAACCCTGTGTGATGTGTGATTAAAGACACAGGAAGCTCCACTTTTAAAGGTCATTAGACTTTGTAAGGTTGGACAATTTGCTAAATATTAGGCAGGGACCAAAGCTAATTTATGAATACCTACTGAGAAAGTAGGAAATCCTCACAAAGAGGGACCGCCTTTCCCAGAATCCTTTTAGATAAAAGCAGCAGAAAAGGTCACACTCAAATTGGGGTTTAATGTCCCTGACCGTGTTATCCAGCATGAGCTGTACAGATTCAAATGACATGGTGCTGCAGAGATTAGATAGCGACCACAGTTCACACCAAACAAACAATTTAGGCCAAACAGAAAAATCCAGAAGATTACATGTGTACATGGAGGATGGGCCAGCATGGTCCACATGGTAGTCCTATTGTGAACCCCAAAGTTGTGTGTTAGACATGTATAGTACATGTCCCTACACTGAAAAAAAGGCTGTTGGATTCACATGATTTTAATATGTTCATATTGGTTGCACATATTAAAATCATGTCTACTTAAAACTGTTCCATTATGACAATTACTCACAATTATTTCATGTCAAAGGAACATGACCTTTTTATGTTCATTTGAATATTTCCTTTAATGTTAGGCATATTCCTCTATCCTTTGTTTAACCAACATGACTTTTAAATGTTCATTTTATGCTTTTAATATGCTCAGTATATTTAATGTGTACCTTTTAAAGCAACATGATTTCTTTATTTAAGCTTCACTGAAAAAATTCTGTTGGATTTACATTAAAAAAAAAGATGTACATTGGTTGCACATTTTGAAATCACGTGTAATTAAAACTATTCTCTCATGTTAAATACACACAATTATTTGATGTTAAAGAAACACAAATGTTTATGTTCATTTGAATATTGCCTTTAATGTAAAGTATATTAATTTACCCTATGTTTAACCGATATGACTTTAAAATGTTCATTCTAGCCTTTTAATATTGGAGGCTGTGATGTGCTGTTCTTCAGACCACGGGAGGACAGGTTCCAGTCCCACTGCAGTCAGCATTGATTCCCTGGGCAAGACACTTTACTCTGTAAAGTCTAAAACTCTTGCTCCTGTGGGGATTGTCCACAGTATGGAATATGTGTAAGTCGTCTCAAAAGTGACTTGTGATGTAATATGTTATGCCCCACCCTAAAGGTGGCCCTATGTGGCTAACAAAATTCCACCACCAACCCAAAATACAACACATAAGACACCTTTAAAATCATTGAATCCTTAGGATTTATTACATTCAACATGTGAAAAGTTTAAATATGCCTCCTAGGATGAGAGACCGATGGTCCCCTTCAATTTAAAAAAGGATTTTTGGGCCCCAAAGGGGGGTTTAGTTTTGAAACCCAATTGGAGGAAGGGAAAAAAGGGTTTTGGTTTTTAACGCCCCCGAGAATCTTTTTGCTTCCGATTGTTTTGAAATAAAGCCCTCTGGTTTGAAATTATAATAAAAAAAACTTAAAATTTTGATTTTCCAAAAATTTTTAATTCCGTCAATTTTTGAAGGCAAAAAAACTTCCAAAACCCCTTAAAAAAGGAAAGGAAGTTGGGGAAAAGGGTTTGGCAAATCTTTTTAAACCAAAAACCATTTGGTCGGTTTACTTTCCAAGCAAAATTTTTTGAACCAAAAACCCCCTTTTAAACCATCCAAAAAAGGGGAGGGGTCGTTTTTTTAAACTTTTTTGGGGAAAAAAATTTTTTTCAAGCCCCTTTTCCAAGAAAAAGGGGGGCCCACCAAAATCATTTTTGGGAAAGGGGCCCTTTCCCAAAGGGTTTTAAAATTGGGGTTAAGGTTGTAAGGTGGCTGGTTTAAAAGTCCCCTATACCTTGAACCCAAAAATAAATTTCGTTTAAATAAAAGGTTTTTTTTTGCAAAATTGTTTGTTTGCTTACTTTTAATTGTTGGAAAAATTGTAATAAAGGGAAAATTGTTTTACCTCCTTTTACAGTTTTAAAAGGGTTAAACAAAATTTTAAAAAATTGGATAAAATTTTTTAAATGGGTTTGGGGGTTAGTTAAAAACATTTTTCCCCATTTTAAAAAGGCTCCAACGCAAAATTTCCTTTTTTTTGGTTTCTTAAAAGGAAAATTTAAAAGGAAGTACCCCAAGGAAATGGGCCGGGCGGGGGTTGGGGGGCCCCCGTTTAACCCCCGAAAGGGGGGCCCCCAAGGGTTCGGGGTGTTACCCCCGGGGTTGAAATACAACTATAAAAAAAAACACCCTAAAGAATGAATGATTCTTGCTAAGAAAAGTCGGCCCAACAGATGTAAAAACTTTAAATAACTCTTACCTTGTAGAAAGCTTCTCAGAACAGATCCAGATTACTCGTACGACGCGGGAAGAAAGATGGCGGACCTTATGTTTTGTTCTGTTTTTTCCTTTGTTTACAACACAAAGTGTTAATACAATTGCCATAGAAAACAATAACAGAAACGTTTTACGCACCATGGAGTCCAAAATTCAAACTTTAGGAAATAAAATAAAATGTTAAAGGTTTTTGCCATTTTTTCTCCTTTTCATGTTCTCCATTAAAGTGCCATATGGTTCAAGTGCAATTACTAAATGACTAAAGTAGGGTTTTGAGTCGACCATTTTAATTTGTGAATAACATATTTGCCAATAATAATTAGTAGCTGTATAATCGGCTGCAGAGCAAGCTGCCGTCCTATGTGCTTACAGAGATAAACATAACTTTTTTCTTATTTCTTAAAATGACAGACTTATAGAATGTACATCCCTCAAGATTAAAATGGTTCTACATGATTGGTTTATGTTTAAATGAGAAAGATGAATAAATTGTGTCTCGCATATTAACTGCATATTTGTAAATTGAACAACCCCACTTTCCCCTTTTTTTTCAGCACATATAAAATGCCGGATGCTAACTTGCATATATTGGGAAATTAGCACAAGTTGCGTTAATTAGCATTAATGACCAGCAGAGCCTACATATGTGAACAATAGTTTGAAAAAGGCCTTGGTAGATTTGGACACTTTTGGAGTGGTATTGGGGGTTATTGGGGATGCTGAGTCCATTTCTGACATTTGATTGATCAGGATCAACAATGGTAGTTTTAACCAGAAATGGCCATATTTGTACTCTCGTTTCAAGGTTTTTGATTCATTTTGGATTGAAATTTTGCGGGACTGAATCATTTGGATTGACAGATTGCTTATCTATTTGAAAATAAATTGTATACAGTGGGTGTCTTCATTTTCATCTTGACTATTTTTTAATTTTTTAATTTACTCTTCATCCATATTTTACATTGTGTAAAGAACATTTCAAATTAAACTGTTAACAAATGTAACACACTGTGTATTATAATTGTAATATGATATTAATATAATAACATTATTTTTAATTTTATTACACTCAAACAAAGTAAGGTAACAATTTGCATTGACTTAAATAAATAAGTTATAATAGCTTAAATAAAACAAAATGCAACTTATTGTCATTACATCTTTTTGATTGAAATTAAGTTGGTTCGACTTAATTTAGTTTTTAAGTTTGAAAGCAAATTCTGTTTGTAGTACTGAACTAGTTGAGTTAATCAGATTATAAATGGGTACTCGGATACATTTAATAATTGTTTAAATTAAATCAAAATACTTAAAAAGATCAACGCAAATTGTTACCTCAATTTATTTAAGTAGAGCCAGTGAATTTTCTTTTGGAGTGTACTCATGGTAGTCAAAATCAGCCCACCGACAGTACAAATATGGCTGATTTCAGATCCTGAAAATGTCAGGAATGCACACAGCATCTTCAATAATATAAACTGCTCAACATTTGTGAGTCAGCATCGGCAGTGCTGGGGGCCTGTACATTTGTAACAGACAACGTTGGGGTACTCAACTAGACGGTGATGGCATTTCTCTGTATAAAGTAATTTATTCAACCTGCAGGACGCTGGAGCAGGAGCACATCTCAAAGATGACCAATCAGAGAGCTACAATGTGTTCCGGTAGAAGCCCATAGCTTCCACTGCTCTGTGCATTTAAGCCGCACAGGAATGGTGAATGTGAAGATGGGGGGATAGTCTGTGGCCTTATTAAATATTTAATTACACATTTAGTCTTTTGGCCAGGTGCTGAATTAGTCATGTTTGATTATGATGTGCAATGCAGACGGCAGGGCTCTGGAGACTGCAGAGAAAAAAGGAGTAGTTCATTTTTGTAATAAAAAACTACCAGAATTGAACAAGAAAGCACAAAGCTAGCTACCTTTAAAGGAAATATGCTTGTTTGCAGTGAAACCTTGTCACAAAATAAAATCAATATCAATTCCATCTGTGCGTCCAGTACAGTGATAGCTTTTATTTTATTAGGGCGGCTGGGCCTTAGTCTGTAAGGGCTTGGACTTGGGTCCAAAGGGTCGCTCGTTCACGTCCCGATTGTAGAGAGCTGGTAGCTGGAGAGTTCTTCAGCTACACATGCAGGAGAGGTGGCAGAGCAGGTAGGCTGCCAGTTGTCCTCCTGAGCCACTGAGCAAGGCACCGAACCCTGAATCTGATGGCAGCCTCTCTGCTCTGCTACCTCTCCTGCATGTGTCTGGTTGTTTATGCATGTATATCATCGTTGTTTGTGCATGTCTATCCTCCCTGTGTGTGTTTGTAATGGGTGTGTTAACACCACAGAGTGGAGAAAGAAATTTCCCTTCAAGGGATTTTTAAAGTATATCCTCTTCTTCTTTTTCAACATGCTTGATGAGGCTTCCTCTCTTAACAATCCACACCAGCATCAGAAAACTAATCAACACTTTCTGCTTCCCACACATGGCATCACCATACACTCAGAAGCTCAGATGTTGAGTTTGTTACACGGCCATGTGTGTAGTCACCAGATTTGCTTTAAAAAAGGGGTGTCCAAACTACAGCCAAATGCAGCCCGCAGGCCAATTTGAATCGGCCCTCATCAAATTCAGAAAAGTATAATGGAATATGGCCCACACCTGAAACTTGTGCTTGTCTTAATTTGTAATATATATAAAATATATTACACAATAGTACAAATATTAACGTGAAAGAAAGCAGTAAATGTAGTGGCAAACAGCGGAGCTGAAACTCTCTAAAGTTTCATGCTGCCGGGGTTCCTGATCTGCATAGAAGATGAACAGCATTCCTCCACAGTCTCCCTTACATGACTGTCGTGTAAGGGCAATAGCATGTGATCAGCTCTTTTCACAGCCTCTCTTACATGACTGTGGTGTAAGGGCATAGCATGTGATCAGCTCTTTCTCTCTTAAGCAAGGATTATCTATTCATGTGTTTCCCTGTTTAACCATCCATCTGGGTATCTGTATTCAAAGCAGAGACATCCAGAGATCCATTTAGCTTTTAATGCGCATTATGATGATCTGGTCCTGATATGACTTGATGAAAATAAATGGACTCTTCAGAGCCTTCTGCTGCTCTGGCCCGACCAACATGAAAGTGGGGCCCTGTAGGTATGTCATATTGTGCCCTTTTGGCGCCCTTTCCAAACACACACCTTCTGTCAAATATTATTTGAAAATCCGGATATTAGGGGTCTGTAGGAACTTGGCTTGGAAACTGAAAGGTCCATAAGAGCAAAAATACAGATTCTGCGTCTATTTGTACTGTGTATCTATAATGGAAACTGATTTCCCCCTTTGATAATCAAAGGGTCTACCTATGAGTCCAACACACTAAACCAATTTTGGGGCCAACTATGGGCCTTTTTTTAACCCCTTGGTGCTTATTCAGACTTATTTATAGGTAATCAAAATCACACACAAATAAAATCACTGAGAAACCCTCACCGACAGTGTGAAAACAACCTATAAAATGTGGGGCCACATTTATTCACAGAAGCAAAACACTGCAGAATAACCACAATGAGGTAATAAAATCATGTCACAACATGAAGCATGTTGGCAATTAAAGCCAATGTGCCCAAAATTACAACTTCATTTTCTCGGCAAAAATAGAAAAGACAGGAGTGATTTACATCCCGTTTTTTTTTTACTGGGCTACTTTAAATGATGTCGAATAGCAATACTCATTCATGCCAGGCATTAATGAATTCCTGGAAATGTAGCTATCGTTAATTCCTCCGTGTCAGTGTGAGGCATTAGGAGACGGGGTGTTTCTTTTTAAATGCTCTTTTATTAGTTCAGCTGCTAACACAGCTGCTTTCCCCCGTACTCATCTCTGAGCTCTCCCTGTGCTCTAGACTCTCGCTGAACATAATTCCAACACAAAGAGCCTCAGAAAATGCACCCTCAGCCTCCTGTAAAAGCAATTCATGACGAGGTTGCATAAGATGTTGATTGTGCCAGAAATTTGATTGCTTTGTGGATGCAGCAAAAACAGGCAATGTTGGCAAGCACTTCAGGAAACATTGTGGTTTACTCTGCGGCTTGAAAAGAGAATTACCACAAATTTGTTTGCAAACATGATCGCAATTCTGAAGAAAAGGTTTGGCGGCTTCCGTCATCCAGTTCAAACCCAACATGAAATATTCATGCGTGGAACAGCTTGCGTACACGTCCCCCCGACACCAATGTTTGGCTAAGTGGTCTCGAGGTATATTTTTGTGTGTTTGTGTCCTTGTGTGCACTTGTTCTTCCCCGTTGGTATGTGATTGAAGTGGAGACAATGACTAGGATGTCGAGGAGGGAGGATGTATTTGCACCTCTCAGATGTCTCTGGGTTTCACATCAGAAGGGTTTCCCAGCTTTGTGGTCGTGCCCAGTGGCAGCGTGTATAAGTGGTTATGTATTTGTCTGGAGGAGGGACAGTGCCTCAATGCATATCATCTGCAGCTTGAAGACAGAGAGCATGACACTGAGTAGACAGATGCAAACTACTGCTGTGGTTTATCCATGAGGATTCTGGGTAAGGACGCTGCAGTGGTTTTCTAACTTGTGCTGCACCAGCCGCTGGCATGAGAGACACAGGCTGAATTCGTCAGCAGGCAGATACAAAAAAAAGGATATTACTTTATCATTGTCCCAGAGGTTGTATAATGATATAGACATAACAATCTTTTTGACGTTATGACTCTGGTCTAGTTTTTATATTAGGTCACAGTTTGTATTTATTTTTTTATCTAATTCTTATCATCAGAAGTATAATTTTTGACAAAACTATGACACCAATAAGAGAATGAAGATACAGTCATGCATTTTTTTCAAAATACTATTTCCAAAGTTCAGGTTCACATTTGCCTTCAGTCTGAAATATAAGGAGGCAAACTGGACTGATAATGTGTGGCCTCTCTCTGGTGTATTCCTTGGCAACATTATATGTTAGGGAATATTTTGCTAAGGTGGTTAACCTTTGACACAGTTCAGCATGTTCTCCTTCCTCTGTCTGCGTTCCCATGGCAGAGTTCTTTGGCCTTGGGGGTGCTGTTATCTCCCTTAAGGAGGGGCAGCCTGGGCGCTTTGTTGATACCAGTCTATGACCGAGCACAAGCTGACCTGAGATAGTTCACTGTTAAGGGACGTCTAGAACTTCTTATCTGGAGCGTATGTCCACGGCGTAGATTCTTTTCCATGGACGACAGCTCTAGTTAGATTCAGGGTCCATATTTGTCTGGTCTCGCTGATGAGGAATGTTGATTATACACTCTGAACTAGTTAAAACCTCGGACTGCAGGAGAGATCTTCAGAATTGGTCGGGCAACTGCTCTGTCAACTCGTGGCTGCAGCAAATGTCTTGTCAATCCTCCGGCCGTTAACTTCAGAATAAACCTTCAGTGCTTGCCATCAAAGTTCCAGCCCTACCCGGTCTCTCTGAATTTCATCTCCGTTGCTCCAGAAGTTTCCACCACATTATACACTGGGGCTATAAATGAATACATGTAAAACAATTTCAAAATAAGATTTATTTTGTCAGAATCTGGAGAATAAATGTGTGTAACGAAATTACTTGATAAAGATATATTTCAGTGTATTGTACACAAGAGCAAATTTAATAATTCTTCATGAGTCCACTTAATTATTTACCAATACAGCTGTGTTTAATGTCCAATGTGTCTGGAAACTCTTCCTTGATGAAGCACTCTGAGCAGGGAAATGCATTATCACACAGTTATAACATTAGTTTGACCAATGCATATGTAAAGATTAGAGATAAAGTTCTCTGTGATAAAGTACACACTGTATCAGGCTCAGCGGGCTCAGCACAGTGGAGCTCTCCATGGTCCTGAATATTCTTCGTCACCTGACATCATCAACACTGCTTGTTGTCTTAGTTACATCTCCAGGTTCATATTTGCATTTTGTAACCAGAGCCCAGTCTGCTCTGATTGGTTAGCTAGCCGGCTCTGTTATGGTCGGTCAACAGCTTAGAGATGTCCCGCCCTTATCCTATCACGTACAATGTGTTGAAGCACTAGCAAATAGAATTGTGAGTGTCACTTAGAACACTCACAATTCTTAGTGTTACTTAGTGTTCTTAGTGTTACTTGTCACAGAAGTAAACAGAGGAGTCCAATGGAGTTTGTGAAAGAGAAACACAGGGATTTTAACCTTTGTAGACCATTTACATGCACATAAACCTATAGAACACACTATAGGAAAGCATAGTAACACCTCCTCATGTCATGTCTGCTGTAAAGGTCTGTAATAACGTGATCTAGAGGTTGGACCCATTCTTCAAAAAACCTTTAAATGAATGTTTATCTTCAGAATACAGCCCTCATCCTTTCATCCTGATTGATAGCGCATTTGGAAACTGAGCAGGACTCTTCCTTCTGGACAGCAGAACTGGCTGATGTGCTGTTCCACTCACACCTCCGGGCCACATGGCAGTCATGATGTAATACTGACTGTCCGTTACATCAGTAAACACACTTCTGTTCAGGGTGAGATTCAAATTGCTGCACATTATTTACGCTCCATTAATTCCAATATGACATAATGGCTTTAGAGCGGTCTAAATAACACTTATCAGTCAAATGAACTTCTGCTGGATACTAATGGGGGAAATATTAACTCGTCGGAATCATCTGTTTGGAATAAGTAATAGAACTCAACAGAAGCAGCAATACTATATCTTATCACATTTTATTATCCTATTTCAACAGGACAGATCCCAAACTAAGCTGTTCCTAATGTACACTGTCGGTAAATTCAAATGATAAGGAGGGATCAGACATTTTTTAACTGGTGAAACAGTCCTGCATGTAAAAGGGTAAACAACCTGGTCCGTCCAACATCTTGAGTGTATCTAGTACTTAATGCTGATGATCAGCGAAACAACACCCACTTTATGTGTTTACAGATGAAAGTTCCTAGAAGGGATAACTAACATAGATCATCTGAGGCTTTGATAAGCATTTGACAGTGTTAATATTGCAATGGCACAGTCACTGTAAACAGCATCACAATACAATGTGAAGCTGGAGATTGACAGCTCACATCAAGCATTCAGGAGCACTTTTTCCTAGTGGCCAAACCTTGTAGAGTCCACTTCAGTGTCAGCCTGGGGCCTAAAAAGACATCTGGAAAGCAGCCTATGCATTTTCTCTTAGGTAAATCAACTTTCAAATGCTCTTTGAACCCTGTGGATGTGGAAGATTGCTGCATGATCTGGATCATTTTATACAGAGAATTTGAGCGGTTGGGAGGTTGGCTCAAACAGACATGTGCTGAACCAGCACTTTCAGACAGAGGGTGATATACCCCTGCAGACAGAGGGGGAATACATTACATTACATTACAGCATGTAAACATATTCTTGTTTACACACAAAATCCCTAAATTAACCTGAAGTTGCACAACATAAAAATACATTTAAACACATTAAATAGGTAATTTAAATCACTAATAGCGGCCATTTAAGGGCATAAAAGGTCATTCAAAATCCCAGAAAAAATATCTCAAGGCATAATTGGACATGTAAAACATAAATAGCAAAATACATCTTAAAGGCTTTAAGGTGACCATTAAAACAAATCATGTCAGACTGCTGGTCTCTTTTTTCTCTCTGTACAAATTTTGATTCCTTAGCTAAGGCAAGTGCATTTTATTGATTAAACACACACAAAAATAACAATGATAATGATTGAGAAGGTTATAATGTGGTCAATCTCATATCTGGCTTCAGGCCTGTGTTCACTAAGCAGCTGTGCCCTCTCTAATATCATCACAGTAGACCCCTCTGATCACTTTTTACAGGATATGGAACTTTTTTAATGAAAGCCTGGATACGTTAATAGGGGTATGGATGGAATTGGATTTAAATAAAAATGGAACTGAGCTGCTTGTTGACACTTTATTAAATTACATTCCAGAGGATTTGTATGTGGAACAAAAAAAAAATGTGGCGAAATGTGCAGTTCCACTTCAGTTTATACATAATTGGCTTTTCAAGTGAGTCCTTAGTTCAGATTTTTCTCAGGGCCCCTAACAATATTCATTCTGCAATACTCTGATGAATGAAAAATGATCAGCTGTACACTCTCATACACACACACACACACACACACACACACACACACACACACACACACACACACACACACACACACACCACACACACACACACACACACACACACAACAACAACCTCCCCTTTATTTGAAACAGTCATCAATATAACATAACTCCCCACAATACCTCACGGTTTAGCATACAGTATGTCACAATAACACATCACAAAAATCAATATCTTATTTATGTCTCTGATTAAGCTGTCTTCTACTGCTGCAGGATGAAAGAGACCTTGTAATAATGAAGTCATTTATTTTGATATTTATGTTTGAAATGTTTGACGAGGCTGAATTACCAGCTGGCAAAGTGGATTAAGAGGTCCCCCAGGGCGCCCCAGAGGACCTATGGTGCCCTTAAAGCAAACTATAAATGTCTGAGAATGGTATTAACACATACAAATGTTAAGGGCCTTACCATGGCTCCCACTTTAATATCCAATTTTAAGACCCTGTCTTAGGATGGGGCCCTGTGTCAAAATGTGGTTTTAATATGTAATTTAACATTTATTTAAATTATAATATTGCCCATTGGAACAGGCCTATTGGTGGCTTCGGTAAGTGAACACAAAAAAAACACACACTCCACTCAGTGCTTCCTTAAATTCACAGGTCGAAATGAATCAGAGGAATTTTTTGTGGGAAAATCAAAGGACATACAGACCTCCTTCCATTTTATTATGAGATTCTATCATGTTCACACTGCGGGAATATCACAGACTCTCATTTGCCCAGGGGGCCTGTGCTGATTTTCGCCAGGATTTTAGTAACACTGAGGTCAAAGGTTAAAACCCCTGCAGCTGTCATTGATGAACAAAAAAGGATTTGGTAACCACATTGGTGAGCAAATCATTTTGGCAAACCAAAGATGTATTATATCATTTATTATAATGGTATCTCTTAAAGATGTTCCAAAGCTTAACACGTGTTCTAAGGAAATCTCATTATTAAGATATTATTACATAGGCTTTTACGAACAATCAAACCTAAAATACTGTAAAATGTTTCAAAGAAATGCATCAGCTGTGATGAACCACCCAGATGTATTTTGTATGTTGTGTTGGTGGTTAAATTCCCAAATTCAACAGAGATGAAACAGAAGGCATGAGCTTTAGGTATCTTTATAGATTATTTATTTGAGTGAGAAATGATAGAGAAATATGTCTGCTACACAGACAGGTGCATCACTAAATTGCCAGAGTGTTTTCTAACCCGTATAGACACTGTGTGTGCTGTGGCTATTTAATTTGAACATTTCCTGTTTGTGTGGTGTATGTAGGTGGTGCCACAGACCTGACACAACATCCAATTGACGCGGTTTGACTCCAGAAGAGGGGGCTGATGGGTGAGCTTTCTTCTGAGAGGAACCCCCTCAGCTTTGAATACAGTAAAGATAGATTCTGGCAGGAAATTAGGCGATTTTGCCTTCAAAATAAAAGCATTCCCAAGGGGAAGACTGTTCACTGAATGTTTTTTTTTAAATTTATTATGTTTTCTCTTTAATTTGACTTTGATGTGTAACAGAAACAAAGGATGCTCCACTGAAAACAATACATTTATATATTTCATAAAAGCTAAACAGAAATGTTAAAAGACACACATAGCTGTCTTCAGAATTATTATCTGTATTTTATACGTGTGTGTTAGTTGTGAAAATATACATAAATATAGGTCTGCTGCAATATTTATTTTTACTCCTACATGTGTATCATGTGTTTTTGACTGCAACATGTCTCTCTGCTTATATAGATCTTATACTTAAATATTCTGGGATTTACAGTTCGTAATGTTTAATAATAATTACAAATATTTAAGAAAAATATCATGACAAAGCCTTAATTAAGTAATTACATCTATATTTAAATTAAATTAAAATTAATTTGATACAAAAATAAATACAAATAATTCTCTAGTTTGTGTGTTTGCATATCAATGTAATATGTGCTTCAGATAAATGATGTACTCCTTTATAGTGCTGCGTTTGGAAACAGGTTCTCGGGATAAGTGTTGCAGCGCTGGTGCTTTTTATTTTGAAAGATTTAGCTGGAAGTCATTTTGGTTTAACTTGACTCTCTTGACAGTAGCGCGAGCCCCGGGCTTCCAAATAAGGAATCCGGCTGTTGCTGCGCGCGGACACAACGACGCTCCAGAGCCGCGAGCTGGGAACGGCGGTTCCCGAGATGCACGCGAGTCCTCTTTGATTTGCCGATCCGTTAAACGTTACATTCCTGGAAGAGTGAAACGTGGAGAAGATGTGGAGGAAATAACTTCTGAAACAAAACATTTGGAATAACAAACACAACAACTAATGTGGAGAGGAGTTTCCCTTCATAAATTAAAGGAGAGCGGAGTACGTTTTATTTTGGAAGAATGTAAGAAAATATCTCTCGGTGAATACATTCGGGATTTTCTGAACCTATTTTACGCACTGGGAGCATCAGTCGGAACTAACGGACACCTAGAACTCCTCCTGAGCCACCCCTCCTCTTTATCCCAGTCTTGATTATTATATTTTGCTCAGTAGAAGAAGACATTACCGACATCATAAGGCTTTTTGTGGACTTATCCTTGGACTTATCCCCGGGCTTTTGGAATTGGTGAAATCACTGTGAACGCACGTAGCTCTGACAGAATGCTTCAAAAAGACTGGTAACTTACTCAAGGTAAATTCTCATTATTTGAATAAATCATATTGACCTTTTACTGTTCACCTTTAAGTTCACTGTTTGTGTTGCTTCTCCGCTTTGTTTTGGTGAGATGTGTGTCGATCCTGTCACTGTTCCTGGGCGTTTTGGGGCAAAATGAGGGGAAAAAAGAGACAGATGTCAAGTTTTTTGGCTAAATATTCTGGAGATTCCTTATTTGGGGTTGTTTTGGTCGTCCTTATACTGTGGTGCTTTTATTCATGTTTATACCATAGAATATTCAAGTGTCACACACCCAGCCGGTGCACCGCCGTCTGGGCTCCAGCCGGTGAGGATGGAGAGGCATTTTCTCTGGGGATGCAGTGCTGCCAAACTTCGTTAAAAAAACATTTATTTTGAATAGTCTATTCTCAATCGCAAAGATTAAGACCACCTTGAACATTACTTAAGAATGAATAAGTCTTTATATCGGCACATCCAAGACACATAATATATTTCATTTACATCTGTACTGTTTAAATAAATCCCCTTAGAGCCATGCTTGATTTCAGTCATGTCCTTAAGCTTGTCTGTGTGATGTGATTTATGAATCTCGCAGAATGCTTTCACAGCAGTGTGTAGGTTTGAGCAAGGCTGCTGTTTTTAATGCAATATTCTTATTTTAACTGAGTTAGACGTCTGGGTTCTCCATTCAAGAAAACGCGTTGCGTATCACACAAGGTGGATTACTTGTTCGAGTTCTTCAACTATAAACTAATGACCTTGATATTTGAGACCTTTGAGTGTTTTTCTGATAAATTGTCTCTCTTCACACTTACAAAATATCCGTGGTATCTCTTAGTATATGTTGTTTGACCACAATGCCTTTAATTGTCACTTTATACGCACTTTAAAGCTGGAAATAATGATGAGCCATATTTAAATACATTTTCAATGTATTTTTACTACCTGATGAAATGCATGAAAAATTATAAAGCATTCTCTTCGTAAAAAAACAAAGAGTATAATACTGTTAAGGCGGGGTGAGATTCTGCCCATGCTGCTGGGAGAAGGCTGTGGCAGCAGCTGATTTCTTTGCAGTGGAGTAGGCAGATGAATGCTTTGAGCCTACTGCTGTGGCGCACTTTCAGTCAGTGTGGTTTCCCTCTCTGATGGCCAACAGTGTTTTTCACCACAGAGTGGGTTGTCATTCACTGTCCCCCTCTGCTGCAAGGAGCCTCCCTCAGCTCTGCTGCCGCTGCAGGACTCATAATGTCCACTTCATGGCATACTGCATGATGTGCATTCTCAAAAACATATGAAAATGAGAACGGTAGGGTTAGGTTGATTTTTTGAGAAACTTTCAAAACCGTATTTTGGTTGGAATTCTGGTTAAGCTGAGAGATATTTTTTCTGATTATATTCTTGTTTGGTTGACATAAGGACAACATATCCTTTATCCTCAGACATTTTCAACTTGCCAGATCATTCTATTGGGGGCGCTATAGAAACACATCCGCCCGCTCCTTGGGTAAAACAGGTTAAATGGTAGCTCTTGAGAAGCCCTCATCACTGTTGATTTATTGCAACATAATGTTGGCATTCTTCCATGGGGACAGAGCTGGAGTCATTCTGTTTATTCTGCTGAAAAGGTGTGCATTTCAACAAGTGACGGCATGAAGTCTGGTAAAAAGCAGACCAGCAGGTGCAGCTTTGGAATCGAATGTGCAGCTTTTATTATCGTTACTGTTCCGATGCATGTACGCTTTAGTATAAGCTGCACATTCAGTCATATATTCAAAGGCACTTAAGATATTTAAGGTCAAATGATGGTTTTGTTTTGCTATCTATCGTTATAGCAGCCCTTTCCTCTCCTTTACTGATGCTTCTTTCACTTTAAGGTTTGAAAACACTCCATCAGAGGAAAACCTGCTTGATGTAACTCGCCTTTCAGATGTATGCAAAAAAAAAGAGTTTGCATTCCCCTAAGCGTGATGCTTGAGTGGTTAAAATGTATTTTTGACCACTCATTAATATTAACATTTCGAAATCAAGACCCTGAAGATGTTAGTCCCACATCAACTCCTGTGTATTATATAAAACACATGGAACTACGAAGAAATAGAGGGGCCCCCTGACCCCAACTCAGATTTTCTTTGTATTTTCCATGCTGTTTTGTTGCAAGAAAAGCGCATTGTTGTCGCAGTGCCAATGAAATCCATGTAAGACGTTTCACAAGACTCTGAAGAGTGTACAGGACGTTTCCGCTCGTATGACAGCACATGCATTTCTGTGACAGTCCCAGGTTCAACCCCCCGCCCCCCCTTTACCCCTAGGTATGAATATTAGCAGTCAATTGTTTTATCCGCAAGAAAGAGAGCAGATAACGTAAATACACTGAACAGTAGAGGCCTGACAGGCAGGGCCGGCTCCGAGTCACAGGGATGAGACAAGCCGGCAAAACAACACAGGCCTTTCAGATCCATTCATGCATGTTTTTTTTAACCTAGATGTCCTCCTTTGTTTCTGCATCTTACATCCTCCCGCTGCTTGGGAGAATACCCACGCCGCCAAACGAGCTCGCCTTTACCACATCCTCTTATCCTTCTGATCACTCCCCTCCAAACAAGGCTGCAGTGTCCAAGGCTGTGTGCTATCACAGAACCTCATATCTACATTTGTGACATCAGAAGGGAGGAAGTGGAGACAGTGAGAGAGGGACACAGAGGGAGTCATTGAAAAGGAGAGATGAATAGACGGGTGACGAGGAGACGATCCGCGGGATGATAGAAGATGGATTAAAGGCAATATAGAGAGGGACTGTAGACACAGCGCTGTGTGACATAGACAGACATTGCTATTCTGCTGCCTCTCAGCTACACACAGGGCTGTGTGTATGACACCCACCATGATTTGGAGTAAATACCATCAGTCACACTCAGAACGTAGGGTTTCTACACGAGAAAAATGGCAATATCCTATGTCCTGACAGTTTCTTATGGCTTCTCAACATTACTGTGGAGAGACGGTCTTTGTTCAGAGGTTGACCAGATTAAAAAACATAACTTATTATAGATTTATGGTCCTTATCTCCAAGTTTCCAAGTATGAAGTCCGCCCCCTGAGGCCGGACTTCATACTTGGAAAATCGGAGATACCTCGCCATACCCAAGATCCCCCATTATGCATATGAACATTGAGAGAACGCTTTGATGACATAACCTTTTTTGCTCTGCTGTACAACTGTACATATGATACGGCCTGTCTTCCATCTGTGGATATGTTGCTACAATGTTTGTATTCAGATACAAAATAAAGCATAGATATCAACCGGTATTGCTAACAATGACTAACCCGAGGTGACTGCTAAAGCTGTATACAAGGCAAACTACTTTCTGTGGGATAAAGGTTTTTTTCTGCTACTGGAAAGCACGCTCGGATGTGACGTCAATCCAAGTTCCGACATCTAACTTCCAATGTAAATGGAATGCAGTGTAAACAACAAGCCTGGGAAAGTTACTGTATCAGGCTTGGCCAATGTCTTGAGTTTGACAGGAATATGTGTCAATGGCTAAATTCACACCTCAGCCAATCTCAGCCTGTGTTGTATTGAGTCATGTCTGTAACGGCTGGATAACTCTTGTTTTAGGTAATCCAGAGGCAGCAGGATGTATGGCGTGAAAGCCTAGAAAGAAGCCTTGTTTTTCCGTCACCAAACACAGTTGTTGATAATGCACAATCTTAAACGTCGTGATGTCAAGGACTGTCTTGCAATCTCATTGGATTATTTGTTGCCAGGGTGAAAGTTGGCAGTGAAAAGTGAGAAAACATTTATTCCAAACTGGGAAAAAAGAGGTTTATTTTGCCTCCATTTATTCCTCTGCTCATTCATGAGTGAAATGACAGCAGACGGAACAGAGGAAGGAACTGTGTGATCACTTAATCATTCCAGTTGCTAAGGTATAAAAGCTGGGCGAGATGCTACACGGGGCCTTTTGTTTGGAGACACATGTCGAGAATGCAGCCACGCATTAATTGAGTTTAGCGCTGGTTAGATGACAAAGGTGTCTATAACAATTAAAATCCAAATCCTGTGCAGATTGAACGCTCCGAAGACTTCATGCCATGTAGGCTATCTTTCAGCATCAGCCAACTTTTCCTTTAATCACAGTTGTGATCACTGTAGATTCTGGATCTTAAAAATAAATACATTCTAAATCATCCCCAAAAATATCATTTCTTGATTGTTTGGTTATTGGTTTCAGGATGTCAGCGTTTAAAGGAACAACTATTCCAGCAGGTTTAAATGTGGAGGGATTACCTTCTGGTTAGGACACCGTGTTGTGCGGCAGTGGTTATTGATTTATTTAAAGCATTAACAACTGTTATCACAAACTAGCTCATGGTTCCAACAAAGGAGGTAGAATACAACACAGGTTGGAGGTAAACAATGTAATTCTTTATTAAGCAATGTGGTTTTATAACACTTATGCAGAGAAAACCCACATGAGGGGTCAAGACATTGTTGTTTATTCAAAACTAGAATGGCTTTAAAGTTTTAGTTATCTGTACAAGCAGCAAGATGGTTTGGCCTATGTGTTGCTGATAGAGCTGTGTTTACCTTATCACCGCCAGACACAGCCATGATTTCTGGACTTTAGGTGATTTTAGTTTTCTTCAAATGGCAATATTTTAGAAATTCTAGCTTTTTTTAATATTAATGCAAAGACAGGGTATGGTCGAGTTTGGGTTTATGGCAAATAAAGATGGCTAAGGTTCAGCAATTAGAGATTAGCCCTAATAGAAAAGTGAATGTTACAATACATACAACCATGCTTACTTTGCATCGCCCTACGGGGCTTGAGGTGTACCAAAGGGATCTGTACCTGGTCCTCTTTCAAATTGAGTTATACAAAACCTTGAATGGGATGATAATGACACCATCATGCACTGCTCAGCCTTGCTAATTAAAAGTCTCTCATTAGGCTACAGTTAGACATTTTTAGGGTTCACTCTTAGCTGTTAAGCTGTCCTTGAATCAGAACAAAAGAAAGTAAAGGCTGCTCTCGGAAAACAGGAACAGGCTTCTGCATAAAGCGCAGCTCTTACCTCCTCGAAGCCAACCAGTTTAGGTTTGTTCCTTTTTGAAAACCTAGGCCTTTGATTGCCAATTGTCTAATCTCAACTGCAGGGATCATTCTTTTTTCAGATAAAAGTCATGTTTTTCCAATACTTCTCTCAATTCTTCAGACACATCGCACAGTGCCCTGGTATTTGACACTGGTAGCACATTTATGTGGGGATGGATCCCTTTATGCAGGGATGTATTCACTGCCTGAATGTTATTTATAAAGCCCTCCTGAGGTTGCCTCAATTTTACTTATGAGTCTTTATGGGTTTAGTGTGTAAGCATCAGTAATGTTTAAGGTCAGAAGACATTTCCCCTCTCTGCTTTAACTGATATTTGAACTGAAATACGGTTTCCTACAACGAGGAAAATAACTCAAAATCAAAGGATCATAGTCCCTCAGAATCAATGAAAGTATGTTGATTCTATTTGTATTTCTATGTATTCGTTGTTTCTAAAGGTGTATACTCGGGTTCTGTCCCTTCTGTAATTGTGTTCCTATCCTGTCTTCAGCAGGGCTCACCTAGATGATTTTGGAATCCCTGGATTTTTGTTCCGGCTTTACTCTCTTTAAATATTGAAACAGTTCTGAAAATAACCTTGCTCCCATTCAAAGGTGGAGCCTTTAGGTGACTTTTAGTTTCTGACTTTGAGGCAGAAACATGTGCTGTTCATGCACAGTAGAGCCCTTTTGGACAAAAGGATCATCCTTCTCACAAGTTAAAGAGGATCTCCTTATGTTTCTGTCAGACCAATTACAGTCGTTGAATATTTGTCAAATATGTTCTTCTCTGGGTCAATTTCACCTCTAGTGTTGTGACTTTTGATGCCTTTTGACTGATTACTTTATGATAGAAGTATTCTACATTTTGGAGTTTCTGAAACAGTTATTTGATATTACTGACCATGGCAAATCTACCAGAACATATGTGTGGCTTTAGAAACCCTTGTGTAGTGGTTCCATGTCAGGATTTCAGTCTGCTGCAGCGCAGAGTCGGGGTCTTCAATTAGCATGGTGCTCTCTGCTATTTTTATCTTCATGTTAGCAACGTGTGAGAGAGGCAGAGGAAACACCTTCACACCTCAGCCTGCTGCCGTGGAATCCTCTAATGACGAAAATACCCAACAGCCAGTGGATATATTATACATTATAAATATACATATAGCGCAAAGAAAAAAACACCTTTTATTTGACCTGTTGGAAATATATTTTACGAGTGAAGCTTTACTGACTCAGTGCACGTTATGAAGACTTCTTCCTTATTTTATTATTCATATAAGATCCTTTTGTTTATGTTTTTTTATCATGACAATCCATGTTAGACCCTGTGTATTTAGCATGTTACAGTTTTGTCTTACTCGTATCTTAAGGGGCCCTGCTCTGTTCATGTTCAGGTGTATGTCAGTGTGTAGTGTCTCTACAGGGACATGTCTCCATGCTTTAATGTTCAGAAAGCTCTTTCTTTTTCCAATACTGCATGCCTACCTTGTTTCACCCTCTGTTTGAAACCAGATCTCTCATTGGTTAGATGGCCGGTTGCTCAGTTGTGATTGGTCTCCTACTTAGAGAGGATATGTGTTTGAGCGCTAGCCAATAAAAGCGTGAGTTTTACATAGTGATGTCATTATGTCAAGGAAAAAAACAAAGGAGTCTAATGGAGGTGTCTCAGGAATTTGGGTGGGGGATCTCTCTGGAGGGAACACAGGGACTTTAGCATTTGCAGACCATTCACATGCACAAAAACCTATAGAACACACTCCAAAACATAATTCAGCAAAAAGCGAATATTTAAGTATTTTAATTACATGTACATTTTCCATTCAATTTTATTACGTGTGTTTAACGTAAATACTCACATTCAATGCTATAATTTTCCATTACTTTGAGTTGTGAAATAATTAAGCCACTGTTAGGGCAGCAACCGACTAGCTAGCCAGCATTGTGAAGCGCAAACCTAACTTCACCACCTGTAAGAATATGCACATCCAGACAATACTATTCGTCTATGTACAGCATAAACACGCTCAAATAACTTTTCATCTTCAATAACGTATTGTTAGCAGCAAAATATTAAACAATTACACTTACCTGAAGTCTGTCTGTCGACGGTGTAGGTTGAGCCACCAAGTCTTTCTTCTTTGTTTGGGGGGTTGGCAACCAAAAAACTCCAAGTCCACGTCCAGGGTTGAACAGTCTACGTCAGTGACGTCCTGATGTTCCCTTTGCACATGCACGTTACCTCCCTTTAGGGTCTGACGTCCTTTTAAATAGAATAGGACTAAATTCTAATAGACATAGAATAGAATAATCTGTAGTAGTTGTCTTACATTCAGTTTAGATTCAGCATATTCACGTTCAGTTGCATGAACAAATACACTTTGGATTTGACAGATTTCAGTTATATTTGATCTAATTATATTGCTTCACATTTATGTGGGCTTATTAAGATTGTTTTTGAGTTCACACTACAGCAGCTGGGTAAACAAAACTTTCTGGCCAGGTATTAGTTTGAAACTCAAAAATACTTCAAACAGCATCTTCACAAGTGTCACCTGAAGAGGGATTGTTCTCACAGGCTTGTGTTTGTACTGAGACATTGTGAAAGACAGAGGGATCAGAGGAACCCAACCATCTGCTTCATCTTTATTATCACACCAGTCCTGAGTTAGAGGCAGTGTTTTGACTGCCTGTGCGTCGGAAAATCACACACACTAAACTTGTTGTGCTGCTAAATTGCAAGACCATGACAATTGAAAAAACTACATTTCATGTCCTGTTATTCAAATGTCAGTCCCTCCGGTCACGAGTAGCTTCAGATCCACCCTTCAACTTCTGAAAATAACTGCTTCTGCCAAAGAGCTACAGGAATCAGGCTGCATTCAGAGGCTTCCTGATTACTGAAAACTTTGCTTGACTAAAATCTCAAATGAACTTGTCTTCACACGCCAGCTCCTTCACTGTGCTGCGAGTTGAAGATATGCCACAGATATTAGTCACTTGCATGTAGGCATGATCATGGCATTTCCCCCACGCACATACTGTACACAGACACCTTGCTCGAGAAACCACAGATGGTTCCCTCTGCTTCCTCCACAGTTTTCTCAGTAATGTCGTGACCCTTTTTCTGGCTGCAGATATAAGTTCTTGTTAACACATTATGCTGTAATTCCTTGCACTCTTTTTTTTATAAACTCCTGGCACCTCATTGATTAATTCATTAAATATGCATAGGCTTCATGCATAGTCTAATAACCACTTTCAGAAGAATTTAGTTTGATAAATCATCCCAGTTGGATAAAATGTGCATCAAACCGACGTGTTCGATGGCAGTTTGTTTAAATGCAGACTCTCTTTTCAGAATACCTCAATAAAACAGACACAGGTACTTTCATAGAGCAAGATGATCTTTTCTTTATCCTCTGTGATGAGGCCGAGGGAAATCTTTGATCTGGAGTGGCTTGATAATCATCCGTAGCTGAGCCCTGATTTCCATCTCTATTCAACTCTCCCCTGGAAGCTCCATAAGCAGCCATCAACACTGGAACTAATCAGGGTTATTGCTACTCCCCCACTAGAGCGCCCACTTCTGCACATGTGGGTTCGATTCACCGTAATTCTACATGTTGATGCTGAGCAGGTTTGATCCGTCTCTGTTTGCTGATGCATTGGCCTGATGCCAGATTTAAAGGTGGAAGGCTTTTGACTATTTCTGACATTTGGATCTCAATTTAAATCAACAGATGTTTGATATGAGAAATTATACAGAGAGCTATCAAAGCTGTTAACCCTTATTTACTTTAATCACAGGATAAAATACAAATAAGAACAAGCTGTTGCCATTTCACTTTTCGCACTAGTGCTATTTCCATTTGCAGACACACATGTAATTAGTAATACATTAAATGCCAACACTTGAAAAGGGCTTTGCCTTGACTCCTTTTCAAGGGACAAGTTCTCTATTCACATTTTGATTTAGTGATAATGTCAGGCATTTGTAATTGTGCAGAGTGAACCTGACACTATATGCAAATCTACTGTAGAGCATTCCAAGTGTAGTCTCATGTCTTTTAGAGGGTCATCTCAAGTTGAGTTTAAGTCCTTAAGGGTAAGTCAAATAATGTCTGAATCTGTCAAGGCAGGTTTAAGTCAAGTCTTAAATCTGCCAGTGGATATCTCCTGCACCTTTTAGGTCAAGGCTCAAGTCAGAACAACATTCAGGACAAGTATAAGGTACTTCATTCAGGTTTATTCTCAAGTCTGTTATACCTACTTTCCACTGAAATGAAATTCTGTGTTGATTCTGAGTGTGTTTAACTTTGGTGGCTACTGAAGAACCAGTTTGCTTTATGACGTTACGCTGACACCATAACACAGTAACACCAGTGCACAGGTTTAGGCTAAACGTGTGATCGCGTTCTAACCACATTTTGATGTTTGTGCTACTGCCTCTGCAACATCTTTCTGTTCTATCGTACTCGCCAACAATTGTTCTAAATGTAAACCCCACCCGCCCCTGACGTATGCAGGTCTCAGATCTCGGTGCTGGCTAGGCAAAGAGCCGGCGCCTGAGTTCAACCAATTTAAGGGCCCAGTAGCCGGTTCCCCTGCAGTGGAAGAAACAAAACTGGTTTTCAATCGAACCTGCTTGGAACCACCTCACTGGGAAAGAGGTATTCCAGTGCATTACAGAGCTTTTTCTCAAGTATATTCCAAGTTGGCTCTCATCTTAGTCCAGACCCAGAGAGTCGTCAAGTCAAAGTCAAAGTCAAATCTCCATTCCAGGACTCAAGTCTACAGCTCAGATCGAGACCAAAGAAAACTCCTTGTGACTAAGACTATAACCACATGTCTTGTGATAGAAGGTGACAATCCACAGCTCAAGTCTGATGCTGGAGTGATAAAGTTTTAAGTTTGTGAAGCTCGGAGAGTTGATCAGTGGTGCTCCTGCAACATCCAATGTAGGCCGAGCTCAATGTGCTTCTCTTGCAGTCGAATTCCCCTAAAACAGATGTTTGCGAGGGCTAAGCTGTCACCATCACTGTCATAGAAGCTTGGGATTCCTCCAAACGCAGGTCCATATATCCAGAACACATCTGGTGGCAATTTGTCTTCCGTTAGAAAAACGTCTTGGTAAACTTTTTGTCTCCCCCAAAAAAGAAAACATGTGGCCCTGAAGTGCTGACTTCCCAATCTGCTGTTGTCAGCTGTGTTGTACTACAGCTCTGCTGTGCGAACCATTTATTCGTGACCCCTCCATGTTCCACCTCATTACAACTGCGATGTTGTCGTCCCGCTAAGAGGACACTGCAGCTGGATACTGAGAGGGGCATATTTTTAGCACTTGTTAATCTGCTGTTTAATGTGGAGCTAATGGTGGACAAAGAAAGACATCTAAATGAAAAATACCAGTTTCAGATGTAATGTTTATTCTCTCTGCATGCAACTAAATATCTGGACACTTTCATGTTTTTAACTTCATTCTCTTTTCTATTTTCTTCTGCATCATTGACTCTTTGATTCCTCCAAATAATATCATCACAGATCAGAATCAGAAACAAATGTATTGCCAAGTAGGTTTACACATACAAGGAATTTGCCTTGGGTTGTATACATAAAAAGAAGATCAATTGTTAGAAAATACAACCAAAAAATGAAAACGATTATAAAAAACAGTTCAGAAAATACTATGATTACATCAAAATATATTCTGAAATATGTACATGAAACTACAGCATTGAGAAAATACATATAATATCTCTACAGTACCTCTATTCTCCTGTCTTCTTAAATCCCTGCTCTCCTTTGTAACTCCTCTCAGCTCTGCCTCTCTTTCACTCTTCCATCATCTCTTTCCTCACCCTCTCATATGATCTCTTCTCAAATTCCGTCTCCTTTGACCTTTTTCTCTGACGTTCCAACGCTTTAACTCTGCGCTCCTCTCCTGCCCTTTCCTCCAGGGCTCCCCTCCTGTATGTGATGGATGGTGTGGGTCAGTGTGCAGCCTCTGACAGTGATGGCCTCTGTCACTGCGCAGCATCTCCGGCTGTTAGCGTTAGGCCCCCCCCCCGCCCCCCCCCCGGCTTTATCGGCAGTCTACTCAGGTCATTGACTAATGTCTGCAGGAGTGGGTGAAGAGGGTTTTTTTGGCTTCTGGCTCCCTCTGATCTGAAGCAACAGGGGGCATGATACTGACGGAGGGTATAGGCAGAACTGTTTTAAAAACTTTCCTCAAACCATTCACCATTTCTCTAGAAATAGTATCTACAGGCAGCGATATGATTTCAGAGAAGAAATGGTCAGGATTTATAGAAGACTTAGTGAAATGATGCAACTTTTATCTGGTTTGACTTCCTGTTTTTGAAAAAAAGCTTTTTTGAACAATTATTTCAACACCAACATCCAACAAATAGTATACCATCGAACTGAATGCATTATAAACAAAGAAAAACAAAGAAACGAAAATAAAACATTGTGAAAAAACATGTTTTTGTTTAGGAAAGCCTTTTGAGATCACTGTGTCTTGATAACGCATCTTTAGAAAATGTTGCTAATGAGTACTTTTAGTGAAGTAAAGGACCTGATTACTTCTTTCAAAGCTGAATACATTAAGTACTATACCGTTTAATATATTCATTGTTCATAGTTGACTTTAACGATGACTTTATTTAAGCTATGCAAACATTTTATTAGCGTTTCTTTGCTAATACCTGACGAAATTAGCTCCATATTTTCAACATTCTTCCCCAACACAAGAGAGAATGTGTTCATTTGACCAATTTAACTCTTTTGTTTTAAAACTAATCAAACCAAAGATAACATTAGTTTATTGAAATCCCAGAAAACTGCCGTAAAATGCTTCAACATACTTCAGTAAGCATCATGGGAAGTAGAATGTGTATCGATCGGGCGTCGGTACGGATCGGGTAATGACAGTGCCCTTGTTCTTTCACCTGCCCTCAGCTGTTTGTTGTTCATGTAATCCAGTCACTGCCTGTCTGTCTAAGTGTTCCTTGTCAGTTTGTTGTCTATATTGCTGTCTGTTTAACCCGACGTCCTTTCCATGTTCCTGATCTTGTTCCTCATGCTCCCCAGTCTGTACATGTTCAGTGTCTTTGTTTTGCCTTGCCTACTACCCCTGATGTTGTGCTTAACTGTTGATAAAAAAAAGAAGAAGAAAACTCACATTTGGTTCAAACTAGCTGCCATCTTCTTTTCTACTGTTTTTGGGTCCAAAACCCTACCAGATCTTTTCGCAATACAGTAAAGTATTCTGCTTTATTTGAACCCATCCATGAACACATCTAATGGAAGGCGTGTGCTCAGGAGGCAGAGCAGGCTGTCCAGTGATTGGCGGTTTGAAGTGAACCCCAAATTGCTCCCGATGACCGGCCATGATAGCCTGCTGCCTTTCTCGGGAAAGTGTGTGTGGTTCCCAGGGGGAAATTGTGAAGTTCTTTGGATAAAGGTTCCATATAAACACAGTCCAGGTTATTATTGTATTTGGTTCATCAAGATAATCAGCAGCTGGGGCTAAATTCTTGTCAGCTGCCATGAAAACGTACAGATTAAGAAGACGCAGCAAGATATTTGTCATGATCTTAGTTTTTGTATTTAATGTTTCCTGTTTTATTTTGAATTATACTTGTCTGGTTAAGCTTCCTGTCTTTTTGTTATTCCACCTGTGTCTAATTGTCTGATTGTGTTCCCCTGCTACCCTTGTGTTTCTTCCTGCCCTTTCCAGGTGTGTCATTTCTCTGTGATTAGTCTAGGGGTACAGTCGAATAGTCCAAAAATCAGCTCCTATCGTCTATTCCTATCTACTATTCCTTGACCTTTGTCTGAAACGTCAAGGGGTTCAGGAATAGTGGATAGGAGAATTCCAAAGGACTTAGGAAAAGAGACTGCGGTGCTTTGAGAATCCGACTGCACTTACACTATCCCACGTATTTATGATGTCATTAATATGCGTCTGCTGTGGGGGACTACAGCTTCTATAAAGCGGACTACTGAAAGACTCTAGAGACTCTGCACCGTGCTCTGATGGTGCTGTTTTATGGCAGCATTTTCTCCTTTCCTTTCGTACAGGAAGGTAGTTTCCTAAACCAAAGGAGCTAATAGAGGAAGTTTCAGAGCTCCTTTCCCATCATCTAGAGAATTCCAACAGCTCTTATCTGTCTTGTTTTGCATTGCCCGGTTCCCCAGTTTTGTGTGTTAAACAGTTTCTTTTTGTTTATCAGCTTTGTGTAAATTCAATGCTTGCGTTTTGTTAAAACTTAAACCTTTTTACTGCTCTTGGGTCCTTCCTGCCAAACTCTGGTGATATTGTTATTAAATTAGCTTCAGTCAGACTCCAAAGGGTGAAAAATCATGTGAAAATGAGCAAATTCAACAACAGTGTTGAATATCCAATGCAATCTACAGATTGGATTTGGCAGTGTGTTGCTGGATGATCTAGCACTGCTGAAACAGTTGAGCCACTTCCAATTTCTGTCAGATGTCTGCTATGGAAACCCCAGATGTAAAAGTCAGTGAGACAGAAAAGATGTCTAGTTTTATGACTTCTCTAAATACAGCCTTCGGTGATGACCTTTTAAACTTTTATAGTTACTGTATATCCACTACAGGATCCAGGAACTTTCAAAGTAGTCCAGTAATTACTGTCTGTAATGGAGTGTAAAGGTCACATTGACTTTACCTCAGCATCTTGATCTAGGGGGGGGGGAGAGACCAGATGTTTCCCGCCGGCGGGGTATGTGAGTTGAAACTGCAAAGTGATAAAATATTGTTAAGCTCTTAAATCTAAGTAGTTTTAATGGAGACTTGTGATGATTTTGTTGTTGTCATTTTTACATTGACATATTTTTAGTTTGTAATTTTCACATAAACGTTGATATTTCTCTGGAAAAAGCAACTGCCGGAAAAGAGAAAACCCAAACAATTGGCCTCTAAGAAGCTAAAACCTGTGAAAAGCTGAAAGGCGCTGTGGAGAGAATTCTCATTGGAGCATTATGAGAGCCAACAATAAGCTATTGCAGCTCTCAACAGTCTTTCTGTGTCCATTAGCACATGCTGTAAAATTGCCCTCATATTAGCATTTCAATGCATTGGCTAGTCATTCTGTTTCAAGAGCCATATAGCAGCTGTGGGGGGCTAAATATGCATTTAGCATGAAGATGAAAAGTGCTAATGTGTCTATTGAAAATAAGCTCTCTTTCTGATAATGTCAGAAGGTGATGTTGACAGGGAGTCTGTATGCTGTTAACCTCGGCGAACATCAGGTCCGCTCCCCGGGCAGCAGGAAAACACAAGTTTGGATGCTCTGACTTTCCGTAGAGCAGACTATCAGGCAGCCAATGGGGAGCATGTATGATTCAGAGGCATTGTTAAGCTTTGGCTGAGGTTCAAAGGGAGAGCAGAGCACGAAAAGTGACGACAGGCAAATACCAAATCAAGTGCCACTTACCCCACCTCCCCCTCCCTGTTGTCTAATGAAGCTAAACGTGTTGGAAGTGATGTGGCTGCTGGCCTTTAATTCACTCTCTCCACCATCTGCCCTCCTGGAGCCTCTGAAAGCTTTATCGCTGCCTGTGTGCTGGAGGAGCAGATTAGATTTTTTTGTTGATGAAGTTTGAGTTTCTGCAGCTGGCACTGTTTGTCATTCACTCTTTTGTCTGTTCGGCCACTGCTCATGCAAGCTACTTCTATTTCTGCCAAAGAAATGGAAAACACGTCAAGCTTCACTTGCTGTGCACTCAATGTTTTTTCTTGGTAAAGACCTCGCAAGAACTGTTTCCAGAACACCAAATGTTAAAACTTTTATGGACTACCCAAAGTTTTTTTACTATTTTTTTTCCCATCAGTATGAGAGTAGAAAAACCGACCTTCATTCAAATGAAAATGCCACAGCCCATTACTTTAATGTTCGGTTGCAGAGTGGACATAAAATGTGAGTAAAAGTATCAGTTTGTGAGAACGCAGAACACAAAATGATGGAGCAGGCTTGCCAATGTGTGTATTCAGCTACTGTATGTACACTGGCCAGCCAACACATCCAACCCACCCGGAACATCGTGGCCACGCCCCTTTCCAGGTAAAAATATCTGCTGTTATTTAACCTGTTAAACCCTGAGTCTATTTTTCAGGCTCGAAGATGACATGCCCAGAATGAATGGAGGCCAATTAAATCAAGGGGCAGTTCATAAATTCATGTAAACATTACCATCAGTCAGTTAGAATGACTCGTAGAGAGTGCTAAACCAGACACTCCAAACTGCTAAACTATAAACCGAGTTTATTAGTAATAATTATTATGATGGGTTATCAGTAGATTTCAAAGCGACACAGAGACATTGGATTAAGCTTCAGCTGCGTTTTATGCCCTTGAACACAACTTTGATCACAACAGCAAAGGCAAGCATAGTGATGGCTCTGTGAAGGGAAGCAGTTTCTTGCTCTTTCTTGGCGGTAGTTCAGTGAGTTTTGGTCATACAGTGATGGGACTTATACTAATGGAATCTGTGGAATCTCAGGTTTCATATGAAGGCCATGGCCACTCATGTGCTAATGTAGTATTAGCTCGTTTTCAATTAGTGCTGATTTAGACGCTTGGTGTTGGAATTGTGTTTCTTTAGGTAAAAATGGTTAATATGGTCTGGTAGCTGAGTTTCTTCCCGTTAAGGGGGTATGCCACATTAATAGGTTGTTAAATGTTTACATGCCCTGAGACGCTGTTTCTTACAAGTTGCAGCAAGAAACAACATTTGGATTAAGAGGTTAACTGGTGGAGGGGGACAGCTCAAGGACACTAGTATATGACTTAGCATTGCTTAAACATTTTACCTTCAATATAATCTCTCGAGTGAGAAGAATCTTTATAATCATTAATGGTGGGAGACATTTTCATATTTATTTTCTGGTTTAAAAACTAAACACTCTCCTTTTGAAAGCATTAACAATTAAAACATTTTCTTCCTGCTATCATCAAGGTCAAGACCGGAGAGTCCCGCTTATGTATACAATGAGTCATAACGGAACGAAGAGGCAGTGTAGCCTCCCAGCGTATGGGCCCATTGTATGGATTATTGTCTTCTCTTGCTGTCTAAATCTGTTCATGCCAAGTTCTAAAGAAGTGTGTGCATGGCTCTGTATGGAATATGCATATATGCTTCAGGACAGGTTGGGTTGAGTAAGTCAGTTGGAGTTATGAGCATATGGCTGTGGCGAAGTGAAACGCTCACAGGTTGTGTGTGAGCTGTGTGTGTACAGTGCATCTGGCCCATGGCTCCATATGGAGAGGGGGATATCATAAATCCATTACTCAGGGGGTAGGGAGGTGTGTTGTGGCTCTGCAGCCCCCTTCCCTGAGGAAATGATTGTAGAGGAACCACGGTAATAGTTACTGGCATTGGGTAATTGTGCCCTAAAGCAACATTGTGTTTTTTTCACTGCTGCATTGAGGAATAACACAAACAGCCCACAGGCGTTTAAAACGAGTGTAGCGTAGACGGCAACTGCAGGGAGGCATATAGAGGGAATGGAGAAAGAGATGGCAGAGATAGAATAGAAAGACAGACTGATCATCATTGTCAGGTTTACAGTGAAACATACATTAGTTATTTCAAGCCCCCTAGTGGTCATTAGTAGGAGCACATGGTGGATTGCTGCTGTTTGTGATATTATAAACTGCGAACACAATCAAGGGTGAAATTTCCCTTGAGGGCACACTTTTTTTTTCTCTGCACTGACTCTGAAAATACAGATTCGAACCCTGAGCTATATTACAGCAGCTGTGTCATCTTACTGTCCAGCTGTCATGCATTGTGATTCTTCTAGGTCAATTCATATCATGCTTTCAAAGCCGATCAACCAAGACATTGGCCCTTGTATTCACACTGAGTTTGACCTCTCAGGGTGTCCTGACAATCAGCTCTGGAGACACCATTCAGAGACAACAGAACTAGCTACACTCCCTCAGAAAAAAACAATATAACATTTAGCAAAAGAGAAATAATCAAATATATCATTTCTGATCTGTTTTTCGAAGGCTCAGGAACTTCAGCTGCTCACTATTTTTGATCAAACAGGAGGAAATATTGCATTTGATGAGGACTGTTTTCAGCACTGGATTAATCCACTTTTGGTGCATTAGTGAGTGTGCAGGATTAAATCAGAGGAAGATGAAGAAACATGGCTCTCGGTGTACAATTTCAGCTCAGTGATGTTATCCAATGAAAATGTAGCTCTATGGCAAACAGGAAGCAGATATCAGTCAGGCTTGATACACACACGTTAGCGGGATACACTCATTGTTGGTGTTCTGCACCGGGGACTTGGTGACAATAGAGCCTCATCCTTTAAAGATGTGAATACAGCCATCACTGTCTCAGTTATCAAGTATAAGTAGAGTGCAGTTTAATCACACTTTATCAATCTATGCAATATTCTGTATTTGTTCAGACCGATAGCATCATTGTGTTTCATTGGCTAATTTAATAAACATGTCAATAAATTGTAAAAAATGTTTTTATTTTCACTTTAATGGCACTGATAGCAAATGATGGAAATAATCAAATAGTAATAAAACCACGGCATCAGCAAACAGGAAGATCACTTTATATGCTGGAGCTTATCTTGAAGTCGCAGCTATGAAGGGACATGTTTTCCTTATCAATTAAACAAATACACACACACATACACACACACACACACACACACACACACACACACACACACACACACACACACACACACACACAACATATACACACACACACACACACACACACACACACACACACACACACACACACACACACAAACATATACACTCGCTGATACATCAAAAATCCATCGGTTCCTTTTATTGTTTTGGTCATATACCCGTCATTCACAATCTTGAGTCCACAGGTGCGTGCCATAAATGATCCCCATTGATTCGTAGTACATATAGATCCGTTTCCCCGCCCTAAAGCCCCAGACTAAAATAAGCTTTGTTTGGCAGCTCATGCACTTGTAAATCTATCTGTGACATTTTGATAGCGGGTGACGCACTTGGGGAAGAGCAAATATCATTAGAATGGGACAGGATTAAAATATGTCACTCAGAGTCTATTATCGACGAGAGCAACGTGCTGATTCCAGGCTGAGACAGAGGAGTGACGGGAGAAAGAGAACGCCAGGGACGGAGTTTGAGGTACAGAGAAGGAGGCGCTCTGAGGGCGGGGGAAGGGGGGGGGGTGGCTGTCAGTCAGGACGTCCCTGGTAAACAGAGTGGTAAATATTTCAGCCGTCACGGCCGAGTGTAGGCAGCTGGTCCCCTTTGCATAGAAATGAGAGGAAAAAAGAAGAGCCTGTGTCAATGGAGCCCTTCAACCCTGGGAAACCTCCACACACACACACACACACACACACACACACACACACACACACACACACACACACACACACACACACACACACACACACACACACACACACACACACACACACAGGAGCCCAGGACAGTGCAGGTCTGTCCTGCTTTGCTGGCTTCTGTCTTTATTCCCAGACTCAGACTTCACTGCAGCTCCTGATCAAACCGCTAACTTCATATTTTCATCTCAGTTATTGCAGCTTTGATGTCTGATGCCTAAAATTCTCACCCGGAACCAGGAAACAGTCCCAGAAACAGGAAATGGTCTTCTCTTTTTGCACAAACATTCCAGATTCAGGGGTACCTTTAAATAAAACCCTCGTGATTCTTCCTCAAACACACCGCCACTCAGTTGGAGTCAACTTCCTCTTTTGCCAACATTATATGTTAAGATACAACATACTTCATTGTCCCATAAGGACATTTGATCTGTACTCCATTCTAGGGTTAGATCATTAGGTATCATGCTTCGTAGTACACGATCAAAGACATACACATATTTACAAATAGACATAGTTTGCATGGACTAGCGCCATTACAGACCAGTGGCGATACATTTTCTTTCAACCCCTGGCTCTCATTGTTCCTGTGCAAAATATTGTTTTACATTAGAATATAAAAGAAATATAAACATGTTTTGGAGTATAAGTAGCCAGTATTACCCAACATGATAAAAAGCCAAAGACGTTAAGGAAATAGCATATTAAAAATGATGTACAAAATGTCACATACACTAAATTGTAAGCCCTAAAACGCAACAAACTGAGTTTTTAGACACCATTTCTTCTGGGGAGCGTTCCGGAGAATCCTTAAGCTCTGATCTCTCTGATCAGCCACGGAGGTTACAACTCTTTAAAACGTGTGTGTGTGTGTGTGTGTGTGTGTGTGTGTGTGTGTGTGTGTGTGTGTGTGTGTGTGTGTGTGTGTGTGTATGTGTGTGTGTGTGTGTGGGATGGTGCCTCCTGCGTTGCATCGGTTGATAAATCCATGTTGATTGCTGGATGCGATTCAGCTCGTTAACAGAGGGATTAGTGTAGTAGTGGGATCAAAATCCAACTGAACACACAGCAGTAAAACTTTGAGACACAGAATAGCTTGTTACTGCTTTTGCTCTTACCCAACATCAACAGTACGGTAACCCAGTTGGGAGGGTTTACTTTAAAAATATATCCTGTCACAATAACTAAACTTAACACAAAAGGTTAGGAAATATGTGTTTGGTACCTTATTTCTTTGATGTAACAATGCTTAATATTTTACCATTGGAAAGCCCGTTTTATTACCTTTCAAATGGTGCCACATTTGTGAGCAACATGCATTTGTGGGAGAAGCAGCAGAGCTGTGGGTTGCACCCATGAACAATGTGACAAATCTCCTCTGCCAAACACCTTTTTCTGCTGTTGACTCTTGGTGTTGTTCGGTGGATTGGATGATTGAAGTCTGATGAAACAAGACATTGAAAACAATTTATTTATCAACAATTTATTCATTTAACAAGCAGCCTGAGTAGTGTGTGGAAGAACCACACACAGCCACAACAGCCTCCTCCTCCTCACTGTGGTCACCAGCCTGGTCACACACTGCTGTAGGATGGCATCCCATTCTTTAACCTGTATTTGTCCCAAGTCAGCAAGCGTGGTTGTGTTGGTCACTCTGGCACGGACAGCACGCCCCAGTTGATCCCACAACTGTTCAATGGGGTTGAGGTCAGGACTGCAGGCCCTTCCCTCCACTCCTACTCCATCGGTGCAGAAATCAGTAAAGCTTTCTCCACGTCTTCTCCACACTGTGACCCTACCATCCAAGTTCAATAGTTATTGATGTATTGCCCAGAAGCATTGTTACAACAAAGAAATAATCTACCAAACACAAATGTCCTTACTTTTTGTTTTAAGTTAGTTAGTTACCTTAAAAAATGTAATGAGTGTCCTTATCTGAATATCGAGATATAAATGTAACCTTACAAAGAAGAGCACAGCATGAACACTGCTGCTCTGTAGTTTTTCTTTGTGAAGTTGTGTTCCTGCTAGTTATTCCCATTTTAGAGGAATGTAACAGTACTCTGATTTCATCTGTTTTTATGTAACTGTAAGGGAATAACTTGATAACGTTCCTGTTTCACATATTATTTTCAAAGTAACCTCTTCAAGTTTCAGCATTTACTTGCATCAGATCGGCTTTTCAAACATCCAGGTACAAAGTGTGCACGCATGTATGTTTCCAATGCTCCTGGGTTGTTATCTTCAAACAAATCCTGGCCAAAGAAGGTGTATTGATTCGAAGGATCAGCAGAAACACTGTGCACTTCTCCAGCATTAACGTGCCGTTTGCACAGTGTTGTCCCCATCACCCGGGGCACAGAAGAGGCTTTAGAGGAGCGTCAGATCCCTTCCTCTCCACTATAACAAGAATCTGCAGGGTGAACACACTGTAGTGCTGCTGCTGAGTAAACACACAGAAACCATGCAAGCACAGGAGAGCGTTTCCACCCCAGCTTTGTCCTTCCAGTAATACATAAACCTTGTTTTAACCTCAGCAGCAGGCAGCTCTGTCTGGGCTCTACAAGTAACAAGTAACACTGATGATCAATGCAGCCCCTCTCTACAGCCCCACTACACACACTGCTTGTTGGTTTGCCTTCCTCTGTTTGGTCTTACAGTAATAGTCTGGATCCACGGCACTCATCGTAGTGCCCAAGACGAGCAGGTTTATGCTGTTCCTCCCTGATCGCACACACACAGACACACATGCTGAGAACAGTATATCTTGGGTGCACGACAGTGAAAGAGATAGTAATAAGCTTGTGTGTCAATGTAGCTGAACACTTTGAGAAGGGAGTGAAAATCCTACTTTACAACTTTACATTAATAACGTGTTTTATCTTTATCTCTTTTGACACCTGCTTGAGAGTAACCAATGGATACAAAAAAAGCTAAAAACACCTTAAAGGGGGCCTATTCTGCTCATGTTCAGGTTCATATTAGTTTGTTGTTTCTCTACTGGGACATGTCTCCATGATTTAATGTTCAACAAGCTCTTTATTTTTCTCATACTGCCTGTGCTGCAGCACCTCTTTTCACCCTCTGTCTGAAAATGGCTGGGTTTGTTGTGATTGGTCAACCAATTAGACTTGTCCCGCCCCTTAGCCTATCTTTGTTGGAGCAATGGGGCCCCTTTAAACGTTAAAGAATATATTTCTCTCTACCATCAGAACACATGCACAGTATGTTCACATCACTCTGACAGTTATATGTCACAGTTACAGTCATTTTATTGAGGTTGAATTTATGGTGTGTGTGATTCCCAGCCTATTTACGAGCTGCAGACAGGCGTGTGACAGGCTTCCTCCGGCGTCTCTCCGTGAATTACAGTGATCCGTCCCCGATCCCAAAATAGACGTGAACTCCAGGAACAGAATAAGAAATCTAATTTCAAAGCTTTAAATAGTCTGAGGATGAATTCAGAGTCTCTTAACTCAGTGTTGTTCTCACAAGTTCTCAATGCTGTGAAAACTTGCATTTGTGAGCCTCACACTGAGCTGATTCTGCGATTAGTCCTTCCAAATCTCTTTAGCTTTTCTCTTCTGCTTCAATACAGAGACTCACAATAAATCTGTTGGGAAGGCCCATATTTGTGGTATGATGCTATTGATATTTCAAAGGTTTTACAGGAATTTGAAACTCTCAACTTGCATGTCCCTTCAGTTGATAAGAGGCAGTAAAAACCCTTGTGTATAAAGTGCTCCTTTATATGTCACTATCACTTTCCTTTACGATCAGTGGGTGGATTCTTTATGCTTCCAGGGCAGAGGCTTAATCCAAAAAAAAAAATCAAAAATGTAAAACTCCAGAATTTTCCGGCTGCCGTATAACTCACTTGGTAAAGATCAAGGCCCATAGCACCCGGGTTGAAAACTGGCTGATATCATGTCATCCCCTTTGTCTCCCCGGTTGAATTATGTCCCTACAATAAAGGAACGTGTTCTCCAAATAAATTGTTAACATGACTATGTCTAGAACTCAGTTTGTATTGAAATAATGTATTTTAGTTAGAGAGTAGAGGGGATCTTGTGTTTATGACTGTGGAAGAGATAGCAATAAGCTTGTGAGTCAATGTTTGTCCTTTTAGATCAAACGGTGCGGTGTGAATACACTCTCAATCAATGTCATCGATTTGAAACAGCTGAACCAATCATGAAAGAACAATCTGAGGGGAATTGGGTTTTTGAGACAATTGCTCATAAGAAATAAGTAAATAAGTCAATAAATACATTTATATACTTAAAGGAAATGTCCAATAAAAAAATAATAATAATATGTTCAATATAAAAACGTGTAAATTGTACTACAATAAATAACATGTATATTATATTACGTACAGTGGTGTATTCTTATTACTACGATATTAATGCTGAAAGTTTAAAAGGGTTTGGCTGCTGATGTAAGTGTCGAACAGTACCTAGTAACTTAAGATACAGTACAACATTTAGAGACTGCTGATAATGAAATTTAAATAAAATCAGATAAAGACATTAGATCTCTGCACACAGTGCTGTTGTTGAGCAGCAGTCAGGGTCACACAGGCGTCTGTGTGAATGTTTATCAGACTGTGAGCTCATGATGTGTCATCACAGTAACTCTGAGGTCATTTTCACAAATGGCGATGATACTGAGTCATTGTTGCCCTTTGTATATGTCTCTGTTTGTGTGTGCGTGTGTGTGTGTGTGTGTGTGTGTGTGTGTGTGTGTGTGTGTGTGTGTGTGTGTGTGTGTGTGTGTGTGTGTGTGTGTGTGTGTGTGTGTGTGTGTGTGTGTGTGTGTGTGTGTGTGTGTGTGTGGTATGCACATCCACAAAGAAACCATTGCTTGGGACGTGTCACATATGCAAATGTATGAAGGTGCGTTTATGTGCATGTTTGTAATTTTGCAGATCGGTAAGTGATTAATAAGCATTTGGCATAAACAGGTTCCTCATGTTATCCCACTCTCATACATCATTAATGACGGTGTAATGGATGGAATCGTTTCCATGCCGCTCCACTCGACCGCACTTAACCTGCAGCTGACCAGGAATCTGCTCTATTGATGTGAAGACAAGCGTTCCCTACGACAACGTCAAACTGAATGGCTTTTCAATTTAATTACAAAAGCTGAGTAGAAACCGCCAACGTTGCAATAATGTCTTAAAGCATTTGAGGTAGAAGTTTAAGATGTCAAAGCTCGTTTCTCCCAGACATGGTATTCCCCTGATCAAAGAGGTACACTTACATTTGGATTATGAATTAATCATGGAAGAATTTAGCCACGACGGTGCAGTTTTGTGTTACTGATAACATGAACAAAGTGCTTCCTGAGTGCCAAAAGTCAGACTCAAGTCTGACTGTTTGTGATGAATGGCCATGAAGTGCAGATGAGTGAAAAATACAACACACAGTGTTTTCGTGTTTGGCCTTGGCAAAGTTGATCAGTATCTGATTTACTTGACATTTTCCCTTTTATATTTAGTCCTTTGTCATCATTCAGTGCTATTCTTTGAACCCCTCCCTGCTGAATTTTGAATTTTTTTTTTTCCTCACCCAGTAATAGCGAGGGACATATTCTGTCCCCTCTGTGATGTTCAGCCAACGCCAAAGCTGCAGTGCTGGTCGCTCGGAGGAGTACGTTTAAAGTTTTAGCATCAGATTTAAGAGTTGATTTAATCCACAATAATTATATTCACACGTTGTACTTGATATTTTTAACATTATTCAAGTATTTTATATAAAAACATCTGATAGAATGGGTTGAATCAGATAGTACAGCCTCAATCTTAAAGCTCCATTTGATTGGTTGACTCTCCAACTGGAAGCAGTCCTTGTGCAGCACCGCAGAGCGATGTGAACCGCTGGAAAGGAAATTAATTTGTGCAAAGTAATTCAACTGTCTAGAAAGCGGCTTGGAACCCTTGCATTATCTTTTTTTAAATATTGTTTTATTTAACTTATTCAATATTTACAGACTGTTAGTGTTTACTTCCTGTCTGTCTTCTTCTGCTGTTCCTGTTAGTGTCTGCCACCGCAAGAAGGTACAAACCACACCCCCAACAAAATACATTCACTTGTATGCGACACCACGGTGGCTGAGAAAAACAATAATACCTTACGTGGCAGATCAAAATCTGTAGTTATCAAAGCATTTTAAGCAACTATAAGGGAAAGAAATTCAGAAGAACCTAGTCTATCCGTTTGAGCCACAACGGTTTATGACTTTCAGCACAAATAATTATGCCTTATTAATAAATGAAAACAAAAAGGTGGCTTATAACCCTTACCCTAACCCTAACCCCTAACCCCTAACCCTAAACATAATTGACACATCCGGGAACATACATAGTATATAAATATATGTAAAACTAAAAGATGTTTTTACCTGTAATCTGTGCTCCATATTGGCCTTTTCATTCTCTTTCTGTCTTTAAATATCCACACGTCAACATCTCACGTTTTGGGCATGCTCTCTTCTGAACATATTTGGAAGTTCAACTTCCTTCAACTTTCTGCAGGTTCAACCTTCACGGGTTATTATTCCAGCTGCGTATTATTGGTTCCCGTTACTGTTTACTTCCTGTCTGTCTTCTTCTGCTGTTCCCTATAATGTTGACTTCCTGTCTGTCTTCTGCTGATTACTCTGACGTCCAGCTCTCTGTCTCTTAATCTCTTTTTCTTGTTCTCTTCTTCTTATCTTTACTGGGCTTTCATCCTCTCCACACATATACAAATAGTATCTCTAAAAACATTCTTGAAATATAATGTCTGGTGGCCACCGCTGAGGTTTCATTTACGGATTGATATGACTGCACATGGTCCCTAAGCATCCTCTTCAGAGTCGACCTGCAAGTGAAAAAGAGCACACTGCAGAATGTTCAAAGATGACCAATCAGCATTGAGTATTTATCCAAACAAGTAAGAATGAAAGGTTTGAGAGTCTTTCCAAAATATATTCCCATATTTAGTGTGTAAAAGCTGATAAAGAACACTGCTGAATGCATTCCTAATCCCATTTACAGTAGGTGAACAGGTGGACTGAGATTCAGATCGTTTTGATAATCAAACCATTCAGAGACCGTGAACTGCATCAGCTGCACTCACGGTGCTCTCCTCTTTTATTCAGGTCTGGCCTTTAATAGCCTCCTGTATGTATATGTATGTATGTGTGTGTGTGTGTGTGTGTGTGTGTGTGTGTGTGTGTGTGTGTGTGTGTGTGTCTGTGTGTCTGTCTGTCTGTCTGTCTGTCTGTCTGTCTGTCTGTCTGTCTGTCTGTCTGTCTGTCTGTCTGTCTGTCTGTCTGTCTGTCTGTCTGTCTGTCTGTGTATGCAAATACATAGTAGACACTTTATATAGAGAATATAATGTAAAACAATACATCCTTTATAGGAAGTTTGATGGGATCTGGCACCAAATCCACATTGCAGGCTGTGGCAGGTTTTAAATATTGGACTGTGGAAACACAGAAAAACAGATGTGTGCAGAGCTCTAATACAAATCAGTCGAAAACAAGTTCTTCAAATATCATTGCATCCTCCCCTGTGGATCCATATAGCATTAGAGAAGGAATAAAAGACTGTCTGTCTGATATGAGCACATAGAATTTTCATGTTGTATACTTTTGAAGGTTTGCCTAGTGTTTTACAGCTGCATGGAACAGAGCTGAAGGACATTTGAAAGCAGCCGGTTGCATATACAGTAAGGCAGTCTGTCAGTCTTAATCCCCCCTCCTTTGTGCAAACACATATCTTTTCGTATTAGCTCATTTCATCTGAATGTGATCTGGCTTGATTTGATTTGCTATCCAGAGCAATTGTCTTTCATATTAATGCGATTACGTCTTAGAACAAAGCGGCCATTATACAGAGACTTATGGCGCTATTGGAAAAAAAAGGAGCATCACATTGCCATCAGTAACATCCCTACTGAGAGATATGGGTATTAGGAAGGAGAGATAACACACACACACACACACACACACACACACACACACACACACACACACACACACACACACACACACACACACACACACACACACACACACACACACACACACACACAGGCGCATGCATCATGACTCTAATCTTGCCTCGCCTTCCTTCTGGCTGTGGGCAGAGTGTTAGAAGTGAGAATCTAAACAGGCCGAGGATGTGTGTGTCATCGTCAGCGCATTAATGCTTTTTAAAACACTTGTGCTGTTTGTTCCATATGTGGCAAATCTGAAGTTACGCATTACCTCAATTATTATCCTGCTGAAATGTAATTAAGGCTGTATTTACATCTCCATCTCCATCAATTACTCAAATACTGTACTCAAGTACAATTTCACAAGTACTTTACGTGATAATTACCACTTAATACTTCTACACCATTACATCTACCGTCTGTAGAACATTTTCAGATTTAGCATTAAAACACGTAATACACTTTTAACATGTCTAAAAATGAAACTACTGGATTAACTGTTTTAGTTTAAAAAAAAAGTCAAATTATACAATATATTACAAAACTTTGTTTGAGTACAACAGCACAAGCTCTTCTTGATGCAGCAATTTTAACAATCTAATAATGTCATATTTATAATAATATATCCTAATAATTACAACTTTTTATTATTTATGGCTTTTTAAACCTAGAGTACAGTTCCCTTGATAATACTTCTGTGCTTTAACTAATGTAAGTAAAGGATCTGAGTACTTCTTCCAACACTAATTCCATATATATAGTTACTATATCCAGTCATTTCATATATAGGATTCTGAAATGGGTCAACCCAGTACTTTTAGTTTTAGTAAGCAGAAAAAACTGAAACGTTTATTTTAATTGAATATATTATGTCAACAGACTTCACATAACTCATTAGGTGAGTTGAAAGCAATAATATTAAGTTTAAATAGCTTCAACTTATATTATTGTGCTCAACTAATACAGTTATGTAAATATCTTATTTATGCCAATGCTTTTTCTTTTACTTCAATCACATTCTGGGTAAAGATATTTTTCTTGTAACAGAGTATTTTTAAAATGTATTATTGCTATTTAGTTTTTTGAGTTCGCTGTGGAGTCATCGCTCGATTTGTTTCCTCCCACTGAAGGACGGAGCCGCAGCTCCTTCACACAGGCCGTACAGTCAAACTAATCATAGACATGTTCAGTTACACTCATGGTGCTTCTCTGGCTCAAGTGTTACAGTGCTGTAAACAATGCGGATGTGTGTTTGCTGCCAGCCTTCGCCCTGAGCGCTCTGACTGACACACAGCAGAGACGTGTTTCTGCTCCATGTGTGAGCGTGACAGTGTCTGTCTGTCAGTGTCTCTGTCTGTCCCAAACAATACTCTGGAGGACGTCTACTCTCCAGACTCAAGGATTCGTCATGTCTTTGGTTACGCCTTCATCAGAGACCTGTACCATGAAGCCACTTCAACATACCCTTGATATATTTTTGATATCTGGCATAACTAACCCTAAAAAAAGCAGCACCACGGAGAAGTCCTAAGCCGCTCGTTATCAACTCATCATCATGGTTTCTCAGTGAGGCTGTACGCGCGTTCACATGAGAGGGGTGTGATTTGACCAAAAACAAACATTGACAAGCGCACTGACAGCAGAGCTTCGTGTTGCACAGCCACTTACGGCTGAAACAGATTAGATGTGATATGTTGTGATTCAAATGATTAGTGCGACCCGTTGGCTTCGTGCACTCAGTGCCGCGGACTGAACGCCTTTCTTTGCTCTGGTTACTCATGTTGTCGGTCATTATAAGATATTTATATAAGCTTGCTTACCGCAAACGTAGTGACTATTTTTATGTATAGATTGGCAGTGATTTCAATTAATTTACATGTTCACACAGTCGGTTTCTTTGCTGCATTTGGCAGTTTCAACTTTGTTTTCTGTAACCTGGAATATATCATAGCCTTAAACTCAGTGAACGGAGCTCTGTCTGGTCAGCTGTCGGTGCTTTTAGTCGAGTTGGTCTCTTATTTCAAACATAACCTGCAGGAAAGCAGGAAAGGTGTTCAGTGTAACGGCGATCTACACCGGTTAAAAGTGAAATGGTGTGGTGCAATTGCAAACTCAGAGTCATTACTGCAGTGACCTCACAAAGACCCAATCTAGCTTCCTAGAAAAGTCCACAGGTCAACATAAAACAATGTCACTCGATTGGAAGACTAACAGAGAGGAGGATCCCTTCCAGTTTACACAATTTTCACGACCACAAGTTAACCTAATCGACAGATTTTAGGGGTAATTTGCTGAGAATATTCTCAGATTGTTATTAGATTAGATTAGATTTAGATGTATTGTCCCCAGGGGAAAATGAAAACATACAATATACAAACAAAAAACCATAACACAAAAAAACCAACTTTATATTTTCATTTATGTGTAATTTGAGCAACAATCTACTTTTTTAAATTCAGATTGTCCCAGGTAGATGTTGTTTTCTCACAGCCGGTACACAACAGATACATACACAAATCCAAAAAGCAACACACTGAAAATGAACAGGCAACTTGAAACACATAGGGCAACATACAAATATAGGCAGTCCAAAAGCTTTGCCCAATTTAATATTAATCAGAAGTTTGAAATCATAGTCTTTTGTGTATTTATTTATTTTTTGATTGCATTGTCCCAGCCTTTTAATCCAACCCTTTCTTCCCTTCAACACATTAGTGTAGAGACAGAAGACACTTTTTGCCAATATGTTGCAGCATCTCAATGAATAAAGCCAGGCCTAATCAGGTGTTTGTTTTTCAGATTTGCTTGTTGAGTAAATGTAACCGTTGGAGTCCAAGCTTAGTGAGCCAGACAACCACACAGACCCTGAGTAACTCCTCAGAACATTCAGCCGTCCCATTTAAATAATCTCCAACTGATTCACAGGAATGTGCAAAGCGCCTGACATTATAGCATAAAAAAAGGAATTCATGTCGGACTCTTAATTATGCTAATTGGAGTAAAGGTTAAAAACGTTTTTCTGCATTCATTTCATGTTCTGCACAACATGAAAGTGCATTTGTTGGGGAAAAGAGTGACACTTGATGTTGTTTTTGATACTCATGTCTTTACCTTTATTGGATAATCAAACAACAGTATCAAGAAAAGTGAATCTAAAATAGTGAATTTTTGTAAACTGAGGGCCAGAACAGAATGGTCCTAAGAGGTCATGCGTATAAATATATACATGTATTATGCTTGGCACCATTTCCCTTGAACATGTTAGTGTCATGGTTAATTTCTGGATCCTCCTTTGTCTTGTTTTCATGTCCTTGTCATGTTGCTAATGTGTTGTTGTTTTCATTCACTACACATTTGCAGAATATATAAAAACACAACTTAGCTCAATAGTGATCCAAACCCCCCTCCAGATATGTTCAAACTTTTAATGTTGTTTTTTATTCAGTCCAACACTTTGATATTACGGGCAATAATATACTTGACAGCCTCTGGATACTCTTTCAACATCGTGCCTAATCTGTAATTTGTGCTGATATCCAGAGCACTTACTGAAATTGTTTTATTTCCGAAATGTCTGAGTGTTTGGTGTTGACTCTGAAAGCTGTAGTGCCTGTGTATCAGCAAGTAAACCATCACTGGATGTTGTTTTAGTTGAGTTATCGCCTCTATAATGCAAAGCAACACAGGTGGCCTGCCGATTCTTGGACTGTAAAATAATTTCCTCCCACACCCTACTGGCATGGTTTCTGCATTCACACATTTCTATAAAGCTCTGTTCCCACAGGTAACAGGACTGAGGAGAAGATACTTGGAAACAAACATATACTTTGGCAAGAAAAAACGTGTATTTGGAATTATACATAGCTTCAAGAGGATGTTCTGTCCATTGTGTGGTTCATATCCGTACTTACTCTCTCTCTACAGTGATGAAAAAATAACTCTTTATATGATGCCTTTTGACTGATTACTTTATGATAGAAGTATTCTACATTTTGGAGTTTCTGAAACAGTTATTTGATATTACTGACCATGGCAAATCTACCAGAACATATGTGTGGCTTTAGAAACCCTTGTGTAGTGGTTCCATGTCAGGATTTCAGTCTGCTGCAGCGCAGAGTCGGGGTCTTCAATTAGCATGGTGCTCTCTGCTATTTTTATCTTCATGTTAGCAACGTGTGAGAGAGGCAGAGGAAACACCTTCACACCTCAGCCTGCTGCCGTGGAATCCTCTAATGACGAAAATACCCAACAGCCAGTTGATTAAACAATGAAGATTGAATGTCTAATGCAAACACAATCAAAGAAAAAAAAAACTTTGATTTGACATATTGGACATTTATCTTACAGAACAGTTGTTATGAAGGCCTTTCCCTTAATTTTATTATTCATATAAGATCCTTTTGTTTATGTTTTTTTATCATGACAATCCATGTTAGACCCCGTGTATATTTAGCATGTTACAGTTTTGTCTTACTCGTATCTTCAAGGGGCCCTACTCTGTTCATGTTCAGGTGTATATCAGTATGTAGAGTCTCTACTTTAAAGAGTGCTCTCCTGCTGATGTTCAGGTGTATATCAGTATGTAGAGTCTCTACTTTAAAGAGTCCTCTCCTGCTGATGTTCAGGTGTATATCAGTATGTAGTGTCTCTACTTTAAAGAGTCCTCTCCTGCTGATGTTCAGGTATATATCAGTATGTAGCGTCTCTACTTTAAAGAGTCCTCTCCTGCTGATGTTCAGGTGTATATCAGTATGTAGCGTCTCTACTTTAAAGAGTCCTCTCCTGCTGATGTTCAGGTATATATCAGTATGTAGCGTCTCTACTTTAAAGAGTCCTCTCCTGCTGATGTTCAGGTGTATATCAGTATGTAGCGTCTCTACTTTAAAGAGTCCTCTCCTGCGATGTTCAGGTGTATATCAGATGTACTGGTAACTACTTTAAAGAGTCCCTCCACCTGCTGATGTTACAGGTGTATATCAGTATGTAGTGTCTCTACTTAAAGAGGTCCTCTCCTGCTGATGTTCAGGTGTATATCAGTATGTAGTGTCTCTACTTTAAAGAGTCCTCTCCTGCTGATGTTCAGGTGTATGTCAGTATGTAGTGTCTCTACTTTAAAGAGTCCTCTCCTGCTGATGTTCAGGTGTATATCAGTATGTAGTGTCTCTACTTTAAAGAGTCCTCTCCTGCTGATGTTCAGGTGTATATCAGTATGTAGTGTCTCTACTTTAAAGAGTCCTCTCCTGCTGATGTTCAGGTGTATATCAGTATGTAGCGTCTCTACTTTAAAGAGTCCTCTCCTGCTGATGTTCAGGTATATATCAGTATGTAGCGTCTCTACTTTAAAGAGTCCTCTCCTGCTGATGTTCAGGTATATATCAGTATGTAGCGTCTCTACTTTAAAGAGTCCTCTCCTGCTGATGTTCAGGTGTATATCAGTATGTAGCGTCTCTACTTTAAAGAGTCCTCTCCTGCTGATGTTCAGGTGTATATCAGTATGTAGCGTCTCTACTTTAAAGAGTCCTCTCCTGCTGATGTTCAGGTGTATATCAGTATGTAATGTATCTACTTTAAAGAGTCCTCTCCTGCTGATGTTCAGGTGTATATCAGTATGTAGTGTCTCTACTTTAAAGAGTCCTCTCCTGCTGATGTTCAGGTGTATATCAGTGTGTATTGTCTCTACTTTAAAGAGTCCTCTCCTGCTGATGTTCAGGTGTATATCAGTGTGTAGAGTCTCTACTTTAAAGAGTCCTCTCCTGCTGATGTTCAGGTGTATATCAGTGTGTAGTGTCTCTACTTTAAAGAGTCCTCTCCTGCTGATGTTCAGGTGTATATCAGTGTGTAGTGTCTCTACTTTAAAGAGTCCTCTCCTGCTGATGTTCAGGTGTATATCAGTGTGTAGAGTCTCTACTGGGACATGTCTCCATGCTTTAATGTTCAGAAAGCTCTTTATTTTTCTCATACTGCCTGTCATGCAGCACCTCTTTTCACCCTCCGTCTGAGTCCAATCTGATATGATTGGTTAGCTGGTCGGCTCTGATGTGATTGGTCAACCGCTAAGAGATGTCCCGCCCCTTAGACTATCATGTAAAATGTTTTGTGCTAGCATAATGTTTTCACTATGTTACTGAAGGAAACAAAAGGGGTCGAATTGAGGCATTTCAGGCTGGGAGGGAACTGGGGTATTTGAGCCGTTTAGCACAACAACCTACACAATACAGGAAATGGAAAACCCAAAATAGAATAATGGGCCTCTTTAAATGTATTTATTTTGTTACAATCCATGGCTGTTTATTACTAAGTATTTCGTATTTCCTCATCAATTAAAACTTCCCCACTTCCACCCTCTTATTGAGCTCAGTTTGATGTGTAATGAAACTTTTAATCTGTATAATGGTGAGCAAGTGTGTGTGTGTGTGTGTGTGTGTGTGTGTGTGTGTGTGTGTGTGTGTGTGTGTGTGTGTGTGTGTGTGTGGGGGGGGGGTGTTTTGTCTTCCCTGTGCTTATTAGAAAAGGCTTTGACATTTAGCACTGTAAACACATTCATCAGCACAGACGGATGATAATCTCTTTAATTTCAGAGCCTTGCAAGACGTCGGAGGTTTTGTTGTCGCAGCCATCAGGGGGCATGTGTACAGGAACAGCAACAGCTTGGTTCTCCATTAACCCTCCGCTCAGGGCAATCCAGGTTGCCACTCATGCATTTTAAAAAGAGCAGGAAATGGCTGGTTCTGGAGGGATGGACACAGCTGTCAGGATTTACACTACATTCAAAATAGTCTGACAGTGATGGAATATATCCTACCCTCCTGACAAACCATAATGGAATATCCAAATCAAATCTACGTTAAAATATTAAACACTAACCTGTGTTTCTCCACATTCAACACTCCTTTTATGTCAGTTGTCATCTCCTCATATCTCTGGAGCTTCATTACAAGTATCATATTCTATGTGCAAACTGAACACGCTCTTAATGTTGTTTTTGTTGCTCTAACTTGGGTTTGACATTGGAATATGTTTACTGTTTAGTATCCATTCATCCTTCATTAAAGAGCAAACTTTAAACTCTTCCTTCAACCTTTAAGAGGTATCGTATACACATTTAAAATCCACACTGCTTTACTCCTCGGGCATTTTTGAATATAGTCAAATCTACACTGTATTCCCACTCGTTTAAAATTGCATTCATTTTCTAGCTTTACTGTATTTTATTCCAGGGGCCAGTGTGCAAGCCTCTACATTAATCTAATGGAGGCAAAAGTAATTTGAAAACAATTAACTACAACACAACTTTACAAATATTAAACCAAAAACAAAACCATGGGAATATTAATTTAGCTTATGTAGAACTGGTCTCAACCATATTTAACTGTCCAATTCATTCATCATCGGAAATACTTATGTTAGTTTGACATTTTTGTACATCAGTCTGCTATAAAGAATGCAAAGTTCCTCGCACAGGCGAGTGAAGTAGGGGAAGACAACCCAATCCTTTTCTGATTCCTCAAGGTTTCCTTCCAGATCATTCAACAGAATATGAAACAGCAGCTGCATCAGAATTGTTGTCATTCTGATGTACGTGTCCATGAGCTCAAGCACTATCTTCCATAAGTAAAAGAGTATGTAACCTTCACAAAATAATGACTGTGATCCTCAAGACCTACAAGATCTCAGGACACGTGAATCAAATCACTAACCGGGAAAAAGAGCCATTTGCTGCTAAATACTACGTTTTTCAAAACATCTGGACTCTTCATCTGCTAAATTAATAAAACAGTATGCATATATTTCTTAAATAATAGCAATTAAGAGGAATCAGAGAGAGAGAGGGGGGGGGGGGGGATGGATGGATGGATCTCATACTACAATCACCAAAAGGCGTTTGACTTGTGTTCATTGTGGATTTGTGATTTTTTAATCGTGAGTCTCACCCTCGTCCATCGTTCCCTCTTCCTATTGGCTCACCCGAGCAGCTCCTTGTGCACGGAGCGCTATCCTGCATGATAAATGTCCTACACCACAAACTGCTGTAACTCATGTCTCTGCCAAATCATTTTGTCTGTGAACGAATTTGGTAACGCAGAGGAGCAATTTTACACAATTTGTACTTCAGAGGAGAGGGAATCCGTCTCGCCGCCCCGTGGCTTCTCGCCTTGGAGTGTACATGGCAGAGTGAGGAGCGTGTCCCTGTGTTACTCTGCTAATCAGCCTGTAATCCCTGCGCTGCTGATGTGAGAAGTGATGCTCTGTGTGACTCTATCATTTTCTCATCAGTGCTCCCTTTGTCTGTGTCCCTCTCCCTCTAGTCTCTGTCTGAGGGACTGTTGCTGCTCTGTGATTGGGCCATTGTTGGGACTCGCTCACAGATTCAGCCTGTTGGGCATGTTTACATAGATTCATGCTTCTAGGCTGCTGGCTAATGCAACACCTTTGTTCTTTTAATTGCTTGCTGTTCCAGCCAGAGGCTGAAAGGAATGAATAATTACACAGCTACAGAATACTAAAATGTTCACCCGGTGAGGAACTTCCTTTCTGAATACGAATGTGCCGAGGCAGCCCGCTATATGGACAGCAGCTCCATATACATAAAAGTGTATTAAAAATGGTTTTATCATACAGCAATATAAAACGTATTATATTATCAATACATTATTAACTATTAGGCTGATGGAAAAAAAAATGAGGGCAACGAAAATCCCTAGGAGCTTCCTTGTGGGCAGTGGGACCGGATGGAACTTCAACATCTGGCAGAGAATCACCTTGTAATATTGTAAAGGCTAACACTTAACCCAACAGTTGACTTACACTGACAAACACTTTCATTCATTTGGGACTTGTGTTTCTCGTCTCTTGCTGAACATGATGACTAATGATATTCACTGTCCTTTAAGCTCTCTTTTGGTCTCCAGCAACTCCTAGAAAAAAGGTCTGGCTCCATCAGTAAATGCTAACTTTGTGCTGGATACATGTGTTGGAGCTTAAAACACTTAAAACCCCTGCTGCTGCTGCTGCTGCTGCTGCTGCTGCTGCTGCTGCTGCTGCTGCTGCTGCTGCTGCTGCTGCTGCTGCTGCTGCTGCTGCTGCTGCTGCTGCTGCTGCTGCTGCTGCTGCTGCTGCTGCTGCTGCTGCTGCTGCTGCTGCTGCTGCTGCTGCTGCTGCTGCTGCTGCTGCTGCTCTGCTGCTGCTGCTGCTGCTGCTGCTGCTGCTCTGCTGCTGCTGCTGCTGCTGCTGCTGCTGCTGCTGCTGCTGCTGCTGCTGCTGCTGCTGCTGCTGCTGCTGCTGCTGCTGCTGCTGCTGCTGCTGCTGCTGCTGCTGCTCTACTGCTGCTGCTGCTACTGCTGCTGCTGCTGCTCTGCTGCTGCTGCTGCTGCTGCTGCTGCTGCTGCTGCTGCTGCTGCTGCTGCTGCTGCTGCTGCTGCTGCTGCTGCTGCAGCTGCTGCTCTACTGCTGCTGCTGCTGCTGCTGCTGCTGCTGCTGCTGCTCTGCTGCTGCTGCTGCTGCTGCTGGAAGTGTATCAGAGTCTGTGTGCTTCGAATGATGATGATCTAAAAGAGGCTCAAAAGCACTGTAGGGCTGATTTACATCCGTAGGGTCTTCACATTGGTCATAGTATATTTGACCATTTTTATTATACAATGTTTTCATTGGTGCGTCGTCATTCTTTTTTATTTTTATTTTTTATTTACACATCATATCATTTACGTACACATTGTAAATGTGCATATTTTATTCCAATTTTAATTTGATTTCTACGGGTATACTTACATTCCAACCATATTCTATGTAAATATTGCTATATTTTTAATGTTATCATAGTTTTCTTTAAACAGTTTTTTATGACTTTTCCAATTTGTGTTTAATGTTTATGTATGTATTTGCACCATAACACTAAGACAAATTCCTCGTATGTGTTAACCTAATAACAAAAATGAAAAATGTAATGCTAACACCTTTCTAGAAAACATTAACTATCTATGGCATACAGCAATAGTTTCTTGCTGTATGCAATAGCATCCACCGACTCATTTAAAAAACATATACACATATTGGTGTAACCAATTCAAATATATGCAGTGAGTTAAATATCACTTTCACGCTGCAATAGGAAGCTGCTCCCATTGGGGGCAGTGTAGGAGTAGCACAGTCTGCATTTCAGGGGTAGATGAAGAGTGAGAGAGCGCAGGCCTGAGGTGATAATCAGGCTGAATGAGTGGCAGCTGGTGTGAGAATTGAAGCAGTGTCTGGATTTGTTTGTGGATGGTGTGTATGCTATTATATAGAACTTACCAAAGGCACTACCAAGGAGAGGAGAAAGTTTGGAGTTGGAGAGTATTCCTCTCTCTTGCACATTGTGTTTACCTTAAGACCTCACAAGAGAACAATTTTAAGCACTGTTTAAAGGTGTGATTCACAGATTTCACCGTTCATTGGCCGACAAGCTTGCTTTACTTGTATGTCTCTTTAGTGGTCTGCACTAGCCAGTTTCTGGCTTTTTTGTGGTTGTGGTTTTGTAGTACGATATGTTGCATGAAATATAATGTTACACACTGTGGTAGCAGAGGACTCAAAATGGGTGGATTATGATAATTAATGTTCACAGCATATTGTGCGTGTGAACTATGTAAAAAAACAAAACAATGCCTCACAAACTGTGGAACTAAGAGTGTCAAGGTCAAACGAAAGCCCCCCTGTAGCAGCTTCAGGTCAATTGTTCTTCTCATTCACTGAAGTAAATGGGGTACGCAGTTACGAAAATTGGACAAAAGTAAAACTCCCCTCTCACGTGATAGAAAACTAACGAGGTCAAGTGTTGGTCAGTGTAAGTGCAGGGAACGCGGCCTTGGACAGGTGTACAGAAACATATGCGGAAAAGAGGTACAACAAAGATTCGGGGAGGTGGTTTATCGTCCTTCACCTTAGTCAACCAATAAGAAACATAGAGGCTACAGCTATAAACATGCTAATACAGCGGTTGTTGAGCAAAACTTTACCAAAAAACACTGAAACACTGACTTTAATGAAATGTATTCTGTAAACAACTTTCATAGAACTGTATTAGGTTAGTTGAAAGCAATAATATTACGTTTTAAATAGGTTCAACTTAATATTATTGCTTTCAACTAACCTAATACAGTTGTATGAAAGTTGTTTACAGAATACATTTCATTAAAGTCAGTGTTTCAGTACAGACTTCTTCCGAACCTGTTAGAAGTTTACTGCTACGGAAAAAATAAAAAAGTGAAGGTGTTGAGAAGAAGGTCCGGACTCTTCCTCTGGCCCAGTCCAAGATATCTTCCAGCAGTAGACACGTTTACCACTGCTGGAACATATACAGCTCGCAGTATGATGGCGGCAGAGAGAATACGAGAGCATTTGCCCCTAGTAGCGCACATTATACAAAGAGGAATCACTGCGGCTCTCTTGACACAGCTCATTTCACAATGCTACAATGCTATAAAAACCTTTTGATTTCTCTCACCAGTTTGACATGTTTTTATTATAAAACCACACATGTATTTATTTCATCTCCCCAGAAGTACAAAAAACTAATATTTTTTTAGACCATTGATTGATCATCATTAATCACAGATTAATTAACGCGATAATATATATACATCGATTGACAGCACAAGTATTTATCATTTGGGGAAGGTCTTATAAAATATACTGTCAGGTTGCATTCTCACATGGGACTAAGATTATCACAAAAAAGGATTCAAATGTAAAATAATATGTTGTACTATGAAACACAATTTATTCAAGCCATGCTAAATACCACCTTTGCTGCATTGTGTTCTCTATTGTGAATAGCCTGGACTAACCAGTGTTTTTTATCGAGTTGGGAGCCGTAACACAGCATACAGCAAAGACCCAAAGACTTGCATTGAATAATTGACAGGAAACATCAGGTTTAATCTCGGGGTCAGATTCCCTTCAGCAGACTGCCACTGTCAGCTCTGGCTCAAATTTCTTCTTGCTCTGCCATATCCTATTCTCCCCGTGCTGCAGAGTACATTAAGGGGAGTTAATAGCTGCCCCAGCATCTGTTAGGATCTGAAATGCGATGTAAGGGTGTGTGTGTGTGTGTGTGTGTGTGTGTGTGTGTGTGTGTGTGTGTGTGTGTGTGTGTGTGTGTGTGTGTGTGTGTGTGTGTGTGTTTTACAGGGTTGAAGGTAGGAATGTGGGGGTAGTTGCTTGGCGTTGATAATGGAGGGAGGCTGACATTAACAGGAAGCTCCAATAGAGTGCTGCATGTTGGGTGATCACACTCCCTCTCTGCAGGTTAGGATGAGGATGTGGGGGTGTGGGGGTGTGGCGTGTCTGGAGATAAATGAGGCCGAGCTGTCAATAAAGAGCGGCCCTTTATCCTCTGTTAAAGCTCCATTCATTTCATTGCTGTCACACTCGTCTGGTGGAAGAGGTAGATTTCCCCGGACACGTCTTGGTTGGAGGTGAGATGTGAGAGCAGGGCGAGGCAGAATGAGACGTGAGGTGGACTGGGATAAAATAAGACAGGATCAATCACTGTACCTGAAGAAAAGCCAGTGGTGGTAGGCCTAAGTGATATTAGATGCAGGCTCTTTGCTATGGCTTAAGGTTTTGAGAATCGACCCCCCTGACTTAAACTAGCTGGAGTCTAATTCAGAAAATCAGATCCTATAATCTTTTCCTAGCCTCTTTTTCTTTAACCTAAGTGAAAGACATCATGGGGTTCAGGAGAGTTGGGAAGGAGAATCTGATGGGCAGTGTAGTAACATCTGATGTGGGTTGACTACCACCAACGCATCTTCACTTAGCTGATCATTTTAGAGTAATTAGCTTGAAATGTTTAGATCGCCTTTTGGTTCAACATATTTTGGAAAGTTTAAAACAGATAATGACTTTGTGAGTAATGGAATAAGATGGAAAATGCTTAATAAGCCCCATAACTTACTGTCAGTCACTATCGGTTACTGCCATGAGCGTAGCGTTGCTTTAACCAACCTGCTGGTTTCTCCCCCTTACTGTGGTGTTCCCTGTCGGATTGGATCATCACCAAATGTTATCCTTTTAAACAATGTCTCAGACTGCTGGTTTACATGAATAACTGCAGTGAATATACAAAGAATAGATACTCAAAAATGTTTCCAAAATGAACAACGTTAACGTTGTTGTGCCTGATGGATGAACATAATCTACGGTATTTCCTATGGTGGGCATTGTTAACCAGAAGCAAAGATTTGACTAAACCATTCAAAACTCAATCAAAGTGGTGATCAGTTATTGTATATGCTCAAATCACTACTTTGGGTGATATTACAAGACCTTGAGGCAATCAAATGTAAAACACAATATTTATGATTGATGAAAGCAGTAAATTGGTCAGATTTGACCCGAACACAAGAGAAGGGTACATTTTGTGAATGCAAGGAATTGTGGGACAGCATTTTCTCCTTTCCTTTCATAAAGGATGGTCCAGTGTATCCTGAGCTAAAGGAGATAACAAAGGAAGCATTGGACGTCATCTAAAGAATTCACACAGCTCTTATCATAGCTGTCACTCCCTGAGCAATCTGACCGCAACCCAGGAGTAACTTGTGGTTGGACAGCGTTTTCTTGCCTTCCCCTCAGAGAGACTTCAGCGCTGGCTTGGACTCTGGTGGCAGGACTATCAGCAGCAGACACACTTTCAGCCCCACATATTGAATCAATAACAGACAAAAGGTCACAGTCCGCCTTAATTCATGTGTTTCCAATTTACTTAGAGGTTTGGGACTTTAAATTGTAAGTGACCTTTTTTAACCGTTCGCTTTGTGGTTTCTACAGAATTGTAGACCCTCTGTATTATGTAGACAGACTATGGGTCCTGCTGTTTTTGACTGAGCCTAAATTTGACTTTCCCTTACGCTTGGGAATATATGCTGCTTTCTGTTTGTGTGGTGTTTTACCAAATGTTTTTCCAGCTTTAAAAAAGGACCTTTCCATAACATCTGAGCAATTAAGCATTAATCAACATATGTTTTGGAGAAAAAACATTTGAATATTTGCAACTTTCAATATAAATCAAACTAGCACAATATTGACCAAAAAGTATATATATATGAAGACAAACCATGTATTTTTCCTTTTGATGACAGATATTTGACGTTGTTGAAGCGGTATAGTAAATGAATTTGTTAGCAGCAAAGAACAGAAAAGCTCTTGTTGACAGAGCTTTGCACACTTTGATTAAAGTTTGCTTGATTAAGTTTGTTTGGAGAGGAACATCATGCTGCAGAGACGAAGCATTGCACTTCCCCCTGGAGGCGTGCTTAAGAAGGATTCTGTGTTAGATGGTGTTTTATTGGTTGTGATGACTTATCTTTAACTACATCCTTTCCCAACAACACTCACACTTCACACTTAGCAATGATTTCGGCCTGTGTGTGTCAGGCCTGCAGATCTCCGATTGATCAGAGGGAGCTGCTGGGCTGGTCTGAAATCTATAGAGACAGGGCTTCAGAGCCTGACGTCACACGTACGGCCACATTTGCTTTGTTGTGGTTTTAATGTACGGCCAGCAGTGGGGAGACATACATTTATTGAAGTACTGTACTGAAGTCATAATTTATCATACTTGTACTTTACTTGAACATTTTCATTTAATGCTACTTTATACTTCCACTGCATTTTGGCATTTATTGTACTTTTTACTTTATTTTATAGTGAGCAGCTGTATAATAGTATGTAATGCAGTATGCTACTCACAATATATAAAATACCTTTAAGATTATCGTAATATTAACAAATTACAACATTGCAATGCTCTTACATGTATTTGTAAATTAAATAATACTGATATATTACTTTCAAAATAGCCATGGTGCATAATGGGAACTTTTACTTTTGATGCTTTAAGTACATTAAGCTGGCAATGGTTCTCTACCTAAGTAATATTTTGAATTCAGGGCTTGTAATTAACTATTTCAGCACAAAGTATTTCTACTTTTACTCATGTAAAGGATCTAACATCTTATATGAAATGAAACCTTAAAGATCTTTACCTTTGAGAACCTCTTCTTCCTCCACTGATGAACAGCTGGAGCTTGTTGTTAGGGAACTGGATTAAAGACTCTTCCTATTTTGGAGTCAATGGAAGAATAAAACCATGCCCTGGATAACTGCATGATAGATTTCGTTCTGGTTGTCTTGCAGGCTGCAGTTGTTGATGGTTGTCTGCTGTTTGGAACGATACTTAAGGTTCAAGGGTTTGCATTATCATGTTGCTACAGTGCAGTTATGGCAATGGAAATCTTAGGTCCTGAACTCCTCCAGCAGTGCAACATATTATATCTAGGACATAAGACAACAAATAAAGTAATGTAAAATGAAACAGAGCAGGACAAAATAGAGTAAAATACTGTTAGGTTATGTTGCTAGAGCTGTCTGTACGTAGTGCAGATGAAGTAAACACAAAGACAATAAGCTAAATGATGCAGGGAATGTTGAAAGTGAACAAGTAATGCAGGCTTCTATCTACATGTAAATAGAATAACATATAAAGAACTTAATATAGATTTTTAAGTTGGTCAACCTACTGTTGCATGCATTATGAACATACTGTATGTTGACTATGTGAGGTGAAGGTGATATGAAATCACAATTGGATTTTATTTTTAGCCTTCAACAAAAACACATTATTTGACAGAGATTTTCATCTGCCGTTTCATAACAGGCCTGGTGCTGCTCTCTGACCAATGAAAGGAAAACAATTCCATCCCCCTCCACTTTATTTTCAGTCACATAGCAGACAGCCTGTCTTCAGAATTCAATCAGGCCAATCAGGTCATGACTCTGGAATGAGAGTGAACAGTTAAACAGAGAAATAAACATTATGTCCTATGTCTAACAACATCTTCAAGTCCTAAGTCAATTTACATCACACATTATCCGACCAATCACATTTGAGATTCCACCCACTCATACAACACAGGGTCGGTTGAATTGTCTATCCTCTTCTCCTATGCTCTATTCCTTGACCTCTATGTGAAACATCAGTGGGTTAAAAAATAGTGGATAGGAAAATTCAAAAGGACTTAGAAAAAGATGGCCGGGCTTCAAGAGAATCTGTCTGCACTTACACTATCCGACGGGTTTATGATGCGCCAGCGGACGCTACTAACGTGCGTCTGGTGTGAGGAGACTACAGTTCTCTGTACAGGACTACTGAATGCTTTATGAAAGAGGGCAGCAGTGAAACACATATACTTCATTATGTTGGAATTGTACGGAAATAAAAAAGGAAAGTGAAACTTATGTCTGTGGTAAAGACTGAGAAATGTGGACTTTATTTGATCATTTCAGTAAAAAGGTAACGTTCATATTTCTCCTTTTGATTAATATAGAGCTGAACGTTCAAACAAAGCACTTTAGCAGGTTACTGCATACGTTTTAAACTGCTTAATAAGCACTGTTACTTTCATGACACGGATTTCTCCGTCACGATCAGTGCATTTTCTCCTTTCCTTTGGTAAAGGAAGGTCCAGTGTTTCCTACGCTAAAGGAGGTTATAAAGGAAGTTTCAGAGCTCCTTTCCTATCATTAGAGAATTCAAACAGCTCTCATGGCTGCCACTGAGGGACTTCCGGGTCATTTCACTGGCACAAGATGGCTTCCAGGACTGAAAACAGGAGATAGTGATTGATATCATGATTATTTGGCTTTTAAACATATGTTGAAGAAGTGAAATGAATTTAAACGCATAGGATATATGTTTGCCTGTGTTAATTGATATTAGAAACCTTACATGAAAGAAAGAAAAACGCCTACCTTTCTAACCCAACAGGGCTTAGTCAAATGTTAGTGAGGGAGTTTGTGCTTCCTCATATGATACATTGGGTAGTTTGCGACACTAAATGAGTTACCTTATTCAACTTCTATTGCTCTGTAATTAAAAAACAAAGCATCATTTAATTGAACTATACCATTGTTAAACCCCTGCTTTGGCATTTTTGTGTGTGTTTGGCCACTTGGCACAACAAACTGTCATCCAAACACTGACATATTATCTTTGTTTATAGTTTATAGATGGCAAAGCTGTATGCAACAGCTACACATGCAGCCGACACAGATGCTGTGTCATGTCTGTGGTCCCCTTGTATTCAGCTCTGCTTTCCTCTTGGGACGGACTGATATTTCTTTTTCTTTACTCAGTGTTATCAGTACACATTAAAGATGCGATACAAGTGGACTCTTTTCCCAAATGTAAAACATTTATAACCTGATGCAGGGATCTAAATGTGTTTATTTTAACTCTATGTTGCAAGCTAAGAACAGGAGGGTTGTAGACAAACAGAACACTATCAGTGACCTCTATCATTTCCTTTCTTTTCTACCTCTTAAATACTGGGTAATGTTCGAGTTCAATAAGCTAGTTTTAGTTAAAAACGTTTGTAATTTCCGCTCTTTTTAATTCAAACCTGCACTAATCATTCTGCTTCATTTTTAGTATACATCATTTTTCATACAATAACTTTAACAGCACACATCGATTCCCTAAGAAATACTTTCTTTATAAATAAATCAGCACTCTCCGTTAAAACACACACACACACACGTCACTACAAGAGCGAACTGAAAGTGTCTATTTTAATTATACTGTTTATCCTAAATCCTATTTTGCGCGTCATAGCGTTTTCAATAGAAACATTAATTAAAGCAACTTCAAAGTGCAAAACTGCTCAATGGGAAGCAGCCCTTCATATAATATTAAAGGGCTTTGTAATGGAGGAAACGAGCCAACTCACGAAATAAACTGCTATATTATGAATCTGTATTTAAAGCAAAACTCCTTTTAATTATTTGTGGCTTTAATAAGCAAAAACAAAAAGGATTATTGATCATGGCGTTGCTGTCTGTGTCTCACCCCTGATAGATTGGAGTAATGAATGGCTGCAGGTGTTGCATTTTTGGTAATTAATAGTCTTGTAATTGGACAAATTAATGAGCTAGCAGATGCAATCTGGGAGCAGACATGTGAGGGGAACAGTTGTCTCTCAGGAGGAGACCAATCTGAACTCTCACAGAGAAAAAAAAACTTAACTCAACCGCTGTCTGCCCGCCTCCATCTGCTCCGATTCATCTTGCTGTTCTCCAGTGGCTGCGGTGGGATTACAGAGCAAATAATAACAGCTGATGGAACGATTTGTGGAGATAAAGAGAATCAGTGTAAAGCCGTTCTGTTTCTGATGAGATACAAACTCTAATTCTTTTCATGTCTCTTTCATTTCGCAGGTTCTTGTGAATTTCGGGTTGACCGATGCAGCCATGGGCCGATCACTGGACCATTGAGAGCAACAGCCCCCCCCCCCCCCCCCTCATCCTGTTCCTCTCCCCCCTACTCCTCCTTCTCTTCTTCCTCTGCCCTGCAAAGGTGGAAGTACAGTCTTCCAGTCACCAGCCACCAACCTGTGATTCCTACTCCTCCCTTTCATCTGCACCATGACAAGCGTTGTTTCTCGGATTAGCGGCCTACCCAGGTGGCCCCTCCCTGCCCTCCTTCTGTATCTGGCCCATATGCTGCTTATGGAGGGTTGTTGCTACGCGGCCCCCTCAGGCCCGGAGTCTGACTCCTGCTCCACCTTAGTCCAGAGCCGCTTTTTCGGCTTCTTCCTGTCATCGTCAGCGTTCCCCACCATGCCCTGTTCCTGGACTCTGCAGAACCCGGACCCGCGGCGCTACACCATCTTCATCAAGGTCACCAAACCTATGGAAGACTGCGAGCCGTTACAGCTGCGCACCTTCCAGTACGAGTCCTTCCTGGAAACAACGCGCACCTACCTCGGCATGGAGAGCTTCGATGAGGTGGTGAAGCTATGCGATGCCTCTGCCCCTGTGGCCTTCCTGGAGGCGGGAAAGCAGTTCCTCCAGATGAGGAAGGGACTTCCTCGAGTGGGAAAGATCACCAAGGATGGAGAGGGGGATTTCAAAACTGAGTACCTGGTGGTCGGAAAGCGCAACCCCAGCATGGCAGCCTGTCAGATGCTGTGCCAGTGGCTGGAGGACTGCCTGGCCTCCAGCACATCCAGCAGGCCCTGTGGCATCATGCAGACCCCGTGTACGTGCTGGGAGCCCCCACCGCTGCTCAGTGAGGGGGATAGCTGTTATCACAATGGAGTTTACCTGGAAAACTGTTTACCCAGCGTGAAAGAGAGTGGAAAAATTGCAGAAATAAATGGTGAGTAGGAAAGCTTTTACGGTTATTAAGCAAAAAATAATAATATTGCACCTATTTATGGCTATTTAACAAAAGAAATGACTCCCATTTGCTAAGGGGATTACATCATGGTTCATAAATTTCAAAAGCATGTAAGTGCTGAGATTAACGATTATCTCGGCTTCTATGTCAAACAATGGCGGGAAAAACATCCCTTGCCTTCAACAGAGGAACGTGTTTTTATCTTATCTGACCTGGCAAGGTCACCCTTGGAGTTCAGCACGCTCTCAGCCAAATGACACAAAAATGGCATATTCAGTAGCAATCAAGCTGGTGGAAATGTGTATGATTTGTGGAAAGTGAGGATAATTGCGTGTCATTGGACCGAAAGCAAGTGTGAGTGCTTCGGCTAAAGTAGAGGAGATAAAGAGGGACAGAAGGTGGTAAATGGAAGGTTTAGGGTTTCATCAGATGGAAGCCAGCTCGGTGACCTTGCAAGGTCGAAACCGTATTCCATCCCTCCGGTCCGGGGAGAGACACTCGATCGGCCTTCGGGAAACCTGTGGAAACTGAGGAGAATGAAGTGCTGATATTGGATAGCTCTGGGGCTGCGCAGAAGGGAGGGGGGGGGGTGATGTAAAGTGAGACAAGAGAGAATGATAGAAGGAGCAATGCTGCAATGGAATACTGGCCTGTGGCTTGAGGTCTAATTGTCTGCTGCTTGATCCCGCCCCCCCTCCTTCCCCTCTGGCAGACAGGATGTGGCCTGACATCTCTATCCTGGCTTCATCAGGACTATGGCCAGAGGGAGGGAACATTTCTCGGCTCCCTTTCTCCCGCTAACCTTTCCACCATGTAACTCTTCCTCCTCTCTCAGTTGCTTCCCCTAATCAGCCTGTGGTCTTTTTCTCTCAGTTCTCCTCCTCCTCCTCCTCCTCCTCTGAGCCACCACCAATCTTTCCCTCTCCAGGCTGATAGTGGGCTGATACTGAGCCAGTCGTAGGAAGCCAATGAAGCAGAGAAGATGTGGGTATCTCCTGCCTTATCCTCCTACATTCTCCAGAGCGCCGAATATCCCCCAGCCTCTTCTCCGCTAGTTATGGCCCTTATGTAATCCCGCTTATGGTGTTCAACAGCGGGGCGTGGGCTGTTTGTGCCTTAAGGTGTGAAAAAAAAATTAACCATCGACTGTTGGCTTTTGTAGAGCCGGTACGCATTATAGCTCTGTGTGCTTCAACCCACACGGCAAAACATCGTTCTGATGGTAATCCTGCTTCAGACTGCCGATGGAACCCTGTGATGAGCTGAAATGGAAAATGGCAAGCAGTCGCTGAATATTTGGCTGGATGGCTCACTGGATGGATTGAATTGGTGGATGAAGATAAAAAGAGGGTGGGGTAATGGATTCTGTGTGGAAATAGGTCGGAGAGTCAGGCAGTTATCGCCCGCTGTGCAGAGGATGAGAAGAATAGATGGGTTGTGAGTGATGAATGAATGAAAGACAATAGACACAGTGGGGGGAGAATAAAGGGGAATGAAAAGGCTGACAAGCTGAGCGGGGAGTTGTCTCAGGTGACGGGGCTTGATGAGGATGGATAGTTGTTGCTTGGGTCAGGCAGTACACATCTTGCCCTGTTTGGTCCCAGCATCCTCAGTAACTGAGGAGTTCAGAGATTACAACTGCCTCCCAGCATCCTTCCCCTCTCTGCAGAAGGACTGAGGGTCCCGCCCAGGAGCAGAGAGAGGGGCGAGACCTTCTGTCGGCTCTGCTCAAGTCTCGTTTTTGGGATTGGACATGAAGTTTGGCTTCTTATACATTGTGTAGCTCTCCTCATATCGCGTAGTGTGTATAAGGATTAAAAATGAATGGGAATACAACTTAAAGCAGAGAGCTATTTCCAAGCAGCTTAAAACTGTGAGGGCAGAGATAATTTAGATTATTATAAATGGAAACTTCACATGTACAGCATTTTAATCATTTCCTCTGGTGCCCCCTGAGGTGGCTTTGAATTGCCACTTTGTCTTCTTCAGCCTGATATCCTGTCAAATTTAGTCAATATCTCGGGCCCAATACCTCTACATACGTCCATTACAACCTGCACGTCAAAATTAATCTCTAGTGCAAATGTTTAGAGCCTGCTCAGGAAGTTGTTCCCTTTATATAGGCAAGTCAACGGTGAAGATAAAGTGGGTTGGTAGATGGACAAAGTTTGTGTCCGACAGAAATCTTTCTCTTACCCTTAAAACCAGTCATTAATGAGCCTATTTACCAAAGTATACTTGTCGGCAGATATATTGCAGAAAAGGAAGAGTTTGTCTGACTAATAATCCAGGCTTTACCAACAATTGTATCCAGCAATTGAATTTTCTGTTTGATAAGCGGTTTGTTACTCCTTTGTTTACTTCTGTAAGATAGTGACATCATTATGTAACACTAGCACTTATTTTGGCTAGTGCAACACAACTCAAGAGCACAAAGAGACACTACACACTCATACACTTGAACATCAGCAGGAGAGGACTCTTTAAAGTAGAGACACAACATACTGATATACACCTGAACATCAGCAGGAGAGGACTCTTTAAAGTAGAGACGCTACATACTGATATACACCTGAACATCAGCAGGAGAGGACTCTTTAAAGTAGAGACACTACATACTGATATACACCTGAACATCAACAGGAGAGGACTCTTTAAAGTAGAAACACTACATACTGATATATACCTGAACATCAGCAGGAGAGGACTCTTTAAAGTAGAGATGCTACATACTGATATACACCTGAACATCAGCAGGAGAGGACTCTTTAAAGTAGAGACACTACATACTGATATACACCTGAACATCAGCAGGAGAGGACTCTTTAAAGTAGAGACACTACATACTGATATACACCTGAACATCAGCAGGAGAGGACTCTTTAAAGTAGAGACGCTACATACTGATATACACCTGAACATCAGCAGGAGAGGACTCTTTAAAGTAGAGACACTACATACTGATATGAACATCAGCAGGAGAGGACTCTTTAAAGTAGAGACGCTACATACTGATATACACCTGAACATCAGCAGGAGAGGACTCTTTAAAGTAGAGACACTACATACTGATATGAACATCAGCAGGAGAGGACTCTTTAGAGTAGAGACACTACACACTGATATACACCTGAACATCAGCAGGAGAGGACTCTTTAAAGTAGAGACATTACATACTGATATACACCTGAACACCTGCAGGAGAGGACTCTTTAAAGTACAGACACTACATACTGATATACACCTGAACATCAGCAGGAGAGGACTCTTTAAAGTAGAGACACTACATACTGATATACACCTGAACATCAGCAGGAGAGGACTCTTTAAAGTAGAGACATTACATACTGATATACACCTGAACATCAGCAGGAGAGGACTCTTTAAAGTAGAGACACTACATACTGATACACCTGAACATCAGCAGGAGAGGACTCTTTAAAGTAGAGACGCTACATACTGATATACACCTGAACACCTGCAGGAGAGGACTCTTTAAAGTACAGACACTACATACTGATACACCTGAACATCAGCAGGAGAGGACTCTTTAAAGTAGAGACACTACATACTGATATACACCTGAACATCAGCAGGAGAGGACTCTTTAAAGTAGAGACACTACATACTGATATACACCTGAACACCTGCAGGAGAGGACTCTTTAAAGTAGAGACACTACATACTGATATACACCTGAACATCAGCAGGAGAGGACTCTTTAAAGTAGAGACACTACATACTGATATACACCTGAACATCAGCAGGAGAGGACTCTTTAAAGTAGAGACATTACATACTGATATACACCTGAACATCAGCAGGAGAGGACTCTTTAAAGTAGAGACACTACATACTGATATACACCTGAACATCAGCAGGAGAGGACTCTTTAAAGTAGAGACACTACATACTGATATACACCTGAACATCAGCAGGAGAGGACTCTTTAAAGTAGAGACACTACATACTGATATACACCTGAACATCAGCAGGAGAGGACTCTTTAAAGTAGAGACACTACATACTGATATACACCTGAACATCAGCAGGAGAGGACTCTTTAAAGTACAGACACTACATACTGATACACACCTGAACATCAGCAGAATAGGTCCTCTTTAATCAATATAATCCAGTATCACTGTCACAAACGTCATTGTTGAAAATATTAGCTGACAATAAGCAATGAAAAATGAGATTGATAAATGTTGACTTTAATTTGATTCGGTCAATCTGGCCTTCCTGTAATAATATAAAATCAGATAAGGTAGGTCTCTGGTATGACAGATATGGAACAGCTTGATTATCTGTCTCACTGTGTCAATAAGACGATCAATAGGATGTGCTTAACCTACACTGATTCCTGAATGACCTCTTAATCCAATTTAAAGGGTGTGTTTTGTAACCGTTTTTATCAATATCACTCTGGTTTCTATTAATTTCCCTGAATAGGAGCATTTTGGGGAGATTTAAAGCAGATTTCCTATCAAATTAATTTCTAAATATTTACAATGAGCAGCTTCATAGAAATACCTAAAAAAGTGACATATATAATACATAATCCTGCCTTATTACATTAAGTCTACGGTTTATGAGTGTGGCTCACTGTGTGAACACAGCTCCTGGGCAGTGTGAGAAATCTTTAACCTTTAAGTCGAGAGCAATGGTGATTTCAGGGCTATTTTTGGAATGTTCTAACATTCAAATGGTCAAAGTTAAAGGTTTTAGGACAATTTTTTGGCTGATGGTCCAGAGATATTGGTAGACCTCCAATGAGTGGATGTGTGTGAGTTGTGTCACGAAATGTGGTGTTACACAGAGCAGGAGGAAGGATTCATTTGTTAGCCCTCAGCGGACAGCAGGGGAGGCAGTGAGTGATTAAAGGATGGAGGAGAGAGATGTGAGGAGATGAGAAAGCACATGACTCAATCTGAACAAAAGAGACACGTTTGTGATAGCTTTGAGAACGAGCCAGAAATGACCGGCAAAGCTATCTAAAGGTGAAGGCGGTCTGATAATGATTTACGCACAATACAATGGGATCATCAGGGTTGTGCTCCTGGTTCATGCACTTTCACAATTTACTTTTCACCCATTGCTTATGTGGATAATGAATACAGCTTGGAAAATAACCCTACACACACAGAGTGACAGGTTGGAAGCACTTGATACAAAGAGAAGGCTCCTATAGATATATCACAGAAAACTAAATAAAAAATCATCATTTTGAGACAGTGTTTGCTGGATGGGAGATTAAGACATTTTGAACAAATGAAACCCCCAAATTAGCCAAAGAAGGTTCATGCTAAGCTCTTTATCAGATTTGAAAGGCTATATCCTATAAAGTTATTCTATTTCTAGACCGCACACCCTAAAATGCCCATATCAGAAGCTCCTCCATATGAGGTTTCAAAAATGGCTGATATCGTATACTGGTATACCATTACATGTATCCTTCTCCCATAGAATACTGGGTCTTCTTTCCCAGCTGATTCTGCCAAGCCCGTTCCCATGGCTGATGTTTTGCTAGACAGTAAGTAAGGACATTAGGAATGTGGTCATTGTTTGAATTGAAGGTTTTGGGTTGGATCTGATGAAGTGATTTGATCATTTTTTCAATATATTTGCATTTAATTGGTGAATTGGTGCCTCACTATGCCATGACTTCAACAAGACCAATAAAAAAGCTTTATACCAACAATAAATAATTGTACTTACCAGCAGCCTCATCCGGTGTTCCATTATCTCCTGAAGTACAACTTTATGTCAGACGGACTTACACTAAACAATCAACAGTTTATCATTGAACAGTTTGACTTGGTAGAAAAAGACACCTCTCTACAAGGGAGATTTAATGGAGCACCAGGAAAAAGGTGAACAATTTAGCAGCAAATGAAAATGTGAAATATCATCTCATCTTGTGAAGGCAACCCTGTATGTCTGTATGGATATGATTGGATGTTGCCATTCAGATTGAAGCTGCTTCACTCTGATACAGTGATTATACAGCATGCATACAGCAGCTGAGGCCAATCAGCTGATGCAAATGCAACTTAAGTGCTTTGCCTATATCAAATGCTCCATACCATGAAACCCTCCTCAAATATATTCTTTGTTAGCATTCTGTTCAAAACCCTTCTGCTGTTTCCTCTGGGGTGGTGCAGGTTCAGTCCGGCTTTTACGTCCTTTAAGATATAAAATAGAATTTCTATGTAATCTGACTCAGGCCTAATGCATCATGGGATAGAATAGAAACTGTATCTGCTTTTATGATTTGTTCTTTTTATTGTTACACTTCCGTGAACAAAAGATGATCTTGTTAAGAACTGCCAACACAGTATCTTTCCATCGTGGTGTTAGGGGACCTGGGGAGTTAACCTAACATGAAGCAATGAATATTCTTTGACTCTATTTATTTTTTGTTCTTGTTTTCTCAAATCCCGATTCCTGTAATTGGAGTGTGGCATTTGTAGCAGTGACACCGTCGCAGCTGTCAACAGGCGATGACTATTTGCTGTGTGTTGTAAAGGCCATATGAGGCTGTCACCATCAGTGAATGTTGGTGAACTACATGTAGAGTGTAACAGGTGTACTAGCTTGACACACCTGTGTGTGTATTTATGTGTGTTTTTTTTAACCAAGGTATACTAAATGGACCCATACCAGCGACCTTAATGCTCTCTTTTACAAATGAACAGTATCCAATAGAGAGATTAGTTATTCACTGTGAAATTCCTAAAGAAATCATTTTTGTAAAGACTGCACTTACCTTACCTTAGACCAAGCCCAGTGAGAGAGTGCCATGAGCCAAGTGCCACAAGTACTTTTTAACCTATTTCCTTGAATTGGGATTACATTTTTCTGAGATGTATCCCAATAAGAACAAATGAATAGCCCTGATTTAAATCATTAGGCCCTAAACATTGTCTGGCGGGGTTTAGCCATTGGGCATGCGGGCCCTGCGGAGACAGAAGAACGGAATTTGGTTCTTGAGGGTCTCGCAATTTTTACTTCATGCGCCACTGAGCAAACTGTCAAAAGAATGAACGGGGTCGCTCCTCCAACACTGGATCCAGTTCTCTTTATATATCATACCGTGAACTGACTGGATAGTTATTTTGTTGATATTCCTAAAGGCAGGAAGACAGAACTAGCTGGGTATGTGTAACAAACTGACAGCCGGGGAAGTAGGACTTGAAACTTAAATCGTTTTCCTTTCAAGCTTTAACTGCACTGCCTTCACTGGGCCAGTCAGTTCAGGAAATGCTAGAACAGTGTCAGATCACAGTCTAATCAGTGCTGCCTGACATAGTGATCATGATGGAAGGATAAGAAAATAATAAAAGGCCAGACTCTGTCCAATAAAGTGACAGCATGTGGAAAAAAGAAGGAGGAAAAACCCATAAAGCCTCCTGGCCTGCACTTTCTCCTCCAGTTGCTGGCAGCAGGCAGTGGCTGAGGAAGATGAATGTGAGTGTCTCTCCCGCCTGTGGACCACATTGTTGCTAAACTCAGGGATTTCCATCCCGCCTCCACAAGCAGCACTGAGGAATCCTAAAGCCGGTCTGATGCATTGCCTCCTCTTCACATCCATCCAGAGGAGGGAGAGGTACTCAGATTTGTACTGGAGTAAAAGTAGAAGTACTCAGATCTTGTACTTGAGTAAAAGCAGAAGTACTCAGGTCTTGTACTTGAGTAAAAGTAGAAGTACTCAGAGCTTGTACTTGAGTAAAGTAGAAGTACCAGAGTGTAGAATACCTGTCCAGTAAAAGTATTCAAAATGTTCCTCCAGTGAAAGTAGAAAGTACTCTCATCTAAATGTACTTAAAGTAGCGACAGTAAAAGTAGTCATTGTTTGATTGGTCCATTTCAGAATAATATCTCTGATATGTTTTATAATGATTGATCATTAAAGTGTTCTCAGAGCTGGTAAAGGTGCAGCTAGTTTGAATGGCTTTGTATACTGCAGGGTAGCTGCTGGATTTACTGCAGGTGAACTAAAGTCTGATTTAAGGGCTGATTATATTTACCATCATTAATCCAGATCTGTAAAGAAACTAAAGGGATTAAATACATGTAGTGGAGGAAAAGTACACAGACGCATAAAATGGATAAAAAGTATCTCAAACGTCTAATGAAATGCAGTACATGAGTAAATGTACTTCCCACTTCTGCATGTACACACATACACACCGCATACAGCACAGAAATATCGTCTATGACACACACGCTGGTCCCTCGTGACTGACTGTGGGTGGCTGACCGAGGGAGGGAATATAGCTGATTGTGTGTGTGTGTGTGTGTGTGTGTGTGTGTGTGTGTGTGTGTGTGTGTGTGTGTGTGTGTGCGTGCGTGCGTGCGTGCGTGCGTGCGTGCGTGCGTGCGTGCGTGTGTGAGCATGTGGAGGGAGGGAGGTGTGGTGTTAACCACAGGGAGGGGGGGCAGCAAGTGGGCAGCAATAACCTGACAGGAGATGGCAGGAAGTTGCTCTGTGCTAGTGTAAGTTCGCTCCGACTGCAGGGAGCCGTCAGACTGTCTGAGAACTTTTCATATAGAGCTGTTTTGGAACGGAGGCAAGGAAAAACAATTATGAGTTCTGTTGGTGCGGTCACCTGGTGTTCACCTCACCGATGATCAGTGTGATTATTAGAGATGGTGGCTGTTAGCACGAACATCACAGTTATGTGTTTACATGTCGGATCAATTTGATTGACAATCTTCATTGATTGATGATTTTAGGAGACATGTGCAATGCCATGTCCAGGGCAGAACCATTTGTAAACTTTGGAGCAATGTGAGGCATTTGGCATCATTAGCGCTTTACTGCTGTGCCTCCTGTTGACAGAACTGCTGGATTATAATACACAGATGTTACAGTTATACAGAATAAAGGGGCCAGTCTGTAGCTAGATATATGGGGTCAAGCCAAGCTCCAGCAGACGTTCTGATGGTCTAAAGACAACTGTCGCATCCACAATTCCTTACCCATCTGTGTATTGACATGTGGATTGCTTTTGGATTCTGCTCTAATATGAACACAGATAAGGAGTAGCCTCTATAGAATGTGGTCCTCCCTGATAAAATGTGTTCTTTTATTAGTTTTCTTTCAAAGACCATGGCACGTCAGGTTACTAAAGTGCACTGAAATGGCAGTCGATTGCAGAGCTTGTGTAGCTCTTTTTTTTGGCAAAAAGGCTGAGCACAGCCTGTTTCTAATACAGCAATATCTAGACAACGTATTATCGCTGTTGTATGTTAAATGAGCATCGGCCAATTGGATTTACCAGAGCAACATTTCTTTTTGGGGGGATTTAGGAAATGGTTTGGTTACAGGGCGTACATAACAAACGAGTAACAATTCAAACTAAAATAGATTAAATAACTAAATAACAATATATGGATCAACATAACATAAAAACTGAAATGATTAACCATAACAATACTCATAATTACCACACGGCCGTTAGTGATGTGTGGTGTTCTCACCAATTTTTCAAATCTTTCATCAAAAATAAGGACACGTTTTCTTATTCTCAATTATTATTACATTCTTCCATTCTGAATTATTAAGCTTCTATCTTTTAACCAGTTCCTTGGAATTGGTTCAATAATTGCTACTTTTATTGCAATGAATAAGTAGGCCTAAGATTATTTCCAATTGGTTGACATTTCTCTCATAGTTATTTTCCCAGTAGCCACTTAAAACTTTACAAGACCAAAATATATGACTATGGTTATTCAGGCTATTCAGTCTTTCTCGTAGTGGTTCCTGTCTGGAAGACAGCGTCAAAAACAAGCTTCTCATCTTACATTGTCGCTTAACCCACGGAGCGGCCACAACAAAATACAAATGGGTGCACTATGTTTCTGGTGGCAGCAGTATATATCTGCCTGCACTCAGAGAACAACTGGAAAAACACAATGCTGATCAGAATAAGTGGTCAACCCAGCTGTGTATATTGCACCAATAGAAGGAGTATAGAATCTAGTCATACCCAAGCCCCCAGGAAGTGCTCCGCACTTTGGGGAAAATATTCGTAGTGGCCAAACGGCAGTACTACAACTTCTGTATCAGTCCGTGACGTCACCGGCCCAGGAAGATTTTTTCCCATTGACTTACATTGGGAAAGAGACGTCTGTAAATCGGTGAATACTTTTTTGTAAACGAAATGAACTCCCCAGTATGAACCCTTTTATTGCCCTTATTAAAAACATTAGGTTCTTACAAGTTCTAAAATACACTTAAAGCTGAATCCAGATTTATTTTCTTTCTCCATTCATTCTACTGAGCCGAGAGCGGGAGAGCGGGGGTGGGGTGGGGACTCCATGCTCTCGACAGCCAGGCATGATGGGTAATTTGTGACGTTTTGCACCCGAGAATCTCAGGCTATTTTGTCTTCATACGCAAATGAGCAGCTCCAACGCTGTATCCAGTTCTTATTATACAGCCATTGTCATACCTCATAAAATGTGTTCTGATTGTGCATTCAATTCAAATGTTCCTTCAACAAAACATCTGGCAGGTCAGCCTTAGAACAAATAAAGTGCAGTGAAATGCCAGTTGTTGGCATTTTGTGGTAGCCTGAATGAGAATATATGTAGTGCCTTTCCAAGACATTTAGAGACTGAGCGTGAATATTAAAGCAGAGACGATCAAACAGAACCAGCCCGGGGTTAAGGTTACAGTTTTCGCTGTGGAGCTGACAGTCCCAGCCTCTACAGAAGTGAACAACTTAGCATTTAAAACAGTTTAAGGCGACGACCCTCTGCTCATGAAGTGTCTGGCCTTCCCCAGCTCCACCTGTTTTCTGTCAAAGGACTCACTTGAACTTAAAGGCAGCGTGAAGCAACATGAGGAATGGTCTGTCTCCTTCCTCCAGGCTTCTTGTCGACGGACGGCCTATCTCAGGTCCCTCTCCACACCGGCTTTATTAAACATTCATGCTTTAATTAAGCAATTTTACCTTTTGCTACTTACCGAGTGATGATAAAAGCACTGCTCCAGGTTGAGCAATGGCAGAGTGTGTGTGTGTGTGTGTGTGTGTGTGTGTGTGTGTGTGTGTGTGTGTGTGTGTGTGTGTGTGTGTGTGTGTGTGTGTGTGTGTGTGTGTGTGTGTGTGTGTGTGTGTGTGTGTGTGCTACGTGAGAGGTAATTAATTTCCTGCCATAAAAGAAAGTGTGCGGATTAGAGAAAAGACAAGTTGAACTTCTCTCCCCCCTCATCAGTCATGTGTGACTGCAGGTTGGCGCATGAAGTCGCGGCACGTCATTCTACACTTGATCACACCTTGCTTTTTTTAGTCGAGCAGAATATAAACCCCTTTCCCCCGTCGAAAAAATGCTCCATAATGAGGGACTGCGATGTGTCTTTGAAGGGTGAAATTGTGTGAGACAATCAGAGTGTGTGTACACGTCGCCAGTCTCCTTGGGTGTGAGGACACTCGGCGGCGGTCCGACTGACGTTCTTCAGATTTGATGAGTCGGACAATGAAGATGAATTACTCGGAGCACGCTGAAATGTTCGGGGGTTACTGCTGCTGTGCACCAGAGCTGGGTAGCAAAAACTGTCTATATTTGTGTGTGTGTGTGTGTGTGTGTGTGTGTGTGTGTGTGTGTGTGTGTGTGTGTGTGTGTGTGTGTGTGTGTGTGTGTGTGTGTGTGTGTGTGTGTTTGCGAGTGTGTGTTGTTGCATCTTTTGTGCCTCTGTGTCCTTGTTAAGAGCGGGGGCTCGCTCTGCGGGGTGGCTGTAAAGGCTGCTCTCAGCGGCGGTATCACCTGGAATGACACCCAGAGGTGACACGCTGTCAGAACACACACCCACACAAGACGTAGGGCACACACACACACACACACACACGTGCATACACGCATGCACACACACGCACACGCACACACATGAGCAGATCTTGGCCAAAAGCTGCCAGGTCCAAGAAAAGAACTCATTAGTGCAGACATATCCCGTGTGCTCTTCTAAAGGCGTGCACACACAACTCTGCAAGCCGGGAATGTACTCATACAGTCCAACACACACATTTTCTCCTGAACTTTATACAATAATGGATCACTGTTTAAAAGTAAAGTGTGCCTTAAATCACAATTAACCAAATGGAAAAGAACCATAAGGGATGTATTCCATTTATTGTCATTATGCAACCCAGCGTGGTTGTATCTTGTTTAATTATGCAGGAAAACATGAAGAACAGAAACAGTAGTACCTGAAGTGCATTTCTGAAGGACAGTTTTCTATGTTCAGCAGGAGAAATTTGAAAAGACAGGAATAATGCTGAGTGATCTGGACTGTTAATAAGCCCTGCATCATTAAATACAAAGCAGGTGTTTCATAAGGCATAGATAACGTTTCAACATTAAAGACAGACACATATTATTCAACATATAATAAGCAGCAAGGCTCACAAGCATTCCGTATGATTTTAGAATATGTTAACTTTTTCATTCAATGTTAAATGACATCTTTAGGTGTGCATGTGTCACCTATCCATCTCAATGATACATTCATTTATTGTTATTCATTTTTAAACCCCTGGACTTAAATAGATCACGTTTGTTTCAACTAAATATTTTCTTCTTTCCCATGTTAAAACTGTGACAGTTATAAACACATCTTCTCTTAGATTTCAGGTCTCTGATATAACGACAATAAAGTTGTGATAATAGGAGAATAAAGTTGTATTTTATGAGAATAAAGTCTTAATATTTCAAGAAAAATAATAAAAGGATAGAGTCAAAACATTTAGAGAAAATAAAACATATTAAAAATAACTTAAATGCACATGTAAATAATCACATGAGAGCATGATGTGTGAAATCAGTTTGAATAACTTTGAAATCAGGTCCAACCAATGAGAGCCCAAGAAAATGAAAGGGGTCACATGGTGCTTCAGTGATGTGAAGCAGCAGCTGGAGGACAGGGGGCCCCAGGTCCTGACTGCACTGACAAATCAATTGTGTCATTTTTTAGGGGAATTCTAAAACATGTTAACTTGAACAATTTATACTCTTGAAACTTTAGTTTTCCAAAAATCTCATCTTTTGTATTGCTTGTCGAAATGCAGACTGGAAATGCAGAGACAGAGGTCACTATGGCTGTCCTCGACTACAGATCTTTTTATTGGACCGATTGTCGTCAATTCAGGCGATTAGTCAACAAATCGTCCCACGTGTATGATATATTATGATAATAAATAATGTTCTATATAAATGGTATCAGTTCCAAAGGCTGATAAAGAACCTTATTATAACAGCATGGTGCGTTGTGCTTCATTTAAAATATAACATGAACCTTTGAAATATAAATTAAATCTTACACAAGAAAGCCAGGAGTCACAGCGGACCGCACGGACATTGTTAATGTGTGTGTCAGTGGCGACAAAGACTTTATGACAACTTCCGCCCGCTGTCAAAATAGTGGAAAAGTAGCTAGTTAGCATCAGAGCTGTTATTCATGCGTTTTGGACCCCGGGCGTTGTTTCAATATGTCGCGGAAGTAGACGCAGCTTGTGTGATGATATGATTATTTGTATTTTTTTATTTGTAAATGAAACGTTTCGCTAAATAAATAAGTGTTTTTTCTCTCGCAATAACTCTTTCTCTCTGTGTTGCATTGATAAGGCTCCTGATTGATAGCGTCTTAAGGCTAGAGGGTTTTTTTTTTCAACGAGGGAAGGTGGGTCAGAGGGCCCAAGTGTAAAAGCCACGGCTTGCAACTGCTGTGTGTGAACAAGCAGCGAATAAACGCACGGATAATTTAGTTCTAGTTTCTATAATTCATATCTGAATATAACAACCAACAATTTTCTCTGATCATGAGAAAGGAACACACGTTGTCGGGGATAATTAAGCTCCGTTGTTATGAATCCGGCACTCCGGAGTTGCGCTCCGATGGCGTGGATAAACAAGGTGAGTTTCTGCCTGGGGAGAAAGAAAGAAAGAAAGAAACATCCCACACTTTGGATTACCTGCCCGACAAAATGATCTTAATGACCAGGCTGAGCTCTGAATGAAGTCTGAGGGGGTTTCAGGCTGAAAGATGCGGCGCACAGATGGACTTTATTTATTTTTTGTTGACAAATAGACTAATGAAAAATGTGTTGACAAATAATCTTTCACCGACTAATGCTTGGTCGACTAACTTGGGGCCTCCCTAGAGCTAACACATGCAAAACGTCCCCAGGCCAGAACAAAACTTTGAACATCAAGGTTATGTGATACCTGGAATATGATTAATAACCCAGTTAATGATTGGTTAATGAGGGCTGACTATTGGCAGGATCCAAAACATGTTTAAACGCCAAGGTCATCAGACACGCTCATTAATAGCATTTTTACACCCAAGTGAGCCATGCCTCAGTCATATCAATCTGAAATAATAGAAACTTAATCAGCATAAGAAATGTTATGCCAGTATCTCCACTCTGTCTGTGCATCGCAATGAGTTTATCATCAACAACCAGAGCCGCTCCTCGTTTCTTCTCCTGTGTTCTGATCGATTTATTTACTCTCATTTATTTCCCAGCAAAGCATCACAACACGATTAGCTTGTGCCTTTTCACACTTTTCATTCTTGTGCATGATAGACTTTTTATCTTTTCATTGCCTTCCTCTCCCCTTAAGATTATATTGCTCAATTTACTCTTAAAAGAAAATTACAATTAATTATGTTCTGGCATTCTGAAGAACACATTGTGTTATTGCAGCTCAGACGCCCAGAGGCACCGATGGTAAATCTTTTTGTTTCAGCTGAATCACATTCTCTCCCCCCTCCAGATTTGAGCTCACTTCATGAGCGCATCCCTCATGTATGATCTTTATCTGTAGTGTGAGCGCTTTTATGCTGTGCTAAAGGTCCTGCTTTCAATTTAGGAGCTAAATTTGGTTTTAATGCATTGAAAGTTTGATAGTAGAAACGTTACAAACTATCCTTGGACTCTGTGGTTGCTGACATCCACCAAAACCCATCATCTGTGCTCAGTTCAGCTGAGAGGAGGTGGTCAGTAGAAGGAGGGTGAAATGATAGCTGAAGACATGACACAGATGCAGAAAAACAGCCACCAGTGAGAGAGAATTACGTTTTGGAATAATTGAGCAGTGCATACATTCTCGCTTTACTTATCTTAAAGAGGTGTATATCAGTGTAGTGTCTCTACTTTAAAGAGTCCTCTCCTGCTGATGTTCAGGTGTATATCAGTATGTAGTGTCTCTACTTTAAAGAGTCCTCTCCTGCTGATGTTCAGGTGTATATCAGTGTATAGTGTCTCTACTTTAAAGAGTCCTCTCCTGCTGATGTTCAGGTGTATATCAGTGTGTAGTGTCTCTACTTAAAAAGTCCTCTACTGCTGATGTTCAGGTGTATCAGTGTGTAGTGTCTCTACTTTAAAGAGTCCTCTCCTGCTGATGTTCCGGTGTATATCAGTATGTAGTGTCTCTACTTTGAAGAGTCCTCTCCTGCTGATGTTCAGGTGTATATCAGTATGTAGTGTCTCTACTTTAAAGAGTCCTCTCCTGCTGATGTTCAGGTGTATATCAGTATGTAGTGTCTCTACTTTAAAGAGTCCTCTCCTGCTGAGGTTCAGGTGTATATCAGTATGTAGTGTCTCTACTTTAAAGAGTCCTCTCCTGCTGATGTTCAGGTGTATATCAGTATGTAGTGTCTCTACTTTAAAGAGTCCTCTCCTGCTGATGTTCAGGTGTATATCAGTATGTAGTGTCTCTACTTTAAAGAGTCCTCTCCTGCTGATGTTCAGGTGTATATCAGTGTATAGTGTCTCTACTTTAAAGAGTCCTCTCCTGCTGATGTTCAGGTGTATATCAGTGTGTAGTGTCTCTACTTTAAAAAGTCCTCTACTGCTGATGTTCAGGTGTATCAGTGTGTAGTGTCTCTACTTTAAAGAGTCCTCTCCTGCTGATGTTCCGGTGTATATCAGTATGTAGTGTCTCTACTTTGAAGAGTCCTCTCCTGCTGATGTTCAGGTGTATATCAGTATGTAGTTTCTGTACTTTAAAGAGTCCACTCCTGCTGATGTTCAGGTGTGTATCAGTATGTAGCGTCTCTACTTTAAAGAGTCCTCTCCTGCTGATGTTCAGGTGTATATCAGTATGTAGTTTCTGTACTTTAAAGAGTCCACTCCTGCTGATGTTCAGGTGTATATCAGTATGTAATGTCTCTACTTTAAAGAGTCCTCTCCTGCTGATGTTCAGGTGTATCAGTGTGTAGTGTCTCTACTTTAAAGAGTCCTCTCCTGCTGATGTTCCGGTGTATATCAGTATGTAGTGTCTCTACTTTGAAGAGTCCTCTCCTGCTGATGTTCAGGTGTATATCAGTATGTAGTGTCTCTACTTTAAAGAGTCCTCTCCTGCTGATGTTCCGGTGTATATCAGTGTGTAGTGTCTCTACTTTAAAGAGTCCTCTCCTGCTGATGTTCCGGTGTATATCAGTATGTAGTGTCTCTACTTTAAAGAGTCCTCTCCTGCTGATGTTCAGGTGTATATCAGTATGTAGTTTCTGTACTTTAAAGAGTCCACTCCTGCTGATGTTCAGGTGTGTATCAGTATGTAGCGTCTCTACTTTAAAGAGTCCTCTCCTGCTGATGTTCAGGTGTATATCAGTATGTAGTTTCTGTACTTTAAAGAGTCCACTCCTGCTGATGTTCAGGTGTATATCAGTATGTAATGTCTCTACTTTAAAGAGTCCTCTCCTGCTGATGTTCAGGTGTATATCAGTATGTAGCGTCTCTATTTTAAAGAGTCCTCTCTTGCTGATGCTCAGGTGTATATCAGTGTGTAGTGTCTCTACTTTAAAGAGTCCTATCGTGCTGATGTTCAGGTGTATATCAGTATGTAGTGTCTCTACTTTAAAGAGTCCTCTCCTGCTGATGTCCAGGTGTATATCAGTATGTAGTGTCTCTACTTTAAAGAGTCCTCTCCTGCTGATGTCCAGGTGTATATCAGTATGTATTGTCTCTACTTTAAAGAGTCCTCTCCTGCTGATGTTCAGGTGTATGTCAGTATGTAGTGTCTGTACTTTAAAGAGTCCTCTCCTGCTGATGTTCAGGTGTATATCAGTATGTAACGTCTCTACTTTAAAGAGTCCTCTCCTGCTGAGGTTCAGGTGTATATCAGTATGTAGTGTCTCTACTTTAAAGAGTCCTCTCCTGCTGATGTTCAGGTGTATATCAGTATGTAGTGTCTGTACTTTAAAGAGTCCTCACCTGCTGATGTTCCGGTGTATATCAGTATGTAGTGTCTGTACTTTAAAGAGTCCTCTCCTGCTGATGTTCAGAGGGACAGGGATTTTAGCTTTTGCAGACCATTTACCATCACCAAAACCTATATTACTCAACATACTATAACAATCTAAATTTGATCTCTAAGTTTGAGCACCAGGAATGTTACACTGAGAAATAGTGACAGGAACTGAGAGTATTTAACAGATCACATTACTGTATAAATACAGCACTGGTCCAATTGAAGCAGTCCCATGCAGGTGTGTGACTCCAGAATATACAAGTTTCTCAAAGAGCCAATGAGTTTTGAATAGAATTTTATCTCAGTATTATATAAGTAGTATAAGTATAATATATAAGTATATAAGTATTATATATATATAATATTAGATAAGTTAAGAAACTTATCTAATATTATCTTTAATATATATATATATTTTAAATAATAAACACAAATAACTTTGCAGAAAGTAGGATGGAATTGTGCTACACAGACCAATATAATTTTCAAACCCACCTCAAATTAAAATGGAGGAAAAATAAAAAACTCAGACAGTCACGCAAATGATGGTTTACCACTGTTTATGCTGAGGTAACGAGCTCAGAGCTGCTCGCATTTAGAGCCAAGCTAAACATTTATTAGCTAAATGAAATTAAGAAATGCTCCAAAACAACAAAAGGCAACACTGTCAGGTGTTGGCCTGCATGTTCTTCGGGGGCGGGCCGCACAAATCAACCAAACCAACATGTCTCTCACATACAGCCTCAAGCTAATCCCATGCAGGTTGAAAACAGAGCAGTTTTTTATACAGTATAAATGTGAATTTTCTCCATTCGCAAGATGGTTTCTGCAGGAAAAGCTCTCTAAACAATCTGAGATTTGCCTGAATTGGGTATGGATTGGAAAGCTTAACAATAAACAATGTTTAAATTACACATGTAACGCTGCACGGCACAGAGCCGCATCAAATCAAATTAAAATTCAGGTTCCAGTTTTCAGATGATGTGTACCAGAGGCATTTTTGTTTTACCCGCTATGAAAAAAAAACCAAATCTACAGTATGGTGTTCAGAGGTGATGTGGAAGTGGTTAAAACGTGTCAATCAAAGATTATGAAATTTCACATCAGCGAAACAAAAGATATATTTTGGGGGCATTCTTAAGTTGTTTCCATTGGGACTTCAAGACTTTTAATGTCTACAATTGTCACTCAGGGTTTTCTTGACTTGCACTGCATGTTCCCAAATCTTACATGTTGATTTCCTGCCTCAAACTGTCATAGAAGATTCTGTGCCTGCTGTTCCTTTTCAGATGTGAAACATTTTATTCCCACCTTTGAAAAAGATGCTACATCTGTATTTGAAGAATGAAAAGTGAAATTGAATGCAAACACTGAAAAGGCCATGTTGGATGCTCTCAGTCTTCTGAGCTATTACATTGATTTCATTTATTTTTAATCACCACTCTTCACGCTGAAGTTGTTATAGAGTGCTGTTTGCCTCCAACAAAAGGCAAACATATATTCAGAAGGCTGTTTGTCAGCTTCCAGGCTACTAAGTGGAAATTCATTCCCCTTCCATTGTGACTGGTCCCTGTGTAACACGAGAGCCATAAGCACCAGAAGACAGCAGAGCAGTTCATCTGTTTCAAATGCTCTTTAATAAAAAGCAAATGTCTGGCTGCTGATGTTAGCAGAATAATTGTTAATGACCGACACGCTGCAGCACACCGACAGGAGGGATCATCCATGTGCTTCTGCACGGAGCCCTAATGACTCCAGACACAGAACATCCCATACAGTAATGAGACACCAGGTTTTTCCTCTAATATCTCCCTCCTTTCATAGCTTTTAAAGGCTAAAGTTTGGGTGGTGGTTCAGTCTGGCAGGACTACTTTTTGCAGATATTATATTCCTCAAGAATGAAAGGAAATGTTCCACATCCAGAGGACACAAAACCCTGCATTGGCTCCTGATTCTTATGCGTGAAGTCTAGACAAATTTTTCATACACCAGCTTCTAATTATAACTAAATGTATTCACCTTAATGCTGACGTCTCTAGTGTTTGGTTGCCACTTCTTGTAGGTTTGTTTTAACCAACCCACTCTCAACTACTGCAGCTGTAAATCCCTTGGAAATCAATAAAGAACTATTTAGTTTTAAAATCTTCAGTCAACATTGATTAAGGAACATTTTAAAGCACAAAGGGCATCAGGAAGGTGGACATTATCGCCTTTTCTGATAGTTCAAAGTCCAATTCCATGAGTTTTAGTGTCTTTAGCATCCAGTCTTCTGGAACCTGACTGAAGGAAGTAGCTCCAATTCATTTACAATAGCATTAGTAAGGTCCGACTCTGATGTTGGGTGATAAAGTCTGGCTCACAGTCAGACAGTTCGTCTCAAAGCTGTAGCACTGTGCAGGCCGTTCACCAAACTGGGAGAAAAAAAAACACTTTACAGATATGGCCTTGCCATGTTGAAGCAGGAAACATAAACTGATGGCACACAGGTAGAAGCACATGCTGGTCTTAATATATCAATATAGATATAGTACATGAGTACATTTTCAGAAGTATCTTTTGGAGTAAGAACAAAGAGGGTTCAAAATTGTCATGTTGTACAAATAAAAACAAAAAACAATGGTTTGACGTGAGAATTATAATACCTATCTGCCTGGTTAACAGTGTTGGGCAAGTTACTTCCAAAATGTAACACAGTACATATTACTTATTACTGTCTTTTTAAAGTAATAAGGTACATTACATTATCACTGTCTCTGAACTGTAATGTGTTACACTACTGCTGAGTTACTCTGAGTTACTTTCACCAACATAACTGCAACAGTATGGCTTTAAATGCTGAAATGTAGTTTATTGCAGCTGATTATACCTCCAGTGAGGGCGATGTGGTATAGCATAACTGTATCGGCCCTTAAGGCTCCTAACAGCTTATAATAGGCGCAGTGAAGGCTAATGGCCAATCCAACATGTATCAATCACCGTCAGAATCACAAAAGCCACGACAGCTTTATCCAACTCTTTGGCAAATGTCTTTCTATCTGGCAGTACATGCTGAAATCAGGAAGATAGCTAGATAATAAACTCTTGCTCCGTTTAAGTGGGCTGAATAATATGTGATAGCAGTAACATGACGTCTCTGTGTGTTATTAATAACATTAGTGGAGCCTCTGCACGGCCCTGTAACCTGCTGTACATGAACGAGTCTCCATGGAAACGCTCCATCGCTCACCTTGTCACACAAGCTTTCTAAAAGCCGGCGATTCCACAGCTGACAGAGGCTGCATATCTTCAACACTGCCACAAGTCTCTGAACTTCTCGGGGTTGAAGCAGCAGACCAGAGAAAGTTACCTTCTGTTGCTTTGGGTTGCGCGCACGTGTCTTTTTTCCGAGCCTGCTGCTCTCCATCGCACATCTGTATTGCAGACATCTTAACCAATAGTAAATAAGCTTTCTATTCTAGTCGCACAATTGTTTCTCTGGTGTCAGAATGTCTTGCAATGTTGGGGATTTAAAAAAATTAAAAAAACACCACCTAATTTCAGGATAAAATATGTTGTAAGGGAGTTACAGTTATGAGAATTGTAACGGGTCAAATATTAACAAATTTCACCCAAAACTGCTGTTTACTGAAATCAAATAAAAACAGAAAGCCGAATCCTCAAGGTCTTTATGCTGGTTGCTGTCCAGAAAGAAGGTAATGGATTGTTTTGGCTGTCAAACCATTTTTCTTTATTTCTGTAAATGAGCTGCCAGTAGGTTCATTGAGGCTCTCACTGTACCACTACCAATACTGCCAAATCTGTTTCTGTGTCATGGTGGCTGTGGCTCAGGAGGTGAAGTGGGCATCCTCCAGGCAGAAAGTCGGTTGTCCAAACCCCGTCCTACACCTCGCCATGAACAGGTGCCATTCAGCAATGTTTGTACAGTCAAGAGAGTGGAAGGAGATTCTGAATGGAAACCCTACAGGTGAACCTAATGGACAGAACAGTGCTTTGAAACTGCAAGTCTATATCAAACCATGAAAGACCCTCATGTGGACCGGCCTGCCTCCTGTATGCTGGAATGTTTAACGAACATGTGAAACTACATGAAACTCATTTTGTCAAGTTTATAGCTGCACCCACGTAAGTGTGAAGCTGAGAACTTCCACCGTCACACCTCCAGCTGCATGTTCCTCCCCCACAGGCTCTCCCTACATGGCCCACCAGGAGCATCCCCTAACCCTGCCACCTCCTCATCCATCTCTCTCAGCTTCTCTCAGGCTGCGTCTCTGAGTCACAATGTAGTCACATCCCACACTGTGTGGGGAGACAAGGGCTTCTGATGTATGAGAGTGTTAGAAAGTGTGGGCAGAGTAAACCTCATTGCTCAGAGATCACAGTGTGTGTGTGTGTGTGTGTGTGTGTGTGTGTGTGTGTGTGTGTGTGTGTGTGTGTGTGTGTGTGTGTGTGTGTGTGTGTGTGTGTGCGTGCGTGCGTGCGTGCGCGCGCTTGTGTGTGTCTGTGTGTTGCATCTGTTTGTATTTGAGCCAGTGGATCCGGGGCGTACAGGTTAGTGATCCCTGGACCCCTCTGAATATATTTCATACGCTGCAGCGTGCCGTATGGGTTTTAAATGGAGCCTTTAAATGCGCTCCAGAGTAACTTGAAGAAACACTGAGGAGGAAAACAATGACGCATACATTATCTGAGTGAATAAAAAAGCTGGATAGAGTTAAGGACACACCGGAGCACAGCGGGGGCGATTTTCAGTCTTAATAGCCATGCGGAATGTTGAGGGGGCAGGGAATCCACTCAAGTCCGTGGAGGAAATAGACACTGAGGCTCTGGCATTTCCCACAGGAACACTTAAGCCTGATGCCCAGTGCTGAGGGGTTTCTGGGAGGAAGACAACCTGGAAACAACACCCGGCTGCAGAGAAAGTACTTTTCAGCAGCTCTCAACAACTCTTTAACCGCTGTTAAAATCATGCATATAACTTCACAGCCCAGCTTCCAAAATAATTGCAGCTGAGTTGTTTGACAGACGTAAGGCATGTAGACTTGAGTGCCCGATTGCAGTCTGAGCACGGAAGCTTTATCAGCAGTCGTCTCCACCGAAGACGGATGTGTGCTGAGAAGGACAAAAACCTGTGAAGAGCCTTATTTCTGTGAGCTGTCAGTCAGAGTGGAGAAAAAGAAGGAAAGGCATCTGATCCCTGTAGTGAAAGACCTTTTGAGCCTTTCCTTATCGTTCCCTCTGAAATGGGGCATTCATCTTCGGAATTGAAATGTCTGCTTGGCTGACCTGCACCTGAAACCAAAGAGCGGCCCCATGATATGTATTTATAGACAATGGGTTGGGGCTGAGTGTTTCAGAGATGGGGGCCGATGTGGAAGGTGAGGGGGGGTAATGGTTTGTGGCTCCTTGGCTGTTAAGGGTGACAGAGATGACACAGTGTTATGCTGATTCATCAATCTGTGAGAGAGTGTGGGATTAGTTTGTGAGTGGATCACAATTGAAGACGTTCATTTAGTAGCCTTTATATTTGCCCTGCAGGAGTTTGACTAATAAATGGGTTTGAATAAAGCTCCTTTCTGACAAACATTTGACATGTGCTTGCAGTTTGACATGTATGCTTTAAAAGGTTACATTCCTGTTCAGATCAGAAATCAACATTCAAGCAACACATTCAACAAACTTCCCTTTGAACGCCATCATGTTATCAGAGAAACTACCGAGGGTCGGTTTGCACAAAACACGGAAAACTTCAGAGCACCGGCCTTGTCCCTGTACCCCTCTTTATTCATAGAAATGGAAGCATACAATGACATGAGTACCTGGCTAACTCGAACGCAGTATTGCTCATTTTATTTGAATAGCTTCTTGAAAACATTCAGGCCATTCAAGGCGTACAACAGTATTTTTTATTGTTGTTCATTTTCGTGATAAACAGACAGTGTGAAAGCAGACAGGGTCATCATGGGTAAATGAAATGATTCTTATCATGTAGAAAGGGAAAACAGAATATACAAAAACACGTACAAGGAATGCTGTACATACACCTCTACATTTTGTTACCTCTGGGGCACAATAAAAAGCCCAAATGCACGACTCAACACAAAAAGAGTTTCCAAAAAAGGTTTTTTTTACTAGAGGTAATATTCCATAGTCACAACATTCTAAGCATACGCACACTAGCGTGGTGGCAACTCAAAACGATCTGGCCCTGGGCACAGAGACAAACACAGCTTAAATATACATGGTGAACACAGGTGTAAACAATAAGGGCGGGGCAGTTAATCAGGTCAAGGGGAGGGACAACCAAGGAGGGGAAATCAAGAGACACAACACATTTATATACACATTTGCTTAGATACGTCTTTGTGCATATATAATTAGACATGTAAGGCTAATGAAGGCAGGGTAATATTACAGCATCAGTATCCTTTTTTAAGCAGATCTTTGCAATTGTTGTCGTGTTGGATCTGGATGTTACTAGAGCCTCTGCATCACTGTACCACTTTAATATGATTTTGTCAAGCTGTATAAGGTGCGTAAAACATACAAGTCTAAAGTTTACTGTTAGTGTCAGTAGGCTCGAGACCAGCCTCAGTTATATCTGAACAAATGTCAAACATGGTGTTTGATTTTAGAAGACGTCCCCACGAAATATCCTTACAACCTTTTAAGGGTTAAAAACAGCAACCATCGCACACATGATAATAGATACTAAATAAGCCTATTTATTTATTAACCCTATAAAGCCCAGAAATAGATTATTATTATTTTTTTTACCTTTCAGATGTTGTAGGAAGCCTCTGGTGGAGAAATGAAACGTGTTTGTACGTTTTTAGGGACATTTTGTAATATTGCAATGTAAAATGAATTAAAATAAATCAAAATAAAATGTGATGAATGTACTCCACAATGACTAAATATGTGCATATTCGCAACATTTTAATAATAACCCAAAACATTTTTGAGACATTTTACTTACATGAATCTGACAAATCCAAATCCAATAAAACAAAGAGATGTTGTTTGGTTTTGAGATTTGGAAGTTGTGTGAGTTTATGGCCAGAGGGCGGGACCTATAAACACATTTACTACCCAATAGCATTGTGAGGCTGAACAAAAAATACCGTTTGACTATGTAAATGTAGTAAATCACCTTACCTCACCAGTCAAACCAGTATGTAATTGTATTATTTACTATATGCATTACAAATGTACATTCTAGTGAATATTTTGGAAAGGGCTTAGGGTTAGGGCTAGGGTTTTTGAAAACACTACCTTCTTTGCACTCCAGTACAACCTCCTGTTTTGTTTAACATGTCTTCAATTTGTGCAAACATTGTGGCTCTTGCTGTCGAGTTGTGTCTCAGTAGAGCCGGAACACTTAATTTTGGTAAGGGACATTTATGTTTTAAAGCCTTAGTTTATAATTCTGCAGCCTACTGTTGTACATTCCGTGTCTGAGTAGAGCTTCTACGTGTAGAAATGTAGTCGATGTTCCTCCCCAGTCTCAGATAGTCCCTGTGTTTTCATATTATTGGAATATGTCTGACCAAAGAAAGGATTTCAGTGTAGAAGGAGGACATTGTGTGTAACCTGAAAAGAGAGCTGCCTGAAGGAGCTGTTAACCTGCCCAAAATAATTCAGATTCAATGGAGAGATGTGCCGTCCCGTGATGCTCTCAAAGCTGCTCAACAACCTTTCTGACTGAATATAAAGCTGAAGAAACAGGCGGAGAAGTTGCCATCTTCCCATGTGTTGTCTGGAGCATTTCCACTTGTTGTCACACAGGAGAAAGAGAAAACATCTACAATGAGTTTTTATTAGTTTTGGACACTATTCTATGAAAGGTATTTGTATTATTGTGCATTGTTCCCAATACAAATAATGTTTAAGTTCAAGAAGAAGAAGTCCACCATGGTAAGGGAGACGCCATTGTGATGTCAGGCAGGGAAAATGAGTTCCCAGCATGCTTAGTTTTCCTGTGCCATAATCAATCTGTGTCTACATGTGTGCTCGCTTTAGTGTTGCCCTCCAAATAAAGTACTTTAGTTAATCTGGTTAAAGTGTGGGTCTGATTCTCGACAAGCTTGCTGCGTCAAACTTCAATGTCACCTCATTCCCACAGCTCTGCAAATTACTCATAACAGGGTTGTAGAAAAACAGAAATCAAGGTTAATACAATAAAAAAGAAACCCCAGGTTGTTATAAACCATATTTGTCCTTTAAATACCACTGTAGTGAGGTGGAGTAAGTATTGTGCGTATCTCAATTCTGATATATAATCTTTCCCTGTGACATAGAGCTGCTCTGTCCTAAATCAAAGCTCACACTGGGTGACACCATTACAATGATACACACTGTTGTTTATTTATATATCCTTTATTTAACCAGGTAAAAGTCTCATTGAGATTAAAATCTCTTCTTCAAGAGTGTATTGGCCAAGAAAGCAGCATAAACAATGTTATACCAAACACAAACAATACAGGCGGACACATTATAAAACTGGCACAATTTTAAGACAACTTCAGTTAGGGGATATAAGAGCAACCACAACAACATAGTGTTTTGTTCTTTTTCCTTAAAAATGGACTTAAACTCCCCATTAGTGATTCAATCTGACAGTTTCCGCTCCTTCTGGACATTATTCCAGACAGAACGGGCAGCACATTTAAAAGATGTTTCCCTAGTTCTGTTGGAACTGTTGGAACTATCATCTGTATAAAATCATGGGAGCGCAGGCCATATACTTTATGTTTTTTACACATATATGTACACATTTGAAGAACCTTTACAACCAAACTTCACTTGGACACCACCAGCCATCACATTTCTTCAATGTATTCAATGGGCAGCTTCAGGTACTGGTTGGAGAGGGAACTGAAGGTGAAACACAGAATCACAGATGCTACCGCCAGCAAGGAATAGTGTCATGATATTTTGTGAACTGATGGCTGAATGTCACCATGACCTGATGGGGGTGCTGGTTTTGTGCTGGTTAATCTGTTGGGGGGGTTCAACCACAGGTTAAGCCTTCTGCTCTGGAGACTGATCGATGGACTCTCTCTTATTTTTCAATTTGATTTATTCACCTAGAAAGAGCAAAAGGTTGTTAGACCTGTCAAAAACACGATGGAGAATTCAAATCAAATCCCCTTTTATTATCACGTGTGTGTGAAGTGAACACGACACTGGAAATTGAACAATTACATTTTTTATGTCAACAGATTTAAACTGTTTTAGGTTATTTAAAAGCAATAATATTTAGTTAATATATATTTTTTAAATTAATATTCTTGCTAACTAAACAAATACAGTTTGTTGACATAATACATTTAATTAAAGTCAACGTTTCAGTTTTTGTAGTGCGCATTTAAACTATAAACAGTGGGCATGTGACCATGGAGAAGTGTTGGGGTTCGGTGCTTTGCTCAAAGGCTACCTTAGCGATACCCAAGAGTATACTGGCACCGGTCTACAGTACAATTGTGTCCATCCTGGGACTTGAACCGATGACCCTCCAGTTAACCCTGATCATCATTGAATGCCTTTTAAAAAATCAACTGGTGCATTTCTCACTACAAACACTCAGAGTCAAATTGAAGGAAATCAGTGGAATATTTATTCCAAGAAAAACCCTGTGCTGAATATTCACTTGTAAAAAAATAAAATAAAATAAAATAACAAAACATAATTCTCTGTCTTTATAGGGACACGTGAGCGTTGTGATGGGTGTTGAATTATAACACTGTGCTCCGTTCAGAATAAGACTACCTTTTTTTTCTCCCGCTTTTCATTTCCCCTCTCTTATCAGTGCTAACATTTTTTTTTCCCTCTTACTGTCCCTGTCTCCCTCCATCTCCCTCTTTCACCCCCACTGCCCCTCCCCCCGCCCGGTCTCTCCTTTCACCGCCTGTTATCTCCACCGTGCAGTTGACTGCTTCTGTCCTCTGGGTGTCAGCACTCGCCTTATCCTTCATTCAGCACATCCAGCTCTGTGTGGACTAATCGGCCCCCATTTTCTGCCTGCATTTCATGTTTTCCTGATTATTTTCCTCGGTCCTCTTGTCTCTGTCTTTATTACATTTTCCTCGCCCTCCTGCTCCAACACCCCCCCCCCCCCCCAACAATGGCTGTCAACTTCAACATCATATTTCACCATCCTTTCTTCCTAACACACACACACACACACACACACACACACACACACACACACACACACACACACACACACACACACACACACACACACACACACACACACACTAAATCGATACATCTGCAGCAATATAACAGTGCATGTGTGTGAGACATTAAGTGTGTGGGGGGGGGGGGGGGGGGGTTAGTGGCAACTGTTGATGATTCCAAAGCTGCAGAAACTGGAGCTGTAACAGGAGATGCACTCGACCCTTGCTCCACACAGGAGGTGAAGGTGACATCCAGGAAGTTCTTCATTAACACATAAATAATTGCGCTATACACATGCATGCACTCACATAAGTGCAGAGCCATGCAGCATACAGCAGGGCAAGGTGAGGCTGAAGGTCAAAGTAAAGCAGGCGGTTTCAGAGGCAAGAAAGGATAGGATTATTGTGGTGACTTCTGGCAACAAAAAAAAAGACCTCCTTCTGAATTATTCAGAACATAATGTAATGTCCTTGCTGAGAGAGAAAGACAACACTGTGTCACTCTCCTCCAATTTCCTCCCTTCCCTGAGTCTGATTATTGGGCAAGGGGAAGAGAAAAAAGTTCATAGTCTTGTCATTTTGTCTTCTTTTTCGCCGCAGAAGAATGAATCTTATCTGTAAATGGACCCCGCCCCCTTGTTCTCTCGCCTTGCCAAAGCCTTCATTTAACAGAAGGAGCGTCTGTCCTTTGCTCCAAACTGCAGTTAATCTCCCTCTGTATTCATAAAGCATATTTGTTCACAATAAACCCAGATTGATTCAGGAGGGCAGCTGAAGGTTATTCTGCAGCAAAAGGCTTATATTAGCCCCAGAAACACTCAAACTGGTCCATTTCAGAACTTTACATAAAGCCAGAAGTCTGGGACAATGCTAACTTGATGTAAATATATCAATAATGTCATTAACTGGTCCAAATTATACAAATATTTAGAATAAAATGTAAAAAACTAAACCAACAATGTGTCTGTAGCAACAAAACTCCAAATAAATTCAGTCCCTAAGGAGGTCAAATCTTGTTTGTCAATTTGAGCGGTTCCTTAATAACGTTTTTACTAAATGTAAAGTTAAATTGTGTTTAATGAACACAAGTATTTTGTTATTTAATGCTCCGCCCCATTTTAATCCACAGAGAGGAAATGTTTAGTATAATAAAAAAGCTTTTTCCCTCTGATGGCATAAATGTGCTCAGGTAATTGAACGGCAATCGGTCTATCTAATCATAATATATCAAGGATACTTTAAGTGTTCTCCATGAGAGGAAATGATATTAGTTTGGAAGAAATGTTGCAGAAAACTAGACACATTTCAATAAAAACAAACTTAATAGAAAGACCATAAAAACTGTTTTTACAAAATCTAACCTGTTCTGAAATAAACAAATCAAACTGCTCACTAAACATAGTCACAGCCCCACACACATTTACAGTTTGTAAGTACAAGCACACAGTACACAGCGGGACCCTGTGCCTCTACAGAACTTATCAAATCTTATAGTGTTTCAATTGCAACTGGGTCATTTGATTTAATTTATAGTATTATCAAATCAAGATGTATCCGCCTGGAAGTGACTAAGCCAATGAAAGAGTCAAGAGAGGAAACAATCCAAATGTTCCAATTGTATCCATTCAGTCACACTCCGAGATACAGGTTAATCGTCAGCGTAGAATCTGGTCCTTGCCGTGGCGTCTTTGATGGGATGATCTTTTCTGGTGACTAAATGAAGCGACAAAACTCCCAACGCATAAAGTCCCAGAAGATGCAAAGGAGTTGTTGTTCCATGATGTCTAATAAGACAAACAATCGTCTTTACAGGACCATCTGGTCTTTCTGAGTCTACCAAAACGCTCTTTGTCATCCACACAACAGGTGGAGTAAATACCTTACACCACACCCATGTGATGATTAAAAGAAGTAACCAATTACAACTGTGAGAGATGTAAACAAATCCTTATACAACTTGATTGGATAACAAAGCTTTTTGGCTCCTAAATACTTTCCAACGCTACCCTGTGTGTGGCACTCACATACTGCACATCCAGCTCCATACAGAAAGTGTTCTTAGTCATTTGTTTAGATATCTTGCCCTAATAAGTATAGGCCAACATTTCCTTAGTCAATCCTCATACTGTCCTAACCCTCTGATACCTCAAGAGATAAATATACAGTCTCTATTTTCTGTTGTCTCAGTTATTTCTTCAATGTGTGACGGTCATTGGTTTTATCAAATGTTACTCAAACAGCCCCGGCCGTGGCGCAACTGGCTGGGGCACCTGCACCGTACGCCGGCGAACCGTTGTCCTTTCTGGATCCCACCCGACTCTCTCTCCCACTTTCCTGTCACTCTCCACCGTCCTATCCGATTAAAGGCAAAAAGCCCCCCAAAAATATCTTTTAAAAAAAAAATGTTACTCAGACAAGAAGAAATCGTGCTTTTGTCAGGAACTACTTTCAGCGGCGGATTCATCCACTTTGGGACCTCTAGTGAGTCTGCAGCAGAAGTATGAACTGTATGAAGGAGTCATTTTTAAAATTGAATGTTGACATGGTAATGAGGGAAGTGAGATGTGTTGTAATCGTTCTTGGACTACAATGGAGCTCTCTGACACGGAACAAAAGATTTATCAGGCTTGTGGATTCACACACAATTTAGTAGGATTTATTCATGGTTTGGTTTGTTAGTAAAATATTTGTATAAAAAGAATATCAGAACGTCAGAAAACGTAGCCTTTAACTGAAACTGCTTCACCTTGGGGCTCACAGTCAGGTCACTCTGTCCTCTTACACTTCTCTTTTCTCTTCATTGACCTTAAAATGGACAGGTTTCAGACATTGGCAATAAAGTTTGACGACTTGTCAGGACGATGCGTTGCCATGGTAATGACATTATTCTCCTAGTGTCTGGGCTGGTGCACACCCACAGTTTTCTGTTGTCTTCAGTGTGTGTACTTTTCACATAAGTGCGCTAAAAAATGTTCCCGAACAAATACTAATAAATCTAATTTATTAGCACTTCTTTGCAGACATAAAGCCAGACTAAAGCCCCCAAAAGGTAATGCCATTCAACAGTCAATCAAGAGTGACGCACTAATAATGTAGCTATCCAAACTGCCTTACCAGGAATAAAAATAAAGTTTGTCAGGAAGCACATTCGAGGTCAGTATAATAAAAAAGCGTTTTCCCTCTAGGGGCATAAATGTGCTCAGGTAATTGAATGACAATCTGTCTATCTAACCATAATATATCAAGGTCAAGGATACTTTAAGTCAGGGGCGTCCAAACTACGGCCCGGGGGCCAAATGCGGCCCGCAGGCTATTTTAAATTGGCCCTCAGCTAATTCAAAAGGATAATGTCATCTGGCCCATAGATTAAACTTGTGCTTGTCTTATATTGTATTTAAATATAAGTCAAGCACAAGACGATATGTAAGCATATCTTACACTGTTTTCATGATTTAATGAGCCCACTTTTCAAATAAATTCAGGCAATTAAAGTTGAAAACATTTTCTAACAAATCTAAATTGATCAAAAAAAGCCCAATAACTGAAATATACCCTTCATTTTCCCCTATTATAAGCTCTCTGAGCGAGCCCTACGGAGAGCTGTGGTGTAGGCTGTTTTTTTCCTAAACCATATTCAAGTATCAAGCATACCTTTCCTACATTTGATTGATTTTGATAACTTATAACCTAACTTAAGAGGCCATATACTTCAACTCTAGTAAGGCGCCCAGACCTTCGTATATTTTTCTGTATTTCGCCCTCGGTGGAAAAAGTTTGGACACCCCTGCTTTAAGTGTTCTCCATAAGAGGAAATTATCTTAGTTTGTAGGAAGTGTTGTAGAAAACTATACAGGCATGTCGATTAAAACAACTTAATAGAGAGACCATAAAAACTGTTTTTACAAAATCTAACCTGTTCTGAAATAAACAAATCAAACTGCTCACTAAACATAGTCACAGCACACATTTACAGTTTGTAAGTACAAGCACACAATACTCAGCGGGACCCTGTGCCTCTACAGAACTTATCAAATCTCAGTTAGCCTTAGCTTACAAATGTTTGATGCGCCCCCGAGATAAATACTGTGGGTCTGAGTGTTTCATTGCAACCGGGTCCTGTTTTTTAATTTATTTTTGGGGTATTTTATCATCTGGAAGTATAATCAAATCAAGTTCCCAAAAATATTTTAAACATTACGGAGGTGTGGATTTTAGACTATGTGTTCACAGAAACCTGACGTTTTCTAACTTATAGTAAACTGATTCAAACTTAAAAATGAAAACACATTTTCTGGTTCCTAATGACCAGGACTGTTTGCTGAATGAACACATTTGGCTACAATGAAAAGTTGCAGTCAAGGTTTGCTAATATAACATGGCCTCCTTAGCAGCGGTCTGATAGCGAAAAGTAGCCGACCTGTTGAATGTGTAAATTGACCAATCAGATTCAAGGTTCAAGGGTTTTTATTGTCATGTGCACAGTAGCTACAGTGTAGTTATGGCAATGAAAATCTTAGGCCAAGAGTTCCTCCAACAATGCAACATATTATAAAAGGACATAAGACAAAATAAGAAAAATAAGAAAAAAACTAATAATGTTCCAGAATGAATAGGACATTACAATAATAGGCAGATTAGACACTATAAGTAGTGCAGATATATGTCAGAATAATAAATAAACACAATAAGCTAATGATGCAGAGAATGTTGAAAGTGAACAAGTAATGCAGGATTCTATGTACATGTAAATAGAATTGAATATAACAAACTGAATAAAAGGTTAAATATTGTACAGTGAAATCCAATTAAACACTGTTTGATAAACTAATAACTCTTGAGATAATAAATTGAATCAATTCTGAGATGCAACCAGATCTATCTTTTGTGTTATGGAGGCCCTTCACAGAGCTCAGGTGTTTAGCAGTCTTATGGCCTGTGGAATGAAACTGTCTCTGAGTCTGGTGGTTTTGGTCCTAATGCTGGGGTACCGCCTGTCAGACGGCAGCAGACAGAACAGCTTGTTGCTGGGGTGATGGGAAGAATCGGGTATTTGCCGTGTAATAAGTCTCAATCACTGATAGAATGATCATTGTTCTGGTCCAATGGGCTGCTGTTTGTATTGTAGTGGACGATTCGGTCAGTTCCTATCTGCATTGGACTGCATATTGACCGATTGAGTGCGGTCACAGAAAGATTAACAAAATACAATTTTCACAGCCATAAGTAAACACTCAGGCTACACTCCGTCAGTCTGCCAACCACAAAGACATATCGACTGTGATCACTGGTGCCTGCTAATTTCATTTCTGAAGGAAAACGTCACATTTTACAGATTTGGACTTCACTGAAATGTCTCTTACAATCCATAGAGTTTGAATCTGCCGAAGAGAAATTGTGAATGTGTGTGTGTGTGTGTGTGTGTGTGTGTGTGTGTGTGTGTGTGTGTGTGTGTGTGTGTGTGTGTGTGTGTGTGTGTGTGTGTGTGTGTGTGTGTGTGTGTGTGTGTGTGTGTGTGTGTGTGTGTGTGTGTGCATATCTGACTCTTTTGACTGGATCAAGTGCCATCCACAGCGCCCTCCCTTATCCCAACCCTCATCCCAAATTAAAAGGACTTGCAGCTAATTAAAAACGTGTGTGTCTGGATGTTGGCCAACTTCATGTTCTATTCATGCAGATTAATACATATTTGCCATTGCCTGTGGGGGCTGAAAAGCATCTGTCTCTGCCATTAAACATTCATGAGTGTGCAGGACAAAGGGAAAGAGAGCCATCGAGAGCCGCTCCTCCCCATATCAGCACACATCTTAATGGAGCGCATTAAATCAGAACGGCCAAACAGGGAATTTCACAATGACAATGGCATTCATCACACCTCTGTTTTAAATCTCCCCTCAGATCAGTCTGTGTGGCTCTATGCTGGAATTCTACTGCAGATTATTTGTGAAAATCTACGTATTTTTGTATTACCTCATTATCTACTGACATTCAATCCACTCATGTATATCACTTCCAGTTTAGCAGACAATACACATATTTAAATTATGTATTGCTACATGGTAAAACTTGATTTCCATTTTAACACCAGGATAAACATAAATAAGGGAATCGTAAGTCTAAACTGAATGTACATTTATATTGTTTAATGGTGTGAATGGAAATCAAGATTTACAATAAAGGGGGGAAGTTATGGGAGAAATACAATGTCAAAAATGTTGCATACAGTATATGTCCAGTACAATTTTGAGTCAAAATTGAACAGGTAATAATAATACATAATGGAAGAAGGCTCAGATTTGTCTTTAGTGTCTATATATTCAAATATTAGGTCATCATATTGATTCTGATTAATTGTGCATGCAATCGGTAGGTTAGTTTGAATAAAGAACAATAAGAATGACCTGAAACCTGAGCTTCCTCCCTCCCTATAGTAAACACATGCCTGACTACAGGCTAGAGATGGAGACTTAATTACAAATCTGAATGTCGCTCAACACTAGAGGGTCAAAAGATAATTGCAGGAATAATTCAAAAACAACATGTATTTGTATATACACACCTGAGTCTGATACCTGACTTAATTACAGGTCAGGGGCGGAGGAGGAAGAAGTACTCACATCTTATACTCATGTATACAGTATATATACATACAGTATGTACAGCTCCAGAAAAATGTAAGAGACCACTTCAGCATTATCAGTTTCTCTGGTTGTATTATTTATAGGTTTGTCTTTGAGTTACATTTTTTTTTTTGTATTGTGTTCTTTAAACTACAACATTTCTCTGTGTTGGAATTCAACAGACAATGGAATGGCTGCCATACATGTACAGATACAGATTTAAGAAACATTTGGAGTGGTCTCTTGTTTTTTCCGGAGCTCTATGTGTATATATTTATTGATTTTATTTTTTACGCTACATACAAAGATGGAGGCCCCCATAAAAATCAGGGCTCGACTGACAACAAGTGAAGCATAAGCTCTTCTCTTTGATTCAAGAGGGAAAGAACTCCGGTCAGGAAGTGACATGGACACCGGGCGACATATTGAAGAAGAAACGGGAGTTAAAGCCTCTAGAGCAGCTCCTGTGTTTTTCCTTACGCTGCGAGGCTAACAATATCATTGGTTTATAATTATTGCTCCATGTATGTGTCTATGATTTTAATAACACTATTTACTCTTTAGACTGCCAGGCATCTCAATCCCTTATATTTTCTTTTTGTAGGAATAAAATGTATCTGCTAAGCATGTTGGAAATGCAAGATACACCGACATTGCTCCGGTCATTATGCCATGCATAATTAGCTTATTGTGTTTATTAATTTTTCTGACATGTATATACTTCATCTGCACTAGTCTAACAAGATATATTACTCTAATTTAAACTGCTCTGTTTCAATTTGAAACATTTGTTAGTTTTATTTTTTTAATGTTGTATTATATTATTATTTAGTTTATGTCCGTTTTATAAAATGTGGCATTTTTGGAGGAGCTCGGGACCTAACATTTCCATTGCCATAACGACACTGTAGCTACTGTGCATCTGATAATAAAACCCTTGAACCTAGTAGACATGTAACAACATGTTGACCCCCTTTGATCCAGAGAGTGCACTCTCTGATCACTCTTTGCTGCTGTGTGTGTGTTTCAGGTGGTTGGAGTGTGTGGGGTCAGTGGAGACGATGCAGCAGCGAGTGCGGAGGCGGGATTCAAACCCGGGCTCGGACCTGTCAGTCACCGGCAGAGGAGACAAACCTGTGTGAGGGAGTGGTGGAGGAGGGGCGGCCCTGCAACGCACAGTCCTGCAGCGGTGAGACCCCCATTCTGTGTGTGTGTTCATGTTTCAACCATGCGTGTCTGCAAGATTTATTTCACTATGCGGTTAATTATGAGCGCCAGGTGTGTACAAACTGTGTGTTTACAGCTTTTTTTATATTGTTTTTTTTTTACATCTTGTTCATCCCCTTGTGCATCCATCCTCTATAAGTCAGCGTGTTGACTTAAGGAGTGCATGTTGGAAAGGGGACTTTGATCGATGAAAATAATGAGGGCATGGTCAACCGTTTTAAAGACCATGCATGCGTAGTGAAAATCATTACACACACAAATGGATGAAAGGACACAGGAAATCAAACATCTGAGTGCAATTATGTAAAAGCTATTTACTTTTACTCAATTGTTCTCCTGCTTTCTTCATTTGTAAAGGACTAGCATTTTGGTTTTTGTCTGACAAATAGCTCCAACAGCATTATCGTAGATGTGTTATGTGTATTTCATGCCATCAGAGGCATTTAAGACTCACATTACCACTATCATACAACAGCTGAAGACATGAAGCACTGCACACACTTACAGCACTCTAATACCGACAGCACAACAAAAGTCCCAAGTTTGGCTGATGCTGTTCTGGGTGACCATCACGTCACGGTTGTGTCCCAAATATAAGACGTTAATGACGGACCTCTGGTTGCTAACCCCCGCCCCCTCCTCCCCCCGGCCTTGCCTCACCCTCTTTAGGCAAAGGCCGCCATCTCTCTCGCAGCCAATCGCTTCGCTCGGTGGACAGCCGCAAGCGTGATGACGTAGACAAGCCCCGAGGCGGACAGCAGAGCCCTCAGACAGGTAAGACAACGGGACGCGGAGGGATCCCATGCATCAGTCACTGTGGAAGCTTGGGTGACCACCACATCTGTACACTTTACACATCCTGACAAACACACACAAGACACTTTTAATCTACCCATCTATCAAAATCTCCCAAAGCAGTGCCTCGTCCGCAGTGAACTAATTCCAACATGGACCCTGACTGAACATAGTGAAATGGTATTTTATGTGGGTCATAACAGGACACTGTGCCCTGTCTGTAAAACACTATACCGAATGGAGTCTCTGATAAAGTGATACTCCACCCAAAATCAGGAGCAGGAACAACCCGCTGTAGGCTGAATGAAATAGTTCAACCGATTAGGAGGTATCATTTTTGGCTACAAACCCCCTAAAAAGTGAGACACAACTCTCCTGTCTGTATGGTGTATTTGGAGCTAGTTGTTTAGCCTAGCTTAGCGTGCTTCACTCTGAGGTCAAGTGGCATTCATTTGCCAAGAAATAGTTACACACATAACTCCTCTAAACATAGGATTGAGATGTTTACTCAAGTATTTTGAATACAAAAGTGTGCTTTAAAGGTCACACATGTTTTTACTTTAGAAACTAGGCCTCCTTATGCTTATCAAGCTAGGCTATTAGCCTCCTTGCTTAATCTCTGAACTTAATGAACAGACAAGAGAAGGGTATCAATCTTTAAAAAATGTGAAACATTACCAAGTTAAAACAGAGATAAAAAGATGTGACCAGCTGGGGTTTGTATCAGTATTTAACCATATCTAACAAAGCAGATGGATGGATATAAGTCAGTGATGCAGGGTTGACTACAGTGGATACAGTGATATCCACCAACCACAAAACTCACTGTTGGCTACCACCTGTACTGATCCAAGCAGAATTCATGTAAAGACATGTCAGGCCTACAGGGTTTGCAGCTTTGACACAAAGACAGTTTGTGTGAAGTATCACTTTACCTAGCTAATCGATTCGCCTCGTCCTGTTTAGTTCTCTTCTCCCTGCTTCCCAAGCTTTGAATGCCAAATCCGTCCTTATTGGTGAACTGACCTATTACATCGGCAGTCATGACCATTGAAAACATCACTGACATATCCTAAGCCAGTGGCATTAACTTCCACTGGAAGTTAATGCAAAGGATATGAAATCAGAGCCCTACAGTTGAAGAAGGACAAGCAGAACAGAAGCTGGGGTCCATTTCAGGGGTCGCCTCTTTTGAAGGATTGAAGTTGGAATGAACATTAGACGGGTTGGACCTGCAGCTCACTTCCTGTTGAGCAGGTCTACAGATGGTTAAAGCCCATTGTCTCCTAAAGTGAATAGATCCCTATGAGCAATTAAGGCCAAACAAAGCCACATGTGGAGGACCCTTTAGACCGGGTTAGCCTCATCCACCTGTTGGCCTTCGAAGGAGGCAACCCTTCAAATGTGGCTCAGCTAGAATCTACCCTTCACACCACGACCCTTCCTGTTTTGGCCACAGAGGCTGCATCCCGCATGATAATTAGTTATGGCCCTTTCCTTTTCCTCTTTTTTCTCCTTTTACCCTCCTATCCTTTACCCACCCCCTCTTCAGTAGACACAGCTTCAGGTGACGAGTGGTCAGCGTGGAGTGTGTGTTCTGCCACATGTGGGGAGGGCTGGCAGAGTCGCACTCGTCTCTGTGTGTCCTCCCTCTACAGCACCCAGTGTAGTGGGCCCCTGCGCGAGCAGAGAACTTGCAACAACTCTGCTGTTTGTCCAGGTAAGCCCCTCCCCCCACCCCACCAAGCCTTTTCCTCCACTGCCACCTCCCTGCGCTCGCTAAGCCCTCTCTTGTACCCTGCCTCACCCATACAAGACCCACCTGACTCACCTCATCAGGCACTTAGCAGATCTGTCGCCCCTGGGTTTATTTGTCCCCTCACTTAGCCTGCAGTTAGCAAAGACCCCCACTGACGCAGCAGAGATTCCACAGTGCTCCCAGGCTCTCCTACATGCAGACAGGCAGGGAGACTCATCTCCTTAGAAAGCAACATCATCCCAATGGATTGGCATCCCCGGCTAAACAGCAGTCATGTTTCAGAGTCAGGACAGTCCTCTTGTTGTTTGGTGGGCTCAGGGGGTCTGTGTATGTGTCTGTCTATAAATCATACCCTAGCTGCTCTGATTGCAGTGCACGGCGCTTGGGACGAGTGGTCACCGTGGAGTTTGTGTTCATCGACCTGTGGCCGAGGTTACAGGTCGCGAACACGAACCTGCACCCCCCCACAGTTTGGGGGCGATGCCTGTGATGGCCCAGAGAAACAGACCAAGTTCTGCAACATAGCTGTCTGTCCAGGTGAGGAGCACATTCAGGCATTATGTATTTCAAATCATTGGAATGAAATATAACCTTACCCCATGCAGCTTTTCACACGCAACTTGTGCCTTTCTCTTATTAAAATGTATTATATTCTGTCCCCCTATAATGGCAGGATTAGTGTGATTATTTGGTCAATTGATCAACATGTTTACCTATTAAAGCTTTTCCATGTTACTGCAGCAACCATATGAAACAGTACAGTAGGTCATGTGAACCGGCGAATGAGTATCTGGATCAGAGGTGTCAAGCATACAAAAACACAAAGAATACAATACATTATCTTATGTCTAAGTACACATTTTCTACAGTGAACCCCCGAATGGAAAACTGCAACTCTTTACTCTATTTGTGATGTTTTTTAATTGTTATATAATCAATAATGCGCCGACTAATGCATTTTCCGTGTTATCCTCTCTGGTGCTGCTGACCTCTGGGCGCTCTCAGTGGATGGAGTGTGGAACGAGTGGTCCAGCTGGAGCTCGTGCTCCACCTCCTGCTCCAACGGGACCACGCAGAGAACCCGGGAGTGTAACGGCCCCTCGTACGGGGGCTCCGAGTGCAGAGGGGAGTGGCTGGAGACCGTGGATTGCTTCCTTGGGGAGTGCCCGGGTATGAAAGAGACAAAAGCCAGAGCTAAATATTTACTGTGCTCTGATAATGTGTTCCTTACTCTTTAACTTTGCTATTGTATATAAATTGTATATCTAAGTAACATTCATCTACTTGGAATGTATTTCATTGTTGCACACGGAAGGTACTTTCTGTTTCTACTGTGTGTTATTGCTTTTCAGTGCAATACTGAATCATTTGTCCTGAGGAAACACACATTTGCACATCGTGCTGGCTTAGCGGATGACAAGTATTAGCAGTGTAAGGCAAGCCGTTTGAGTATTTATTCCATATCCTTGATATCAGATGGAAGTTGCCCTACACTGGTTAGCTGTTTGGCAGCACTTGTTTGATATTTGGTCATACTAGTTTGGCACTTGGTTTTACTAGTTGAATAAAACATTTTACTAGCCACTGTTTTTCAGCAACTAGTGGCACTTTTCAAAGGTTCAAAAAGTTCAAAGGTTTTATTGTTCATATGCACAGCATATACAACGTATATGTTGACAATGAAAATCTTATATCCCATGCTCCTCCAACAACTCAACATACACAGTGCAATAAGATAAATAAAATAGTGCAAAAATTAGACAAGAAAAAACTAATGCAATAAGCTAGTGCAATAACGTAAGGTGCAATAACAACAATAACGATGTAAAGATGTAAAATATATACATATGTGGAATACATTGAAATTTTAAATACACTGTACAGTAATTTAAATACTTCACACTGTTGAATGAGGAGGTATGGACAGATGCATATATTACGTATAAACCCATGTCAGGTCCTCACTTGTGTCCGACTAGTTCCTACATAAGCCTTACAAGTGACGCCAGGAGCTGCACTAGTAGCACTAAAGTCCCAACGTGTAAGCTTGTTGAGGAACTAGTGTCCCTCTGACCGTACTAGTGACGCTAAAAGTCTTACTAGTTAAGTAGTGTGCTGCAAAAACGCTGACATGTTCACTAGTTACAAAAAAGAAGCAGAAATTGGCTCACTAGTTAACTAGTAAAGGCAAAAGGTTCACAAGTTAACTAGTTGATGGCTCTTTTGAGCCATCAATTTTCTGCTTCTTCTTCTGTAACTAGTGAACATGTCAGCGTTTTTGCAGCACACTACTTAACTAGTAAGACTTTTAGCGTCACTATACGGTCAGAGGGACACTAGTTCCTCAAACAGCTTACAAGTTGGGACTTTAGTGCTACTAGTGCAGCTCCTGGCGTAATTTATAAGGCTTATTTAGGAACTAGTCTGACAAAAGTGCCACTAGTTGCTGAAAAATAATGACTAGCAAAATGTTATCAAAGAGCTAACTAGTGTAGGCAACTGCCATCTGATATCAAGGATATGGAATAAATACTCAAACGGCTTGCCATAGCAGTGCTACACGGTGTCGCGTGGCTTTAAAGGACCATGCCAGTGTTTCTGCATGTGTTATCCAGGGTTGTGGGAATGGTAAGAAGATGCCACGTGACAAGTTGTTAAAAAAAGTCTGACACATGTCTTTATTAGCATACAAAGAGGGTGAATCAGATATACAACAAACCAGATTAATGTATTCAGCCACCCGAGAGCATTTCAAATATTTTTAAAAAATGAAAACATGATAGAGATGCATTTCTCTCATGTTTAACTTCTTAACATAAAACTGGTTTTGTAGTATATACATTAACAAAAAGCTTACAACTTGAATGTGTTTGGCTTTGTATACTCATCTTGTATCTTACAACCTAAACTCAAACCTTTGTTGGTACATACCTTTAACATCCAAAGCAAAAAGCAAGGAACCTTTTGAATACAGTAAGCTGACATGTTTTACTAAACTACATGTTCAGTAAAAATCCAAAAGACTTGTATTGCCTATATTTTAACTTTCTAGAGTGTCATGGTTAGTGAAACTAATGAATATGTGTTTCTGCCTCGCAGCTTCCACCAGTTTCCATTCATTTCACATTCCTATAAATTAACAATGAGTTACATAAAGTGAGTTTAAACTCTACACTAGCTCATTTAAATGATTCATGTAAATAACTGCAATAATACCAACACCTACCATGTGGTTTGAAAAATGTTCTGCAGTGTTGTCAATATGTGAAAGCACTGCCTGATGAAGTCCTGTCTAACCCTGTGTGTTTTCTGTCTCTGTCAGTGGATGGCAAGTGGCAGCCATGGTCTTTGTGGTCGGGCTGCTCTAAAACATGTGGGGGGGGGAACCAGCAGAGAAACAGGATTTGTTATGGGCCCTTTTTTGGAGGGGATTCTTGTCCCGGAGAACGGGAAGAGGTCCGGCACTGTAATGAGAAGAGATGCCCAGGTGAGTGGACAGAAACAGAGGATGCTTTGTCAGCAGTATTTCCTCAGGAATGGAAACCTGAGCCAATATTTTATAACATATACATCACTCTCCTTTTGGGAACAGAACCTCATGAAATATGTGGCGAGGACAACTTCTCCAACGTTGTATGGAAGATGACTCCAGCTGGGGACACAGCAGCAGTACGATGCCCCCCCAATGCCATGGGTGAGCTCTCGCCTTACCATCCATAATACACCAAAGTCCTCCTGTATTTCTTTGAGTTGGATCAGACACATGTTTTGCTGATATAAGTGTGTGTCCCCTTACACAGGGCTTATCTTGCGCCGCTGCAGCCTGGATGAAGAGGGCGTTGCCTACTGGGAGAATCCCACCTACATGAAATGTATTTCCAATGACTATCGCAGCATACAAACATTGGTGAGCTTCTACAAGATCGTTTTTTACACTCTCAGTAACCTTAAAGCAAAAATAACCATAATAAGATAATAATTCAAATCGGGGCACAATGGTGCAAACTCGCACCACCAAAACACTTCCATAAGGAGGAACACAAAAGTGTTTTGGGCCGCTGTAGGTGTTTATTCCTTACTATTAAAACTAACAGGACCCACTGTCTCTGTTAGACCCGGGAACATTTGTCAAAAGCACAGCGTGGCCTTGTGGGAGATGGAGTCTCCGAGGTGATGAACAAGCTGAGGTTGACATCCAGTGATGGGACCAGCTACAGCGGAGACCTGCTGGCCATCGTGGATGTGCTGAAGAACATGACGGAGATCTTCAGGAGGGCGTACTACAGTCCCAGCAGCGCAGACATGAGGGTGAGGATACACTGTGTGTGTTGCTGGTACCGCTGTACCGAGTGTACTGTACTGAGTTTTCTGCCTAAAGGGGCCCTATTTTTTGTTTAGGGGCTCCCTTTCCTGTAGTGTGTTCTATAGGTTTTTGTTCCCTCGAGAGGGAGTTTCTCTCCCACACACTCCCCCCAACCCCTGCCTGAAACGCCTCCATTGGACTCCTTTGTTTACTTCCATAACATACATGTAGCGACATCATTATGTAACATGTGTGCTTATATTGGCTAGCGCTGCAACACATTATGTGTGATAGACGAAGGGGCGGGACATCTCTAAGCAATTGACAAATCCGAACAGAGCCGGCCAGCTAACCAATCAGAGCAAACTGGGCTCTGGTTTCAGAGAGAAGGTGAAAAGAGGTGCTGCAGCACAGGCAGTATGAGAAAAATAAAGAGCTTTCTGAACCTTAAAGCATGGAGACATGTCCCAGTAGAGACACTACATGAACCTTAAAGTGAGCATAATATGTCCTCTTCAAACAATCACGTAATTTATAGCAAGTATTGTGCAAATTAATGATATCTCAGGTATTGGACATATCGAAGGATGAGGTTGTTAAATAGGGGAACTGTTTGCCCTGTTGGTAAAAAACAATCTACATCGAACCATAATCCTAGCACATAATAATGGCATGTATCAGGCCAACCACAATACTTATTTTTATAGGATAGTTGTGTTGATTTCTCCAGCTTTATCATGTTATTCCTTCTGCCTGACTCTAGAATAGACAGATAACAATGTGGTGTTTTTTGAAATACTTTTTTCCAGAACTTCGTGCAGTCAGTCAGCAATCTGTTGATGGAAGAGAATCGGGATAGATGGGAAGAAGCACAACTGGTGAGTTTCATCACACCTTCTTTAATGAGTGTCTTTAGAGTACAGTGATGATAACAGCCCTGCCGCTGTAGAACTGACGAGTTAGACAGTGTTACAAAGACACAGGTGGACCAGCAGCCCACCTGTGTCTGCAGAGTGACAGAGAAGAGGAGGACTGCTAAAGGACAGAAATATCTACAGCTGATGGGTAACCGAGTCGACGCAGACACCCACTCCTCCATCTGCTGCACTCATCCACTTGTGCATCGCTATCTGAGCTTCCCTTCAGCCGTCCAGCTGTCCGTGCTTCTCTCACTATGCACACTCCAGAATAATGCCAAACAAACCTGCTCCAAATGAAAATATCAAGCATTGTGCAGAAACTTCCCTTTTGAGAGGATAATATTGAGGCACAGTGTTTTAATAACCAACAACTGTTGGTATCTTACCTCACTGTAATATAGGTTCTTTGCTAACATTACCAAAATACACATGATTAGCTATAAACACAACATCACGGCTAACCAGTCTAAAGTCTGGCTGTTTTATTTTATATTTCTGAATCTGTGTGTCCGAGCTTCAACTCAGAAATAGTTGACTTTAAGGTTGGGTCAGGGAATTTATCCCAGTGGTAACCATTTATGCTCTTAAAGAGTTGTATTGTGTTATTTTATCTCAAAGCCAAACTTCTCTTCAGACCGTTATAAGGGCTAAAGAAGGACTACCAACTAGGTAAATCTGCCCCTGGGACCCCAGCACTACAGGGGGCAGGACTCCAGTTTACAATGTGGCGGTAATTTGAAAATGAATTTACTTCATTTTGTTATGTTTGTATGCACTGCTAAAGCAGTGTTTAGTCTTAAGACCCAACATTAAGATGGACCTTGGTTTAAAGGTCTCCTATTATGCTATATTTGAACAATATATTATCTATACAAAACGTGTCTGTGAAGTGTTTTGCTCAAAATACCAAACAGATCCCCCATTGTAGCATGCCTCATCCCCCTCTATTTCAGCCCTGTTCCTGAAGTGCTGATTCTGTGACTGTAGCTTTAAATGAACTAGCTGCTGCTGGCCACGCCCCTTTGGAGCTGTTGCTGGCCACGCCCATTTGGAGCTGCTGCTGGTCACGCCCCTTTTGAGCTGCTGCTGGCCACGCCTCTTTGGAGCGTCATGATCTCTCCTCTGAAGAGAGTGTTCTACCGGGAGAAACTCAGCTAAACGCTGCCGTGATTAAACGCCATTTATGTTCCAAACCACATCCAGCATTATCTCTGAAACAGTATGGAGCTCAAACGTTTCTCTCTCTCGGTTTACCACAAGGACAGGACCTTTATATTACACACAGTCTCTCCAGTACAGCGTTAGCTCTGAAACACTTCTCAGAGTTTACCACTAGAACAGAGACATTATATGTATTATATAAACAACAACTCTAAGTCCCTCCTGCAGACATCCTGCTGAATACACAGACACACAGAGGTGCTGCGGAGGGGATTCAGCTCACGACTGTATATTGCGGATGATAGGTCGAGATGTGTCACATGGGCGGGATGTTACCAGGAGTTTAATGTAAAGCCAGCCCACATTTCCGATATGACGTCATAACCGAAGCAAATCTGGATCAGCTCGTTTGTTCCCCCGTTTTTAGAGATGTGGGTAAGGAGGAAAAGAGAGAGGGTTGTATTTTCTGACACTTTGTGAGTCTCCTCATACACCGGAGAGACATACACTGCCTGGCCAAAAAAAAGGTCACAAGCCTGTGGGGGCAGTGCTATGGCCTGGGGTTGCTGCAGTTGGTCTGGTCTAGGTTCATCAACGTGCCCAAAGAATGAGGTCAGCTGACTACCTGAATATACTGAATGACAGGTTATTCCATCAATGGATTTTCTCTTCCCTGATGGCACGGGCATATTCCAAGAGGACAATGCCAGGATCCATCGGGCTCAAATTGTGAAAGAGTGGTTCAGGGAGCATGAAACATCATTTTCACACATGGATTGGCCCCCACAGAGTCCAGACCTGAACCTGATTGAGAATCTTTGGGATGTGCTGGAGAAGACTTTGCGCAGTGGTCCGAATCTCCTGTCATCAATACAAGATCTTGGTGAAAAATTAATGCAAGACAGAAATAAATGTTGTGACATTGCAGAAGCTTGTGGAAACGATGCCATAGAGAATGCATGCCGTAATCAAAGCTAAAGGCGGTCCAATGAATATTAGAGTGTGACCTTTTTTTGGTTAGGCAGTGTATTTATGTATAAAGGACATCAAAAAGTACATTTTGCATAACCTTTAACATAAGTCGTAACCAGTGCATATTTTCACAACATGATATATATTAATGTTCTTGAGAATTTGAGAAATGGTGGCATGTAACTACAAATACAGCTTCTACATAAAATACAAATGGTGAAACAGCAGTTCCGATTCTTATGAATTCAGTTTATATATTAACCTGAAATCCATAACCCTTTTTCTTCTTTTGTGTGTGTGTTCCCTCAGCTGGGACCCAACATCAAAGAGCTGTTCCGTCTGGTGGAGGACTTTGTGGATGTCATTGGCCTGAGGATGAAAGACTTCCAAGACATGTATGAAGTCACCGATAACCTAGGTCAGCCTTATCTCCCACCAGGAGATCTTCACAGCTATCTCTGCTCATCAAAAGAAACTCTTATCACAGCTCTGCTCTATTCTCTCATGATTGATCTCCATATCTACCGTGGAAATACACAGGAGGGAGGAAAAGGTGGGGGGGTTGAGGTGGCATTTCCTGTGCCCTCACTCAGAACTCCTTCATATTTTGGCTTGTCAAAGATATACAAACTCAAATCTGGTGTGTGTGTGTGTGTGTGTGTGTGTGTGTGTGTGTGTGTGTGTGTGTGTGTGTGTGTGTGTGTGTGTGTGTGTGTGTGTGTGTGTGTGTGTGTGTGTGTGTGTGGGCCAAAAGGTGAGCAGCTTTACATTAATATAAATTAACATGAACAGAAATATGAAAAGGAAACTATATCACTTTTAGTCCGTACACAAGATCATTAGAGATTATGTCACAGACACAAGGAAGTCCCAATAAAAGGATATGATCAATGAATATCTATAAATGGTATTTGTATTATTTTATTATAATAATAAAGCTCTATTTATCTAGCACTTTTCATACAGCAGGTGCAGCTCAAAGTGCTTCACAATAGCGCCCAAATCCTAAATTAAAATCAACAATAAATTCACCTCAGATCAGAGGTTAACACCTTTTTTGAACACAAACAGCATAAAAACATATTTCAACGTGCTAAAACAAGGAGGTAAAGATATGATAAGAAAATCAATCAGCACAGATAATGATCCCTCTCAAAGAAATACAATAAAGACAAAGTAAATCGCTAAAACAAAATGTAAAAAACATATAATAATAATAAAAAACATGTATAAAATATATAGAATAAACATGTATACACAATAAAAAAATAACAAAGGAAATGTCGCCATTACAACTGTTGTATCACATAACTTAAAACATTATAAAACCTTTAAAATTATTAAAACATTATAACATTTTGACTGAATACTGATTAAAGAACACACGCACACCAAATAGTACGTGTAATCTTGGGATCATCCACTTCCCACAATAAAGCACAACACTCAAAGCTCCCCCAGAGCCACAAGGAGAACATTAAGGGCTGTTTGAGTCCCCTAACAGGAAACCTTCAGGAGTCTAATCACACAGTGCTCATGGAATCTTAATTTCACTAAAGTAAAAATACAGACCATGGTAGCTGCAGTCAACAAGTATCGCACTGTAGGACTGGATACTTCTCTCATATTTGTATTTATTTTTGGGATAAAAGCATCAGTTAAATAACATGTAATGTAATTAAGAAAAAATACTAGAACAAGTAATGTTTGATGTCCCTAGCAACAAGCTTTATTTGATCCCCCATCACTCATGATGTGTCACACTGATGGAGCATCACTTCCATTATGCTGAAGATGAGTAGGATGGTGGAGCTGGACATGACATTGATTTAAACTATATCAGCTGAAATAGTCTGAATGATTCATCCTCATTTCAGTGAGTCTGTTTAAATTGACTACATTCGTTAAACTAACTAAAAAAGTGAGCGAAGATCCTCGTTGACCACATTTTCAACCTGAGGCCTTTTAAAGTGCCAACCTTCGCTCTGCATTCGTGCTGTATTGTGAGTTTACAATCTCTATAGCTTTGATATGTATGTATGTATTTTAAAACTTCAGTTATATTTTCCCTCATCAGTTGATGCCCCTGAGTTGTGACCTTGTCAGATTAAAGCTGTACCATTATATATAAATACAGTCGACTCCAGCTTTTCATCACCCCTTAAGGAAAAAGTCTGGTAAATGATGAGTTACTGCAGAACACTGAATAAAACATGTGTTAATGCTATCGTATCCAGCCATATGCCACTACTTCTATAGCGTTCTATTTCTGTGGCTCAGTATCTACAACAAGAGAACAAACCCACGGTCAATATTATCCCTCCCCAGGGCAGCAGGTCCAGCAGAGCCACATTCATAACTAGCTGCTGTCTGCTTCCATTGCCCACTCACTGTAAACGCTCTATTTTCCTCAAATGAGGGGAAAACATGGTGTAGTCATCACAGAGGCTCTGCTGCTCCCTGTGACCTCCAGATAAAAAACGACTTTGAGTTTAGTCAGGGGAGAGTATGTGGGAATTGGGGCCAGATGAGAGGTCCTGTTTATAGCGGTGCCACCTCGCTGTCTGAAGCCAAACCGCCGCCCACACCCGCAGTGTCCCTACCCCAGGGGGATAACCTCCCCCCGCCTCCCACACCATGAGCAGAAACAAAGCGGCGCACATCGTCTGCCAACATGGAGTCAGATCACTTCCTCCTCACAACTCATCAAAGCAGTCCAGTTGTGTAAAACTCCCCCCCCCCAACTTTATCTGCTGACTTTACGTTCTTTATGTGTTCCTTAATGGACGATTTAGACATTGTCTTTATTTAAAGATATACATTTAATAAGAAAAAGACAAAAGGGAAAACAATTATTCTCAGATTAATTTATGGGATAAAATAACATTAGATGAACTTTATTGATCCCGATTTGGTTACTTTTGTTACAGTAGCATGTATAAGACATTGCAAATGAGTTAAACATAATATAGAATAAAAAATATACAAACACTAAATATATAAAAAAGTGGAAAAATATTAACCTATAGAGTTTTTCTCAATGATGCGGATTAGTTGCAGTTTTCAAATTCAATTTAAACGCGATTAGTTGTACTTCTCTTCAAAGATTATTTAACGGTTATTGACTGTATGTATATGAACCAGAAATGAATCCTGTTGTTTTGTCCCAGATACAAGGCACCTTGATGTACTTATGTTGACTGGAAGGATAAACAAACCATCAGTGATAACTTTAGCCAATAAATTGGGCTCTTTTTGTGAGAAATATCTAATATTCAAAGCTGGAATACTAACAGGGCAAACCATGGCGCTACCTAAAACTCCATTGAATTTATTTAAACTAGGTTTTGGAGAAATATGCCGATTATAAACGGACACAATAAGAGCTTCAAAGTGAAGCCCTGTCTTAAATATCGCTTGACATTGTGATAGAAACACACCTTCCATGAATATTACTATTTAGTATTTAGCTTTAATTTATCATTTATTTTGTAACAATGTTACTTTTTACTTTATTTTGTTTTTCATAATCATCAGTATACAGGGCTAGGTCAAAGGTCAGGCCTTACAACTTTCACATCATACAGCTTTCTCTATCGACCTTGCATCGATTTATTAGGAAGAACAAAATGCAGTTTCCAAGTCTTCTACACGTGATACTCATGAGTTACATTTTTAAGGTTCAGTTAAACAAATAAATGAATAAAGCAGCTGTCGCAAACTCAGCTAACACCTTCATCAGGACTCTGTGGGGGTGTATTCTCAATATGGAGAAACAAAATGTAATTATGATTTAAATAAATGTTTTGCCATTTTATTTAGCTGACACTTCTTTCCAAAGCAACTGACATTCACTTAAATACCGTAGACATGCCTTTTGGAACAATTTGGGGTTGCCCAACGAAACTTCAATTGCAGGGGCGGATCAAACCCCTGACCCTATGATTGGTAGAGCCATTTACCCCCTGATCAACAGCTGCCTGAGTACAAATCTATAACTAACAGCTTGACCGTTTTTATGTTACAGTTTTGAGCGTCCATAAGCGTCCAGTGGTGGGTCATGCCGACATCAGCTTCCCAATGAAGGGCTGGAGGGGCATGGTGGACTGGGCCCGCAGCTCTGAGGACAGAGTCATCATCCCCAAGAACATCCTGTCCACCGGCAAGCCAGGTGAGAGATGGTCCATACGTCAAGTTTCCCACTGAGACGTCACATACCATACTGAAGTAACACAGTGTTTGACAAGGAAGGAGTCTTTTGGATCATTGACAAATGTGTCTTCTGTGAGCAACACATTCCCCCCTGAATATATTGGTGCAGGGAGGCTGTAGTCTGACCGGGAGGAAGGAAAAATACCATTACTCGACAAAAGCAATGGGGTATTTCCATTGCTTTTGGTTCATTGCAGAAAATAAGCTCTGTGGAAAACACACCTTTATTATACTTATATGTTTTGTTCAGCAGTATAATTACCATGTATTAACACTACTTTTATGTTGTTTTTTAAGAGCAAATGCAATCACTAGAAGTAAAAAGCTAACGTTAGAGTATAAACAACATATGGTCACATGACTGTGCATCTCGATTGCTAAGCTAAAGGTGGCTACATGTCTGCCGTGATGACGTTTGGTAATTGTCAGTATTTACTCATGTTTTTATTTTCTCAGTTTATGTTAACAACAGTTCTTATTTCAGGCATCCAACCAAACATTCTATCAAATTGAAGTTTCAGTCAAGGAAACCTGAATGCTAAATCATTTCTGGGTTTAGAACTCATTCCTACACCACTCTATTCTGCAGCCCTGTCTGCTATGTTTTCCTATTTTCAACGTGCCTCAATGTGCGTTTATGTTTATGTGTGTGTATGCGTGCATTTGTTTTAAAGGGGGCTGTCTAGAAAGAAAGAGCAGGAATAGGGAACAGCAGTTGATTTATGAAACAGCGTAAGCTGACATTAAATTGTAAAGCAGAGCGCCTCGCTCACACGTTTCAGGCAGAGCTGGTTGTATTTAATGTTGAAAATAAAAGATGCAGGAGAATAAACACATCATTTGTTATCCCCCACTGTTCAGCAGCTGTACAACAAAAAGCCTTGTTTTGTTCAATAAAGCCAGAGTTAGTTTCATAAAATGTTAATACGAAGCCCATCTGCCTAATGATTTGATGGTGATGAATTGCAAACATTTGCATACGACGTGTTGCTTAAAGAAGAGGGAACAATAGGACTAAGGAGAATACAACAACATAAATGTGCCTTCCATTTTATGTCATTGTAAATGGAATTTATTTGGTCTCTGGAAACAGGCATTCAACATCTTTTCGCACTAGACACTAAATTAATTGATTGATCACTAAAATATGTATTGATCAATACAGAAAAATCCTTAGCAGCTGCCTTAAGCCTTCCCAAGGAGCTTACTTACCTACCCTTGGGAATTATTGCTATTAATTTGTAACAAAAATATATTAAATTTGTCACAGAACAGTGTGTTTTGTGCTTAATTATATTTGAGAATGGTTTCATACATGTGTGTAAACTTAGTGTTCCCTTTATAAAGTACGCCTGTACAGTCAACACCCTGTCATGAAGCAGGCTGTCACGATTTCTGTAATGTTAGATTTGGACTATATCATAGAGGTATTAATCATGTTTCAGCACTGATGTAAAAAGAGTCTTGGTGGACTGCTTCATGCTGAGAAGGGTTTCTAAAAGTCTGCCATGCTCATGTGTGTACATAATTATGGAAAATAAAGTGAAAACAGACTTACTTACATACATATTCTTACTTACAGTTGGTGGTATCTAGTCAATTACTTTCTTTAAAGAGGCCCTATTATGCTTTTTGGGCTTTTCCCTCTCCTGTAGTGTTTTCCATAGGTTTTAGTGCATGTCAATGGTTTGCAAAGGCTAAAATCCCTGTGATCTTCATTGGACTCATTAGTTTTCTTCTGTAACATAGTAACATTACAATGTAACACTCGCACTTCCATTCGTTTAGCACTCCAACACATTGTCCCTGATAGCCTAAGGGGTAGTTGACCAATCACAAACAAGCCAGCTAGCTAACCAATTAGAGCAGACTGGGCTCTGGTTTCAGACAGAGGGTGAAAAGAGGTGCTGCAGCACAGGCAGTATGAGAAACATAAAGAGCTTTTTGAACATTAAAGCATGGAGACATGTCACAGTAGAGACACTACATACTGATATACACCTGAACATCAGCAGGAGAGGACTCTTTAAAGTAGAGACACTACATACTGATATACACCTGAACATCAGCAGGAGAGGACTCTTTAAAGTAGAGACACTACATACTGATATACACCTGAACATCAGCAGGAGAGGACTCTTTAAAGTAGAGACGCTACATACTGATATACACCTGAACATCAGCAGGAGAGGACTCTTTAAAGTAGAGACGCTACATACTGATATACACCTGAACATCAGCAGGAGAGGACTCTTTAAAGTAGAGACGCTACATACTGA